>NC_083401.1:96344569-96969569 GCF_020745735.1 Hemiscyllium ocellatum
AAAAAAAAGAGTCTTCTGCCCCAATTACAGGATCCTGATGTACCCATCTGCCCAGGGCCCTGCCAGAAATTGCTTTCTTTACTTAATGGTCCTACACAACGTTTCCCTTTCTGGTGTCACTTACTGCAAGCAAATGACAAAATGTAAGCAACCACACAACCATTGACTCCCGCTGGACCTGATTGCACAAATGTTGGCAGTATCTAGTATCTCATCCAATGGCTTTTTAGTAAGTAATTCTAGACATGATCGAGAGTTGTTCCTTGTGAGGGAGTAAAGGAGCTTCACATCAGAACCTGATGCCCTCGTAAAAGGGCCACACATGTTTTTTCAATAGTAATAGAAACTTTTACAAATAATATGCTCATCAGGGTATCGACTGGCAGATGAAATTTACACTTGGTGTGAATTTTGTCTAAAATGTTACCTGCAAATTCATGTTTCTATAGAAACTGTAATATGTTTTGGGCTAATCATATACAAATGTATTAAACAATGAGAATAATTGGATCACATTTTACAGTTGCATTGCTATTCAGCAGAATACTTTTCCCACATCTGGAGTTATGTATATAATCGCTGTGCATAAGTAGTAATTTAATAAAAATGAAATTCTTCATTTTTGTTTAGAATTGAATTTGAATCAGAATAATTCTTACCTGGAGTCAAATGTATTGCATCCTTAAACAATATATTTACTGAAGAATGGAAGATTAATTCCTCTTTTCAAACTGTAGTTGTGGAGATGTTTTCCATTAGAGTGTTATTGGTGGCAGACATAGTGACGACTTTTCAATCTGTAGTGCAAGTGCCTTGTGGTTTGAATACTTTATTTTACTTGTGATGGAATTTATTTATAAGCATGATATTCAGTTTGGGTGCATCTGTATATAATTAATAACATTTGTGTTTATTCACATAAGGTATTGATGCAAGTAAACAGTACAGATGTATACAGATGATATCATGTTACATTCTTTAAGAAAGCTTGGAATGTTATCTGTTCAAAAATAACCCATTTGTTTGTAGTTCTGTTTTTTTAAAAAAATGCAGAAATATCCAAAGAAACCAAAACATCTTGTTGAATTATATTTTTCCTTAAAAATGTTATTCTAGAACATAGAACATAGAAGGATACAGCGCAGTACAGGCCCTTCGGCCCTCGATGTTGCGCCGACCGAATCCTACCTAACCTATACTAGCCCAATAACTTCCAAATGCCTATCCAATGCCCGCTTAAATGACCATAAAGAAGGAGAGTTCACCACTGATACGGGCAGGGCATTCCATGAACACTCAACCCGCTGTGTGAAGAATCTACCCCTAACATCTGTCCTATACCTACCACCCCTTAATTTAAAGCTATGTCCCCTAGTAACACCTGACTCCATTAGCGGTAAAAGGTTCTTAGTATCTACCCTATCTAAACCCCTAATCATCTTATACACTTCTATCAGATCTCCCCTAAACCTTCTCTTCTCCAATGAGAACAGCCCCAAGTGCCTCAGCCTTTCCTCATAAGATTTTCCTACCATTCCAGGCAACATCCTGGTAAACCTCCTCTGCACTCGTTCTAAAGCTTCCACATCCTTCCTATAGTATGGCGACCAAAACTGCACACAATACTCCAGATGAGGCCGCACCAGAGTCTTATACAACTGCAACATGACCTCAGGACTCCGGAACTCAATTCCTCTGCCAATAAAGCCCAGTACACCATATGCCTTCCTCACAGCACTATTTACCTGGGTGGCAACTTTCAGAGATCTGTGTACATGGACACCAAGATCCCTCTGCTCATCCACACTACCAAGTAGCCTACCATTAGCCCAGTAATCCATCATCTTGTTATTCCTACCAAAGTGAACGACTTCGCACTTAGCTACATTGAATTCCATTTGCCACATTTCCGCCCAGCTCTGCAACTTATCTATATCCCGCTGTAACCTACCACTTCCTTCCTCACTATCCACAACTCCACCGACTTTTGTGTCATCCGCAAACTTGCTTACCCAGCTTTCAAGTCCTTCCTCTAGATCATTTATAAAGATAACAAAAAGCAATGGTCCCAAAACAGATCCTTGTGGTACACCGCTAGTAACTGCGCTCCAAGATGAACATAATCCATCAACTACTACCCTCTGTCTCCTTCCAGCCAGCCAATTCCTAATCCAAACCTCTAATGTATCCTCAATGCCATACCTCCGTAGTTTTAGCATTAGCCTACCATGGGGAACCTTATCGAACGCCTTACTAAAATCCATATACACAACATCTACTGCTTTACCCTCATCCACTTCCTTGGTCACCTTCTCAAAGAACTCAATAAGGTTTGTGAGGCACGACCTGCCCTTCACAAAACCATGCTGGCTATCCCTGATCACGTTATTCCTACCCAGATGTTCATAAATCTTATCCCTTACCATTCTCTCTAAGACTTTGCCCACCACTGAAGTCAGACTCACTGGCCTATAGTTACTAGGGCTATCCCTACTCCCTTTCTTGAACAATGGGACCACATTCGCTATCCTCCAGTCCTCTGGTACTATTCCTGTTGACAACGACGACATAAAAATCCAGGCCAATGGCTCTGCTATCTCCTCCCTAGCTTCCCATAGGATCCTGGGGTAAATGCCATCAGGCCCAGGAGACTTATCTATATTCATCCTTTCCAATATTCCCAAAACCTCTTCCCTGCATATTTCCAGGGCATCCATTCTAATTATTTGTGATTCCATATTCACATCAGCAACAGTGTCCTGTTCCTGAGTGAATACTGATGAAAAGTACTGATTTAATGTCTCTCCAATCTCCTCCGCCTCCACACACAACTTCCCACTACTATCCTTGACTGGACCGATACCTACCCTAGTCATCCTTTTATTCTTGACATACCTATAGAAAGCCTTTGGGTTTTCCCTAACCCTACCAGCTAAAGACTTTTCATGTCCCCTTCTCGCTTCTCTTAGCTCCCTCTTTAGCTCCTTCCTGGCTACCTTATAACTCTCAATCGCCCCTACTGAACCTTCACGCCTCATCTTTACATATGCCGCCTTCTTCCCTTTCACAAGGGACTCCAATTCCTTACTAAACCACGGCTGCCTCACAAGGCCCTTTACACCATGCCTGACTGGTACATACCTATCGAGGACACGCAGTAGCTGCTCCTTGAACAATCCCCACATCTCATTAGTGTTCTTCTCTTGAAGCCTGTTTTTCCAATCCACACATCCTAAGTCATGCCTCACTGCATCATAATTTCCCTGCCCCCAGCTATAGCTCTTGCCCTGCGGCGCACGATTATCCCTCTCCATCACTAAAGTAAAAGTCACCGAGTTGTGGTCACTGTCCCCGAAGTGCTCACCTACCTCCAAGTCTAACACCTGGCCTGGTTCATTACCTAGAACCAAATCCAATATAGCCTCCCCTCTTGTTGGCCTGTCGACATATTGTGTCAGGAAACCATCCTGCACACATTGTACAAACACCGACCCATCTAATGAACTCGAGCTATAGCTCTCCCAGTCAATATCTGGGAAGTTAAAGTCCCCCATAACAACCACCCTGCTACCTTCACTCTTTTCCTGAATCATCCTCGCAATATTATCCTCTACTTCTCTAGGACTATTAGGAGGCCTGTAGAAAACACCTAACAGGGTGACCTCACCTTTCCTATTTCTAACCTCAGCCCAAACTACCTCAGATGGCAAGTCCTCTTCCATCGTCCATTCCACTGCTGTGATACTGTCTTTGACAAGTAATGCCACGCCTCCCCCTTTTTTACCCCCATGTCTGATCCTACTAAAACATTTGAACCCTGGAACGTGCAACAGCCATTCTTGTCCCTGTTCTACCCACGTCTCTGTAATGGCCACAACATCGAAGTCCCAGGTACCAACCCACGCTGCAAGTTCACCTACCTTATTCCTTATACTTCTGGCATTGAAGTATACACACTTCAATCCACCTTTCTGGTTACAGGCACCCTCCTTAGAGATCGCTGCATTATTCCTAACCTCCCTACACTCAAGGTCCTGTACCCTAAAGCTACAGTCCTGGTTCCCATGCCCCCGCGGAGTTAGTTTAAACCCTCCCAAAGAGCACTAGCAAACCTCCCCCCAAGGATACTGGTGCCCCTCAGGTTCAAGTGTAGACCATCCTTTTTATAGAGGTCCCACCTTCCCCAGAAAGGACCCCAGTTATCCAGAAACCGGAATCCCTCCCTCCTGCACCATCCCTGTAGCCACGCATTTAACTGCTCTCTCTCCCTGTTCCTCGACTCTCTATCACGTGGCACGGGTAACAAACCAGAGACTACAACTCTGTTTGTTCTAACTCTGAGCTTCCAACCTAGCTCCCTGAAAGCCTGCCTTACATCCTCACCCTTCTTCCTACCTATATCGTTGGTGCCAACGTGGACCACGATCTGGGGCTGCTCCCCCTCCCCCTTAAGGACCCGGAAAACACGATCAGCGACATCACGTACCCTTGCACCTGGGAGGCAACATACCAAACGTCTTGTTTATTCTACTTTATCATCCTCAAATTTTCTTCTATAACTTCTGGTTATTTTTGAACATTGTGTCTCTCTCTGCACAGAGCCAGAGGGCGTTGTTAGGGTTCTAAATGAATACTTTGTATGGATGTTCATGAGAGAGAAGATGATATGGGTATAGAAATCAGGGAGAAGGGCTGTGATATACTTAAGGAAATTAACATGGAGAGGAGGTTCTGAGTGGGTTGACAGGCTTAACGGTAGATAAATCTCAAATGAAATGTATCCCAGGCTGTTGAATGAAACAAGACCAGCTGATCAAGTTTTTCGAAGAGGTAACCGAATGTATCGATGAGGACAATGAATTTAATATAGTCTACTTAGACTTCAGCATGTCTATTGATAAGATCCTGTTTGAGAGACTGATAATGAAGCTGTTAACATATGGGATCCAAGAAAATTTAGGTATTTGGCTCCAGAATTGGCTGGGTGTAGAATCTTTGTCCATTGGGATTTTGCAGGGATTAGTATTGGGGCCCTTGCTGTCTGTGGTATATGTAACGATTTAGACTTGAATGTAGGAGAGTTGATCAGCCAGTTTGTGAATGATACAAAAATTGATGGTGGAATAAATAGTGAGGAGAATAGTCTCAGATTACACGAGGATATAGATGGGCTGGTCAGATGGGCTGATCAATGACAATTGGAATTCAATCCAGATAAGTGTGAGGTAATGCACAAGCAGGACGAACAAGGCTAGGTGATGAAGAGCAGGACCCTTGGACATACTGAGCATCAGAGGGACCTTGGGTGCATGTCCATTGGTCCCTTAAGATAGCAGAACAGGGAGATAAAGTGTTTGAGAAAGCATAAGGGAAACTTGCCTTTATTAGCTGAGGTAAAGAGATGAAAGCAGGGGGCTTAAGCTGGAACTGTATAAAACATTGGCTCGGCCACAGCTAGATTATTGCATGTAGTTGTGGAATCCCTATTATAGAAGAGGAGATGTGATTGTGCCGGATACGATGCAGAGGAGAATTTTAATTTTGAAGAGAGATTGGACACACAGGCTGTTTTCCAGAGAGCCTGAGGGGGGTGGGGGAGGCATGATTGAGATGTGTAAAAGTATGAGGGACACAGATGGGGAAGAAAGGAAAGAACTTGGTGGAGGGATTCATGATGAGGGGTGTAGATTTAAGGTAAAGGGCAGAAGGTTTTGCAAGGAATTGAGGAAAATGTATTTCACAGAATGTGGTAGGAATCCAGAACTCACTACCTTCAATGTGTGATAGAGGTAGAAACCCTCCTAAGAAGTACTAAGAAGTATTTTGATGCTAAAGTATACGAGCTATGGGCCAAGTGCTGGAAAATGGGATTAGAATCATTAGGTGGTTTTGTTTTTGATGTGCATGAATTCGATGAGTGAAGGCCGTTTTTCTGTGCTGTAGACCTCACAACTTTGTATTACACAACATCAGTGTTGCCCTCTAACCTATGAGAAACTTTGTCTTTACTTTTCATTTAGACGCAAAATGTTAGTTTGCTTTCTCTCCAAGGAGGCTGCCTGACCAGCTGAGATCTCCAGCATAGTTTATTTCCATCATGGTTAGGCCATTTTATTTATTGCATTTTTGAAAGAAAGTCCATAAAAGTTCAAGTTTTAAAATTGATTCTGGAATTCAAAAATCCACAGTTCATATTTTATCATTGTCTTTATAATTAGATCATGAATTCTTAACAAAAATGTGGAGCCAAAGAACACTGGAATCGTATAACCTAGCAACAGCCTTTCCCATTAAACCTGTTTCTAGTTATCAGCTCCATCTGCAGGTTTCTTGATGTTATTCAATACTGACTTGTAGTTTTTTTTCCCCTGCCCAACAAAATATTTATCTGTTTGGATCATGATTCTGTGATCCATGACAGTTTGTCATTTTCATCAAAAGCCTTATCAAGTAACAGTGACACTGATAAAATATAGGTAATGACAAAGAAATACACCCAACAATTGAATGAATTTGGAAAGGGAAGTACAATTTTCAGTAACGGTTTTTCTGAGATACTCTGAAATAGAAAAAAACGTTCTGTCCATCAAAGAGCATGTTAAAAATCGCAAAGTAACTAAAGTAAATAAGCTTGAGTGTGTTTTCAGACAAGTTTACAATGCCAAACTGCCTTGAAGGCTCTATTTCTGCTACATCTGGAGGAAAGAAGGGCTTGCATTTAAATACAATAATGTTTCTTATCCTCAGTAACAGGTGATAAATTTCATTTGAAATGCAGTCACTACTGTCTTGTCAAATAAGCATATCCAAATCCCATGAGCAATGGGTTAGTTAATCTCAATTAATCACTTGATATTTGATCTTGTTCACTTCAGTTTTGTCAGTTTAACTTCCAAGATGTGAGAGTTTTTAGAAATAATAATTTGGTTTGAAATTAAAAGTCACTTGGGAAAATGTGGGTTAACTAAGGAAAGCCAGCACGAATTTGTTCACGGTAAATCGTTTTCACAAAGTTAGTTGAAACCTTTTGATATGACAGCAGAGTGAATTGGTGAGGGTAATGATGTCAATGTAGTGTATGTGGGCTTACGAAAGGCACTTGAGAAAATGTCTCATTACAGTCTTGAGAACAAAGCTGGATCTTGTGGATTTCTAGGGACAATAACAACATTGATAAGGACTTTGCTGAATAACTAGATACAGGCACCTTGGGGAATAGTTTTTTTGAACAGCAGGAAGGCTATCGAATTTGTGAAGGGTACTGTGTTAGAACTCCTGCTTGAGCTGATATATATTAATGACTGAGACCATGTTGCGCAGGGCACAATTTTCTATACTTGCAACTAATTCAAAACTTAGAAAAGAATTTTGAGCACTATTCTGGATTTTGGAAGAACATAGGTTAAAATGATGGTATGGGTGGGTAAGTGGCAGATGCAATTTAACATTGAGAAGTGTGAGGTTATACATTTTGATAGGAAGAACACAGACAATTTTAAATAGAAAAGGGAAGATTTGGTAGAAGTGTTCAAATCTTGAGAGGTCTGGACAGAGTAGATAGGATAACCCTGTACCTATTGATAGAAGGATGAGAACTGAGAGCATCAAATTCAGGTAATTGACACCGTAGCAGAGATGACATTTTTCTTGCAGTGGCGCAATTATGCAATCATGGAAGTATTACACACCGAACTTTGATAATGACATTGTTTTAATACCAGGAAAGAGTAAATTTCAATTGGGTGATTTAGAAGTAATTTGATGTGTAATCTGAGTTACATTTTTTATGTCACTTCAAGACTGCTAACATTTTATAAGTTGCTTTTTGTAGAAAATACGTTGTAAAGTTAAACCAACTAATGAAGAAGCAATGGAGTAGTGATAACATCACTGGATTAGTCATCTAGATCCCCATTAAAATCCAACCATGGCAGATTGTGAAATTTGATTTCAATTATAAGCTAGCCCAATGATGACCAAATAACCACTGCTGATGGCCTTAAAAACCCATCTGGTTCATTAATGCCCTTGAGTGGAGGGAATCTGCCATCTTTACCTGATCTGTAACTTCAACTCACTGGAAATATGGTTGGTTTTCTCCTGACCTTTTGTACTGTTGTATCTGACTGGTGGTCAAGTTATGCGTATCATCATCCTTGGTTGTTCAGTAAGGAAACTATATAACACTTTTTCTGTAGCTAATCAGATCATGTTCTATGTGGATATTACAAGGATATTCAGGAAACCACGTGTCTACTCTTAGTCATGATCATAATAGTCTTGTGACCTAAGATACAGTTTGCAATTTGAGTTGACCCATAGATCAAGTTTAGAAAAATATCTGGTCATCTTAAGATGAAGTAAATCTTGCAGTAAATGAAGACTTAATTTAAAATTGAAATACTAAATTCCTGTGTCTTCAGTGGGATATTCATTCACTGTAAATTTATTCATTCTCCACATATATTCAGAGGTCTGTTCTCTGGCAGCCATCCTGAGAATTAAGAAAATCATTTGGAATGCTGCCACTTCAATTAAATTATGTTATTAGAATCCTATGATTACTTCTTGACTTTCCACACTTGATTTGAAGTAGACCGTCAAGTTCTTTTCCTAAGCATCTGCAACAGATATGCTGCATTTCTTCACCTAATAGTTAAATTAATTGCTCAACAAGCTTTGTTAGATCTCTCACAGGAAGTTAGTAGGTAATATTAAAGCACATGGTTTGATAGAAATATATTGGTACGGATTGAGAGTTGACTGATAGGCAGTAGCATGTACTAGAGGAATTGGGATGTCATGTTGCAGCTGTACAGGACATTGGTTAGGCCACCTTCAGAATAATGCATTTGATTCTAGTCTCCGTGCCAAAAGAAAGAGGTTGTGAAACTTTGAGTTTCGAAAAGATTTACAAGGATGTTGCTGGGGTTGGAGGGTATGAGCTTCCGGGGAGAGGGTGAATAGGCTGGAGCTATTTTCACTGGAGTGTCAGAGACTGAGGGGTGACCCCTGTATAAAGGTTTATTAAATGATGGTGGGGGTGGGGGGGGGACATAGGGTGAATAGTCAAGGTCTTTTCCCCAGGGTAGGGGAGTCCAAAACTAGAGGGCGTAGGTTTAATGTGAGGAGGGTGGGGGTGTGATAAGATTTAAAAGGGACCTAAATGGCAACTTTTTCATGCAGAGAATGGTGAGTGTATGGAATGACCTGCCTGAAGAAGTGGTGGAGGCTGGTACAATTACAACATTTAAGAGACATTTAGATGGGTACGTGCATAGGAAGAGTTGAGTGTGATATGGGCCAAATGCTGGCAAATGGGACTAGATCAGTTTAGGAAATCTGGTCAGCATGGACAAGTTGAATCAAAGAGTCTGTTTCCATGCTTCACAGCTCCATGACGCAATGACAAAGAGAGAGTGGGAATTAAATGAGTCTTTTTCCAAGTGGCCGACTCTGACGAGTCAGATACTGTAAGGATCAGTGCTTAGGCCCTAGCTACTCAAAATAGAGATGTAAGTCACCTGTACAAGGGAACCAAGTGCAACATTTCCAAGTTTGCTGGTGAAACAAAACTAGATGGAATTGAGAGTTAGGAAGATACAGGGAAGCTTCAAGGTGCTTTAGACAAGTTGAGTGAGTTGGCAAACACATAGCCGATGCAGTACAATGTGGCTATCTGTGAAGTTAGACACTTCAGTGTGAAAAACAAAGAAAGGAACAGTGTTATCCAAATTGAGGTTTATTGGGAAGTGTGGATGTACAAAGTGTGTATTTGTGCACAAATCAATGAAAGCAAGCAATTAGGAAGACAAATGGTATATTGGTCTTCACTTAGCGAGTTTTGAGAAGATTTGCAGCACAGGTTGAGGTTTTGGATGTAGGTTTGCTCGCTTAGCTGGAAGGTTAATTTCCAGACGTTTTGTTACCCTACTAGGTAACATCTTCAGTGGGCCTCAGGTGAAGCAATGCTGAAAAATCCTGCTTTCTATTTATACATTTGGGTTTCTTTGGGTTGGTGATGCCATTTCATGTGGTGAAGTCACTTCCTGTTCCTTTTCTCGGGGTGGTAGATGGGGTCTAACTCGATGTGTTTATTGACAGAGTTCTGGTTTCTGGCCTTCACTGCAAGAGGATTTGAGTTCAGATGTAGGAATATCACTGCAGTTATACAGGACCTTGGTGAGACCAGTGTTGTATGCAGTTTTGGTCCCTCTAACTAAAAAAGGATATACTTGTCATAAGGGAGTGAGTAGAAGTTTACAAGGGTAATACTGGGTAATGGAGAAAGTGAGGACTGCAGATGCTGGAGATCAGAGCTGAAAATGTGTTGCTGGAAAAGCGCAGCAGGCCAGGCAAGCATCCAAGGAGCAGGAGAATCCTGAAGAAAGGCTCATGCCCGAAACGTCGATTCTCCTGCTCCTTGGATGCTGCCTGACCTGCTGCGCTTTTCCAGCAACACATTTTCAGCTCTGATACTGGGTAATGCAGGACTGACCCATGAGGAGAGCCTGTTTTGACTGAGTCTATATTTGCTCGAGTTTAGAAGATGAGAGGAATTTGATTACAGCAGGAACAATTCTGATGGTGCTGGACAGGCTACATGTAGGGAGGACATTTTCTATGGTTGGGAAGCCTAAAACCAGGAAACCTGGACTCAGGATACAGGGTTCACCATTTAGGACTGAGATGAAGAAACATTTCTTGCCAAAAAGGGCAGCGAACTTGTGGAGTTCTCCATCATACAAGGCTTAAAGCCACAATGTCTTCAAGTAAGAGATGATTAGAGATTTTAAAGACATCAAGAAGTAAGGGACAAAAATGAAATATGGCATTCATTCAGCCGTAATTACACTGAATGGTGCAGGCAGGCTCCAAGGATGAAATGGCCTGCTCCAGTTCCATGTTTGTATGTCAGAGTAATTAGGATCTGGAATGCCAACCCAAACATAATTGATTCAATGCTTATTTTCTTTGCCATAATTATTCTATGATTCTGTGATGATGATGTTATTGACTAAGAGATGAAGTTGACTGGGATTGGGAGGATTTTCTGCTCTTCAAGCAGGAAATTATCTTGGAATGTCTTGTGTCTAACTGGACAAGTAGATGGGGCTTCAGTTCAGCATTTCATCTCAAAGGCATTACTTCTGACAGTATTGGACTCCTTCATTAATGTACTCAAAATATCATCCAGGTTTATATGCTCAAATCCTGGGGTTGAACTTGCTTTTCAAGTCATAAGGTCATGGGTATACCAGTGGGGCAACTGAACACTAGAGAAATTAGGAATGCGTTTTGTAGATTCTCAACAATTATGAGGCAATTCCTGGAAATAAACTTGCTAGCTTGGTTAATTTGAAGGGATCATTGTGTATAGCATGCATCTATCTTCTACCACCATGGGAACCTTCCTTTCTATTGACAGAAGTGAGGCGGATGTATGTTCACCAAAAATAGTCTACCCTACCATCATTTACAAGCAATAAGATAGGCAGCTGATTAAGCTTCTCCCTTTTCTCCAAACTTGATTTACAACATTCGTATTTGTGTTGTAAATGCAGAACATTAGTCTTAAAATGCAATGGCACTATAACAAATTCTGGGAAAGGCATTATCACAACCGGATGCCAGAAGATTCGGTTATTAAAAGAAGAAATTTCGGAGGAAGTACAATGTAATGGTGGTGATAATGGGAGCTCTTTAGGGGAATGGAACAGTTGCATATTTTGGAATTTCTGGTTCACGTAGGAATCAAGAGTCTGTACAGAAAGGGTTTTGATCTGCTCGTGGCCAGTTCTAGTACAGCACAGGGATCGCCACAGTTTGTCAGTGATGGTATGGATTTTGGAAGGGCCAGAGCAATTAATTGGCATTGACGCAAATCCTGAATTGCTGAGTTCTTGAGTTTTGTTTTTCAGACGGCTGTTGGGATAGTATTAATGAGAACTTAGAATAGTACAGCATAGGAACAGGCTCTTTGGCCCACCTTGACTTTGCTCACTGTTTCCATAGAATCCCTCCAGTGTGGAAACAGGCCCTTTGGCCCAACATGTCCACGCTGACCCTCCAAAGAGTAACCCACCCAGACCCATTCCCCTATCCATTTATCCTATATTTACCCTTGACCACATGTTGCTATTTTAAACTAATCCCATCTGCCTGCATGTGGTTCATATCCCTCTATTTCCTGTCTGTTCATATGTCTGTCTCAATCCTTCTTGAACGTTGCTATCTCATCTACAAATTCCCCTGGCAGTGCATTCTAGGCACCTACAACCTTCTGTGTCAAAAAACAAAATACTTGGCTTGTACTTTTTAAAAATTCATTTATAGGATGTGGGCAACGATGCCTGACTAACATTTATTGCCCATCCCTGGTTGCCCTTGAAGGTGGTGGCGAACTGCCTTCTTGAACCGCTGCAGTCAAAATGCTATGGGTTGACCCTCAATGCAGTTGAGAGGTTATTCCAGGATTTTGATCCAGTGACAATGAAGGAATGGTGATATGTTTCCAGGTCAGGATGGTGAGTGACTTGGAGGGAACTCGCAAGTGGTGGTGTTCCCATGTAACTGCTGCCCAACATTCTTTAATATGGAAGTAGTCATGAGTTTGGAAAATGCTATGTAAGGATCTTTGGTGAACTTCTGCAGTGCACCTTGTAGATAGGCACTCCCAGCAGTAGCATGGACTGAGATCAAGGGAATGGATGCTTCTGGAAGTGGTGCCAATCAAGCAGTCTGTTTTGTGCTGTGGATGGTGTCAAGCTTCTTCACTCTTGTTGGAACTGCACCCATTCAGGCAAGTGGAGAGTATTCCATAATATTCCTCATTGGTCCCTTGTAGATGATGGATAGGCTATAGGGAGTTGAAGGGTGAACTATTTGCTGCAGTATTGCAAGCTCTAACCTGCTCTTGTAACCAGGTGGTTCCAGTTGAGTTTCTGGTCAATGGTAACTCTCAGGATGTTGATAGTGGTGGATTCAATGATAGTAGCACCATTGAAGATCAAGGGACAGTGGTTAGATTGTCTCTTATTGAAGATGATCATTGCCTGGTATTTTGTGGTGCAAATGTTACTTGTTATTGTCATCTAAGCCTGGATATTGTCCAGATCTTCTTGCATTTGAACATCGTCTGCATCAGTATCTGAGAAGTCACAAACTTGTGCAATCACCAGTGAACATCCCCTCTTCTGACCTTATGCTGGAAGGAAAATTTGTGCTGTATGACTCCAATCAGTACGGAGTTTGCCCCCAATACCTATTGATTCTAGTTTTGCGAGAACTTCTTGATGCCACAATCAGTTGAATGCAATCTTGATGTCAGGGCTGTCATACTCTCCTCACTTCTGGAATTCAGCTCTTTAGTCCATGTTTGAACCAAGGCTGTTGTGAGATCAGAAGCTGAGTGACACTGGAGGAACTCAACCTGGGCATCACTGAGTAGGCTAGTGCAAAGTAGGTGCAGCTTGATAGTACCGTTGATGACATCTTCCATTGTTTTACTGATGATCAAGAGTGGACTGATGGGTTGGATTTGACCTACTTTTTTGTGTACAGGACATAGCTGGGCAATTTTCCACATTGTTGATGGATGCCAGTGTTGTAAATGCACTGGAAGAACTTAGCTGGGAGAATGGCAAGTTCTGTTGCTGGAAATTGTCAGAACTCATAGCCTTTGCAGTATCTAGGACCTCCAACCATTTCTTGTTATCATGTGGAATGGGGTGAATTGAATTGACTGAAGACTGGTATTTGTAATGTTGGGGACCACTGGAGAGGTCTGAGATGGATCATCCGCTTTTCACTTCTGGCTGAAGATTGCTGTGGGTGCTCCAGCCTTCTATTTTGTAATGATATGCTGGACTCTTCCATCATTTAAGGATGGGAATATTCTTGGAACCACCTCCTCCAGGAAGTGATTAAAATGTCCATCACCATTCACAACTGGATATGGCAGGACTGCAGAGCTTGGTTGTGGGATCGCTTAGCTTTATCATTTGTTGCTTTAGCTGTTTAATATGCAAGTACTTCACCAGAGTGACTCTTAGGTTTTAGGTATGCCTGGTGCTGCTTCTAGCATACCTTCCTGCACTCTCCTTTGATCTGGGGTTGATTTCCCTGTCTTAATTGTAATTGTTGAATGGGAAATGTCGACCAATGAGATTGCAGGTTGTGTTGGAGTACAATTCTGCAGTTGATAGTTCTCAGTGTCTCATGGATGTGCAGTCCATGATCTGTTCAAAGTCTTTCCCATTTAACACATTTCATTTAAACTCTTCTCACTCCCCTTAAACCTATGTGCCCTGGTATGTGACATTTACTCTGTGTGGAAAAAGGTTTTGATTGTCCATCCTATCTATGTCTCTCATAATTTTATATACTTCTATCAGCTTGCCCCTCAGCTTCCAGTGCCATAGCAAAAACAATCCAAGTTTGTCCAATCTCTCCTCTTAGCTAATACACTCCAATCCATACAACATCTGGTAAACCTCTTGCACCCTTATCCAAAGCCTCCACAATCTCCCTATAGTTTGGTGACTAGAACTGCACGCAATTCTCCAAATATGGCTTGATTAAAGTTTTCTACAACTGGAACATGACTTGTTCATTTTTATACTCCGTGTCCTAACCAAAGAAGGAAATAATTATGTATGCCTTCTTTACCGTCTTATCCACTTGTGTCTTTTCACTTTCAGGAAGTTATGATCCTGCTCCCCAAAGCACCTTTGTATGCCAGTGCTCCTAAAGGTGCTGCCATTTACTGTGTACTCTCCTCTTGTATTTGACCTCCCAAAATGCATCATCTCACACTTGCCCAGATTAAACTCCATCTGCCATTTCTCCACTTTGTTTTCCAACTGACATTATCCTGCTGTATCCTTTGACAACCTTTTTCATTATCCAAAAATCCACCATATTTTGTGTAGTCTGCAAGCTTACTAATTGGGCTACCTTAGTTTTCATCCAAATCAACATTACAAATAAGAGATCCCAGCACCAATTCTTGTTGAACCAATGATCACAGACCTCCAGTCGTAAAAGTACCCCTGCACAACTACCCTTTGTCTTCTGTGATTGAGCCAATTTTGTATCCAATTTATCAACTTGCCATAGATCCCATGTGACAAAATGTTCTGTATCCCTACCATCAGGGATTTTATCAAATATCTTAGTAAGGTCCATGTAGACTACATTCACTGCCCTACCCTCATGATCACCTTTGTCACTTCCTCAAAAAAAATCAATCAAACTTGAAGGACAAAGCCATGCTGCCTATCGCTAATAAGTCCATTCCTTTCCAAATATGAGTAAATTTGGAACTAAATTTACAAGATCCTTAAGAATCTTCTCCAATAATTTCTATACCACTGATGTAAGGCTCACCAGGCCCTATAAATTACTGGATTATCCCTTTTGCCCTTTATATACAAATGAACTACATTGGCTATTCTCTAGTCTTCTGTGACCATGCCTGTAGCTCAAGAGGATACAAGAATTTCAGTCAAGGCCCCAGCAATCTCCTCCCTTTGCTCCCTCAGCATTCTGGGATAGGTCCCAGGCTTTATTGACCTTAATGTTTTTCAAGATATTACCTATGCAATCTTCAAAAGGAATATTAATATAAAGGAGATCAAAAACAAGCTATAGTTTGTTTAGGGGAGATGCAATAAAATTAATGTTTTAAATAACATCCAGTCATCATTCTCATGACTGTCTGTATAGCACAGTAAATTATATTATCAGACTTTCTTTCACTTGTTTCTCATGGCTTTGTGGTGATGATTCTGTCTTTCTTTTGTATGTTTGTTTCTCTTCCTATTGTTTATTCTCTTTTCCTTGATCAGCTGGGTCAATGGGCTGAAGAGTGGCAGACAGTTTAATTTGGATAAATGCGAGCTATTGCATTTTGGTAATTCAAACAAGGGCATGACTTACACAATTAAAAGTAGGCCTTGGGTAGTGCTATAGAACAGAGACACCTACGGGTTTGGCTCCGTAATTCTTTTGAAATTTGCATCACGTATGGATCTGTGATTAAGAAGGCATTCCGCATGCTTGCCTTCATTGCTCAGAATTTTTAAGTATAGGAGTTGGAAAGTCATATTGAAGTTGTACAGGAATTTGGTGAGGCCTCTTCTGGAATACTGTGTCAAGTTCTGGTCGCCCTGTTATAGGAAGGATATTATTAATTTGGAGAGGGTTCAGAAAAGATTTGCCACTATGTTGCCTGGAATGGAAAGTTTGAGTTAAAGGGAGAGTTTAGATAGGCTGGAATGTTTTCACTGGAGCATAGGAGGTTAAGGGATACATGTTATCGTGATTTTTTAAATCATGACAAGTATAGATAAGGTGAATAGCAGGTGTCTTTTTTGTTTTTTTACACGCAGATTGGTTCATAAGTGGAACGAACTTTGAGAGGAAGTAGTGGATGTGTGCACAGTAACAACATTTAAAAGACATTTGGATAAGTACGTAAATAAGAAAATTTTGGACAGATATGGGTCAAATGCAGGCAGGTGGAAGTAGTTTAGTTTGGGATTATGATTGACATGGACTAGTTTGTTTGCGTGCTGTATGACTTTGTGACTCTTTCATTCTTTTTCTCTCCCCTTCTCTCATTTTGTTCATACTAGCTTTCAAGATGTAATAAGGAAGCAACTCACATAGGATAGTGTGCCAAGTATACTTAACTTCCTGTAACAATATTTCATGCTCAGCATATCCCAGACTTATTCATCTTTGTATATCCTCTGCTCTGTGTTGTAAATATCTAGAGTCCTCGTCCACAAGTTTTATGTTGTGACATCATGTTAAAGTGTAAAAGATGGACAAAGTGCAATTAAAACAAATGTTATGACTCTAACAGGAAGAGTGCACTGGTAACCAAGCAGAACTACTCCACAAGACATACAAAAAATGCAGGGTTTTTTTGTTTAGTTACTAAAATGGTCAATTTGCTTCTCGTTTGTATTACCAGCATCCCCCAACCCTGTCCTCTGCCACCACGCACTTGGTCCAGTAACAATCTTAGACCATGGGTGGATGCCATACCAATAGATTCTGGATTAGTGGTGCTGGAAGAGCACAGCAGTTCAGGCAGCATCCAAGGAGCAGCTCCTTGGATGCTGCCTGAACTGCTGTGCTCTTCCAGCACCACTAATCCAGAATCTGGTTTCCAGCATCTGCAGTCATTGTTTTTGCCGTACCAATAGAAGCCATCACCTTCGACTTCCAGAAGCTCTCAGCCTGTGGGACTTTTGCCTCTGGTCTTTAATCCCATGGGAAAGCCTCCTGTCAGTACCCTGTCAATGGCACAAGATGCAAGTAGCCTTCCTGAAAATAGATGACATGTAACTGTCACCAGTCAAAGGTCAAAACCCTGTCATCTTCATTAACTGTTACTCACTGTTTGTATTTGCTATATTCTATTATGTAATCTATGATAAACTCCATAAACATTTTTATTTGTCAAAAGCAAATTACTGCGGATGCTGAAATCTGAAACCAAAAGAGCTTTGACAAAGGGTCAGTTAGACTCGAAACATCAGCTCTTTTCTCTCCTTACAGATGGCTGCCAGACCTGCTGAGATTTTCCACCATTTTCTCTTTTGATTTTTATTTGTCATTCTGTTTCCTCAATGAAGCCAATATGTGGGAGTTATGATCTAAAAATAGAAGCAGTAAAGGACTACATGATCAGACTATGCTCAATCTTTTTCAATTCAATTTTCCTATCTGCTCCCTACTGGCCTTGATTCCCTGTGATCAACAGTTTGTGTACTTTGGCTTTAAACATCTGCAATTATGGAGCATGCAGAACCACTGGGAGAGAGAATTGCACTCCGTCTTAAATGACCACTCTCTGGACCTGAGGCTATGCCATTGTGTTTTAGATTTCACAGACTGGAGAAATAAAGCCTCATTGTCTGAATCTTGTATCTTTTACCCCTCATTCTTCTAAGCTCCAGAAAAGATAAACCCAGTTTATAAAACTTCTCATCATAGGACAGTCCCTTCATTGCAGGATCCAATTGAGTGAATTGTTGTCTACTAGAAACACTGTATAAACATCAAATCCAGAGGGTTCTTAACATACATAGAACATAGAACATAGAAAGATACAGCGCAGTACAGGCCCTTCGGCCTTTGATGTTGCGCCAACCGAATCCTACCTAACCTACACTAGCCCAATAACTTCCAAATGCCTATCCAATGCCCGCTTAAATGACCATAAAGAAGGAGAGTTCACCACTGCTACTGGCAGGGCATTCCATGAACTCTCAACCCGCTGTGTAAAGAATCTACCCCTAACATCTGTCCTATACCTACCACCCCTTAATTTAAAGCTGTGTCCCCTAGTAACACCTGACTCCATTAGCGGTAAAAGGTTCTCAGTGTCGACCCTATCTAAACCCCTAATCCATCTTATACACCTCTATCAAATCTCCCCTAAACCTTCTCCAATGAGAACAGACCCAAGTGCCTCAGCCTTTCCTCATAAGATTTTCCTACCATTCCAGGCAACATCCTGGTAAACCTCCTCTGCACTTGTTCCAATGCCTCCACATCCTTCCTATAGTATGGCGACCAAAACTGCACACAATACTCCAGATGAGGCTGCACCAGAGTCTTATACAGTTGCAACATGACCTCAGGACTCCGGAACTCAATTCCTCTACCAATAAAGCCCAGTACACCATATGCCTTCCTCACAGCACTATTTACCTGGGTGGCAACTTTCAGAGATCTGTGTACATGGACACCAAGATCCCTCTGCTCATCCACACTACCAAGTAGCCTACCATTAGCCCAGTAATCCATCTTCTTGTTACTCCTACCAAAGTGAATGACTTCACACTTAGCTACATTGAATTCCATTTGCCACATTTCTGCCCAGCTCTGCAACTTATCTATATCCCGCTGTAACCTACCACTTCCTTCCTCACTATCCACAACTCCACCGACTTTTGTGTCATCCGCAAACTTGCTTACCCAGCTTTCAAGCCCTTCCTCTAGATCATTTATAAAGATAACAAAAAGCAATGGTCCCAAAACAGATCCTTGTGGTACACCGCTAGTAACTGCACTCCAAGATGAACATAGTCCATCAACTACTACCCTCTGTCTTCTTCCAGCCAGCCAATTCCTAATCCAAACCTCTAATGTATCCTCAATGCCATACCTCCGTAGTTTTAGCATTATCCTACCATGGGGAACCTTATCGAATGCCTTACTAAAATCCATATACACAACATCTACTGCTTTACCCTCGTCCACTTCCTTGGTCACCTTCTCAAAGAACTCAAAAAGGTTTGTGAGGCACGACCTGCCCTTCACAAAACCATGCTGGCTATCCTTGACCACGTTATTCCTATCCAGATGTTCATAAATCTTATCCCTTACCATTCTCTCTAAGACTTTGCCCACCACTGAAGTCAGACTCACTGGCCTATAGTTACTAGGGCTATCCCTACTCCCTTTCTTGAACAAGGGGACCACATTCGCTATCCTCCAGTCCTCTGGTACTATTCCCGTTGACAATGACGACATAAAAATCCAGGCCAATGGCTCTGCTATCTCCTCCCTAGCTTCCCATAGGATCCTAGGGTAAATGCCATCAGGCCCAGGAGACTTATCTATTTTCATCCTCTCCAATATTCCCAGAACCTCTTCCCTGCATATTTCCAGGCCATCCATTCTAATCATTTGTGACTGCATATTCACATCAGCAACAGTGTCCTGTTCCTGAGTGAATACTGATGAAAAGTATTGATTTAGTGTCTCTCCAATCTCCTCCGCCTCCACACACAACTTCCCACTACTATCCTTGACTGGACCGATACCTACCCTAGTCATCCTTTTATTCCTGACATACCTATAGAAAGCCTTTGGGTTTTCTCTAATCCTACCAGCTAAAGACTTTTCATGTCCCCTTCTCGCTTCTCTTAGCTCTCTCTTTAGATCCTTCCTGGCTACCTTATAACTCTCTATCGCCCCAACTGAACCTTCACGCCTCATCTTTACATATGCCGCCTTCTTCCCTTTCACAAGGGATTCCAATTCCTTACTAAACCACGGCTGCCTCACAAGGCCCTTTACACCATGCCTGACTGGTACATACTTATCAAGGACACATAGTAGCTGCTCCTTGAACAATCCCCACATCTCATTAGTGTTCTTCTCTTGAAGCCTGTTTTTCCAATCCACACATCCTAAGTCATGCCTCACTGCATCATAATTCCCCTGCCCCCAGCTATAACTCTTGCCCTGCGGCGCACACTTATCCCTCTCCATCACTAAAGTAAAAGTCACCGAGTTGTGGTCACTGTCCCCGAAGTGCTCACCTACCTCCAAGTCTAACACCTGGCCTGGTTCATTACCTAGAACCAAATCCAGTATAGCCTCACCTCTTGTTGGCCTGTCTACATATTGTGTCAGGAAACCCTCCTGCACACATTGGGCAAACACCGATCCATCTAATGAACTCGAGCTATAGCTCTCCCAGTCAATATCTGGGAAGTTAAAGTCCCCCATAACAACCACCCTGCTACCTTCACCCTTTTCCTGAATCATCCTCGCAATATTATCCTCTACTTCTCTAGGACTATTAGGAGGCCTGTAGAAAACACCTAACAGGGTGACCTCACCTTTCCTATTTCTAACCTCAGCCCAAACTACCTCAGATGGCAAGTCCTCTTCCATCGTCCATTCCACTGCTGTAATACTATCTTTGACAAGTAATGCCACACCTCCCCCTTTTCTACCCCCATGTCTGATCCTACTAAAACATTTAAACCCTGGAACCTGCAACAGCCATTCTTGTCCCTGTTCTACCCACGTCTCTGTAATGGCCACAACATCGAAGTCCCAGGTACCAACCCACACTGCAAGTTCACCTACCTTATTTCTTATACTTCTGGCATTGAAGTATACACACTTCAATCCACCCTTCTGTTTACAGGCACCCTCCTTCGAGATCGCTGCATTATTCATAACCTCCCTACACTCAAGGTCCTGTACCCTAAAGCTACAGTCCAGGTTCCCATGCCCCGGCGGAGTTAGTTTAAACCCTCCCAAAGAGCACTAGCAAACCTCCCCCCAAGGATACTGGTGCCCCTCAGGTTCAGGTGTAGACCATCCTTTTTATAGAGGTCCCACCTTCCCCAGAAAGGACCCCAGTTGTCCAGAAACCGGAATCCCTCCCTCCTGCACCATCCCTGTAGCCACGCATTTAACTGCTCTCTCTCCCTATTCCTCGACTCTCTATCACGTGGCACAGGTAACAAACCAGAGACTACAACTCTGTTTGTTCTAACTCTGAGCTTCCAACCTAGCTCCCTGAAAGCCTGTCTGACATCCTCACCCCTCTTCCTACCTATATCGTTGGTGCCAACGTGGACCACGATCTGGGGCTGCTCCCCCTCCCCCTTAAGGACCCGGAAAACACGATCAGCGACATCACGTACCCTTGCACCTGGGAGGCAACATACCAAACGTGAGTCACTGTCGCCCCCACAAAACCGTCTGTCTGTACCCCTCACTATCGAGTCCCCAAGAACTATCGCTCTACCTTTCTCCACCCTTCCCTTCTGAGCAACGGGGCCAGGCTCCGTGCCAGAGGCCTGAACCTCGTTGCTTGCCCCTGGTAAGTCATCCCCCCCACAAGTATCCAAAAAGGTATACTTGTTCTTGAGGGGAATGACCGCAGGGGGTCCCTGCACTGGCTTCCTCCTCCCACTCCCCCTCACTGTCACCCATCTATCTTGAACATACTGGATGATTTCACTTTGATTTGATATACTTGTTTAAATACTTAATTCAGACACTGAGGTGTTTTTTTTTGCCATTTGTATATCACGCCTGCCCCAAACATGAATGGTGTTTGAAGTAATTAGCCAGATCTTATACCACGCCTGCACCAATACCAAATAAACTGATTATTATTGCTATTTATATACTTCTCTTATTCTTTTGTAGATTGTGGAGTGTGGTGAAAGGCCAACATTTATAGCTCATCCCTAATTGCCCTTAAATTCTGGCCCACATTAGAGGGCAATTAGGAATCAATCACAATTCTGTGGTTCTAGGTTCACAGTCAGGCCAAACAATGGTTTCCTTCCTGAAGAACATGAGTAAACCAGATTTTTTTTTCTGCAATTGATACTTTCATGGTCACTTTCATGAGATGAGCGTTCTATTCCAGATTTTAATTCGTCAAATTTAAATTCCACAAGTTGACATGATGTCATTTGTACCCATATTCTGAAAGAGGAGGGCTCTGGATAACTCGCCCAGTGACATTGTCACTGTTTATTATTGTTGTTTTGTAGTACCTTGCTGCTCAACAATTGATTGGTGAATTGCAGCCATAATAATTTTACCATGCCTTAAAAGTACTTTATTTTAGCTGTGTGAGGAAGTGAAAGGCACTACATAAATGTTCATCTTCCTTTCTTTCTGAAAATGGTAAGAAGCAGCTTGGGATCTTCGCATTCTAACTTCCTGGTAACACGAGTGTGGCCATTGCCTCATAGAGAACGGAAACTCATTGGGAAATTGTTTAGGATTGCTTTTGTAACCTCATTTCTAACCTTTTCAAAGCAAACTGACAAAGTCACTCATCTACCTCGATGTGTATCTCACACAGGGATCTAAACAACAGGTAAAATACTATACCACATACTGTTGCCCTTAGAAAAATTGAATAAGGTGAAATGAAGTTAGTTCTATTGGATTGACATGATTTAAAAATAATGATCAGGTTCCTCATATTAACAGGATTCTGGAATATCTATCATAACTAAGTGGAGAAGGTCTGAAATTGCACCAGTAACGAATGTGATTTGGTTCCATTTTATGTCACGGGAGCATCCATGAATAATATTTTGTTATACTGAATGTCAAAGGGTTAATGTTCGATATAAATGACTCTTCTCCTGGTATAACAGAAATATTTATTTCAAAGACACTACTTTACAGTATTGACTTTGCCTAGGCCCACATGAGGTTGTGTGTTTGAACTCTTCAACTTGATGGGTTTCTGTCGAAAAGTTCCTTTACATAGCCTAATTAAAACCAGACTGATGTCGGGGCCCACGCTCTGGTTCTTATTTGGCCCACTCCTTGTGTCAGAAGTCAGGTCCCAGGAGAAATGTGAAGTTCATTATGGAGTCATAGTTTTTTTTTACCTTTTTTTTGCTTTCAATCTGAATAAGTGTGATTTAGTTTTTTTTTGGCTGGCATTTTATCTGTGAATAAGGTCCTTGGCAGACTCCCAAGGGTCAAAATGGTTTGAAATGAGATGAATCCGAAACCTCAAAACATTAATCTAAACAATGAAATCAAATGAGTAAACCACACGAGTAGAAAAGCTGCATTTCCCTTAATGAGCAATGTGCTCGTCAGTACAACGGAGTTCACATTTTAAACACCATGAGGCCTACAAACTATGTTCTGCACTTTGCCATAATTAATATGTCTGTTTAGCTGCTGACAGTTTTCAATGTAGTGTAATTTTTTTTGCTTCGCTGTTTCATTTCTATCCTAACACCCTTCTCATATTGTTAAATTTATATTTCGTTAAAAGTCTAGTCATGTGTTAGAGATTGTACTTGAATTCAGTACATACTGAGAAGATTTGTGTGTTTGTAAGGGACATGGAAATAGATGTAATTTGATAACAACTTTGGATAAATATGTTCATGTTAAAATATTTTCCGAATTGTGTCACTTCTGCCTTTGCTTCTAAATGTTCTTGAAAAATCCGTTTTGTTGTATTTGGTGTTCTCCATATGGCTCTACCCATTTCTGTGTGAAATAAAGTGGACTACAGTTTGTATTTCCATCAGTAAACAGAGGAATTTTCCATGTAACAGGTTCACTTCATTTCAGTTAAAGTGTTCACATCTTGCACAATATCAGCAAAATCTCAACTTTGCAGATGTTCCCATCGTTGGCCTTACTCTGCTAACATTCTGCATTGACGCCCACGGCCTCCATTGCTGAGTCATTAATCATTCAGTCCTCAACATTTTGACTGACCTGAGGATATTTAAAGCTGACTAGCCAGTGATGTGGACTGGTTATTCCATAGACATTTAGGAGGGAGAGAAAAGCGAGTCTTGAGGATTTGAGACCCTTTGTCCCTATGGTTCACCTTCTGTTGGTGTAAAAATCTCTGTGTAGTTGAATCAGGACTTAGCAAGGTATGCATTGATCCCCAAGGTATGCCTGTTTATTTTTAAAAATAACAGTGGGATGAGTTGAGTCCTGTAGGGGTCTGTGCTGGGGCCTCAACTTTTTAAAATTGGTATCAATGGCTTGAAGGGAACAAAGATGTTGTAGCGAAATTTGCAGATGACACAAAGATATGAAAGCATGTTGTGAAGAGGTCATAAGGAGGTTGCGGGCAGATGTTGACTGGTTATGAGTGAAGAGAGATCTGGCAGATCAATTATAATGTGGGAAATTATGAAATAGTTCCCTTTGGCAGGAAGAGTGGAAAAGGTGAGTATTAATTAACTGCAAAATTGAGGTTGAGGATCTAGATATTCTCACACATGAGTCACAAAAAGTTAGTATACACTTGGAGCAAGTAAATAAGAAAGCTAATAGAATGCTATCTTTTTTATGAGCGGATTTGAACACAACAGGATATTTATTGAGTAAGGATGTTACATATGAGCATAGGAACTGGAGTAGGCCACTCAGCCCTTCAAACTTGTTCCAGCATTCAATAAGATCATGGCTGATCTGCGGAATAAATCCATATACTTGCCTTTAGCCCATGTCCCTTTAATACCTTTTGTTTAACAAAAATTTATGTAATCTCAAATTTAAAATTAATTTGTGGAAGAGAGTTTCAAACATTTGCCACCCTTTGTGTGTACAAGTGCTTCCTAACAACTGAACCATCTGGCCCTAATTCTCAGACTATGTCCCCTAGTTATAGAATCCCTAACCAATGGAAATAGCTTATCTTAACTTTTCTTTTTCTGTTACTATCTTGAAGACTTCAATCAGTTCACTCTTTAACCTTCTAAATTCTAGAGAAAGCAGGCATAATTTTTATAATCTCTCCTCATAATCAAACCCCTGAGCCTTGAAGTTGTAGACCTATGTTGTACTCCCTCCAAGGCCAGCATTCTTCCTAAGACTGGTGCCCAGATTTGCTCACACTATTCCAAGAGGGGTTTAACCAAGGTTTTGTGTAACTGCGGCTTAACTTCTGCATCCTTGTTCTCCAGTCCTAGAGATATGGAGGCCAACATTCCATTAGCTTTCTTAATTATTTTCTGCACCTGTTTGTGACATTTCAAAGATCTTTGCACCTAAGCCCCCAAATCTTTTTAGACAGTAAGTGGTTTTAACTTCATAGAAAGTACATTATGCTTCAGTTAAAAAGGGCTTTGATGAGACCACATCTTGAATACTGTATGTAGAAGAGCAAAGAACATTACAGCGCAGGAACAGGCCTTTCGGCCCTCCAAGCCTGCGCCAATCCATATCTTCTATCCAAACCTGCCATCTGTTTACTAAGGACCAATATCCCTTTGCTCCCTGCCCTTTTATGTATCTGTCTAGAAAAGTCTTAAATGACGCTATCATTCCCACCACTGCCACCTCCGTTGGCAATGCATTCCAGACACACACCACCCTCTGCGTGAAGAACTTTCTTCATATATCTCCTCTAAACCTTTCCCCTCTCGCTTTGAACTCAGGACCCCTAGTAATTGAGTACTCCACTCTGGGAAAGTGTTTTTGCTGTCCACCCTGTCCACACCTCTCAGGACTTTGTAGGCTTCAATCAGGTTCCCACTCAACCTCCTTTTCAATGAAAATAATCCTAATCTACTCAACCTCTCCTCCATAGCTAGCACCCTCCATACCAGGCAACATCCTGGTGAACCTCCTCTCCATCCTCTCCAAAGCATCCACATCCTTTTGGTAATGTGGCGACCAGAACTGTGCGCAGTATTCCAAATGTGGCTGAACCAAAGTCTTATACAACTGTAGCATGACCTGCCAAGTCTTGTACTCAATACCCCGTCCGATGAAGAAAAACATGCTGTAGGCCTTCTTGACCACTTTACTGACCTGCTTTGCCACCTTCAGGGAATAATGGACCTGAACACCCTGCTGTCTCTGTACATCAATTTTCCCCAGGATTTTTCCATTTACTCTGTAGTTTGCTCTGGCATTGCATCTTCCAAATACATCACCTTGCATTTGTCCGGATTGAACTCCATCTGCCATTTCTTTGCCCAACTCTCCACTCTATCTGTATTCTGCTCTATTCTGATAGTCCCCTTCACTACCTACTACTCCACCAATCTTAGTGTAATCCTTAAACTTGCTAATGAGGCATCCTACACCTTCCTTAATCATTTATGTATATCACAAGTAACAGTGCTCTCAGCATGGATCCCTGTGGGACACCACTGGTCATAGGTCTCCATTTTGAGAAGCTCCCTTCCACTACTACTCTCTGTCCCGTGTTGCCCAATCAGTTCTCTATCTATCTAGCTAGAACATCCTGGATCCCATGCGACTTCACCTTTTTCATCAGCCTACCATGGGGAACCTGATCAAATGCCTTACAGAAGTCCATGTATTTGACATCTACATCCCTTCCCTCATCAATCAACTTTGTCACCTCTTCAAAGAATGCTATAAGGTTTGTAAGATATGACCTTCCCTGCACAAAACCATGCTGCCTATCATTGATAAGCCATTTTCTTCCAGAAGGGCATCTATCCTATCCCTCAGTATCTTCTCTGGAAGCTTCTTTACCACTGACGTCAGGCTCACAGGTCTGTAATTACCTGGATTACAAGGGGGCAACATTAGCAATTCTCCAGTCCTCTGGGATGTCTCCTGTGTTCAAGTTTGCTGCAAAGATATCTGTTAAAGCCCCAAATATTTTCTCTCTCACTTCCCTCAATAACCTGGGATAGATCCTATCCTGTCCTGGGGACTTGTCCACCTTAATGCCTTTGAGCATATACAACATTTCCTCCCTCTTTTTATGCTGACTTGACCAAAAGCAATCAAACATCTATCCCTAACCTGAAAATCCACCATATGAGTAAAAAATGAGGTCTGCAGATGCTGGAGATCACAGCTGAAAATGTGTTGCTGGTCAAAGCACAGCAGGCCAGGCAGCATCTATTCCTGAGATGCTGCCTGGCCTGCTGTGCTTTGACCAGCAACACATTTTCAGCTGAAAATCCACCATGTCTGTCTCCTCGGTGAATACTGATGCAAAATACTCATGAAGAATCTCACCCATTTTCTCTGACTCCGTGCATATCTTTCCTCCTCTGTCCTTGAGTGGGCCAACCCTTTCCCTTGTTACCCTCTTGCTCCTTATATATGAATAAAAGTTTTGAGGTTTTCCTTAACCCCTCATGACTTCCTTTAGCCCTCTTAATTCCTCTTTTCAGATTGGTCTTACATTCTTGATATTCTTCCAAAGCTTTGTCTGACTTCAGTTGCTTAGAGCTTATGTATGCATCCTTTTTCCTCTTAGCTGGTCTCACAATTTCACCTGTCATCCATGGTTCCCTAATCTTGCCATTTCTATCCCTCATTTTCACAGGAACATCTCTCTCTTGACTCTAATCAACCTCCATTTTAAAACCTCCCACATATCGAATGTGGATTTCCCTTCAAGCAGCTGGTCCCAATCTACATTCCCGAGCTCTTGCTGAATTTTGGTATAGTTGGCCTACTCCCCAGTTTAGCACTCTTTCTTGAGGACCACTCTCATCTTTGTCCATGAGTATACTAAGACTTATGGAATTGTGATCACTGATCCAAAAGTAATCCCCCACTGAAACTTCAACCACTTGGCCAGGCTCATTTCCTAACACCAGGTCCAGTATGGCCCCTTCACGAGTTGGACTACATAGCTACTGCTCTAGAAAACCCTCCTGGATGCCCAAAGTCTGCTCAATTCAATCCTATAACACTAAGTGAATGTTGGGAAAATTAAAAAGTAATTTTGGTCTTTTATCAAGCAAGGATATAAATACATTGGAATTAAATTCAATTCACCTCAATTCAATTCATTATCTTGTGTGCCGTGGCGCAATGAAAAGCTCTGTCTTGTGAGCAATATAGGCAGCTCACACAGTTAAGTAGCATAGATGGTAAATAATAGGTAAACAGTGGCGAAAAAAAAGCACAGGTACAGGCGAATGCTAAGTGTTTGAAAGTCCGTTCAGTGTTCTCACAGCAGTATGTTAGAAACTGTTTTGAAACTGGCTGATGCATGTGTTCAGGCTTCGGTACCTTCGCCCCAATGGTAGAGGTTGTAGAAAAGCATTGCCAGGGTGGGATGGATCTTTGAGAATGCTGGCGGCCTTTCCTTGATAGCGAGCCTGGTAGATGGATTCTATAGATGGGAGGCTGGCCTTTGTGATTGTATGGGCCGAGTTCACCACTCTCTGTAACCGTCTCCCATCTTGAATGATATGTTGCCATACCTAGTAATGATCCATCCAGACAGAATGCTTACAATGGCGGACCTATAAAAGTTTCCAAGGCTATTTGCCATCATGCCAAATTTCCTCAGCTGTATGAGGAAGAAGAGACGTTATTGGGCCTTTGTAACCAGTGCATCCACATGAAGATTGGTCATCTACAATGATGCACACTCCCAGGAGCTTGACACTCTCCACTCATTTCAACTCTGTGCTGTTAACGTATAGGGGGGCATGAGTAACATCCTGCTGAAAGTCAATAATGAGTTCCTTGGTTTTGCAAGCATTGAGAGCTAGGTTATTCTCAGTGCACCATTTTACCAAGTCTTCCACCTCCCATCTGTAATCTGTTTCGTCATCTAAGATTCAATTGACTATGGTGGTGTCATCAGTGAACTTGTAAACTACATTAGTCTGGTGTTTGGCAACATGGTCATGGGCATACAGTGCATACAGTAGGGGGCTGAGTATGCAGTCCTGGGGGGCTCCAGTGTTGTGTGTTAGTGAGGATGAAATTTTGTCCCCAATCTTTATTGTTGTGGTGCTATTTTAATTTGTGAAAGGTCTTCTAACTATTCTGTTACATTGTCCATTTTTGTGTTTTTTTTTCTTACATCACCTGTGCAATAACTTCTATCTGTGAATATACCTTGTTGGTTGTATATGCTAATTGTCATGGTAGAACTGTAATGCTTAAATCAAGTAGTCCTTTATATTTCACAGAGTGAAATTGGAAACAGCTGAATTTGGTATCATGACCAACAGCCAGTTTGTCAGTTGAAACCATTGGCTTGGACTCAGAATGGACGCAATATATGTTACTACTTTGATATTTGTGTATTGGGACTCCGTGAGATTAATTTTTTGGCACTTTTGTTTGTTACTTCTAAATGTTCATGTAGCACCAGAGCGTCTTCTCTACTTGGGAAAATCGGTTGTGGAAAAAATACATCTCCAGGTTTGAAATTATTCATCACATGCAAAGTGTTAACTTTTATAACACGAGCTTTGTAATAGTAATTTGTTTTTATGCTTTGGGAGAAAGGGTATGCCTGGATAATCCATGCAGTCATCCTGTTCGTAACAGGGTCAATTTCATTGTTTTCCTTTTTAATCTAGTTCCAGTTTCAAATGCCAAAATGTTTGAGAAGACCTGATTAAATAGTTCCATCCATCAGATCTCTGAGTTTAGCAAAGTATATCGCACTCATTATTACAGCAGCAACTAAGTTATGCTGCAGTGTTTATAAAGCTGACAGAATGTACAAGAACAGTCACTGATATAGTATTCTACGCTAATCATTTCATCTCCCACCCACAACCCTCTGCCACTCCAAAGTAAATTCTGAAACGGAGAACTGAATCTTGTGAAAGCTGCTGTCAGAAGTAATGTGAGTTTTCTAATGTCCTTAGAGAAGAGAACCTGCTTGTACTATGCAAATATGACTTGTATGTGACTTGCCTCCCACAGTGTGATTCAGTGCTCTAAAAACAGTCAGTTTGTCAATGTAATCAGGGATTGGCAATAACTGCAGCCTTGTTATTTCATCTGACAACAAAGTCTCTAGAGCATCTGCCCTGAGATCCAATGCCATTATATAATCTGGCATTGACATAATTTCCTTTCACTTCATTTGTGAAGTCTGAAATCCAAACTTTTTTTTATTAATTGAATGTGGGTGTTGCTGCTTGAGCCATCATTTATTGCTCATCCCTCGCTGCCCTTGAGAAGGTGGTGGTGAGCTGCTGCAGTTCACTAGATCTGGATAGACTCCCATATTTCATTCCTTTGTGGTTGATTCACTGAGTGACTCAGTAAACAATTTCAGGAGGCATTTAGGATCGGATTGTATTGCTTTAAGTCTGAAGTCACATGTAGGCTAGACCAGGTAAAGATGGCAATTTCTTTTCCTTTAAAACAACCATATAGGTTTTTACAACATAGACATTTAGATGGTCATCATTACACTTTTTTAATGTCAGATTTTTATTGAATTCCAATTCCATCATCTGCTATGATGGGAATTGAATCCAGTGCCCCAGAACATGGCCTGTGACCTGGCTAGCTGGGTTACCTATTTCATGAAAGTATCACTATACTACATACTCTCCTACAAGATTTTATTTAGCCACCATGTAGAAAACTAAGACATTCGTGAGATTTCTTTTATCGGTTTTCTGGATGCAGTCAAAAGTAGTTTATTCTCTATGTCAAATTGCTCTGCCTCTGCTTAAGTATGATGTGGAGGTGCCAGTGTTGAACTGGGGTAGACAAAGTTAAAAATCAAGACTGTGGTGCTGGAAAAGCATTGTAGGTCAGGCAGCATCCGAGGATCAGGAAAATCACCGTTTTGGGCAAAAGCACTTCACCAGGAATGAGGCTGGGAACCTTGGGGGGTGAAGAGAGAAAAGTTAAAAATCACACAACACCAGGTTATAGTCCAACAGGTTTATTTGGAGGCACTAGCTTTCGGAGCGCTGCTCCTTCATCAGGTGGCTGTGGAGCAGGATTTTTAATTCTGCTGAAGTAGGCACTTCACAACATTTATTTTAACCATGGCTTGTGTACTGGCAGAAATGTATAATTTTAGCCAGCTTGCTACATATTCTGCTATTTCACCCTGACTCTGCATTCTCTGACTAAAATCATTAGACTACTCTGCAGTACCTTTCCAAACCTCTTTTGAAAGTCCAAAGATATTGCATCCACTTCCTTACCATTGCCCTTTTGTTGCATTACTTTTGCAAAAGGATTTAAGGTTGGTTAAATGTGACCTTTTAATGAGACTCTTCTCAACTCTAATGAATGTAACCTAGTCAACTCAAACTATTCCCATATAACAATCTCTGAATCCCAGGAATAAGTCGAGTGAATTTTTGTTGCACTTCATTGACTAAGTCATTGATAAAGATTATAAAGAGCTAAAACCACAGCACTGATCTTTGTAGTATCTACCTTATTAATGGTCATTACCTTGAAAATATCCTGGTTATTCCTACTGTTTTTCATCCATTTACCCATCTTCAATCCATGTTAATATATTGCCCCAATCTCATTACCCCAAATGTTTTTGTAATCTCTTGTGTAACACTTCATTGAATACTTTTTGAAAATCCAATCACCCTGCTTACACTGATCTTCCATAGCATCCTTTTGGTTATAATCTCCAAGAAATGTTGATAGAATTGTCAAGTACGTAAGCTTTTGGTGGCTCTTCCCAATCGTATTATGATTTTGTCACTGCACAATTGCCATACTCTTAGTTGATTCCTGCAACTTCCTTGAATACTGTTAAACTATCTGGCCTATGACTCCTATTTAATCTTTCCTTTTCAAACAATGTGCTTCAATCCACAAAGAATGTTCGAGGTTCTTACGAATTTTGGAATATCAAAACCAGTGCATTCATTATCTTGGTCAACCTCTCCTAAAATTTTAGGATATCAACTATCAGTGCTTTGTCACTTTTCAGTACTATTAATTTCTCCAGTTATTTTACAGATTTCTCATTGCAAAGTCTGTTTTGTGCCTTCTACCATAAAGACAGGTGCAAAGTATATAATCAGTGTATCTGCCATGATAATCAGCAGGAACATTCCATTAGGCCATCGCCTCCCCTTTGTTTCCTGTCACTGAAACAATTTTGAATCCAACTCACCCCATTTCCCCTGCATTCTTTGTGCTTTTTTTTGTGAAAAGGGTGGGAAGGAAGGTGAACTTTGAGGAATCTGCAGAGATGCTTCTGTGTGATTTGGACAAGTTGGATAAATGGGCAAATGCATGGCAGATGAAGTACAATTTGAATAAATATGAGATTTTCCACTTTCATTGCAAAAATAAGAGGACAAGTTATTGTCTGCATCTGGATTTGATTGGGAAAGGCAATCCCTCCTGGCTCTGGAGGGAGTACAGCCAATTTAACATCTTTATTTAAAAAGGGTAGGAGACAAAAACACAGGTTTCTGTAAGTTCAAAGTCTGTTATTGGGAAAATGTTAGAGGCTATTATAAAGAATGTGATAGTAGAGTATTTATTATTACGTAATATGAACAAGCAGGGTGACCAAGGCTTCATGAGGGGCAAATCATGCCTGACAAATTTATTTGAAGTCTTTGAGAAGGTAACAAGCAGGATAGATCAGCAGGAAGCAGTGCAATGTATTTCAATTTTCAAAAGGTATTTGATAAGGTGTGTCACATTATCCGACTTGATAAAAGCCCATGGGGTTGAAAGCAGTAAATTAACATGGATAGAAGGTTGGAGAATAAACGGAAGACAGAGTTGGGACAAACTGGGCTGGGAGGTGGTGGTGGAAGGTGGTGTGATTTCAGGATGGCAATCTGTAATCAGTGGTGTGCCACATGGATCAGTGCTGAGATCACAATTATTTAGAGTTTTTTTATTATTGACTTAGATGAAGAAAGTAAATGTCCTATAGCCATGTTTATGAATGACTCAAAAATAGGAGGGAAGGCAAGTGGTGAGGATGATAGAGTTTGCAGAGGCATATACACGGGTTAAGCAAAAGGGAGGAAGCTTGGCAGATAGAATATAATGTGGGGATCTCAGAAGTTACATACTCTTGCAGGAAGAATAGAGGCAAAAAAACTGCAGATGCTGGAATCCAGTAGACAAGCAGGAGGCTGGAAGAACACAGCAAACCAGGCAGCATCAGGAGGTGGGGAAGGTAACATTTTGGGTTTAACCCTTCTTTAGGACTCCTGGGAAAGAATAGAGGAGCTGAATCATTTAAATTGTCGCTGCATCAGAAAAAGCAAACATCTAAGTTCAGTAGGAAATAGGGAAGGCAAATGGAATGCTGACCTTTATTTCAAAGAGGCTGGAGTTTAAACCTGGTGAAGGTTTTCTCGAACAGTGTAAGACATTGGTCACCCCACAGCTGGAATAATATGAGCAGTTTTGAGCTCTTTACCAAGACCATTGGAGGTGGTCCTGAGAAGGTTCACTAAGCTAATACCACATTTGGAAGGACTGCCTTATGAGGGGAGTTTGAATAGATTGGGCCTACACTCATGGAAATATAAAAGAATGAGGTGACCTTATTGAAACAGCCAAGATCCTTAAGGGACTTGATAGGGTACATGCAGAAAGGTTGGTGGGAGAGTCTAGAAATAGAGGTCATAATCCTAGAGTAAGGTGTCGCACATTAAAACCGAGATGAGGAAGAATTTCTTCTCTGAGGATAGTGAATTTTTTATCTCAGAGGTTGTTGAGGCTAAATCATTAGGTATGTTCAAGGCTGAGATAGACAGATTTTTGATCAGTAATGAAATAAGAGGTCATGGGGAAAGGCAGGAAAGTGGAGTTGCGGATTATCAGATCACCATGATCACATTGAATATTTGAGCAGACTCGATGAGCTGAATGAGTACTTCTGCTCCAATGTCTCATGTCCCTATGAACAAACGTTTACCAGCCTTATTCCTGGCATGGCAAGGCTGATGTAAGAAGAGAGAGACTGCCTTGGTTAGAACTATATTTGCTGAAGTTTTGAAAAATAAAGGAGGGATTGCATAGAAATCTGTAAACTTCTAACCCTGCTAGACAGGGCAAATACAGGAAGGATATTTCTGATGACAGTGGCCACAGTCTGAGATGGGTGATTTCGGACTGAGATGAGGAGAGATTTCTACACCCAGGTTGGTGAGCCTGGGGAATTCTCTGCCACAGAAAGTTGAGGCGAAATTATTGAACGTTTTCAAGAAGGCGTTAGCTATAAACTTGGAGCTAAAGGGATTAGTGGGTTCTGGGAGGAAGGAGGAACAGAGTCTTGAGTTGGATCATATTGAATGGCTCGAATTCCTCATAGCCTGCTCCTGCTTGGATTTTTAAAAAATGTTTCTTTATTAACAGTCTGCCAAATGGAATCTTGTCTAATTTCTTACAAAAATCTGTGTAGACAATATCTGCATTAGTACCCTCATCAACCCTCCTGGTTATTTCCTTTAAAAAATGAAACTTTTTTTGTAAGTTTGTAAGACATGATCTTTCCTTACCAAAACCATACTGACAATCCCTGATTGATCCATGCCTGTCCAACTAATAGTTAATCCTGTCTCTCAAAATTGATTCCATTAATTGCCCATCACCAAGTTTAATCTGACTGGCATATAATTATTTGGCCTATTGTTCACAACCTATTTGAAAAATGGTACAACATTTGCATATCTCCACGCCTCTGGTACCTCAACTATATGCATTGGGAATTGGAATGTGATTCTGCAATCATCTGCTCCTATTGATTTGATCTGATTAATTGTCACGTGTACCTAAGTACAGTGAAAACTTTTGTTTGTGAGCAGTCCACGCAGATCACAGTAAGCAAGGACATAGAGATCATAGGATGAGACAAACTTGAGCGGAGTGAGACATACAGGTTACACCACATAGGACGTGCATGAGGCAAGATTAACATTAACCTGTTTCAATGAGGTCACCTCTCCCTGATCATCAGAGTCCATTCATCAGAATCCAATAATGGCAAAGAAGAAGCTGTTCTTTAACCTGCTGCTGCATGTGTTCAAGCTTCTGCATCTTCTGCCTGACAGAAGAGGTAGTAGGAGAGCATTACCAGGGTGGGAGAGGTCTTTGATGTTGGCAGCCTTTCTGGAGTAACAAGGTGTAAATGGAGTCCATGGATGAGAGGTTGGCTTCTGTCATGGTCTAGGCTGTACACACCACCTTCTGTAATTGCTGACAGTCCTTGGTGGAGCAGTTGCCATACCAGACCAGCGTGCATCTGGTATGATTTCTGTCTGTAAAGGTTGGTGAGGGTCCTTATGGACATGCCAGATTTCCAGAGCTATCTGAGGAAAAAAGAGGTGTTGTGCCCCCTTGACCGTCGCATCTACGTGGGAAATCCAGGACAGGTTGTCAGTTATCGTCACTCTGAGGAAGTTGACTCTCTCAATCCTCAACCTCCGCTCCATTGAGGTAGATGGGGGTGTGTTCTCGTACTTTCTTTCTGAAGTTAATGATCAGTTCTTTTGTTTTGCTGACCTTGAGAGAGAGGCTGCACCAAGCCCTCTATCTGCTTTCTGTACTTTGACTCTTCATTGTTTGATATTTGTCCTACAGTGTTGGTGTTGTCAGCAAACTTGTAGATGGCATTCATTTGGAATTGGCTACACAGTTGTGGCTGTATAGGGAATACTGTAAGGGGCCTCTAACGCATTCTCAGGGGATTCCAGTGTTGAATGTTGTCATGGAGGAGATACAGTTCTCTATCTTCACTGGCAGTCTGTGGTCAGCAAGCTGAGGATCCAGTTGTAGATGGCTGAGCCGAGATCTCGGTCATAGAGTCATAGAGATGTACAGCACGGAAACAGACCCTTTGGTCCAACCTGTCCACGCCGACCAAATATCCCAACCCAATTTCGTCCCACCTGCCAGCACCCAGCCGATATCCCTCCAAACCCTTCCTATTCCTATACCCATTCAAATACCTCTGAAATGTTGCAATTGTACCAGCCTCCACCACATCCTCTGGCAGCTCATTCCATACACGTACCACCCTCTGCATGAAAAAGTTGCCCCTTAGGTTTAGGGTGAGAGGGGAAAGATATAAAAGAGACCTATGTCCTCTAGTTCAGCACTCCCAGATCCCAGGGAAAAGACTTTGTCTATTCATCCTATCCATGCACCTCATAATTTTGTAAACCTCTGAGGTCACCCCTCAGCCTCCGACGCTGCAAGGAAAACAGCCCCAGCCTGTTTAGTCTCTCCCTACAGCTCAAATCCTCCAACCCTGGGCAACATCCTTGTAAATCTTTTCTGAACCCTTTCAAGTTTTACAACATCCTTCCAACAGGAAGGAGACCAGAATTGCACGCAATATTCCAACAGTGGCCTAACCAATGTCCTGTACAGCCGCAACATGACCTCCTAACTCCTGTACTCAATACTCTGACCAATAAAGGAAAGCATACCAAACGCCGCCTTCACTATCCTATCTACCTACAACTCCACTTTCAAGGAGCTAGGAACCTGCACTCCAAGGTCTCTTTGTTCAGCTATACTCCCTAGGACCTTACCATTAAATGTATAAGTCCTGCTAAGATTTGCTTTCCGAAAAAGGAACACCCCGCATTTATCTGAATTAAACTCCATCTGCCACTTCTCAGCCCATTGGCCCATCTGGTCCAGATCCTGTTGTAATCTGAGGTTACCCTCTTTGCTGTCCACTACACCTCCAATTTTGGTGTCATCTGCAAACGTACTAACTGTACCTCTTATGCTCGCATCCAAATCATTTATGTAAATGACAAAAAGTAGAGGACCCAGCACCGATCCTTGTGGCACTCCACTGGTCACAGGCCTCCAGTCTGAAAAACAACCCTCCACCACCACCCTCTGTCTTCTACCTATGAGCCAGTTCTGTATCCAAATGGCTAGTCCTCCCTTTATTCCATGAGATCTAACCTTGCTAATCAGTCTCCCATAGGGAACCTTGTCAAACACCTTACTGAAGTCCATATAGATGACATCTACTGCTCTGCCCTCATCAGTCTCCTTTGTTACTTCTTCAAAAAAAAAGTTTGTGAGACATGATTTCTCACGCACAAGCCATGTTGACTATCCCTAATCAGTCCTTGCCTTTCCAAATACATGTACATCCTGTCCCTCAGGATTCCCTCCAACAACTTGCCCACCACTGAGTTCAGCTCACTGGTCTATAGTTCCCTGACTTGTCTTTACCACCCTTTTTAAACAGTGGCACCACGTTTGCCAACCTCCAGTCTTCCGGCACCTCACCTGTGACGATCGATGATACAAATATCTCAGCAAGAGGCCCAGCAATCACTTCTCTGGCTTTCCACAGAATTCTCGGGTACACCTGATCTGGTCCTGGGGATTTATCCACCTTTTAACCATTTCAACACATCCAGCATTTTCTCCTCTGTAATCTGGACATTTTACAAGATGTCACCATCTATTTCCCTACAGTTTACATCTTCCATATCCTTTTTCACAGTAAATACTGATGCAAGATATTCATTAAGTATTCCCCTATTTTCTGTGGCTCCACACAAAGACCGTCTTGCTGATCTTTGAGGGGCCCAATTCTCTCCCTAGTTACCCTTTTGTCCTTAATATATTTGTAAAAACCGTTTGGATTCTCCTTAATTCTATTTGCAAACACTATCTCATGTCCCCGTTTTTGTCCTCCTGATTTCCCTCTTAAGTATACTCCTACTTTCTTTATACTCTTCTAAGGATTCACTCGATCTATCCCGTCTATACCTGACATATGCTTCCTTCTTTTTCTTAACCAAACCCTCAATTTCTTTAGTCATCCAGCCTTCCCTATACCTACCAGCCTTCCCTTTCACCCTGACAGGAATATATTGTCTCTGGATTCTTGTTATCTCATTTCTGAAGGCCTCCCATTTTCCAGCTGTCACTTTACTTGCGAACATCTGCCTCCAGTCAGCTTTCGAAAGTTCTTGGCTAATACCATCAAAATCAATTTTCTCCAATTTAGAACTTCAACTTTTAGATGTGGTTTATCCTTTTCCATCTCGATTTTAAAACGAATAGAATTATAGTCGCTGGCTCCAAAGTACTCTCCCACTGACACCTCAGTCATCTGCCCTGCCTTATTTCCCAAGAGTAGGTCAAGTTTTGCACCTTGTAGGTACATCCACATACTGAATCAGAAAATTGTCTTGTACACACTTAACAAATTCCTCTCCATCTAAACCCTTAACACTATGGCAGTCCCAGTCGATGTTTGAAAAGTTAAAATCCCCAACCATAATTACCCTATTATTCTAAGATAGCTGAGATCTCCTTACAAGTTTGTTTCTCAATTTCCCTCTGATTATTAAGGGATCTATAATACAATCCCAATAAGATGATCATCCCTTTCTTATTTCTCAGTTCCACCCAAGTAACTTTCTGGATGTATTTCCGGGAATATCCCTCCTCAGCACAGCTGTAATGCTATCCCTCATCAAAAATGTCACTCCCCCTCCTCTCTTGCCTCCCTTTCTATCCTTCCTGTAGCATTTGTATCCAGGAACATTAAGCTGCCAGTCCTGCCCATCCCTGAGCCATTTTTTTTAGATTAGATTACTTACAGTGTGGAAACAGGCCCTTCGGCCCAACAAGTCCACACCGACCCGCCAAAGCGCAACCCACCCATACCCCTACATTTACCCCTTACCTAACACTACGGGCAATTTAGCATGGCCAATTCACCTGACCGCACATCTTTGGACTGTGGGAGGAAACCGGAGCACCCGGAGGAAACCCACGCAGACATGGGGAGAACGTGCAAACTCCACATAGTCAGTCACCTGAGGCGGGAACTGAACCCGAGTCTCTGATGCTGTGAGGCAGCAGTGCTAACCACTGTGCCACAGTGAGCCATGTTTCTGTAATTGCAATGATATCCCAGTCCCATATTCCTACCCATGCCCTGAGTTCATCTGCCTTCCCTGTTAGGCCCCTTGCATTGAAATAAATGCAGTTTAATTTATTAGTCCTACCTTGTCCCTGCCTGCCCTGACTGTTTGATTCACTTCTGTTCTCAACTGTACCAGTCTCAGATTGATCTTTTTCCTCACTGTCTCCCTGGGTCCCACCCTCCCACCTCACTAGTTTAAATCCTCCCAAGCAGTTCTAGCAAATTTCCCTGTCAGTATATGAGTCCCCTTCTAATTTAGGTGCAATCCGTCCTTCTTGTACAGGTCACTTCTACCCCAAAAGAGATTCCAATGATCCACAGTCTTGGAGCTTTGAGATCAGTCTGGAGGGGGTAATTATGTTGAAGATGGAGCTGTAATCAATGAAAAGAAGTCTGACCTTAGTGTCTTTGTCATCCAGATGTTCCAGGGATTGGTGTAGGGCTAGGGAAATGGCATCTACTGTGGACTTGTTACATCTGTAGGCAAATTACAGGGGATTGAGGCAGGCAGGAACACGAGTTGATGTGGGCCATGACTCGCTTCTCGAAGCACTTCATGATTATGGAGGTCAGAGCTACTGGGGGGTTGTCATTAAGGCACGTTGCATGTGCTTTCTTAGGTACTGGGATAATGGTGGTCTTCCTGAAACTGGTGCCGACTGCTTGTATAAGGGAGAGGTTGAAGATGTCAGTGAATACCTCTACCAACTGGTCCATACCAGTGCATGGCCAGGGACTTCCTCCCGACTTTGCTTTAACAGTTCAGGATACAACTTAATTTTTCCTGGTAGTTTATCCACTTTCAAAGGGGTCAGTTCTTCTCTTAATTCCCTTTGCAATATGCTTATTTTACCTGATATTTCACACCTCCTCCTCTTCGACTAGAATGCTTACATCATCCCTCTCTTTTGTGAAAACAAGAGATTAAAATACTCTTTAGAATCATGCCCACATCTACTGCATCCATGCACAAATTACCTGTGTATATTTCTGATAAGTCCCAGTTTCCTTCATTAACCTCTTGCTCTTAATATACTGATGAAACTTTTAAAATGTGGATTTTTCTCAATTTTACTGACCAGTATTTTTTCTTCTTCTATCCTTGCTTTTCTAATTTCCTTTTTCGCTTCACCGTTGTGTCTTCTATACTCCTCTAAGTTTCCGCAAGTGTCACAATTTCATAAGAAGCTGTATTCTAGATTTGGCAGTATTTACCTTTTACTTTATGGAGACATGTCTACACTGTGCTCACAGAATCTTCCTATTAAAAGCCTTCCACTGATTTCCCACTGACTTGCCTTATCGTAGCTATTTCCAGTCCAGATTACTTTTGTCAGATCGTCTCTCAGATTTATAAAGTTTGCTTTCACCAATTTCGAAATTTTATTCCAGTTCTATCTTTGTCCTTTTCCACGGTGATGCTAAATTTTACTGCATTGTGGTGACATGCTCCAAAATGATTACCCACGTCCAGCTCCCTTTCCTAAGACTAAATTTAGAATTGGGTCCTTTCTTGACAGATTTATGACATGTTGGTTTAAAACAGAATTTCTTGAATGCAGTTCATGAATTTTGTGACCTCTGCACATTTCACACTGTTTAAATCCTAAATGTTAGTTGGATCATTCAAGGCCCCAAGTGTAACTGTCCTTTTGCTTTTTCGCTCAAAGTTGCCTACATATTTGCTCCTCCAACTCTGTCCTGTTATTTATGTGACTGGTGGTGTGCACATAGTAGTGTGGCTGTCCCTTTTTGTTTCTGAACCCAAATGATCTGATTTGCTGCTTCATTTAATGTATTATCCCTCTTCAATGTTGTAATTGAATCCTGCAATAATACAATGACCCCACTTCCTTTTCTATCCTCCCTGAAAATTCTATATCCAGGGATGTTGTTCTGCCATCTTTACCCCTTTGTGAGCAAAGTTTCCACTATACAATGTTGCCATATGTTTATCTGTGTCCTCCATACGTTGATTTTATGCACTTTGCTCTTCACATTTGCAGATATACCTTTCTAACACTGCTTATTTTCTGTGCTCTATACTTTTTAGTTTCTGCTTCCTCCATAATTTAAGTTGTCCATTAAGTTTTTGTCGTCTGTTCACTGCTCAGAATTTGTTGTCAGGTTCCCATATTCTTACTAGAATCCTGCAAAAACTATTTATCCCAAACTGTTTAGGCAGAGATGATACAGATTTTATTTTCCCCAGGATCAGTCCCAATATCCCAGAAATCTACATAATCTTTCCGGTCACAAGTTTAATCACTCAATCCTCCTCTTCCTGTGCTCACTTTACACATGGAGCCAGGAGTGTTCCTTAAAGCACTGCTTAAGAAGTCCTGTCTTCAATCTCAGACTGAGCTCCCTGAAATCTGTTCTCAAGACTTCATCCCCAGTATTATTAACATCATTGGAACCGATATTACCCATGACCTCAGGCCAATCACTGTCTCTGAGAAGAATGTTCAGCAGCAGGCAGGCAACGTAGCATACGGGCATCATGTTGACACCTGCGGAAAAGCTTTCCTGATCGTGTGCCTTTTGAAATTTTGTCATTATTGCTGTTTCATTATACATCCCTGCTTCCCTACCTCATTTCTGTACTGCTGGTGCCACCATCTTGGTTCTGTTGGCTTCATCAGCATCCCAAATAGAATACTGTTTAATAAGTACAAAGGATCTAGGGAACTCCTGCACTGCCTGCCTAGTTCTATTAGAATGGCTGATGGTCCCCCATTCCCTGGCTGCCTGTATATGTGGTGTGACCACTTTCTGACCTCGGTATCCACATTGAACTCTGCCTCGTGGATAAACAGCAATGACCTGAGACACCCTTCTAGTTCCAAAACAGCTTGTGCAGCCATGACACTTCATGTAGATTTATTTGTCTGGGGCAGTCAATGTGTCCACAGCTTCATAAATACAGCAGATATACTCTCCATGCGACCAAGCTGAACTGCAGTTCCACAATATTAAAACTATTTATTACAATAAGAATCTTTGAACAACTTACCAGTACTCACCAATTAGCTCCTCACACATACCTCCTGTACTTGGCTTGTACTTAAGTATCTCTCAGTAAAGAGTCTCCATGCTGTTTTCAACTCCTCGGACTACTTCCTTCTCAGTGATTCTGATTGTCTGCCTTTGGGACCTCACCTCACCTGCTCTTCCTTTTTGATCACTTGCCTTGATGTTCCCCTGAACTTATTCCTCTTAGCTATTATGGCTCATTTTAACATAGGATAAGGATCACTTTTAGATCCAAATAGTTTTTATGTATACTGAGGAATTGGTCAGTATAAAGTCTCCATGCCCTTTGCCCCTTTCCCTGCTTTCTTGCCACTTCGCTTGGGAGTGGTTAAAACCTTCTGTGAATATTGGGCATTTTCTGGTTTTGATTTGATCACATCGGTCTTCATTTATTTCTCTTCACTTCGTGTTGTATATTACCTCGATTAACATCCTCGACACTCTTCTCACTCTTCTTCCTTACGGATTCTGTGGAGTTGGAAGAGGTCTATGGCTCTGATAGCTCAGGTGCTGCCAGTCCTGCTTTTGTACAGCTATGTTTCAGCTATTTTGACTACATCTGGCTCCTTACTATGAATTATTGCCATTATTTTGTAATTTACAAACTGCCCATGCACAGATGTTTAATGACTTGCCAGCTTTTTTTAAAAAAAAGTCTCTTATTACATTTTGGTTTATGTTCGCTTCAGCTTGGTAAGGAGGCAAACTGGTAGCAGAAATCAAATTAGAGTTGGTTCAGATTCTCCTTTACATTGCTCTTGGAGTTTATTGGCAGCTGCAATTATTCATTCTTCCTTTGTTGTTTTCTTATTTTAGTGGTTCCTCATTAGTAGTTTATTAGCCAATTTCCTGGGACTGTATGATTCATATCTGCTAAATTCTAGTTTGATACTGTTTTACGATTCCAGTGAATCAAAGCAATATGGGCATACACATGTTTAAATCTGAAATATGACCAAAAAAATTTGGTATGGTAGAAAAATGATACTAGAGGTGTTTTTGAATTTATTACACATATATAGTTACCTTTTTATTACTTTCAAGTGAAACTGATTCTTAATAAAGAAATATTTTCTTCCATTTATGTTCAATGTTAGTTCTGTCTATTATATCTTGGCCCTAATAAAGCAACATTCCTGTCACTCTTATCATCGTTTTCATAGCTGAAAGATTTATTCTCTCTAATTTTCACCAAATTATGTCTGATCTTATTGTGGTACCAATTCAACAACATTGGACTTGAACTATTGAAATTTATTTCATTTAATTTTTTGCAAGTGGCAGATAAAATACATGTTCTTTAGTTTCATTTTAATTCAAACCTAATGAAGCAGAAGCCCATTCATCTTAAATGAAAACCGAAAGAACTACAGGTGTAATTCAGAAGCAAAAACAGAAGTTGCTAGAAAAGCTCGACAGAACTGAGGAAAGGTCACCAGACCCAAAACATTAACTCTGATTTCTCTTCACAGGTGCTGCCAGACCTGCTGAGCTATTCCAGCAATTTCTGTTTTTGCAGCCAATAATCTTCCCAGCCAGCCACTTCACATGGATGAAGAATTGATTTTAAAATAATCAAGTGGGAAAAATAAGTGATAGGCAAATACGTGTATGTCTTTTTTTTCTCTAATTTTGTTTGGAAAAGTTCTTAGTACGTAAAACAAATATAAAAGGGAGCAGGAGACAGATGCTTAGCAAAGAACTGAAGTGCACGTATTAATTAACTCAAACATTTATTTCGGTTTTCCAGCATCCACAATATTTTGCTGTTACATTAGCATCACTGGCTACATTTCTAAACATTTGTCAGTGGAATCTCCCCACTCCATTTTATTTGAAGTGGTCATTAATTATTAAGTAATATATTATTAATAATTGAGTGCTCTAAGGGTGAAACTTTTCCTAATATATTGAATAGTACAAAACAACACTCTTTCAGAATCGACTGTGTATTTGAGTCTGCAGTGCTACATATGCAAGAAAAGACATGAAGCTATTTGATACAACATCTTGTCAGAGGATACAACAATATTCACAAGTGCATATTTTTTAAAGAAAGGTTTGTTTTGCAAAATGTTGCTATGTAACATGCATTACTATAATCAATTACATCACTTTACAGTTGGATCTGAAGAAGAATATTTCTTGTGAAGACCAATTGATCTCTTGAAAGTCTGTATACCTTCCGTGTATGAAAAATCACATTTTCCAGAGATGCTATATTGATAATTCTCCCCTACTTTCAATTCCCACTGTCAAAATATTCTCTGTTGCAAAAGTAATTGATCACGTGACATGTTAATCAGAGATGATTGATTAGAGGGGTGGATGTTCGCAGGTAAAGGGATGGCTAGAAAATGGGAAGCCTTCAAAAATGAGTCCAGAGACAGTATGTTTCTGTTAGAGTGAAAATCTAAGTGGTTAGCTGCAGGGAATGCTGGATGGCTAGAGAACTTGAAGTTTTGGTTAAGAAAAAGAAGGAAGCATATGTCAGGGACATACAGGAGAGATCGAGTGAATCCTTAAAGTATAAGGCAGTAGGTGTATACTTAAGAGAGAAATCAGAAGAGGAAAAAGGGGACATAAAGCTTTGGCAAATAGGCTTAAGGAGAATCCAAGAGGATTTTATAAATACATTAAGAACAAAAGGATAACTAGGGAGAGAACAGGATCCCTCAAAAATCAGCAAAACAGTCTATGTGTGAAACCGCAGGAGATGGGGAGATACTAAATGAGTATTTTGCATCAGTGTTTACTGTGGAGACGAACATGGAAGATACGTAATGTGGGGAAATAGGTGGTGATATTTTGAAAAATGTCCATATTACAGAGGAGGTGGGGCTGGATGTATTAAAATTAAAGTTGGATAAATCCCCAGAACCTGATCAGGTGTACCTGCGAACTCTCTGGGAAGCTAGGAAAGTGATTGCTGGGCACCTTGCTGAGATATTTGGATCATTGATAGTCACAGGTGAGGTGCCAGGGCACTATCGACTGGTGAGCCAGACATTGGTGGTGGACAAGTTGTTGGAGGGAATCCTGAGGGACAGAATTTATCTGTATTTGGAAAAGCAAGGACTGATCAGGGATAGCCAACGTGGCTTTGTGCGTGGGAAATCATGTCTCACTAACTTGACTGAGTTTTTTGAAGAAGTAACGAAGAGATTTGATGAGGGCAGAGCAGTGGACCTGATCTATAAGAACTTCAATAAGGAGTTCGACAAGGTTGCCTGTGGTTGACTAGTTAGCAAGGTTAGATCACATGGAATACAGAGAGAACTAGCTCTTTGGATACAGAACTGGCTTGAAGGTAGAACACGGAGGGTAGCCTGGAGGCCTGTGACTGCCAATGTGTCACAAGGATGGTATTGGCTCCACTGTTTTTTGTCATTTTATATAAATGATTTGAATGTGAACATAGGAGGTATAGTTAGTAAGTTTGCAAATAACATCAAAATTGGAGGTGTAATGGACAGCGAATAAGGTTACCTCAAAGTACAGTGGGATTTTGATCAGATGGGCCTGTGCACCAAGGAGAGACGGGTGGAGTTTAATTTAGTAAGTGTGAGGTGCTGTGTTTTGGAAAAGCAAATCTTAACAGGACTTATATACTTAATGGTTAGGTCCGTGGGAGTGTTGCTGAACAAAGAGACCTTGGAGTGCAGGTCCATAGCTCCTTGTAAGTGGAGTCACAGCTAGATGTGATCGTGAAGGCATTTGGTATGCTTTTCTTTATTAGTCAGAGCATTGAGTATAGGAGTTGGGAGGTCATTTTGTGGCTGTACAGGACTTTAATTGGGCCACTTTTGGAATATTGTGTACAGTTCAGGTCTCCCTGTTACAGGAAGGATGTCGTGAAACTTGAAAGGATTTGGAAAAGATTTACAAGGATGATGCCAGGGTTGAAGGATTTGAGCTATAAGAAGAGGCTGAATAGGCTGGGGCTGTTTTCCCTGGAGCGTTGGAGGCTGCAGGGTAACCTTAGAGGTTTATAAAATTGTGAGAGGCATGGATAGAGTAAATAGACAAGGTGTTTTCCCTACAGTGGGGATGTCCCTACAGTAGAGGGTATACATTTAGGGTGAGAGGAGAGAAACTTAAAATGGGCCTCAGGGGCAACCTTTTCCATGCAAAGGTTGGTGAGTGTATGGAGTGAGCTGCCAGAGGAGGGTACAATTACAACATTTAAAAGTCTTCTTGATGGATATATGCATAGGAGGGCTTAGAGGGATGTGGGCCAAGTGCTGGCTAATGAGACAATTGATTTAGGACATCTGGTCAGTATGGACAAGTTGGACCAAAGGATCTGTTTCTATGCTGTACATCTCTATGACACTTTTTTTTGAATGATTTGACCTGAATTGTTTCTGCTACCATTTTTTTCCAATACATACACGATCTGTCAAACTGTACATTTTAGGCATTTAACAAAAATCAAGATCTGTGGTTGCTGGAAATCAGAAAAAATTCAAAAGTTGATGTAAAAGCTCAATAGGTCTGGCAGCATCTGTGGAGAGAAAGCAAAGTTAATATTTCAGTTAACAGTGATCCTTCTAAGAAATTGTTTCTACTTGCATTACATCTGTAGCATATGAATTGTTATAATCATTCCTTCTTGGAATATGGGTATTGGTGGCAATATAGCATTTATTGCCCATGTATTGAATTGAGCCAGAACATATATGGATGTCAGAATTTTCTTGATCTTTTGGAAAGTATCATTCAACTGCACATCCCAACACCATTTCTGCTCTTCGTCAGGATTCGCCTCAGGATTCATTGTAGTTGCCAAGCCAGCCAAAAGTTTTGCCAATTGATTGACCATACTTCACACATCTCTTTATTCTTAGCTAACCTGAGAATGCAACTTTAAAAAAAGGTTTTGTGATTTACACATGAAAGAAGTGAAACTATCACTGTATTCTAACAGATGAAAGGCTTAACAGACAATCAATTTTTCAATGTATAATTTCAGTTACATCACACTGCAAATTTTTGCTATCAATTCTGTGTTACGATCGAGCCCTCCACAATCACCTGATAAAGGAGCGTCGCTCCGAAAGCTAGTGTGCTTCCAATTAAACCTGTTGGACTAGAACCTGGTGTTGTGTGATTTTTAACTTTCTACTCCACATGAGTCAGATTCATGTCAGATGTAAAGCATTTTTTTGTGTTGTGGCCGAATAACACCGTTTGGATTTGCTGTGTGATTGTTTTACAGAAATTGAGTTAATAGAATTGCTAGTGTGGAAACGGGCCATTCGGCCCATCAAATCTACATCGACCCTCTGAAGGGCGTGCCACCACCCCTACCCTCCTATCCTAGCCCTGTAACCCTGCATTTCCTGTGGCTAATCCACCTAGCCTGCACATCCCTGGACGCTATTGGCAATTTAGCATGGCCAGTCCACCTAAACTGCATGTCTTTGGTCTGTGGGAAGAAACTGGAGCACCCGAAGGAAACCAGTGCAGACATGTCACTGGAGGTTGGGATCGAACCTCGGTCCCTGGTGCTGTGAGGCACAATGCTAACCACTGAGCCACTGTGCCACCCTTCGTTACTTTCAGACAGTGTCAGCACATTGGAGCTGTAAATACAAGTGATAGGCAAACCACTTCAGCCTTTAAATTGGGCTTTATAGTTATAAAATTGAATTTGAAAATACATCTAATGTAGCCTGAGCGGTTCATGAACAGTTTCTATGTTTCATAAGGATTTTTTTATAATGTTGCATCTTAATTAGTAAATGAAATAAAATGCAATAGTGATGGCAGACGGGTAATGTGTTGCTGCTGTGTTTTGTGAAAGAAGCTGAACACCAAGGCCATAGAGATCTACAGCACAGAATAAAGTCCCTCGGATTGCCACATCTGCACCAGTCAAAAACAGCCACCAAACTATTTCTATCCCATTTGCCAGCGTTTGGCCCATAGCCTTGTATGCCTTGGCATTGCAAATACAAATCTCCATGGTGGAAAGCACGAACAGTCTTCCTAAAATATCAAGGAAGGAAGGGAAAAAAGAGGATTAGAAACTAATACAATAGATGTCACCAAAGAAAAAGTTCAAGAGGAGGTGATGGGGCTAAAAATAAGTCCCTGGACTTGATGAGTTGTGAAAGTGAGTACTGCAGATGCTGGAGATTAGAGTCAAGATTAGAGTGGTGCTAGAAAAGCACAGCAAGTCAGGCAGCATCCTGATGAAGGGCTTTTGCCCAAAATGCAATTTTCCTGCTCCTCAGATGCTGTGTGCACATTTTCCTGTTATATCATTACTTTCCCATAAAGATGGCCAATACAAATACCTTTTAATAAGGTAAAAGATTGTTTTGCATTCTTTCATACTGTTTTGCAATGGCACCAGCAATGCACAGCGCAGTGCATAATGCATTATTTCAATGGAAGACAAATGCTAAAACTTTACCTGGAACATCATTTTCCTTCTCAGAGCCTTCATTTACCAAGGCTTTAAATTTAGTCAATAATTGCTCTAATGCACTGTTCCCCTGACAATTGATGGGATGTTTCAAACCTTGATCTGCAAATATGTCTCCAACTATGGAGTCTTAAAGCAAGTCTGCTATTCTTAATTGGATGTTTATGCAGCAGGTAATATTAGATACAGTAATAGGTAGTGTTATATTAAAACCTGGTTCAACATCTGGTCAACAACATTGCCGATCATGTCTGATCACCATCCCCATGAAGGACCCTGGCTACCCCAAACCCTCCATCCAAATTCAGGCCACTCGCTCAACGATCCCAGACCACTCAATTAGCCCAAAATCTAACTTTACCCCCAACCAGGTCTGTCTAAGTACCTACTGCCTGGCAGCCCACTCACCCACCTAGCTTTTCCACCACCTCTGTCTCACTGTCTCACCCACCTATCCACTTCATTCCTTCACTCATCCATTCAGTAACTCATTTGTTAAGAAATTAGGCCTTTAAGTATTTCCCAGAAAGCAATAGCTAATGACATAGAAAGCGAGTAAGTCTTGTAGAAACGGAAAAATGCATAGAAAAATAGGAGCAGGAGTCGGCCATTCATCCCTTCAAACCTGCTTTGCCATTTGTTATTATCATGGTTGATGATCCACCCAATACCCTGTTCCTGCTTTTCCCCTATATACTTTGATCCCTTTAGTTGCAAGTGCTATAGTCAGCTCTTTGAAATTACACAATGTTTTAGTCTAGAAAGATGGGGGGAGAGGGTGGATTTGAATGAAATTTAGAGAATACTGAACAGCCTAGACAGAGTGGATATTGGGAAGATGTTTCTGTTGGCAAGAGAGATGAGGACTCGAGGCACAGCCTCAGAATACAGGGAAAACCCTTTAGACTGGAGATAAGGGGAAACTTCTTTCACCAAAGAGTGGTGAATCCGTGTAATTCATTGCCAGAGAAGGCTGTGAGGCCAGGTCATTGAGTATAGTTAAAACAGAGATAGATAAGTTCTTAATTGCCAGGAGGATTAAAGATTATAGGGAGAAAGTGGGAAAATGGAGTTGAGGAACCTATCAGCCATGATTGAATGGCGGTGCAAACTTGATGGGCTGAAAGACCAAATTTCTGCTCCTTTGTCTTATGGTCTTATTGCTTTCTGTGTTCGTAAATTCCACAGGTTCACCGCTTTTTGGGTGAACCTTTGTTCTGCGCTGATCCTCTTCACAGTTCTGTGAATGGATACTTGCATTGAAGGAGTTCTGCTTCATTGATTGCAAGTCTGGACTTTTTAAATGCAACCAGGCAAATATGTAGTTCTATGTTAGATCAGCATTTAATGCAGAGGTTCTGATTTTGATTGAAGGATTTTAGGCCATTGATTTCTGAATTGGTGATATTCCGCTCAAATCTTCAGTGAAAGACCAGCTGATTTCTACAATAGATAAGCATGCAATTAGTTACACTCCATTTAGCAATGATTTAATCTCAATGTGAGTGAAGTGCATGATAACTTCAGTGTCTTAATTGACCCATAGTTGAATGGCAAACTGATAGATACCATTTGTCGACATATATATTGTTGCATTATTCATATAATGAAAAAAACAGTGTATTATAAGGATAGGAACAACACGTTAAACATTGCTAAATTTAAGTGTGGAAAAACCTAATAAGAACAACTGAGCTAGGTCTTACAAGTTAGTGGAGAATTTGTCTGTATATTCAAAATGTCTGCCTTTGTTTCTTCCTACTTAACGTACCCCCAGTACAGCACAAACATTCAAAACATAATGGCAGAAAGTGCATGACACACAATTTTTATAACGTTAGGAATAGATAGTTTTGGCATTGTTTACAGGTAATAGATTTATAATTAGAAAGGAGTTGCAGCATATCATGGTCATGATAGTAGTAAAATATGGACTATTAAATTTTAATTTGACAACACTTGATTTTAATATCTGATATCTTCATGGACTAAAATGGTTTTACAAATAAAGAAACATGCACCCAAAATGGCTGCAGTGACAGATTGATTCCCATGAAGGTCATCTCAATGTGGAATGAACAAAAGTATCTGAAATGAAACTAACTTTTCATCCAAAGCTATTGAAACCAGTCAACCGTGTCAGGCATGAAGAAACTCACTTTCCCTGTTTCATTTGACAGTTGAAAATGTGTTGCTGGAAAAGCGCAGCAGGTCAGGCAGCATCCAAGGAACAGGAGATTCGACGTTTCGGGCATAAGCCCTTCTTCAGGAATCTTCTTTCTCCTCATTTAACAGTTGCCTGTTAAGTTCTGCATATTGAACATGAAAGATTGTGTGCAGCTATCCAGCTTGGAAAGCCAATGAAACCAAACTCAGGAATACCATATTTATGGTATGGTCCATAAACTGTGTTTCAGTACCTCCGCTGCAAGAGCAGCAGATGAGGAGAAATAAATTGCTTTGGTAACAACAAGAAATGGATGACGGTCTCCCTCTCAGTCTCCTCCTTGACATTAGAAACTAATACTAATGATGAAACAAATTGGAGAAACACCTATTCGTCAAGAACTTAAGGATTCTTTGAATTCCGCTATTGGGTAAGGATGCAATCCATCAACTAAACAGCCATTATTTCAGGGTGAACTGTTATAAATCAGAGACTTTAAGAATTTTTAAAACAGCATATTCTTTATTTTCCTGTTGTGTTTGAAATGTTTCTCTTTTAAAACCGAATGCCTCTGTGTGCGTTTGTATGATATCATGTTGGGGTGAGTAAGTATTAGAATTCTACTTTCACTCAAGAAAGCCTTCCCTAAATTTTGACTAACAGTACATTTTAAATAAATTGTAATGTGACTATGTGCTAAAAAAAACAAACTACTGACTGAAAGAGCCTAAAAGATTTGCCAACTCACCCATCCTCACCTAGCCACAATATAATGCATATTGTATTTCAGGACCAAGGACTTAATGATGTAACTTTTTATAAATTGCGACCATATTCCCTCCTTCAGTTTTGACGTAACTTCTGGATGTTGTAATTTCCTTAAAACATCCATCAGGACATGCTTGACTTCTTTAATATTATCTTAAGAAAGGAGATCAAATTAAAATAAAGGAAATCAAAACAGACATTCATAATAGTTTTCACAAGATTGCAGTCAAGCCAGAAGATTGTGAGTTCAAGTTGTACTTGCATAAAATCTAGGCTGACACTCCAGTATGCTATTGAGAGAGTGCTAGGCTGATGGAAATGAGAGGAGAAAGTGAGGACTACAGATGCTGGGGATCAGAGCTGAAAATGTGTTGCTGGAAAAGCGCAGCAGGTCAGGCAGCATCCAAGGCACAGGAGAATCGACGTTTCGGGCATAAGCCCTTCTTCAGGCTTATGCCCGAAACGTCGATTCTCCTGTTCCTTGGATGCTGCCTGACCTGCTGCGCTTTTGCAGCAACACATTTTCGGCTCTGATGGAAATGAGATCCTATCGTCCCCTTCAGATGGAAGTAAAAGGTCTTGTTATCCAATCTGAAGATCAGGGGACTTCTCTCCAGTGTCCTGGCCAAAGATTGTGTCTCAGCCATCATCTCTAAAACAAATGATCTGATTGCATGATTTGGAGATGCCAATGTTGAAAATTACACAACACCAGTTTATAGTCCGCCAGCTGTTATTGGAAGCACTAGCTTTTGGAGCGCTGCTCCTTCATCAGGTGGTTGTGTAGTACACAATTGTAAGACACAGAATTTATAGCAAAAGTTTACAGTGTTGAAATTATACATTGAAAAATACCTTGATTGTTTGTTGAGTCTTTCATCTGTTCAAATACCATGATAGTTTCACTTCTTTCATGTGTAAATCACAAAACTTTTTTTTTTAAAAGTTACATTCTTAGGTTAAGTGTAACAATTGGTGTTAGCCAGATAATATGTTGAAGGCATTAGCCCTCTGTGTTCTCTGTTTGTGCCATAATGTTTAGACTGATTCTTATTGAAAAAGTGAGTTAACAGAGTCTTACATGAAATCATGTAGTTTTTGAGCAAAGTACAAATTCACCCTACAAACGTATATGTATATTTGTGCATGTGGGTCTTTGTGTGTGTGTCTTTGTCTGCCCAGGTTAGGGGGTTGTGATTGTGAGAGAGTGTATATGTGTGTATATGTGAGTGTAGAGTGTCTAAGTCTGTGAGGAGGTGCATATGGAAGTGAGTGTGCATGTGTGTATCTGGACTGGGGGGGGTTTGTGAGTGTCTGTGAGAGTGTAGAGTTGTGTGTGTGTAGGGGTGTCTGTGATTGCAGTCATACTATTTTTGTGAGATTTGGTTGCAAAAGCATTTTGGGAAAATCCTGAGGTCACGCAATATGGTCTTCAAATATAAGGTTTTCTTCTTTCTTTTTGGAAGAGCTATTTTTTCGAAAATTCAAAAATACAGATTTGCAGATTCTTATTCTTGTTTCACAATGCTGAGGTAGAAATCGGGACTCCCTGTGAAAGTTTCCCAAAGCTTTGCTGATACTTCTATACTAAACAACACACATCTAATTTTTACAATCTCTCTCTTGTGGGGCAACAATTTAGTTCCAATTTTGTCAATATTTCTTTTCCACAGTTTAGTTTCTCAATATGTAAGAAGCAAAATAGCATCACATATAAATAAAAATAAGTGCGCCTGTTCTCATCCTCGACTACTTTTCAAATCTTTCTTTGATTCTTATGCATTATAAATTGGCAATTACAATTGAAGCTTTTTGAGTTGCCTCCATCAAGTTATCATCACTTCTGAGTAAGAATTGTGCTGATACACATGAACAGCTTGGAGCAGATTTGTCATCATTATTGGTATATAGGGTAATTTTTGAGGGGGATGAGATTGTAATACTGATCAGTCCAGATTCCTTTCAGAAAACTGTATAAATAACACAAGCTGAGTAAAGATGTTATGTTTTAGTTATAACTGCATTTTGGTTATCATTCCAGAAATTAAGAACCTTAATCCAATCGTGGTAACTTCAGAATTTGCAATTCTGTAAATATTGTAATTTGTCACTTGGAAGCAGCCAAAAATAACAATGAAAGATGTTGATTGTGTCATCCCAAATAACTTGCTGCCATCGTTTAAAGAAGAGAATCTTGCACCCCTACTAGGTATAATCTTTAAGTGAGCTGAAAATGTGTTGCTGGAAAAGCGCAGCAGGTCAGGCAGCATCCTAGGAGCAGGAGAATAGACATTTCGGGCATGAGCCCTTCTTCAGGAATCAGGAGCCCTTCTACAAGGATAACCTTTATGTGACTCCTGTTTCACATCATGTCGTTGATTGATTATTAATAATCTCTGAACTGGACAATTATGTTGTTCAAACAGAAACAGAGTCATTAAAAAAATGTAGATTTGCTAGTATTACCTGCATTCTGCAAAAAAGCGAGAAAAAGATTTCAAACAAATAGTTGCATTTCAGCTGCAAGAATTCCTATGTTTAGTTGGCAGAGCATCTTTTACGGCTGTTTTAAATGTAAAACCACCTTTACCTACGTCTCTGTAACTGAAGGTGGTTAACAACTTTGATTTTTGTTACTTTTTATTAGTTTTATTTTTATAGGTTGAAACAAGAAATCTGTCTTGTGTTACACCAAACAACAAGCTTCCACCGGGCAGTTTATCTTGACTCTTGTGTTTTGTCATGCATTTTAACCAGCAAAAGTCTAGTACATTTAAGACTTCGACTAAGTTCCTTTTCACTAGTGTATATTTCTTCTCAAGAGAATGACATACTGTCCTTAGTTGTGTGAAACATCTATGTTTTTTATGACCGTAACTAATGTTTATTTTCGCAACACTGGGTCATACTAAACAGCTAATTTCCTCAATTGGCGCCAACTTAGTGAAATGAAGTTTTATAGTGTATTTGAACTGACCAGCTTTTATTTTGTTTTATTGAATCCCCTGATGTTAGACAAATAAGATCATTAATAGGCTTCTTTATCTAACAGGAAGTATTATTCAGCGGAAGCTATATTTTCTCTACCTGCAGTGTGAAAGAAAAGTTCATTTCTCATAATTATGAGCAGCCAATCAGTTGTGAATCAGTGTGTGAGAGCAGGAGCATTACATCGGTTGTTGTTTACTTGTTAACCACAGTTACAATTGTTCAGCTTAGATTCTCACCATCCCCAGTGTACCTTCCTAACCAATGATTCTACAGGCCTATCTTGCGTTCTGCTAGTTTGGATTCCACAACAGTACTTTCAAAATAAAAGTTACTAATTAGTTGGCAGCAACTGGAACTCAAACCCACGGGACATTTTTGTAATGCAGGATTTGAATTTGGAAACTGCTTTTGAGAAGATTCTTTCTAAGGCTCAACATATGAATACTCAGTACGTTGATGATGCCAAGGGAAGATTTGTTCAGGCTCTGACAAATTCCGTATAATTTTACTGTATTTGTTTTTTCCTGCACAATTAGTTATAAAAGTGAAACATGTTGCTGAATCAAAATATTACCGTGGAAAGCCCTCACGACCTTTCCATACTCCCAAAAGGAAGATGAGAAAAATTATGTAATGGATATGTTAAGGACCTTGATTTGTGCTTATTAAAATATTTTTTTGAATAAACAATTTAACTTAACATTTTCAGGAACAAGTTAGTGAACTCAAAATAATAAAGCCACTGTATTTGAGACACAATTCCATTTCACTGATACATCACAATAGATTCCTGATCATTTCTTGACCTAAGAATCAATTCTCATTTTCATGATGTACACCTCTCCTTATCCTGCTTCAATTCCAAATAAGTAAAATTCCCAATCTGAGTTTCACCAATATTCAAGAATTTAGTTAATAGCTTTCTAAGTAACAATCAACTTTATATTTTGCACTGCAACTAATTACACTTTTTGCTATTTTGAAAGATTATCTTGCCCCATCCTCTTTCGTGTTATTCATTAGCTTTAAATATTGCATAATGTGAAGTCTTTGATCTATCTATAAGTACATCAAACCTATGAGTCTTTTTCCCCCCGTGTAAGACTGCATTCAGTCATGTTTTGCTGCACATTTTCCATTACGTTAAATGAATTTGTTGCTTTAGTTTGAAATCTTTTGCATATTGAGAGTTACCATTATCTTTAGGTGTTCATTTCCTGAATTAGTGGTGAAGGCACTCACATTTTCCTTGCATTCCATCTAAACCTTTTGCCTTTCATTTTAAATTTGTTTCCAGCCCCCCCCCCAACATTTTTAATGGCCCTCCTGACTAAGGGGAGCAGTTGCTTTCTATTTACCCTGTTCATTCTCTTTATAATCTTATACACCTCTAACAGGTCCTCCCTCAAACTTGAATGCTCTAAAGGAGACCACCTGAGCTTATCCTTTCTCTCTTCAAAGCTAAAATGCTCTATCCCAGGCAACATCCTGACGAATCTACTTTGCACCCCCTCCAGGGGAATCAAATCCTTCCTGTAGTGTCGTGACCAGAACTGTATATAGCACTGCAGCTCTGGTCTAACAACAGTTCTGTAGAACTCAGTGCTCTTATAATCTATGTCACAATTGATAAAGGCAGCAATATGCCACTTTAACTACCCTTTTATGCCACTTTCAGTTTCTGTGAGCATCCTACCCATTTTTGCTATCAAATACTCCTTTGTCTCATTCCTTCTTCTGAAGTACATCATCTCACATTTATCTGGGTTAAATTCCGTCTGCCACTGATCGCTTATCTGACCAATCTGTTGGAAGAAACCAATCTTAGTCTCCAAAATATTTTTCAAAGCACAGCATTATTTTTGCTGCTATTTTTAGTTTTTATTTAAGAGGATGAACTGATGCAGCTTTGGACTTCAGTGTACTTTGAGTACATGAAAGAGAGGAATATGTCTAAGGTGTGGTCACAAAATTAGAATCCTGCTTGGATAGAAATCCTATTCTAAGCCTTTCTAAGCTAACTTAAAATTCATATGATTTTTGCATTGAAAAGCAAACAATCTAACAAAAGTAAAAATGATGTGTTTAAAGCGATAAGTTTTCTTATCTCACATTCATTTCACCTTTCTGCATTTGAAAAGCCTGAATTACACTTGTGAATAATCAATCGATTTAGAAATTGTCTGTCTGATGGTTTTCTTTCTGCTCGTTAATGTTGTACAGTACTTATCCTTTCAATGTATCAGTGAAGGCAGAAATGAATGTTGGTTACATTGAGTACTGTGGTCAACATTTGGACTATTTTAATGGATGCAAACATTAAACATTTAAAAAAAAAATTGAACAGTGAAATTTACACTATTGCCAGACTAAAGTTGGAGCTCCAACTTTCTGTTTAGCTTTGTTCAATACAGAAGAACTATTTCTTTTTGAAAAAAATTATTTAAATTGTCTCTCTTTGTTGGACCTTTATAACAAGCCCTTCCAAAGGAGTCCAACATTTGGAGGTTGATAATATTGGCAGTAAGTTTGGGACAGTGATTGAGCTCTAAACTGCAATGCGTACGCTACAAGTGATGTTGTCATGTATGCTATGTTGGGGGTGTTATTAGGCAGACCTTCCAGTAACTTTTGTTGCAGTGTGTGCAAATGTGGATGGCATTCAAGGAACTGGGTAGGATTAACATACTAATTAGCATGCTAGCCTTCACTGTTTAGGTTTACAAATGAACAATGGATGATTTGCAATGAGAGCTTGTTGCCATTAGAACAGTCCTTCAGTTTGCTCCTTCAGCAGACAGAAATGATGTTTTCATAATTTTGTTGAAAAAAAATCAAATAAAAACACAATACACTTGATAATCATCAACCTAGGACTGAGGGGAGTCAGCACAGAAGTCTTCTCGATCAAGAATGAGAGAACTGATTTCTCTCCAAAACAACAAGTGGAGAAATATATACAGTGTTGACAACACCATGGCTGCATATTTATGCCACAAGGTTTCTACCTCTCAGCTTTCTGGGATTAGGCATTATTATATTTTTGTGCAGAACTAAGACAGTGCAAGCTGTTTTCAGTACATGAGCAATAAGCATAATTTATCAAGACAATGTTGGCAACATTTAGCTAGTCAGTTTGTAGATTGCATCCCTGATTTGGCCTCCACTTCTTTTTCCTTCTGCTGGGAGACACCAGGAATTGGTCAGTGAGCCAAGCTGCATTTCCAGCCTCAATTCTGCTGAATCTCTGGTTCACTGACCAAAATGATGTTGAATGAACTGAACCTGAAGCCATTCTGCACTGCTATTAAACCAGGCTACATATCCAGTCCCACTAAATAACAGATATACAACTTAATTTAGTATATCTTGCACAGCATCTTGATGTTTATTTGAAGGTTTAAAACTGGTAAGGATAACAGTTAAATTGATAAATATAAAAATGGTAATATAAAAATGTTGCTTATGATGTGAAAAGCTTAATATTAATGATTTAATATGGCTGTGTGATCATCTTAGTAACACTCTGTTCCAGGAAGTAAAGTTTAAGCTTCTCCATTCATCCATACAATATGAAGGTTTGTTTTGTGGCTCTCTTCTGCACTTTCACATGCATTTAAAAATTGCCTATTGCCATTGTGCTTACAACTGGACTGATCAAAATACCCCAGAGTTTGACCAGGATTTCCTCTGGCATATATTTGATTATTCAGTCTATGGAGTTGAATATTCTTTTGGATTTAGATTAGATTACTTACAGTGTGGAAACAGGCCCTTTGGCCCAACAAGCCCGCACCAACCTGCCGAAGTGCAACCCACCCAGACCCATTCCCCTACATTTACCCCTGCCCCTAACACTACGGACAATTTTAGCATGGTCAATTCACCTAACCCGCACATTTTTGGACTGTGGGAGGAAACCGGAGCACCCGGAGGAAACCCACGCAGACTCAGGGAGAATGTGCAAACTCTACACAGACAGTTGCCTGAGATGGGAATTGAACCCGGGTCTCTGGTACTGTGAGGCAGCAGTGCTAACTGCTGTGGTGCCACCGTGCCGCATGTGTTGCTTTCTACTTTGTATTGCTACAATGTTGAATATTGAGTGTGATAAGATAGTTCGATTCAAAAGATTTCAGCACCTTCATGTGAGTAAGAAAGCCACTTACTTTCTCTTCTTTTTTGCATTTCTTCACATTTGTATGAATTTATTTTTACCTGTTTAGTCTATTTAAGCATTCTATCCAACTCTTACTGTTAACTGTCTGAGCTTCTTCCTCTAAATCTATATTTTCTCCTTTGGTATCATCTGCAAATTCTAATAATGTTCCATTTAATTTTTAAATTTCTTTATGTAAACTAAAAATAATGATCCAAAGAGGTAGACCAAGGGCATCCAATTCAGTAGCTTTTTTTATAATTCATTTGTGAGATGTGTGTGTTCACTTATTGTCCATTCCCTAATTGGTCTTGAGAAGATGGTGGCAAGTTGCCCTCTTGAACGGCTGAAATCCATGTCATGTAGATGTACCTACTGTGCTATAAGGGACAGATTTCCAGGAGTTTTACTTATCCCAGTGTAACTTCTGTATTATATACTTTTTCTTTACATGAAATTTCTGACATATGAGTAAAATCTAACCCTTAACCTTTAGTTTAACCACAACCCTTTTGAAGGTCAGCACATTCTGGGAAGTTTGAGAGTGTCATGCCTTAGGGCTTTCTCTTGTTAAATTGGAAAGTACATTCTTCAGATGTTGAGGAGGTTGCATGTGCGTGATCTTCTCTGCTGAATCTATTCTGACTACTTATTATTCAGTTATACTTATTCAAATAGTGCACAACTCCAGTACATACACTCCGATGCATTATTTTACAAGTAAGGGAAGTGAACTTTTCGTCTGTTTCGTCACCGTTTCCAGTGCTTCCTAGTGTGTTCCCACTCCCCAGTCCTATTTCACAACTTCAGTAGTCAATTGCTTTTACATTCTGCCTTGAGCACTTGGGGTTCGATTACAGAGTTGCTCATTCGTAATTTCTTTAAAAGTATAAATTCTGAGAAAGAATCGAAGAGAAGAGATTCCTGATCAGGCAGTTTTGATGTGGAGTGACACTGTTCAAACTATAACCACTTGTTTTTCAAGAGAGAGATGCATACACTTCCATGTGGACAGTGGCTACAAAGAGTCAGAAAGAAATTAAAACTAAATTGCTCCAGAACGCATGTTCAAAATATTTAATATAAGCCATCTTTAAAGTCTATTTTTTCTGAAAAGGTTGAATGTTGCTGAACTTGTATACAGCATGAAGAAAAGAGAAATTTGTCTGAAACAAAGCTTTGACAGTTAAATTTTTTGTTTCCGAGTACATTTGGGAAAAAAAATGAAAAAACTCTTGAGTAATGATTTCTCTGGCACAAGGAAAGTGATGTTCATCTGAGTCAAAATGTTTCTTTGCTTCTCTGTTAAATAGAAATATGTGTGCTTTTGATGCTCTGACATAATCCTGGATAACTGAAACAGTGCTTCTTCATTATGCAGGCTTGCAACTCCGAATTAAGTACAGCATTTAGTGTTTAAGTTAGTGACTTGTCATTTATGGTTGTAGTTCAGGAATTTTTAAAAATATCTTGGATATCATAGGAAATCCAACCCCATGCCTGTAATTTATAATTTATTAATTTACAAAATATTTTTACTGGTAGTCTGTTTCATTTTATTTGAAACATACTTCATTTTTCTTCACAGCTGTTTTCTAGATCTTTATTGTTGTTGATACTATTGGCATTAAAAATCTAGATTTGTGAGAATAGTTTGAAGTATTATAATTGAATCAATTTGCAAAAGGAAATTTATTCCAGCTTGAAAAATATTTGAATTTCGTCGCTTTTCTTTTGCAGTAAAATTGAAAACATATTTTCTGTTTTTAGGCACTTGGAGATTGTGATTTGTCAAGAGTTTTGACTCAATTTCTGCCTATGATTAAGTCTTATGAGGAGAGAGACAATTCTGACTACAACCTCGAAGAAATTCTTGTATTATTGGTTTACATCTATTCTGTCGTTGGAGAACTCAAGGTAGACAACGTGGTGGATAAAGCTGAATGTGACGTTAAGAAAGCTTTGCTGCAAGCATTATGCGATGAACCTAATTTATCTGACCTACTTCAGGAAATAACAGGTTGGTCTGAAATATGCTGCCTTAACCTTAACCACAACCCTTTTAAATGTCATTACACTTTGGGAAGTTAAAGAATGTCATGCCTTGGGGCAATATATGTGAACTTTTGAAATGTATATTAGCTATAAAGGATTCCAACTGAAAAATGTGTTGCTGGAAAATCACAGCAGGTCAGGCAGCATCCAAGGAGCAGGAGAATCGATGTTTCAGGCGTAAGCCTTTCCTCAGGATTCCAGCCCCATTAGTTTAAATGGTGCTGCTATGATGCAATTGTCTAATAACACGGGATTGCAGTAGAACGGAACTACTATGTTATTCTACCACTGTATTCTTTTCTTAAAAAAAAGATTTGAAGCGATTGTTTGAAGTGTGACCACACAACTCTTACAAAGTTGGATGATCTCCGTTATATTTGAATTATGAACATGTCAAGGAGTGGCAAGGTGGCTCAGTGGTTAGCACTACTGCCTCACAGCGCCAGAGACCCAGATTCAATTCCCACCTTGGGCAACCATCTGTGTGGAGTTTACACATTCTCCCCATGTCTGCGTGGGTTTCCTTCGGGTGCCCCGGTTTCCTCCACAATCCAAGATGTGCAGGTTAGGTGAATTGACCATGCTGAATTGCCTGTAGTGTTAGCTGCATTAGTGAGGGGGAAATATAGGGTAGGGAATAGGTCTGGGTGGGTTACTCTCCGGAGGGTTGGTGTGGACTTGTTGGGCCTAACAGCCTGTTTCCGCATCGTAGGGAATCTAATCTAGACAAGATAGCTAAAATATTTTAAATTTGTATTCCTCCTTCACCTTTACATAATACAATCTATTCATGAACCTTGAAAAGGGCACTTAATAGGGATTGGGTACGGTATTTTTTTTTAATGATATTTTCTGCTATATTTCTGTTCTGGAACTAAAAGATGAATTAGTTAATTGATTATAGCGTGTCTTAAACTATTCATCATGACAAGGTGTTTCTCACATTCTTATGTAGAACTATGACCTCATAATTAGACAAGCAGTTCCTTCTCATTGTTTTCATGATCCTACTCCGATACTAAGGATGGCATGGAGAGAGAGATGTTAAACAGAAGTGTGAGAAGTTAAATAGAAGTGTGAGAAAAGTTTGGTGAAGTGCCTAAAGGTTAAGGGATGGGTTTCAGAAAAATAATTCCAGACTAAAAAGGCATAATTGCTGCAAATCTAAATATCTGAAATTAAGAACATCAAAAATCTTTATCTTATTCTAAAAAAGAAATTAACGATTGTCACTAATAGATAGTAAGGAGAGGTATATTCTGAAATTATCCAAGAAACCTGGAAGTTATAATGGATGTTCTGTGTGTATGTTTACAATACAAGGCAGGAATATGCCCTTCGGTCCACTTAATTCTTATTTAGACCTTCTACTTGTTGCCCATACATGGCTTCTATCCCTCTGTTCGCCTCCCACTCGTGTCTATCAAATACACCTTAAACATTGCTAATGTGCCTGCTTCTACCATCTCCATTGGCTGTGCATTCCAGGCACCCACTCTGTTTGAAAAGTTTTATCTCCACACTACTTCCTTAAACTTTCCCCTCTCACCTTGAATCTATGCTGTCTTGTAGTTTACCTGTTCAACCTGGGAAAAAGCTTCGAATTATCCACCCTGTCTATGCCCCTCATCATTTTGTAGACCTCTGTCTGGGTGCCTCTCAGCCTTCATCTTTCCAGTGAAAACAATCCGAGTTTATCTAACTTCTCAAAGAAAACTCTCCAGACCAGGCAACATCTTAGAATCGAATAGAATTGAATTCCTACAGTGTGGAAACAGGCCTTTCAGCTCAACAAGATCCACATCAACCCTCCGAAGAGTAACCCACCCAGGTCTATTCTTCTCCCCTATATTTACCCTTGATAGGGGCACCTAACCTACACATCCCTGAACACTATGGGCAATTAGCGTGGCTAATTTACCCAACTTGCACGTCTTTGGACTGTGGGAGGAAACCCAGAGCACCACGCAGACACGGGGGGAATGTGCAAACTCCACACAGACAGTTGCCCAAGGCTGGAATCAAACCTAGATCCCTGGCGCTGTAAGGCAGCAGTGCTAACCACTGAGCCACCGTGCCACCCCTTGGTAAACACCCTGGTAAACTTTCCTTGCACCCTCTCCAAAGCATCCACGTTCTACTGGTAGTGTGGTGAAGAGAATTGCACCCAATATTCCAAACATGGCCTAACTAAAGTTTTGTACAGTTGTAACATAATTTGCCAACTTCTGTATTCAATGCCCAATCGATGAAGACAAGTGCGATACACTGTAGGGAATCTAATCTAATCTAATGTAATCTAACCCTGGAGACTTGTCTACCTTAATACATTTCAAGATACCCAACACTTCCTCCTTCAATATGTTGACCTGCCTGAGAGCATTTACACAACGTTCCCTAATCTCAATGTCCCTCTCTTTGGTGAATACCAATGTAAAGTACTCATTAAGGATTTCCTATGGCTCCTTCTATAACCTCCCTGCTTAATCCTTGAATGGGCCTGCTTTTTCCCTAGCTACCCTTTTGCTCCGAATATACGTATAAAATGCCTTGAGATCCTCCTTAATCCTACTGGCCATGGACATTTCATAGCCCTTTTAGCCCTCTTCACTCCCTGTTTGAGCTCCTTCCTATTTTCTCTAATAGGGTGACCTTTAATTTTAAAGCTTTTTTATATAATGAGTACAAACAGTTTTGCTTACCACAGATCATATCATGGTAAACTTGATATGATCACGATAGACTTCACAGCCAGTGTCAGGACTATCCAGAAATCACCAGGTATAAAACATTAATCCACATGGTACTGTGAGTGGTTAGAGAAAATTCAGATATACCTTGAACCAGTTTTTAATTTTCATTTAACATTTCTGATGATGGATTCTAAAGAATTTGGAGACTGGCAATCAGACATAGAACTGGTTCCAGTTCTTTTTGCTGGAAATAGACCATAGAGGATTTATTGATGAAAAAGGAAGATCAGGGAATTGGGAGTTGTGGAAGTATTGGATGGGATCGGGGGAGTCAGTATTTTTCTCCAATGCGAACATTGCTGAGACCATTGAACTTAGAAGTTGGGACATCATGTTGTGGTAGCAAAAGACATGAGTGTGGCCACTTTTGGAGTGCTGTGTACAGTTCTGGTTGCCATGCTGTAGGAAGGATATTATTAAATTGAAGATGATGCAGAAAAGATTTGCCAGAATGTCAGCAGAGCTGGAGAGTTTGAGTTTTAAGGATCTGCTGGGACTTCTGTCACAGTAGCATAGGAGGTTGAGGAGTGACCTTGTAGAGATTTATAGTATCATGAGGGGTACAGATAAAGTGAATAGCAAAGGTCTTTTCCCTACGATTGGGGAGTGCAAGACTAGAAGACATAGTTTAAAGTGAAAGGAGAAAGATTTTAAAGGCACCTAAAGAACAACTCTATCACACAGAGGTGGTTCATATAGAGTCGTAGAGATGTACAGTACAGAAACAGAACGTTTGGTCCAACCCATCCATTCCAACCAGATATCCTAAATTAATCTAGTCCCTGTAGTTGTGGGTATTTACGCAACCTTTTGTCAGCACTTGCCCCATATCTCTCTAAACCCTTCCTATTTATATACCCATCCAGATGCCTTTTAAATGTTGCAATTGCACCAGCCTTCACCACTTTCTGTGGCAGCTCATGCCATACACACGCCACCCTCTGTGTGAAAACATTGCCCTTTAGATCCCTTTTAAATATTTCCCATCTCATCCTAAGCCTATCCACTCTAGTACTGGAATCCTCACCCCCCCATCCTAGGGAAAAGACCTTGTCCATTCACCCTATCCTTGCTGCTCATGATTTTATAAACCTCTGTAAGGTCACTCCTCAGCCTCCTATGGAATGAACTGCCACAGGAAGTGGGAGACGCAGTTACATTTATAACATTTAAAAGACACTTGGATAGGTAAATGAATTGAGAGGGACATGATCGGCATGGAGAGTTGAACAATAGAGTCTGTTTCCTGCTGTATGACTCCATGTAAAATAACTTTTTTTTTAATATTCTGAAAATGCTGTTATTTAAAATAAGGGTTAATATTAGCAGTATTATTTGATTGAAATCATCTGTATATAAAAGTGGCTGTATGCCTATTATCAAAAAATACATCAACTGATGATGAATATTTTACTGTGTTCACAGCTTTTAATTGGGGGGCTAAGCTCTCTTACAACAGGTTTCTTTCATTTCGAAAACTACTTTTTCTGCACAAAGACAACTGTTTTGATGTGAAGGTTGCTCCCATCAGAGAACAACCTTTTGTCTGCTTGTCGCCAAATCGGAACTCTTCAGTTTTAGTTGCATATTGTTTCATATCTTAGTGTTACCACACTCACCTTCAGGGTCCATTCTTTGTTGAGGATAGCTTCATGAGCCAACAGCTCATTTTTTAAGCTCATTTCAGTAAGCAGCAGAAACAAGCTTATGACAGCATTGAACAAAGAACATTGAATACTTGGCTTCTCTGCCAATTTAGGTTCAGAGTTCGTCAATTGAGGTGCTAGGAGCACAGGGGTGGGATAGTGGGCTGGTTGCTAAGCCAGTTCTTCCTGCAATTTGATATAAGGAGGGATTGTGTATAATGGAAACGAGTGGAAGAGCTGTTAGTGATGATGCATGAGCAGGAGAGTCATAGAGAGGTACAGCTTTTGTCCAATTTGACTATGCCGACCAGATATCCTCAATTAATCTAGTTCCATTTGCCAGTATTTGGACTATATCCCTCTGAAGCTACCTATTCCAAGATCCATCCAGATGTCTTTTGAATATTGTAATTGTCCCAGCCTCTACCACTTCCTCTAGCGACTCATTCCATACAGAGACCACCCTCTGCCTGAAGAGGTTGCCCCTTAGATCCCTTTTAAATCTTGTTCCTCTCACCCTAAACATATGCTCTCTAGTTTTGGACTCCCCCCAACCTAGGCAAAAGACATTGGCTATTCACCGTATTCATGCCTCTCATGATTTTACAAACCTCTATTAGATCACCCCTCGGCTCCAGGGAAAGAAGCCCCAGTCTATTCACCCTCTCCCAATAGCTCATGCCCTCCAATCCCTGTAACATCCTTGTTAAATCTGATCAAGGTTAGCAACATTCGTCCACTAGCAGAATTGAATGCTGTACCCTAGTGCCAAAATTGAGACAGCTGCCAATCAGACAAGTCAAGCAATATCCTAACCTTGTCTCTAAGGTAAGATGCAGTGCTTATGACAGTGTCCCAGATATCATGATTGCTACCCTTTGCTATGTCATGCCCCACTGGCAAGACATGCCCAACAGGGTTGGTGGCACAGCAATAAACAGTTGGGAGGGAGTTGCCCTGGGAACCCTCAACATGGACTCTAGACTCCTGAAGTCTCATGGTACCAGGTCAAATAGAGGCAAGGAAACCTCATGCTGATTGCCATATTATTGATCCCTCCTCAACTGATGAATGAGTGCTGCTTCGTATTGCAAACATGGAGGTACTGTACTTCAGAGTCATGCCAGACTTGAAACATTAACTCTGTTTCTCTATCCACAGATGCAGCCAGACCTGCTGAGTTTCTCCAGTATTCTTGCACTTGTACTATCACCAAGATTCACTGCAGTAATTCATCAGCACCTTCTACATCCATGACCTTTATCACTAGAAGGACAAGAGTAGCAGGTACACAGGAACATGCAAGATTCCCTCCAAATCACACACCAACCCACCTTGGATCTGTACCACTGTTTCAGCACTGGGTCAAAATCGTGAAATTCCCTCTCTAACTGCAATGTGGGTGTCCCTACACCAAAAGGACTGTGATGGTTCAAGAAGGCAGTGAACTCTCCACCACCTTTTCAAGGGCAATTTGGGATGGGGATAAATCCTGGGCTGGCCAAACACGCAATGATACATTAATGAATTTCAGAAAGTTTATTCTCCAAACAGTATAGACTGTTCTCTGATGTGTGTAACACGGGGTCTGTCATCTCCTTTTTGCACTAGCATTGAAGACCCATTTCATTCCTGCTGAATGTTTAATTTCCTTTTGAAAACAAGATTAATTGCATGCTAGGAGGAATATCTATTTGTTTGCTTTGGTGGAAGTCAGTCAGAAATATCAATCATATATGTCAACTGAGTAAATGTATGCTGGCCAACAAAACATTTCCAACTTATCACGGACTTAGTCATTAGAAATATCTTATAAGGTGTAAATATACAGAATTTTGTCTTATTTTGAAGGCTGATGGAGAGAGAATGCCTTACATTAAATTCCATCTCTTCTGTCCCCTCTATTTGAGTTACCGATCTGAGCTAGCAAAGGCTGAAGCCTTGGTAAAGCACTCCTACTTCACCTTGACCCCTAAATTAGTTCCTTATACTGGGGAACTAATGCTTCACTGTCAGCAGTTAGCTTCAGATCAAGCTGACGCTGATATTTTAGCAGCATCCTTAAACTCTGGACTTAAGGAAAAGTTTCCAATTGTACTTTTAGATATTGAAGAATCTCTCTTTTTTTGGGGGGGGGGGGGGCGGTGAGATGGAGAGCCATAGCAATTTGCAAGTTCTATCATATCAATATGGTTTCTCTGAAAGAGCAATCTAAAACTATATCCTAAGCTGCTGTATCTTCATATAGCCAGGTGTCTTTCAACTTTTTTACATATTTGTGATGAAATGAAAAATGTTCCAGCCATGTAGCAGTTTTGTCCAGCCTTACTATTCTCTCCCTCATCGACCATTTCACATTAATGACACAACACCCACACTCTCAAACCTCTGCCACCACCACCAAACAGGCTCCCCTATCAGAAGGCTCCCCTTCCTCCTCCCCTATTCACCCAAACAAAATCGAGCATTATTTTAAAAAAACTAAGTTTCCTGTTGACTTCTTTAGTTCCAATGGGAATGACATAAGCTCTTCATATTAAATATAGTTTCTCATTCTGATGAGTTTAGGGTAATATATATTCCACATTTTTACTGAATTCACCTAAGTTATACTGCTACCTTTGCATTAGATTGCTCTGGGACTGAAAGCATTTCACACCATCATGCTCATGATAGTGCAGCTGCAATCTATGCAAGAAACAAACATCCAAACTAATTCTATCTGTGGGTGTTGGATGATCCTATTTTATTAGTGGTGGAATACAAGTGGGAGTTGCTGTGCAATTCCTAATGGACTCTATCCAAATAAAAATGTCAAAAATGTGATTTAAATTGGGTTTGTTGGTCTGCAAAAGCAATTAGTTCTGCTGTTTATTGTTAAATAGTGGACAATAATTACCAGTGTGTGCTGAGACTCCAGTGTTATTTTTTCAAACCACTTGTGAGCAACCAATTAGTGCCCACTGACTGAGCAATATTCCCCTGTGTAGCTTAAGTGGGAGAGTTATGGGACAGTCTTCAAAAATAATGAGGTTTCTGCAGTGATTGACCCTTTCTTGTCCAGACATTGAAGTGAAGCACTTCCCCTGAGCCTAATGAATAACGATCCAAATGAGGTTAAACAGTTTTTAAACAATAGCAAACCAAATTAGAAGTTTGCAGGGAAACATGACTGCATATGTTCCAGATTGTACATCTCAAATACATTTTAAAAATGTCTATTGTTTTAACACTACTTCAGAAAAGGTATTTCCTCAGCAAAATCGGCATTCTTCATCAGCAGAAAGGATCAATGTAGCCATTTTTATATAAAAAAAGTTGGACCTAAAGTTGAAAATGAATAAAATATTTAAGCATAATGATTATAGAGAATGTCAGAATGGAGAAATTTTATGTAAACTTTTAGTGCCCACACACAATGTTTATTGGATTTACGGCTTAAACCAGGAGGTAAATGACAGAATCTTCAGTGTTCTGATCTACAATTGATTGAAACGATAAGAGATAGTTTATGAACACACACCCTGGGAACAGAACATATGCTCTCTGTGGCAGGCAGTGTTCTGTGCTGGGTCTAAGTTTCCAGAACTGCCTCTGAAGCCTTCATTTTCCAGCCTTTTCTATTTTATAATATGGTCTCCGTTTAGAGTTTGCTGCAACTGTTCAATATAATCACCATTAATTTGTGTAAGAAATTAGTTTATCTTTATTCAGACAGTGTTTATAGACGTGTATCTGTCACATACTGTGGAATTGGTACATTATTTAAAAGTCCATTTTAATATCACATTTCTTTTCACATATATTGCAGGTTAACTGTTTTGAAAACATGACTTGGTATGCTGATGTTCATGATCTTTTTAAAAAATATATAATTTTAATATTTTTAATGATCCAAGTTTCTTGTGTTGCACCCTTCCACAACAATGCTTCTGGGATGATGTCTTTCTCACCTGAGTATTTCTCATAATGGTTGACAAGACTGTCCACCATCTCCAATGTATTTCACCTAATTTTGCTTTCACCTCACCTCTTCCCTTCCCTTCCCTTCACTTCCAGAACCATTTCTGATACCTTCAGTACCAAATACCTCTCCGCCCCTCTCCTTCAGCATTCCAAAGGGACCACATGTATTGTGTCAATGTTTGCGGATGACACCAAGGTGAATGGTAGAGCAAAGTGCGCAGACGACTATGAAACTTTGCAGAGGGACATAGATAGTTTAAGTGAATGCGCAAAGGTCTTGCAAATTGAGTTTAATGCTAATAAAGGTGAAGTCATCCAATAATAGTACATTTTACTATTACTCAGAGGAATAACAGTACTATTATTTAAATAGTAAAAACTTGCAGCATGCTGCTGTGCAGAGGCACCTGGGTGTCCTTGTACATGAACCACAGAAGGTTGGTCTGCAGGTACAACAGGTAGTTAAGAAGGCAAATCGAATTTTGTCCTTCAATGCTAAAGGCATTGAGTTTAAAAGCAGAGAGTTTATCTTGCAGCTGTAGAGGATACTGGTGAGGCCACACTTGGAGTACTGCATGCAGTTTTGGTCTCCTTATTTGAGAAAAGATGTACTGGCACTAGAGGGGGTGTAGAGGAGATTCATTAGATTGATTTCAGAGTTGAGGGGGTTGGTTTATGAGTAGAGACTGAGTACATTGGGATTATATTCATCGGAATTGAGAAGAAAGATGAGGGATCTTTAATAAACATATAAAATTATGGAGGGAATAGATACGCTACAAGCAGAGAGGATGTTTCCACTGGTAGGTGAAACTTGGACAAGAAGGTATAGCCTCAAAATTAGGGAGGCAGGTTTAGGATTGAACTGAGAAAGAACTTCTTCACCCAAAGGGTTATGAATCTATGGAATTCCCTGCCCAGTGAAATATTTGAGGCTTCCTCAGTAAATGTTTTTAAAGCTAAGATAGATAATTTTTTTGAACAGTAAAGGAATTAAGGATTATGGTGAGAGGGCAGGTAAGTGGAGCTGAGGCCATGAAAAGATCAGCCGTGATCTTATTGAATGGTGGAGCAGGCTGGAAGGGCCAGATAGCCAACTCCTGCTCAGAGTTCTTATGCTCTTAAGTTCTCCTTATTATCCTGGTCCACTTCCCAGTCATCACCAATACACTATCTCCTTCCCATGGCAACTGTCCCTTCAAACAGCTGACCTTCTGCATGTTCCTTCTTCACAATTCCAAGGTCTTAACACTTCACCAGGAAGGAGTGTTTATTTATGTGTATCACTTTCAAATGAGTCTCCTAGATCAACTCTATTCACTGTTCATTGTGTGATAAAGTCAGAGAGACCTGCAGCACAGAAGCCTCTTCAGCCCTTCACATTTGCACTGGTCAAAATAACCATTTAACTATTTGAATCAGATTTTCCAGCACTTGCCACATAACCTTGAATACTTTGGCACTGTAAGTGTACATCTAAAATCTTTTTAAATGTTATGTGGTTGCAGTGATTGGAGCAAGGGCTAAGTGGATCTCATTGACTATGAGATCCTTCAATGGGATTATTAAACTGGGACAATCAGGGAGCGCTGGCTGACAGATATAAGCATGGGATTCAGAGAGTCAACTCATTCAAGGGACTGGCTTGGAGCAGGCTGTTCAAAGCCCATGCACTATGCATATGTCAATAAAGGATGATTTCTGGGATCCAACAGCCTCTGTGCAGTTATTTCTGTAACCTCCTCTACATTGGGGAAACCAAGCATAATTTGGGGTGACCATTTGCAAAATACTATCCATGGAAGATGTCCTCTTTTCCAATGCCAGCCCAGTTTTCCCACTCACTGTAGCAGAAATATTCCTCACTTCCCGGAGATCCTGGAAAGTCTGGCACTTTCCTGGCTCTTTAAAAGGCCATTGTCAATGTCATAAAGCACTGTCCGGAGCTGCTTTGCATGGTTCTTAATATTGACCTGGGTATTGCAGATAAGGGAATATTGACATCCCAGTTTGTGGGCAGGGATCTCGGGTTCCTGGTGGAGAGCGCGGTGCAGAGGGGTGTTATCCTTTTCTCACAGAGCGGGCAGAGAGAGAGAGACACGAGATCCTGCCAGCCTAGTCTGAGGTTGCCACCAGGGTCAGCATGGGATCAGCTGTCTAGCACAATGGCCATTCCACTCCAGGAGAGTAAGTGCCACCAACTTTCCTCTGCTATCTCGCACTCACTGTATTGCTGTTGCTCCTACTCCTACTTTCTAGCCTCATGTTCTACTACTGTCACCATTGCATGTGACATCTTACCTTACTCGCTGTCACCCACCTATTCTCCGCACACAACTAAACCTACGTAGACCCTGCATTGCTTCCTCACTCATCCAGAACACCTGACTACCTTTTTCCCCCACCTGTACCAACATCAATAGCTGTGCCACCCACTTTCAACTCACTTCATCCATTCTGTTCACTTATTGTAGGAGAAAACAGCCTAGAATAGGGCAAAAGAAAGCTGATTCAGGTGCCCGACATTCAACTTCTCACCCCTTACGTGGCAAGAGTTCTGGCCCTGATAGCTCCGAGCAGCAAACTAACTGTGCTCAAGCTGCTGAAGTGATTTTAGGTGCTACCCATGAGTTAGTGTGCTGGCTGAATGGTATCTCCATGGACGTGACTGAGGATCAGACTTTCGGACATGGCTATTTACTTGTAATACATTGCATTGTGTGGCTTCATAGGTAACTGGCACATGGTACAAGTGGGGATTGTTGTTGCACTGTGCCCTTAAGTAACATATCCACTGATCGCTACTGACCAACATGACAAACTGCCTGGCTCTTACTGCGCTAAACACTAACACAAGACATATGTGCTGTGAACTATTAAAGAGCAGCCAAAGGAACAAAACACTAAAAGGCAATACAAGGCAGAGATGTGAGCACCCAGTTAAGTGCAGTGAGAGAGCATTAAGAGAGCAAGTGAGCAACCTGGAGATGCAGCCTGGTCCAATCAGTGAGCTGGGTCCGAGTTCCTGCACACAGCAGCATTCCAGTGATAGCTGTCGGTGCAGCATGGCACTACAGCAATAGACTATATGTGGATCAGAGATGTGCAATGTTGGCATGGAGAGGTTGGCACATATTGGATGCTAGCATCCATGGATGCGAATGCATGTGGCAACTGCCTATGGAGCATGCTCTGATATATTTGTGCTGGTTGTTCAAGATAGTGGTCCAAAGGAACAAGTGACAAACTGGACTCACCAGTCAGGTGAGTAATGTCATGTCAGGAATTCTCAGCAACTTGTTTTTAACTAGTGGGTGTTAGAATAGGAGAATGCATGTTCATGATGGTGACAGCGGATGACAATCTCTATCAATTGGCATCTTGTCACTCACTAGTGAGAATCTCATCTTAATGTCCAGAACTGAGTAGGAAATTGTGACTTGTTGCTCCCTCGATCAAGGAAGGTCTCACTCAACTTTACACACAATTCTTCAAAATGTCTTGAAGACAATCATTCAGTGTCTGGTGAGATTACACCCCATGTAACCACTGTCAGTTCAACCAGAATCCATCTGGTTCATTGATATCCTTTAGGGAAGGAAATCTGCTATCCTTATCTGGTCTGTCCTGAATGGCCTGATTCCTCCACAGAAATATGGTTGACTCTTACTTAACCTCTATATTGCCAAGCAAGCCATTCAGTTCAAGGCAAATAAGGATTGGTAACAAATGCTGGCCGTTCCAGTGACATACACATCCAATGCAAAAGTAAAAAGGGTATGATCCCAAACTTACTGGCCTGTCTTCATAATCAACCTGCTTTCGCACTGACATTTTTCCCTTGGCCAACTGAGCTGTTTCAATGAGGCTCACCTTTCAGTTAGGCACTTTATAGCCTTTAGTTCTCAATACTGAGTTCCACAATTTCAGACTAAACTTATTTTTGGTTTCTTTCCTTGTTTCATTTCTTCCCCTTTTTAGGTGAGTAGCACACCTGCTCCATGCACATGTTTTGTTCCCTTTCTTGCCCTATTTCTGTTCCCTGTGGCCCTGAGAGGCTAATATTTGTCATTCAGTCTTTCCTGTCTTCCACCCTAACAGAGATCACCTTTTCTTTTGTTCCATCCATCCCTTGTTCAAAACCTATTGCATCTCTCATTTTTCCCAGTTCTGATAAAAAGGCACAAACCTAAAATCACAACTGTTTCACTCTCTACCCATGACGCCTAACCTGCTGAGTTTTTCTCTGGCATTTTTGCTTTCACATGACTTGTGAAGCTCAGATATTCTAACAGTAAACATAAACATATTTTACACACAGTCATTTGGTCATGCAGAACTTAAGTATTGCTGAAAATTGAAATATTTTGTTCAAGCCTTTGGTCTTGAATTCATCAAAACAATGTGCAAGAAGACCAACAAAAGTGTTTTGAGAGGAGGGTGTTAATTGGTTGACAAGTGGACTGTGATTGTTAGAGGACTTGTCATGGAAGATATAGCAGTTAATGCTGATTGACTGTTAACCACCAAGCTCTGTTTAGATTTTAAGCCAAATAAGTTAACTCTGGCCAGGGCATTACCCTAAGAAATAAGGCAGCAAATAGCTGTCACCTATTCTGTTGAGTTGGAACTGGTGGGGCTTGTACATGTTCATTCTGTCTGCAAAGAGCAGAGCCTTGTGTATTAATATGTGTGGCTTCCACTGGATGTAAGTGTGCTACACTGCGAAACTGACTGACTGACAGACAATCCTAAATAGGTGGCCATTATAATTCTTCACATGCTCAGTATTACCCTGGAAATGTTGACATTGGAGAATCATATCTAATATTGGACACTTTATTGCAAGATTGGAAAGCATGGGTTAGTTGGGTATGGGCAAGTACCTTGCTATTGCAAACAGTTGAAAAGACATGCTGTTTGATATAATCTTTAAGATGTATGTACTACCTACTCGGCTTCATACTGGCACTGAAGTGCATATACTAAATTATGAAGCTGTTGATAAGGTCAAATTTATAACACATGAAATTGGCCTGATCGTCAACATAATAAATAGCGTCCAAACCATTTGTTGTTTGTGCAGGTTTCATCTCAAATCGGGCACGTCAAAGCTATCCTGCGGTAATAGCAACCATTATCTGATCATTTCCTGCACTGTATGGTGCAACCTCATGAAATGCCCTGATGTATTCACTCCTCGTTCTGTAAAGTGCCCAGTCTACCTCCAATCACCCTGAAAGGGTGAGTTATCTCAAAAGCTTAAGCAACGGAAACTAGCTGCTGCAGTAGTATAAGTGGTGTTCAGCTCTAACAGAATGCTGTCATCAAGCCAGGAAGAAACTTTGTCTGTCACATAACTGAGTAATGTGGTATATGAATTTCAGATTCAATGTGATGTCAGGTAAGTAGGTTACATCCCAAAAACTGTTGGATTGTATCAAACAGCATATCCCTTCAGTTGTATGCAACAGCAAGGTACTGAGCATACCCAATCAGCTCACACTTACAAAAGCTGCATCACAGTGTCCAACATTAAATGTGATTCTATAATTGGACAATATTTTCTGAATAATTCTGTGTGAGAGATGAATTCTGGTAGACAGCTAATTTAAGATTGTCAGTCAGATGGAGAGTGTAGTACACTTGTATATACTAAAGCTACATGTATTTATACAGGGCCCTGTTCTTTGTAGACAGACAGATCATGCACATTCACTGCACCTGTGACAGCCATTCTGTGGCTCATTTCTCAGTTTAATGCCCTGACCAATCAAAGTTAGGCTAATCTGTTTAAAATCTAAACAAACCTGTCAATTACCATTAACTTCTGCATTCTCCATGACAATATTTCCACTAATCAATCTGCAATCTCCTATCCTGTAATACTGTATACATATTGGTATTCCCCTGGATGCATATTCTTGCAAATTGTCCTGATGAGTATAAAACAAAAACATTTGACTAAATGTGTCTTTTCAGCAATACTCACATACATGTTACCTGACATTTGATTAAACTCTTGTTTAAAATTCCACTCTGGCCTTCGGAGTTAGCCCTACAGGTAGAGACCAACTAATGGCTACCTTGAAAAGTTTCTATGTAATACAGCACAAAGGGAATGAATATGATTCCATTTACAGACAAAAAGCTGGGATAGGAGTAGATGTGACTGCTCTTTCAAAAAGCCAGCATAGGCAAGTCAGGTTGAATTAGCTCCTAAGTAGTAAGTTTCTATGAATGTAATTATTATTTATTATGTAGATTTATACAAAATATATTAACCTTATTTAAGATATATTGTGAGGAGTGGTAAACTGATATTCCTTTTTGGCCACTCCTTATTTCATCATACCATTTTGAAAATATTGTCTGTTCAGTCTTTATTTGATGGTATGTAGCCGTATAACCAATAAGTCAAATAGTTATTCTTGATTAAAAAATAAGTTACTTTTATTGTTAAAACCCACTTTGATAAAAGTATTAAATCATACTATTTCTTGTGAATGCATGCAAGTACAAACGCAAACTCCAAGCATGCATAAAGCTACAAATGTACACACAATACAGACCAACTTGGCCAAGTAAAGACAATTCAATTAAGGGAAGTCAATAAATTCACTGGTTGAGTTGAATGTTTTGGTTGTCACTGAAATACTTGTTATGCAGCTGTTAAATGTCCTGCTCTTGGAATTGCTGTTGTTTAATTCAAATCTTCCTTTTAAAATTCTGCATGTTTGTAGCAAGAGGTTTGTTTGGCAGGGTTCCTGCCACAAATTAGAGATCAAAGCTTTGAAAGAGATTTCTGAGAGAAAAAGGACCAGGTGTGTTGTCTCTGCAGCCCTGTATCAATCTTAGTCTGCACATTCAAAGCCAGCATTCGTACACATATGTTGCTGGGTCATATATTGTGGACTGTTAAAGGAAGATGATCAAGTTTGCCAAAAGAGAGCTGAGGTGATGAATTTAAATTTTCTGATCATTAACCACTTGAATTATGTAACCTCCATCTCAATGAGGTTGGAAGGAGTCCGAGGCAGATATTGTTTCTGTCAAGATATCTGCCTCAAACCCAGCAAAATGTTATGTGGCTACACAGTGAAGCAAATTAGTTTCAACAGTCTTTGATTTCAGGCAATGTTCTTAGTTTCAGGTAAATTCTATCTTCTAAAAGAAATGCAAGCAACAACCAATGAAATTACACTTTATATTCTATAAATCAACCTTCATGGTGTATATTTCTTTGGCTCCTAATGTAAAGTGACTTATTTGATTGAGGGAGGCAAACTGTATTTAAGCTCTGTTTTTTACAGTTCTGTTCATAATCATACATCCATAGTGAAGGATATCTATTTCTGAATTTCTGCTGCTACTGAGTGTTGGTGGTGGAGGGAGTGGATGTTTGTGGATGTAGTGCCAATCAAACGGTCTGCTTTGTCCTGGATGGTCTCAAGCTTCTTGAGTTTTTTTTGGTGGTGCTGAGAAAAGGATAAATGTTGGCAGGAAACCAGAAGAAATCTGTTGTACTTCAAGTCGTGCGGTGAGAGGGCCTTGCTTTAATGTATCATCAGAAAAAAAAATCTTGCATGAGCACTTTAACATTGATTAAATGAAGTTTACACAGGGTACATCACTTAATTTGTCACTTCTCCATGCTGATGTTACATACTTTTAAATTTTAATAAGGCAAACAAGACCTGGTCTTTATTGAAATCTTTTAATCAAAAAGTCTTGAAAGTCCAGGCAACAAACCTTTGCCTTTGACATTACATTTAATGTCAATGTTTATCACAGGAAACCTATTTGCAAACAAACCCATTGTAGCTTCTTAATAAACTAATAAGATCACTCCAAATTACGATACAACTATAGATTTTTATGGCAGAGATGGAATTCATCGCATTGCTGTGGCACTTCATTAGAGAAATCCAAACTAATTCCATTTTTCCTGCTCTCCTACCACTGTCATTGATCTTTCAGGACATCTGCTGATGGTTTAAAATTATGTCAAGTTTTTGAGTTCTTCAAAAGAGTACTCCAGAATAGTAATGACAAATAAGTTTATGTGGCACTTTAAGCCAAACCCATGGTATTTTAGAGATAAACATTAAGAAAACACATGTAGAATCAGGGAAGGAGAGATATTGAAAGTTGGCCAAGAGCTGAATCAGAGAATTGGGTGCTTAATGAGCGCAAAATATTGAAATAACCAGAAAAAGGATGAAACAGGAAGTTGAATATTGAGAGTTACAATTACCTTTGTTTTGTTCACATATAAGCAAGGAATGCTTATTTGATTGGAAAAATAAGAATATTTGTTATTCGACCAGGTAGCTGGTGGAGAAATGCGGTAATGCAGTATTAATTGATTAAATGGCTTATTTCTGGGCTGTGACTTTTCTTATCGCCTACCCACCCAACCTTGTCTGGTTCTTTGGTAGTACAAATTTACTTTGCCATGTTATTGGTTTGAATATATATAATTACTTAACTTTGCTTTATTATTATGTGAAACTGAAAGATTTCCATTACTGTGGTGAATGAATTGATATCTGCTCATTTTCCGCCAAAATCTCATTAGACAATCAAGAAAACCACTGTAGAAATCCCAGCCAAATATTCATAGTTAACGAAACTGAGCCATACTTTTAGAATGAGCTTATTTTCTTTGAACACATAGTTACCATGATTTTTTTAAAAAATGACGATTTCATAAGTTTGCTCTATGGACAAAAAAAAGCTGCTTTTCTTTGCACTGTTGTTCTATTCTCTTGCGCTGCACTTCCTTTTCAATAGCATTATGGAGCTTAATTTGTTGTATGTGTATGTGGCAAATGTTAAAAGGAGTACTGAAGTATACCAACACTTAATGAACAATTAGCTTACTGTAAAGAGGAAGTACATCTCTACCCTGAGGACTCCATTAGTGGTTTAGTTTGAAACTAAACAGCAAGTGTATAGCAATCATTTGGAAATACACAACTCAACTGTTTATATCTTGAGGTAAACAAGGTAAATAAATGTTTAATATGTTGGAGGCATGTATTTTAATTTTTCAACTGCCCGCACGTCCTGATTATATGACCATGTTTACATTGTAAGCCCAGTGTGCTTTTGTAAGTTCTTTTTGTATTTACAAGATGCAGTTTGTTTTGATCCAACAGTTTATCTCTTCCTTACCCTGGTTAGGAGAGGATTGATCTCTGTAAATATGAGGAATATTATATTTTTAAAAACAGCCTTCCTGAGCCTCTCGCCATTCACTGAACTCTACACTTTCTCATTTGGGTATTGTCCCATTTCAATTCATGATTTTTTTTTCTGAACTATTAAAGGCACATATACTTCAAGTATTAAGCATTGTGTTAACATAGTACAATGCCCTACCTGTAGTTTCACAAAAAAATTCATCATCTGCGTCTCCAAATATGTGAGGAAATCACAGTAAGCAGAGTACTGAACCATAAAGAAAATCTTATTGTTTCAAACTAACTTTTATTTTATAGGCTTTCATTAAAAAGAACAAAATTAATAGTTTTATTTAAGGCTTTTTGTAAGTATTTCTATTAAATGTATTAAAAAGGTACAAGGTAAGAAGTGCACAATTTATGTTCAAAATCTTAATTTCCTCTAAATTGCACTTTTGTATGGCAACAAAAAATATTATGGATTTGTGACCTTTCCAATAGGAAGTCAGTAAAGTAAAGCTGTTAAGCGTAAGATTTGAGAACAGTTGCAAGCAGTTAATATTTTAGTAGGGTTTCTGGAGTACCTTAGTAAATAACTTTACATTTTTTGAACATTGTGATATGTGTTCACTGATAATATTAATACCTCATAAGGTGTTAAAGGTTTACATAGTGTGAAGCAAATCTTAAATGCTAACCTTCATTAACACAGTTCAAGATGCATTGTTTGGTGGATATACATCAAATTTTTGTATTGCTGACAAAGTCATCTTGCTTTTCACGCAGAGAGTGTTACGTTTATGGAATGAGCTGCCAGAGGAAGAGGTGGAGGCTGGTACAATTGCAACTTTTAAAAGGCATTTGGATGGGTATATGAATAGATTAGATTCCCTACAGTGTGGCAACAGGCCCTTCGGCCCAACAAGTCCACACCGATGCTCCAAAGAGTAACCCATCCAGACCCATTTCCCGCTGACTAATGCACTTAACACTATGGGCAATTTAGCATGGCCAATTCACCTGCCCTGCATATTTTTGGACTGTGGGAGGACACTGGAGCACCCGGAGGAAACCCACACCTGGAGAATGTGCAAACTCCACACAGACAGTCACCCAAGGCTTGAATTGAACCTGGGACCCTGGCACTGTGAAGCAGCAGTAATAGGAAGGGTTTGGAGGGATATGGGCCGGGTGCTGGCGGGTGGGACTAGATTGAGTTGGGATATCTGGTCGGCATGGACGGGTTGGACCGAAAGGTCTGTTTCCATGCTGTACATCTCTGTGACTCTATGACTCCATGTTGCTTGGCCAAGTATATAAGACAACACGTGGACAGTGCACAGTGGACAACAAAACTAAATGCAGGATGACTTTAACTCTATTTCTGGTGGAAACCAGGTGGGTGAGCAATTAAAATGCCCGTGGTCACATCCCTGTTGGAAGCTTCTTGGATCTCACCATTTGTGAATTTTACTTTGGCGGGTAAACAACCAATCCTGACAAATGTGTTACACTGGGAGGGCCTCATATTTTACCCATAATTTGTGCTCAATTAGCAAAACTCAAGGAGTGTGTTGAGGGCCTTTGTGTTTGTGCTTAAAGCCCGTTAGTAAAAAGCCTAAATACTCCAGGGTTCAAGAACTGAATATCAAGTGAGGACAAGATGATACATCCTGTAGTCAGATAACATGGTGACACTCAATATCCTACGAAGAGTGATCATTTGAGCTCTGATGTGGTGATGTCAGCAAATGATCACCCAGTAACTGTACAAGTTGGAATTTTCAAAGTTTTCATCTTCTTACGCCAAATGTAAGGGAATGAATTGGACAGTAAAATAACTTGTAATATTTGGACAAATTGAAAGAATAATGATATTCACAGCAATAACAGCATTTTGTAATTTTTTTTCCTATTATTAATTATGAAGCCTCTGCATTTCATATTGAAAGTCTTTCTGATGATAAGAAAATTCCAGTGTCAAAGTTGTTGACATATTTGAAGCCTTCTCTCAGTTTATGGAGTTTTTGGTGAGGACCAAAACAGTGCTTTGTCTTCATATATCTATCATATATATCTTCATATATATCCCTTCAACTCTTAAAATAATAATCATTATTACCAATAGCATTGATATTTCCTTCAGTTTTCTTTCCTATTCCTTTTTCTGCCTCTGTATTTGTTGCTTTTTATAGCTCTTCCTGTCAGAGGATTTCAACTTTGCATTTGTACTTTTTTTATATTAGCTTGATACTGTATCTTCTGTTGGCTTTAGTTTAGTAGAACAATCATCTACTGTTGCCTTTAGAAGATTGCTTAATTTCACAGGGAGGGCTTTTGCATTGGAAGCATCAATTCTATTCCACCACACTCCTTTGAATGCCTCTACAATGTTGGTCTTTATTTTTTCCTGTTAACTGTCCTGCCCAGGTTGCACTAAAAGGGCAACTTTTAACTTTAGTTAGGCCGTGACACCTCACCTATCCTCACTTGAATTAAGTTCTGGGTTGGAAGGTCCATTGCCCACCTTCAGATCCATTGCCCACCTTCAGCTCTATTGCTAGCTGAGGCTCATCAGTGGTCATTAAGGACTACTTGAGAGCCACAGCCAATTGATGCAGATGGATCTGCTGACAGACAACTGTCCCAGAGGGAAAATAAGGGGATCTGTTTGTTGACTGGGGTGGAGTTGTGATCAAAGGCATTTGGTGATTTATTGAGAGCATGGACACATGGCAGAAGATTGCCCACAGAGAGCCACACTGCAATCTATGCTTCCAAATAGTTTACTTTCCTCTGCGTGTGATCTCTGCCCCCCACCATTGGCTCTTCTTGCTCCTATATTCTTAGTTTCTGGAGTTGTTCTCTGGGCAGCAGCCATGGCCTCCTGGGTGGTACTGCCGAGTCCAGGACCTGCTGACCTCTGGCTCTCAACACCTGTCGGAAGGAACATCTGCCCCGGGCATTACTTTTTTTTATTTATACACAGGATGTAAGTGTCACTGAACAGCTAGTGTTTGTTACCCATGCCTAAATTCCCAGCAAAGAGATAAAATTCAACCATGTTCCAGAGGAAGGCCCAGCTTTATCCTCAAGAACTGCCCAACTGGCAGACAATCCAGGTAGCATTCAGAAGATCCAGCACGGGTTTCTTACCTACTTTGCAGCTGCCAGGTGTGAGAGACACTTCCAATGGTAGATTCTGCTCTTTATATCAAACAGAAAGGGCTGATGGTTTAATGTCTCATCAAATGATGACAGTGCAGCAGCTCTTTGTACTGTTTGTCACCTTGTTTGTTTTGTGCTCAGTCTGTAAAATTGGATGGGATTTCAGAATCTTATCACTTGGAGGCAAGAGTGCTGCCACCTGAGCGATAGTGACATGGTGCCATGTTAGTGTCTAACCAACCACATTACTAGTATCTGACGTTCTGATTATTCTGGTTAGATTGATATAAACATAGAAGTGGCCACCATTTTTAGTTATTTTACATTGTTATTCAAATGGAAAATGTACACCTAATGGCGTGTCAGAAGGATCCGTTGTATAAATGAGGGTTAATATATTGAATGGAATTAATAGCTGTTCTGTAGTGATGTGGAAGTGTATTTTTAAAAGAACTTTGTTGCAAAAGTTATTGAAGGTTGCAACTGAAGAGACTCAACAGGGAACCATGAATTTTTGCATAAACTGGCCATTCGATGGATGGGATCTATCCCAAGTTACTGAGGGAAGTGAAAAAGGAAATAGCTGGGACTTTAACAGATATCTTTGCAGCATCCTTGAAAATGGGAATTTCCAGAGGACTGGAGAATTGCTAATGCTGTCCCCTTGTTTAACAAGGGTAGCAGGGATAATCCAGGCAAAGTGAGCCTGACGTCAGTGGTAGAGAAGATATTAAGGGTTAGGATATATTCCAATTTGGAAAAAAATGGGCTTATCAATGATAGGCAGCATGGTTTTGTGCAGGGAAGGTCATATCTTAGAAACCTAATAGAATTCTTTGAAGAGCTGACAAAGTTGATTGATGGGTGAAGGGATGTAGATGTCATACATGGACTTTAGTAAGTAGTTTGATAAAGTTCCCCAGGGTAGGCTGGTAAGAAAGTGAAGTCGCATGGAGTCCAGGGTGTTCTAGCTAGATGGATAGAGAGTAGTATATGGATAGAGATTGGCCAACACGGGACAGAGAGTAGTAGTGGAAGGGAGCTTCTCAAAGTGGAGACCTGTGACCAGTGGTATCCCATGGGGATCCGTGTTGAGACCACTGTTATTTGTGATATACATAAGTGATTTGGAGAAAGGTGTAGGTTGCCTCAATTGGCAAGTTTGCAGGTGACACTAAGATTGGTGGAGTAGTAGATAGTGAAGGGGACTGTCAGAGAATACAGCAGAATATAAATAGATTGCAGAGTTGGGCAGAGAAATGACAGATGGAGTTCAATCCAGACAAATGCGAGGTGATGCATTTTGGAAGATGCAATTCCAGAGCGAACTATAGAGTAAATGGAAAAGTCCTGGGGAAAATTCATGTACAGAGAAATCTGGTGTTCAGGTCCATTGTTCCGTGAAGGTGGCAACACAGGTCAGTACAGTGGTCAAGAAGGCATACGGAATGCTTTCCTTCATCGGACAGGGTATTGATTATAAGAGTTGGCAGGTCATGTTACAGTTGTAGAAGACTTTGGTTCGGCCACATTTGTAATACTGGGTACAGTTCTGGTCGCCACATTACCAAAAGGATGTGGATGCTTTAGAGAGGGTGCAGAGGAGGTTCACTAGGATGTTGCCTGGTATGGAGGGTGCTAGTTATGAGGAGAGATTGAGTAGATTAGGATTATTAGAAAGACAAAGGCTGAGTGAGGACCTGATTGAGGCCTACAAAGTCGTGAGAGGTGTAGATAGGGTGGACAGCAAAAATTTTTTTCCCCAGAGTGGAGGACTCAATTACTAGGAGTCACAAGTTCAAAGTGAGAGGGGAAACGGTTAGGGGAGATATACATGGAAAGTTCTTCATGCAGAGGGTGGTGGTCGCCTGGAATGGGTTGACAGCTGGGGTGGTAGGGGCGGGAATCATAGCATCATTTAAGATATATCTAGACAGATACATAAATGGGCAGGAAGCAAAGAAGTACAGATCCTTAGAAAATAGGCAGCAGATTTAGATAGAGGATTTCAAAATGGCGCAGGCCTGGAGGGCCGAAGAGCCTGTTCCTGCACTGTAATATTCTTTGTTCCTTGTTCTTTTTGTATCCTGACACCTCTAATCAAAAATTAATCTGTCGCATTTTTTAATAAAAGTTTCATATAAAGCAATAGGCATGTTGAATAGGACCACATTTCAATGTTTTAAATTGTTGACATAATCTTGCACTCCCTTGGATCGGGTGAAAATCACAGAATATGTCCATTTTTAGGAGAAATACAGAATCCATGAAAGGTTAATCTGGCAGTCTGTGTTATCAAGCGTAAGGAAAACAATGTTAAGATTGAGATCAAAGGGAAAAAACAGCAGAAAACCAAGTGCATTGTATGTCTATCAGTGCAACATCAACCAGATGGCTACTTATCACCAAAACATCTAACTGATGTTAGTTTAACCAATCACCCATCTCCTAAAGCCTTTATGACTGGACAAAGTGTTCATGTTCATTGCAAACTAGCCGTGGCCGTTTTTCTCAGCATCTTACAGAATATTGCATAATTCTTATTATGACTACCATATATCAAGGTTGCTGTATGTGATTCATTAAAATAATTCAACCTGGCAATAAATTAGCATTACCTGTATTTGACAGTTACCTACAGGGAGTGATGCTTACTACTTTATTACTCGAAAATAACACTGTGTATTAATTACTTGATCTATATGAGAGGCAGCAAGACACAGACAGGACAAGAACATGTTTGAAATAAATATCTGCATTGAATCAATAGCTTCAAAAATAAATTAGATCGCAATGATGTTTATTTGTGGGTGCTTATGGCACAGTGAAAGTGTCTATACTTCTGAGCAGGCGACCCAGGTTCAAGTCCTACCTGCTCCAAAGGTGTTGAAAAGGTGACTGAAAACTATCTGCAATCAATTTCATTTGCATGGACTAACAGCCCTATCCCACAGCTGGTAGATGGAAATTTTTAGTATGAATTAAATGAATTTAAAATCATTTTTAAACCAACCAAAGGGGAAAATATCATTATTTATATTTAATTCTAATATAAATTTTTGCAATCAAATCCATAAAATGTTAATCAGACCAGAGACATTACACTGACACAGAAAGAGAATTTACTGCACTGCTGTCTTGAGTCAGCAGGCAGCACAGGAGGCAATGCAGGGGTGCAAACATTAATGTAAAAATCAATGTAAACTAATTTTGAGATGCTTACGATTTTCTCATGTTACTTTAGACTTGAGAAACCATTGTAGCACTGAAATATAGTATTCAAGCCAGAACTCTGATTCAGATTATTTACATGTTAAACAAAGTTTTGTAACTGGAACAAAATATAATTTTGACTTAGAGTCATAGTTATACAGCACGGAAACAGACCTTACAGTCCAACTCATCCATTCCAACCAGATATCTTATATAAATCCAGTCCCATTTGTCAGCTTTTGGCCCATATCATTCTAAACCATTTCTATTGATATACCCATCCAGATGCCTTTTAAATGTTGTAATTGTACCAGTCGTCACCACTTCCTCTGGCAGCTCATTCCATACGTGTGCCACCCTCTATGAAAAGGTTGCCCCTTAGGTCCCTTTTATATCTTTCCCTTCTCATCTGAAACCTATGCCCTCTAGTTTTGGACTTCCCCAGCCCGGGAAAGGACCTTACCTATTTTACAGTATCCATGCCCTTCATGATTTTCTAAACCTCTATAAGGTCACCCCTCAGCCCCTAACACTCCAGGAGAAAAAGCCCCAATCCAAATTAACTCCATCAGCCACTCCTCAGCCCATTGGCCCATCTGATCAAGATTCTGCTTTGCTCTGAGACAACCTTCTTTATTGCCCACTACACAACCAATTTTGGTGTGATCTGCAAACTTACTAAACCATATCTCCTACATATATGTTGCAATTGTTTATATAAATGACAAAAAGCAGTGGACTCAGCACCAATCCTTGTGGTATAGCGCAGGCTACATGCCTCCAGTCCAAAACACAATCTTCCACCACCACCTGTCTCCTACTTTCAAGATTTGTTTTAAAATAAAATGATTCTGGATTAATTGTTAGACTTTGGCTATTTTAACCCAGATACTGTTGAGAATAAGAGCAAATATAAACACATGGACTCACATGCTAATTTCATGCCTGTAAATTAAGCTTTTAAAAACAAGCCAAGACACTGTGGAGAATGGGGTATTGTAAACTGGGATAATTTACTCATCAGAGTTCAGGCAATACAGTGATTTAGATAAATCGAAAATTTGTTAAAGTCAGGGAGTTCAGAAGATCATACTTATATGCTTAATCTTTAGCTCTGGCCAATCTCACGGATCACCTACCCTGGTTAGATAAATGATAAAATCTTTTTTGGGAGTAGTACATCTTTTGCTTTAACACCACAGTGACAATACCTCATTAATAATCATTAAAGGATTTCCCAGGCTGAAAGTTCAAAACTAAATGGTGCACATTAACTTTCTAAACCAAATTGTAGTGTGTAAATATTTCTGAGAAACTCTGTATATTTAAGTAAAGTGGGTACTTGTTTTGTGAATTCTTTTAAAAATCCTGTTGTCAGCTATGCTGTCATTTCAGCTCTCAGTACACTTAATTATCCTGATTTAAGCTTCAACATAATGCGTGTTTGATTTCATAATGCAGATGTTACAATGGAACCTTGGCTATCGACTATAATGTCAAACGATTCAACAAATAATCAAGCATGCTACTTATTAAATTGATACAGTACATTTTAAACTTGTAATTGTTTTAGAATACTTCAGGTTTCAAATATTTTTAGATAAAGTTCAAATTCTTTAACTTTAAAAATGAGTTCTTCAAATAAATTGCTGGCCCCTGGATGCAGTATCTCCTGACTTTTGTTGATCTCCTGACCTGAAGTCAAAGATCAGCATTACATGGATTGTAAATCCTACTAGGTACTGAACATCCCAATAACAGCTACTTATCATGTAGGATCAAAGACCCCAGAGTCTTAAAAAAAAGTTAAAATGTTCTGTTGCATTTTAACTGGTTAGTGTAAATCTAAGCCCCAGTCCTCACATGAATTCTTAGAGATCATGAAAGTGCAGTTAATAGCATTTCTCTTACAAATGTACCAATTTCAGCAATGATACATCAAGTGCAGCACTGTCATGACTCTCTTCCACCCAATGCTATCAAAATGCTTGTGGCAAATATTTGCACTGGTACTATTTTCATACATTCACAATTCTGTTCTTGTGGAAAAATGTTAACTTGCATAGATTAGTTTTTAAGATCTTTGCAAGAATTCTTTGTTAATATGAAGTAGAAAATTCTGTTTTATTTAATTGGCAAGCTGAATACAAGGTTTTGTGGTGCAATGTAAGAGAGAGAATTAGGAATGTAAAATACCAATATCTTTTTAAAATGTCTTCCAAACTTCTCGTGCATAGCAAATGATCAGCCCACTTTACACAAATAATTTTCTTTTCCATTAATTTTGACTTATTTCAGCTTCTTCATGATCAAGACTAAATTGTTTGGAATTTGTTCAATGTGGGCCTCGTGTTGTCCTTAATCCTGTTCTAGCTGAATGGCACAGTCATCAATGCTCCTTTGTTCAGGCCTTAGGTTAAAATAATGAATCAGGCCCTGATGACCTCATTAGAATCTGAGGAAAAAATTTGAAGTGGTGAGCATGTTTTTGAGCCAGTTGAAATTTAAAATTTCAGTCACATTGGAATGGGAAAGCACTTCACTCCGTTTCAACTACCTGCACACTTCTCCATTTTCACCAGATTACAGGGGATGAGTTTATGTTAAAAGTATGGCATTATATTTTCTTTAGAAAAAATCGGCTTCATGAAAATTAAACAATATCCTCCAAGCGCCTCTAAATGTTATCAGCTTTGTATCTGAGTGATGGGTGGTGTTAGGGCACTGAGATAACAATGCTGGAAAACCAGCAACTGAATCACCACCTACAATCCTTCATTCCCTCACACACAGACTCATTAAGATAGGTGATTTTCACTCTGGCTTGAGGAAAATTTCACTCTTAATATTTAAATTATCATAGTTGTGAATTTCTAAATTAATTTTTAAATTCCTGTCACTTTTTGCCCCTTTCCTGTATGGCAACTGATTTATATTGAGTTTAGGTGTACTTTGGTAACCATTATTCTCGTGAATTTTGACACGTTACTTAAACTTGTAAAAACATTGAAGCTGTCCCTAATCCTGTCTTTTTCTAACCTTCACACCAAGACGAAGCATATTTGCCAATTGTTTGAAATTGGTTAACTGGGCATAGACGAGCAGAGAGCGTGGGACTTTCCTCCTCAGTACTGCATTTCAGCTTGACATTGTTTGGAGGTTCCAAAGAATTTTCATTTGAATTAGGTTTATTATTACATGTCATTTCATGAGTACAGTGAAAAGTTTACAAGTCACCACTTATGGCACCATCTTGGGTACAAAAGTACCTCGGTACAGAAGCTTAGTTACAGAGCAAAACAAAAAGGAAAATAAATTAAAAGTAATCATTTTGGACTTGAAATTAACTTTGTTTCTATGTGTTGCAAGACCAGTTGAATTTCTTCAGCATTTTGTTTTTATTTCTGGCTTCCAGCATTCGCATTAGTTTTGCCAATTACAGGGGTGAGTCTGTGTGTGAGGGGATGGAGGGTTGAGGATGGTACTACAAATGCTTGTTTTCCAGCATTGTTATCTCAGTTTCCAGTGCCCCAACACCACCCATCACTCAGATACAAAGCTGAGATCATTTGATACTGTTTAAAGATGGTTCACTAACCTTTATTCCCTCACAGTTTCTCTTTTCCTTTTCTAAAGATTTGAGCTTTCTGAGGTGAACTTTCACTTGAATATTAGTAAGTTATTTCAGCTGCATAGGCATTTTGCAACTTGGCACATTAGTTAGTGGAACAGGAACAGGATCACGTTTGATTCCATTCCATCACATAAATCAGGCCAAATGAGGTAACTGAGGAGCAGGCAAAAGAGGAACCTGAAGCAAGCAGTCAGCATTAGCTCGAGGAGCAGGCGAGGTGAGGGGCCCAACACAGTCAGCATCACGTCGAAGAGTGTATGAAGTGAGGGCCATAGCACAGGAAGTCAACACATCTAGGGAACATCAAATGACTAAGCTATATTCTGAATGTTGGAGTCCTAGGTTTTCTATAGAATTTGGGAAGTTGAGGGATAATCTGATCAAAGTCTTCAAGATTAGATTAGATTCCCTACAGTGTGGAAACAGGTCCTTCAGCCCAACAAGTTCACACCGACCCTCCGAAGAGTAACCCACCCAGTCCCATTTTCCTCTGACTCGTGGACTTAACACTATGGGCAATTTACCATGGCCAGTTCACCTGACCTGCACATCTTTTGGATAATGGAAGGAAATCCACACAGATACGGGGAGAATATGTAAACTCCACACAGACAGTCTTCGAGGCTAGAATTGAGCCCGGGTCCTGGTGCTGTGAGGCAGCAGTGCTAACCACTGAGCCACCGTGATATTAACAGGAAAATACAAGGTATATATGATAAGCTATTTCCATTGATTGGAGATTCTAGAACTGGGGCATAATCCAAAAATTATGGTCAGACCATCAGGAGACAAAACACTTAAACAGTGACTAATTAACCAAAAGGATCCAATAGATACCACCAACAAAACTAACATCATTTACAAGATACCATGCTTGAACTGTTTTAAAAAAAAATACATTGGACAAACTCGCAGGATACATGAACACCAACTGGCCATCAAAAGACATGACCCATTCTCACTAGTTTCCATACATACAGACAAAGAAGGACACCACTTTGACTGGGACTACAGATACAACCTAGAATGAGTGAAACAAAGGCACACACTCTTAGAGGCATGGTATTCTACCAGAACTCCATCAATAAACACATCGACTTAGATCCCATCTACCTTCCCTTGAAAAGAAAACTGGAAATTACATCACCCACCTTAAGAAACCAAGATCTATAAATAGAGAGGTGGGACATACCAGCAACACTTCACCAGAGACTCTCACTGATGATGTTACCTCGTATGGTGACGAAACTTCTGAAAACAAACCTTCAAGCTCAGTGAGCTAACTTACAGACTTACAATAGTTTTGTACTTGGATGTGAGAATTATAAATTGTTGAAAATGACTTGAATGTAGTTGAAATGGAAAGCTATTGGCAATAAAAAATGAACTAGCTTGTTTTGACATTGCTTCGGTGTTAATGACGCATTTAATTGAGAGAGACTGAAAGGTCAGTTTTTGGAAGAAAAAATTATTTGTTGCTTTTTAAAAAGGAAACTCTGTAATTTTCAAAACCAGTGCCTTTGCATGTGGAACACATTCCCCCCCCACCCCCACCACTTCCTCCAAAGATCTTTGCTGTCTCATCAAGTCTGCTTAAAGGATCTGCTTTAGTCAGCTTGAATAATGTCCAGAGACCAATGCTGCTTCATAAATAATAGCCAATTCTTGTCAGCTGCTCCAGACACTGAAGTACAGTAACATGTTTTCAGGGCAGATGGAACAGCTCTTGTCTGCTGAGCTCTGGCTTATAAACTTCCTCTTTAGAGGTATGTTTTTCATCAACCTTCATTCATTCAAGAATACCAACCCTATCCTGTCCTACACCAGTTCGTGGTAATACTTAGATTTCATGATTTACTAGGCTACATGAAGAGGAGTTTTTTTTCATAATGTGGCTTTTGCAGGGTTAGAGTCTGCACTGTTAACAAAAGGTCACAGTTCGAAGTACCAAGTACCAAGAAGTAGTAAGATTGTTCTTCTTTTTCCCCTAAACAAGGAGGAAAAGTAAATGATGACCATGTACGTACCTCAAATTATTTATCTATAAATCTGGGTGTGAAGATATATGAAACTGGCCTAACACAACTCATATTTTTCTCTCACCTTATGTAAAATTGACATTTGATTAATAATCAATTACTGGCACATCAACTGAGATATTAATACAATTGGCAGACCACATATGGCTGATTCCAGTCAAGGGAATTAGAAAGTATTTTCTACCTTTAAACAAATAAATGTTGAACAGTCAATCTTGCTGAGCAGTGTGGGATTTTTTCAGTGAATTGAAGCGTATCAAGTATTATTGTTAGCTTTACAGCATTGGCAGCAGTTACTTTCCATTTCCCTCACCTGTTTGACTGTTCGCTGAAATTTCATAGCACTGGGGAAGCTTCTTAATAGAAATGAATGTTCAGGGATGTCTTTTGCTTTATTCTGCCATGACATTTTGTGATTGCCAGGCCTCAATTCACTGGTGAGCCTTACCACTTGTTTTCAGGAGAAAGTTGTGTGCCCCTTTTTGAGCTTCATTTGAATTCCGATGTGTGGGTGCAGTTGTGCAACATCTAATGATTAGTTGGACGGTTTGTGATTTAATTTGGAGTTTTTAAAATAGAATATACATATAGAATGTAGCATGTATTTACACTTCTTTTTTGTGTTTTGGAATCTGATATTGTACTTTGCAAAATTATTGTTAAATTAACAACCAATATTTTCCATCTGAATACGGAGAAACTATTGTAGCAACGTGGCAGCTGATTGATTACTGACGAGATTTTGGCTGGAAATCAGACCCTTGACTGGAAGTCCTGGTCACTCACCAATCATACATCTCCCACAAAATGTCTCAGGATGGAAGATTTCCCAGGGGAAAGGTAACTAGTGTTTAGGAGGTATGTCACAAGTGGTGCTAATGGGACAATGGAGACTGGGGATTAGGAAGCAATGATGGGCCTGGCACTCAATGACCACATTGCTGCTCTTGGTTCAGTTTCTTAACAGTGCACAGATTGGTGGCAATGGAGGGCCCCAATCCCAACAAACTTACAGTCTCTGTGCACTGGGTTCATCAGTTTTCTTCACAGTAACAGTAATCTCTTGCAGAGAAAAAAATGTATGACTGCCGTATTGGAAGGTATATGGTGTTAGTGAGTTGCCAAACATACTTTTCAGTTCAAACGCAAATCTATCTCTTTCTGATGCAAAACCAGACTCATTGGGGAATGGGATGGATACAGAAGTTTGGTTTACCAATGTAATGAGACAAAAAATGGTAAGATCTAGGGCAACATATTAATTTTAACATCCGAGTGACTTCATAACATCAGGAAACAGTGAGGAGAAATCTGATTTCTCAAGCAAGATTTTCTGCAAGAAACTATTGTCTTTTGCACCACAAGTGAGTGGTCTCCTGTTCCTCTCTGTATAGTTCAAATAGCCATTAGTGAGAAATTGTAGGCCCATTAAGTAATCTTAATGTTAAAGTTGAAAAACTTAAGCACCTGAAAAAACATCTGCTTTAATTTTTTTAAAAAATGGATGCTGGTTTTCAACTTAAGAGTTTTTGATGAATAGCAGGATGAATGAACACTGCCTCATTGCATAAGGATCATCAAATATTGCCTAATAAAGCACCAATTATCTTATCTTCGAGGAGAAAGTTAGGTCTGCAGATGCTGGAGATCAGAGCTGAAAATGTGTTGCTGGAAAAGCGCAGCAGGTCAGGCAGCATTGTGCCCGAAACGTCGAATTTCCTGTTCCTTGGATGCTGCCTGACCTGCACTTTTCCAGCAACACATTTTCAGCACCAATTATATTAGACTTGTTAACAAGATTGAATCCTGTGAAATAAAATGGGGAAATAGCAACATGGGTACAGTGGTTCAAGTTATGATTTTGTTCCAGAAAAACATGCCTTGAAGTGAAATGACTTTAATTGAATCAATTCTCCCCGTAGGAATCAGTGTTAAAGCCAGAATTGGGTTCCTTTGGACATGCCTCCTCTGGAAAGAAAACAATGTACAAGCTGAAATACAGTTCCATAAATATTTAGTGCTGTGAATTCTTAGCTAAAATGATTTAAAAGATAAACCATGCCACTAAATATAGAAAGGAATATATTGTACAATAAAAAACATACATACACACTATTTGATACTTGCAGGTTAGCCACGCTCCAGAGTCAGGTGTCAGTCAGTGCAGGGAGCAGCTGATATCAAAGGACAACCAACATTAACCAAGATCTGCCATTTGAGATGGAGCCCAGGATCCTAGTGTGAGTTCAGATGTGAAGGCAGGAAGGAACCTAGCATCTAAGAAATGGAGCAGTGGGTTGGAGGCAAGGCCCAAAGAAGAGGCAAAGCTGGTAACAAGTCTTGGAGCAGAAACAAAGCTGGGAATCAGGGTGGCAATCAGAAGGCAGAGTTAATGAAGATGAGAGCAGAGGTGCTGGAGGACAGATTGTGTGAAAAAGCAATCCACAGAAAGGCAGGTCTGTGGCAAATGATGCGAAACTAAAAACAACAACATTAAATGGATACTCTGATGTTATTAACAACATTAAAGTGAAACAATGTTAAGTGAGTTAACAATAAGCTGGAATTTCGTATAAAATACCAAATTACAGAGAACGTGGTACTGGGCATTTTAAAATGCATAAAGGTGAATAGATTCCTGGGATCTGATCAGGTATACCCTAGAACTCTGTGGGAAGTGATTTCTGGGCCCTTTGCTGAGATATTTGTATCACTCTAGTCACAGGTGAGGTGCTGGAGGACTGGAGCTTGGCTCTCATGGTGCCATTATTTAAGAAAGGTGGTAAGGAAAAGTCAGGGAACTATAGACCAGTGAGTCTGACAAGGTTGTGGAAAGTTGTTGGAAGGAGTCCTGAGGGACAGGATTTACATGTATCTGGAAAGGGAAGGACCGCTTAAGGATATTCAACATGGCTTTGTGCATGGAAAATCATATCTCACGAACTTGACTGACTTTTTGAAGAAGTAACACTGAGAATTGATGAGAGCAGAGCAGTGGATGTGATCTGTATGGGCTTCAGTAAGGTGTTCGACAAGGTTCCTCATGGTAAGCTGGTTAGCAAGTTTAGATCACATGGAATGCAGGGCAAACTGGCCATTTGGATACAGAACTGGCTCAAAGGTAGAGGACAGAGGCTGGCCATGGTGGAGGTTGCTATTCAGACTGGAGGCCTGTTACCAGAAGTGTGCCACATGGATTGGTGCTGCTTTTAGTCATTTATATAAAAGATATGGCTGTGAACATAGGAGGTAAGATCAGTAAGTTTACAGACGACACCAAAACTGGAGGTGTAATGGACAGCATAGGAAGTTACCTCAGAGTACAACAGGATCTTGATCAGATGGAGTTTAATTTAGATAAATGTGTGGTGCTACGTTTTGGGCAGGACTTGGACACTTGATGGAGTGTTGCTGAATAAAGAGACCTGTTAGTACACGTTCATAGTTCCTTGAAAATGGAGACGCAGGTAGATAGGATTGAGAAGAAGGCATTTGGTATTCTTGCCTTTATTGTTCAGAGCATTGAGTATAGGATTTGGGAGTTTAGGTAAGACTGGTGCTGGAAAAGCACAGCAGGTCAGGCAGCATCCAAGGAGCCAGAAAATCGACTTTTCGGGCAAAAGCCCTTCATTCCTGATGAAGGGCTTTTGCCCGAAACATCGATTTTCCTGCTCCTCGGATGCTGCCTGACCTGCTGTGCTTTTCCAGCACCAGACTCATCTATGCTCTGGTTTCCAGCATCTGCAGCCCTTCACTTTTGCCTAGGATTTGGGAGGTCACGTTGCAGCTGTACAGGACATTTGTTAGACCACTTTTGGAATACTGCCTGCAATTCTGGTCTGTCTGCTACGGGAAGGATGTTGTGAAACTTGAAAGGGTTTAGAAAAGATTTACAAGGATGTTGACAGATTTGGAAGGTTTGAGCTTCAGGAAGAGGATGATTAGGCTGGGGCTGTTTTCATTGGGGCGTCAAAAGTGAAGATTGACCTTTATAGTAGTTTATAAAATCATGAGGGATGTGGATAAGGCAAATAGCCTTATCCTGGGTGTGGGGCAGTCCAGAACTGGAGGGTGATGGTTTAAGGTGAGAGGGGGAAAATTTAAAAGGGACCTAAGGGGCACTTTTTAACACAGAGGGTAGTCCTGCCAGAGGAAGTGGTGGAGGCTGGTACAATTACAACATTTTAAAAGGCATCTGGATGGGTATATGAATAGGAAGGGTTTAAGAGGGATATGGATTAAATGTTGGCAAATGGGACTAATTCATTCAGGCTATCTGGTCAGCATGGACCTAAGGGTGTGTTTCCATGCTGTGTATCTCTGAGCAGACAGTGTGGTCTGCAGATGCTGGAGATCAGAGTTGAGTGTGTGTTACTGGAAAAGCACAGCAGGTCAGGCAGCATCTGAGGAGCAGGAAAATTGACGTTTCGGGCCAGAGTCCTTCATCAGGAATGAGCTCCAGCCCAAAATGTTGATTTTCCTGCTCCTCGGATGCTGCCTGATTTGCTGTGCTTTTCCAGCAACACACCCTCAACACGTATGTCTCTATGACTCTATCAACAAAGAGATGGAAAATGGCATTGTTGTAAAAGACTGTTCTTTGGAAAGAGAATATACACAGGTGTTCCCCAAGATTCCTACTTGAACCACTGTTTTTGATTAAATAAATGACCTGGGCTTCCATGTTTATTTTTGACCTTAACATTAAGGTTACTTCGTTGGCCTACAATTTCTCACAAGAGAGCAAAGCTTTGAATTCTGTAGGTAGCACAACTCTTGGAAATGCAGCAACCAATAAGGAAGACAATACTGCAAGATACTTCTAGAATAAACATGGCAATTAAAATTCAATGCCTGAAAGCATGGGATGATACTGTGGGAGGAAGAATGAGGAGAGTCAACCTGTGCTGAACAGTACAGTTTTAAAGGGGTGTGGGTGCAAGGGCAGTAAGATATTTAGTGGAGGTGGTTGTACTTTTTAAGTGTCAGGTCTAGTATACAAAATAGTTAATTATGCATTTGGGATCCTGAGCTTTCTGAATAGGAGCACAATCAAAACATGAGTTTTTCCCTCACTTAAATTCTGAGTACTACACTTTTGGATAGACTTGAAATCCTTGGCACAGGTACTGTAGAGATATATTAGAATGGTTCTAATGAAAAGGATTACAGCAAATGGATGAACAAGTGAAGATTCAGTTGTTCACTTTGGAGCAGCAACATCAAGAGGAAATTTGATACATATTTAAAATCATAAATGATCAAAATAAACAAAGAGAAAATATTCTGGATTAGTGGTGCTGGAAAAGCACAGCAGTTCAGGCAGCATCTGAGGAGCAGTAAAATCGAAGTTTCAGACAAAAGCCCTTCTTCAGGAATACAGGCAGAGTGCCTGAAGGCTGTGGAGATAAATGAGAGAAATGGCTACTGACCATTCAGTCATTTGAAGAGTGTTTGAGTGTTTGAAGTCATTTAAGGTGATTGAAGAGGTGAACTGAGGTAAAATAAATGTAATGTCTTGCTAGGATTTTTAATGTACCGTCTGATTAGTGGTGGATGCAGATTCAATAGTAGCCTTTAAAAGGAAATTCGAAGAGTATTTGAATATGAAAAATCACAGATAAAGGGCAAAGTGTAGAAAGTGGAACTGACTGAATTGCTTTTCAAAAACTTAGCACAAAGTTGATGGGTTGAAAGAACTCCTTTTGATCATGACTATTCTATGATTGTAATCCCGAAGGAAACAAACAGCATGGTAAAACTCTCAATCTTGTAATTCTGAGCCTGTGCCTGCTAGGCTTAACCATTAAATCACAAATCCCTCCCACTGCAACTCTCAGACTAGTGCAGCTGTCACTGCTTGCTGCAAAATGATGCATTCCACAGCTCCCACCACCCTCCCCCAACAGTGATAGAACATTATCCTGTCCACAACTAACATGCTTGGATCATCTGTGGAATGTTTTCCAGTCAAATGGGCTATGTTTGAACTCTGCCTGGAGCTTTAGAAATATCAAGCAGTCTGGAACCTATTCTGAGGAATCCTCACAAGCTAGACACCTCCCACAAAGTCCCAAGACCATCCATCAAGCAAATCAAAGGGCAGGGGGCCACTAAGTAGCAACAGACCTTCCTGTTCTCCACAGTGGCCAAGGCCTATCGTCATATTTGCAAGATCCAGTCAAACCTCATGGACTATTGACAGATTGCATTGGCCACCCCCAAACAGTTCACTGTTCTATGTCTACAATATAATGAAAACTATAGGCTACCATTGCATATACCATTAATTACCATGACCAAATGTATAGCAAGTTCATAAACTATCTGTATGTAATAATTTGTTAAGGAAAATGGTAAAACCTTGTCATTCTTGCTTTCACAGTCCAATCCCTCAAGTTTATCCGATGCTGCATCTTCCAGTTATATGCCCACAGTTTGTTTCATTTTTTGTCTTGTTCACCGCTCTCACCGCCATGCCACTGTTTTCTGGCACTCCCTCTAGGACCCTCTACTTGGTTTCCTTTTTCCCAGCTTTAAAAGGTGTCCTGCTACAAAACTCCCAGACCTTATCTGCCAGCAGCCTTCCCTCTATTTTTCCATTTTCTCTTTGTTCCTTCCTGTTGAGCATCTGCCATTTGTCACCATCCTGTAAAGTGCCTTACAGTGCATGTGTTACAACTGCAAGCTATTTGGTGGTGTTATGCAAATGAAATTGTTTTTAAAAGGACAGAAAATGTTAGTTTGATAGATATATGTGAACCAGGATGTGTATGTTGGACGACAGTATAATGTTTCATTTAAAGTACAAGATTCAATATTGTGATTCTTTTAAGAAATCCAACTGGGAAAAAACTCAGAAAATTTTGATTTATTAGAAAAATGTTTTAAAGGTCACTATCAGTTGATGGTCTTGGAGCAGTCTGCTTATGGGTGAGGGGTTGAGTAGAAAATATGAACATGCAAAAGATATTATTAACACATGTATAGCTGAAAGATCGTCATTGCTGAAAAACTCAAATGATGATTGTGTTTCTGCTGATATGAATTTTGTATCCCAGCATATATAGCCTCAGGAAAGCTGATAAGACAAGTTCTCTGAAGCTCTTACTTGATCAACAAAAATGACCTCCTTTCATTGGAATGGTTTAATCTAAAGTAAATTGAAAAGTTATTGATGAAACATTTATTCTTTAAACAAATCCAGTTCTTCCAAGCTTTTTTGGAATTAAAATTCAAAGGAAAACAGACTTAAAATTTTGATTGGATATAAGTTTATATGATGGATTAGTTCATTATGTAATGGAAATTGTTTTGATATAATATATATATATTTTCTAATAATACTTTAAATCTTGTGGAAGAGGTTTTAAAATGTTAACCAGTCTGGCATGATTCAATGCATTGCTTAATGAAGTAAGATAAATAATTCTGATATATTAATTTATGTTCATAATGTTTAATTTTTTTAAAATGGTTAAGCGTTGTGACTTTGAACTTGTTCCTTGAAGGAGACTGCACATTCAATGTGTCTAATGGTTTGTGTCTAATTTCGAAACTAGTTTCCAAATCTCTTGCTGAGAAATACAGAAACATTTTTTTGATGCAGTTCTCGATAAAGGACCCATCCCTACGGATGGGCAATAAATGCTGGCTTAGCCAGAGATCCCAATATCCCATGAAGGAATATATGCAAGCCTCAAATTCAATTGCAGAGCCATGTTTTTATAGGCCAATTTGGAAGCTGTGTGTTTGCCAAAGTCCTTTTGTTACTCTCTGCGCATTTAATCCAAAGTCTACAGAGCTACTATGTTTTCCTATGTTTGGTCTCTGCCATTAATGATGTAACTATAATGCAAAGCAAAGGTAGGAAGATACAGCTGCCAGAAACTATTCATCATATAAATGGCTTTATATGTTCCACATCCGTTTGCAGTTAATTCTGGGTCAGAGCTATTCACTTTTTCCCAGTTTGCGAAATAATTTTGAACAGCCCATTTGCCACTGGTAAATGAGATTTTAAACATTTGAAGTGATAACACAGATTTTGTGGTCAACAACAAAGCAAGAGTGCTTGCCACTGATTTTATCGAAAGCTGCCCCTCGAAACACATTAATCTCTGTGTTGTGGCTTTCTCCTTTCTCAATGAGGGTTTAAATCTGACCCCAGGTCATGTGGTGCCCTGACATTCAGTAACAATTGGGAGTTTATGGCATTTAATATTCTTCACTGTTAAATTAAATTTTCATATGGCAAATTGGATTATTATTGTGTACTGGTTGGATTAAGGTAGAGGTGAAATAAAAATAAGCTACTATAAATAATAAATATGGAGTTTTTATCATTATAAGACATTTAATATTTCACACACATGTATTTTTGTTATAGCCAGTGAATGTTTTTAGCAGTAATTGTTAAGTTAGTAGAATCATGGAGTCATATAGCATTGAAACAGACCCTTCAGTCCAACTAGTCCATGCTGACCATGATCCCAAACCAAACTAGTCCTACCTGCCTGCATTTAGCCCATATCACCTCAAGCCTTTGCTATTCATGTATTTACCCAAATATCTTTTTTTTTTAAAGATATTTTTATTAGAAATTTAATATTTTGACAGATTTACAAAAATAAACAGAACTTTCAAGCACAAACATTAATATAAAAATAGATCTTAAATATATAATCATCAAAATTCAAAGGAATGATACTAAAGAAGAAAGAAAAACAATGAAACTCAGTTAACTACTAATCTAATCCACAATTATCCAGAGTGTATAGTTGAGTCACTTACATCCTTCAAACAAGAGAAAATGTTCTCTAATACACTCATAACAGTATAATAAAAAGGAAACTATTTCCAAACAATAAGAGCAAAAAAAATAAAACATGTTTGAATGGAGATCCTCCCCCCTGTTCTCAGGGGGCCTTACTTCCTTTCTAAAGGTCCACCATATCCTCTCCCAAACAGTGTCCCACCCTTGACCCGGGCACTCCTTAATAGGATTTAGATATAATACCGAGCTAGAGTTGACAGTGAGCGCCCCACCCCCACCCCTCCCCACCCATACCTGAGTATATCTGATACATCAATGCCACGTACAAACACACATAACTATAAAATTACAACTCCAACAAATTACAATTAAGTATAATAACATAAAATAGCAAGAGAAGACAACCCTGCTCCCAGAAGCAAAAGTAAAGTAGAGTAAAGTATCCACTTCTCCCCACGGAGTGTGGAAGAGGCAAGCCAACATAAATTGTCTCTTACGATTTATTTAAACGAGTCTAAAAGTTCCTTAGCCTCTTCTGGTGATCTAAAATTATACTCGGATCCTTCGTGGGTAAAGCATAGCGTCGCTGGGTAGCGTAAGGTGTATTGAATATTTAAGTTCCTTAGACATTTCTTCACCTCATCAAACGCCTTCCTCCTTCGTGCCAAAGCCGGGGAGAAGTCCTGAAATAACATAATCTTGGATCCTTCATGAATCATAGCTTTAGGATCCTTTCCAAGATTTCTGGAGGCATCCAGGAGTATCTGCCTCTCCCTATAACTCTGCAGCCGGAACAGGACCGGGCGTGGGCGCTGGTTTGGGCCAGATCCGCGTACTGCGACCCGGTAGGCCCACTCCACCCTTACCCGGTCAGTTTCAGCCCCCAGGTTTAAAAGCTGGGGCAACCATCTCTCCAGAAATACTGCTAACTGTCCCTTCTCTTCTTGTTCAGGGAGGCCCAGAAGACGGATATTCTTTCTCCGATTTCTATTATCCAGGTCATCCATGTAGATTTCAAAGGCCCGGACTCTCTGCTCCAGAGCTCGCACCTGTTCTGCAGCTGTTTGTGCTGCAGCCTCGGAGGTCGTGGCCTTTAGCTCCGCCCCCTCCACTCGGCCCTGTAATTCCTCGAGAGCCTGGCTGTACTTTTGTAACTTTTCTTCGAATGCATTCCATCTCTGTCTGGATTCTGCCATGAAATTGACGAGTGTCGTTTCCAGCCTGGCAATCATCTCTTCAAGGCCTGTTTTTACATCAGCTGCAGCCGGAGGAGGAGAGGAGGGTGGGGGAGGGGTCTTTGTTTTCTGAGAGCTGCGGGATCCCTTTGGTTTACTCATTATCCACTTAATATTAAACTGCTTAAATATAATAGTAAACAGCTAATTAAGGTTAGAAAATTTTTTTGGGTGGTTTGGTAAGTGTGGGGGGGTGAGTAACTCACTTTACCCAGGTTTTGGGAAGAGCACTGTAAACTCAGACTTGCTGAGTCGCTGCCATCTTGGATCCACCCAAATATCTTTTAAAGTTGTAACTGTGCTTGCATCCACCACTTCCTCTGGCAGTTCATTCCACGTACAAACCACTCTCTGTGTAAAAAAAAAAGTTGCCCCTCATATCTCTTTTAAATCTTTCTCCTCTCACCTTAAAAATATGTCCCATAGTTTTGAACTCCCCCACCCTATGGAAAAGATCCTTGCTATTCGCCTTATCTATGCCCATCATTAATTTATAAACCTCAGTAAGGTTATCCCTCAACCTCCAACGCTCAAGTGAGAAAAGTACCAGCCTATCTTGAAAACGCAAACCTTTTCTGAACCCTTTCTAGTTTAATAACATCCTTTCAAGAGCTGGGTGACCAGAACTCTACACACTACTCCAGAAGTGATCTCTTCAACATCCTGTATGCCATGAAAAATTCAGTTGCCTTACAAGGTTGATCTTTTCAAGCCTCTTTACAGTTGGAGGTTCTCTCCGTTCTGAAATTTCTATAAGACAGTAAGACTTAGAGCAGGGACATTCAGCTCCTGACCTTGTTACAGCCTTCATTCAAGTATTGACAAGTATTAAACTCCAGAAGTGAGCTGAGAGTGACTGCTCTTGACATCAAGGTTCCATTTCACCAAGTGTGACATCAAGAAGCTCTGGTAAACCGGTATCTATTAGAAATGGGGAAAACTCTCCACTGGTTGGAGTCATAGCTATCACAAAGAAAGGTAGTTGTTGGAGGTCAGTGATCTCAGCTCCAGAACATCACTGCAGGGCTACCACAGGGCAGTGTCATGGGCCCAAAAACCATTTTCAGCTACTTCAGTGACCTTCCTTCTATCATTAGTTAAGAAGTAAGAATGTTCATTGGTAGATTACACAGCATTTGTGATTTTTTTAGATGCTCAGACTCCTCAGTCTATAGCCACCTGATGAAGCTACCAAACAGAATTACTTGCATGCCAAACAACATAGCAGCAAGTGATAGGTAGAGCTAAACATTCCCACAACCAAAAGATCAGATCTAAGCTTTACAGACCTGCCACATCCAGTTGTGAATGTTGGTGGACAATTAAACAAGTCACTGAAGAATAGGCTGCACAAATATCCTCATCCTCAATGATGGAAGATGCTGGAAAAGCAGGAAAATTGATGTTTCGGGCAAAAGCCCTTCATCAGGAGTAGAGGCATCAATGTGGACTTCACTAGTTTCCTCATTTCCCCTTCCCCCACCTCACCCCAGTTCCAAACTTCCAGCTCAACACTGTCCCCATGACTTGTCCTGCCTGCCTCTCTTCCTTACCGCCTATCTTCCTTTCCATCTATCCACTCTACCCTCCTCTCTGACCTATCACCTTCATCCCCACCCCCATTCACCCATTGTACTCTTTGCTACCTTCCCCCACCCTCCTCCCTGACCTATCACCTTCATCCCCACCCCCATTCACCCATTGTACTCTATGCTACTTTCTCCCCACCCCCCCCCCACCCTCCTTTCATTTATCTCTCCACCCTGCAGGCACTCTGCCACTATTCCTGATGAAGGGCTTTTGCTCGAAACGTCAATTTTCCTGCTCCTCAGATGCTGCCTGAACTGCTGTGCTTTTCCAGCACCACTCTAATCTAGAATCTGGTTTCCAGCATCTGCAGCCCTTGTTTTTACCTCAGTGATGGAAGAGCCCAGCAGATCAGTGCAATCTTCAGTCAGAAGTACCAAGTGAATGATCCATCATGGCCACCTCCAGTGGTCCCCAGCATTACAGATACCAGTCTTCAGCCAATTTGATTCACTCCACATGATATCTGGAAACTGTATACTGCAAAAGACTACGGGCCCTGACAACATTCCAGCATGAGTACAGGAAGACTTATGCTCCAGAATTTGTGACTCCCTTAGCCAAGCTGTTCCAGTACACTTACAATACTGCATCTACTCAGCAATGTGGAAAATTGCCCAGGTATGTTGTGTACATAAACAGGAGGACTAATCCAATCCAGGCAATTACCACCCATCAGTCCACTCTGAATTAACAGCAACGTGATGGAAGGTGTCATCAACAGTGCTATCGAGCAGCATCTGCTCAGTGATGTCCAGTTTGGGTTCTGCCAGGGCCATTAGCTCCTGACATGATTATGTGGACAACCATGGACAAAAGAGCTGAATTCCAGAGGTGAGGTGTGATGACAGCCCTCGATCTCAAGGCTGCAATTGACCGAGTGTGGCATCGAGGAGCCCTAGCAAAACTGGAATCAATAGGTATCAGTGACAAACTCACCACTGCATGGAGTCATACCTGACTCGATGGAAATGTTTGTGGTTGTTGGAGGTCAGTCATCTCAGTTCCAGGACATCTCTGCAGGCAATCCTGAGCCCAACCATCTTCAGCTGCTTCATCAATGAATGTCAGTCCATCTTCCGGTAAGAAATGAGGATGTCCACCAATATTTGCACAATGTCCAGCACCAATTGCAACTCCTTAGATACTGAAGCAGTCCATGTTCAAATGCAAAAAAGAATGGACAATAACCAGGCTGACAAGTGGCAAGTAACATTCGTGCTACACAAAAGCCAGGTTATGATCATCACCAATAAGAGACTCATAATCTAACCAATGCCCCTTGATATTCAATGTTGTTACCCTCATTGAATCCCCCACTGTCAATATCCTGATGTTATCATTAACAAAAACTCATCTGGACTCGCCATCTAAACACGGTGGCTGTCAGCGGCTAGGAATATTGTGAGGAGAAAGTGAGGTCTGCAGATGCTAGAGATCAGAGCTGAAAATGTGTTGCTGGAAAAGCGCAGCAGGTCAGGCAGCATCCAAGGAACAGGAGATTCGACGTTTCGGGCATAAGCCCTTCTTCAGGAATGAGCTTCTTCAAGGAAGGCATCCTTGCAAGAGGATTCACAGTAGGTTAAAATCTTCGAGGAGAAAGTGAGGTCTGCAGATGCTGGAGATCAGAGCTGAAAATGTGTTGCTGGAAAAGCGCAGCAGGTCAGGCAGCATCCAAGGAACAGGAGATTCAACGTTTCGGGCATAAGCCCTTCTTCATTCTCCTGTTCCTTGGATGCTGCCTGACCTGCTGCGCTTTTCCAGCAACACATTTTCAGCTAGGAATACTGCAGCAAGTATCTCTCCTCCTGACTTATCAAAGCATGTGCACCATCTACAATACACAAGTCAGGGGTGTGTTGGAATACTCCCCACTTGCCTGGATGAGTGCAGTCCCAACAATGCTTAAGAAGTTCAACACCGTCCAGCATAAAATAGCCTGTTTGATTGACACCACATCCACAAGCATCAGCTCCCTCACCACTGACTCTCAGTAGCAGCAATGTGTACTGTCAATAAGATGCGCTGCACACCAAAGATCCTCAGACAGCACCTTCTGCACCAATGACCAGTTCCATCAAGAAGGACAAGGGCAGCAGGTACAAGGGAACATCAGCACCTGCAAATTCTCTTTCACTATCACTGGGTCAAAATCCTGGAATTCCCTCCTTAAGGGCATTGTGGGTCAACCAACAGCAGGTGGACTGCAGTGGTTCAAAAAGGCAGTTCACCATCACCTTCTCGAGGGTAGCTAGAGACGCCCACATCCCACAACTGAATAAATAATAAAAACAAGTTAAAAAAATAGTAAATGTTGGTCAGCCACCATGCCCACATCCCACAACAGAACAAACAAAGAAAATTTTAGTCTGTCCACGGTAATTCACAGTAGCGATAAAACATGTTATTGTCAATAAAATAATGGAAAGCTGGATAGGCACTGGCTTGGAAGCACCAGGTAAATTCCACACAGCCAATATAGAATTTACGAAGGAGCAATTCAGGACTCTGTGACCATTTGAACATTATAGCAATGCTCACAGCAGCAGGAAGTTTCTTTAGTAATGTGAATTGTAAGAGATACATGATTGACAAAAGAATCCAAAGATTGATTTATTTAAAGAGAGTCATAGAGGTGTACAGCATGGAAACAGATCCTTCAGTCCAACTCGTCTCTGCCAACCAGATAATCTAGTCACATTTGCCAGCATTTGGCCCATATCCCTCCAAATCCTTCCTATTCATATACATATCCAGATGCCTTTTACATGCTGTAATTGTACCATCCTCCACCACTTCCTCTGGCACCTCATTCCATACACATACCACCCTCTGTATGAAAAGGTTGCCTCTTAGGTCTGAATTATATCTTGCCCCTCTCACCCTAAACCTATGATTTCCAGTTCTGTACTGCCCCACCTATTTAGCCTATCCATGTCTCTCATGATCTTATAAATTTCTAAAAGGACATCTCTCATCCTCCGACGCTCCAGGGAAAACAGCTCTAGCCTATTCAACCTCTCTCCATAGTTCAAATCCTGCAAACCTGGTGACATCCTTGTAAATCTTTTCTGAACCCTTTCAAGTTTCACAACCTCCTTCCGATAGGAAGGAGACCAGAATTGCATTCAATATTCCAACAGTGGCCTAACCAATGTCCTGTACAGCTGCAACATGACATCTCAATACTCTGACCAAACGCCTTCCTCACTATCCTATCTACCTGTGACTCTACTTCCAAGGAACTATGGGCCTGCACTCCAAGGTCTCTTTGTTCACCAACACTCCCCAGGATCTTACCATTAAGTGTATAAGTCCTGCTCTGATTTGCTTTTCAAAATTGCAGCACCTCGCATTTATCTAAATTAAACTCCTTCTGCCACTCCTCATCCTATTGGCCCATCTGATCAAGATCCCATTGTACTCTGAGGTAATCTTCTTCATTGTCCACTTCGTTGTACACCTCCAATTTTGGTGTCATCTGCAAACTTGCTAACTATACCTCCTATGGTTACATCCAAATCATTTATATAAATGATGAAAAGTAGTGGACCCAGCACCGATCCTTGTGGCACTCCACTGGTCACAGGCCTCCAGTCTGAAAAGAAACCCACCAACCTTTGTCTTCTACTTTTGAGCCAGTTCTGTATCCAAATGGCTAGTTCTCCCTGTATTCCATGAGATCTAATCTTGCTAACCAGTCTTCCATGAGGAACCTTGTCGAACACCTTCCTGAAGGCCATACAGACCGCGTCTACTGCTCTGCCCTCATTAATCCTCTCTGTTAGTCCTTCAAAAAACTCAATCAGGTTTGTGAAACATGATTTCCCACGCATAAAACCATATCCCTAATCAAACCTTGCCTTTCCAAATACATTTACACCCTGTTCCTCATGATTCCCTCCAATAACTTGCTCACCACTGATGTCAGACTCACTGGTCTATAGTTCCCTGGCTTTTCCTTAGCACATTTCTTAAATAGTAGCACCACGTTAGCCAATCTCCAGTCTTCTGGCACCTCACTGGTGACTATCGATGATACAAATAACTCAACAAGAGGCCCTGGAATCACTTCTCTAGCTTCCCGCAGAGTTCTAGGGTACACCTGATCAGGTCCTGGGGGATTTATCATCTTTTATGCATTTCAAGACATCCAGCACCACCTCCTCTGTAATAAGAACATTTTTCAAGATGTCACCATCTATTTCCCCACATTCAACATCTTCCATGTCCTTCTCCACAGTAAACACTGAGCAAAATACTCGTTTAGTGTCTCTCCCATCTCCTGTTGCTTCACACAAAGGCCACCTTGCTGATCTTTGAGGGGCCCTGTTCTCTGCCTAGGTACCCTTTTGTCCTTAATGTATTTGTAAAAACCCTTTGGATTCTCCTTAACCCAATTTGCCAAAGCTATCTTATGTCCCCTTTTTGCCCTCCCGATTTCCCTCTTAAGTATACTCCTACTGCCTTTATACACTTCCAATGATTCTCTTGATCTCTCCTGACTATACCTGACATATGCTTCCTCCTTTTTCTTAACCGAAACCCCACTTTTTCTAGATATCCAGCATTCCCTACACCTACCAGCTTTTCCTTTCACCCTAACAGGAATATACTGTCTTTGAGCTCTCATTATTTTTGAAGGCTTCCTATTTTCTAGCCATTCCTTTACCTGCGAACATCTGCCCCCAATCAGCTTTTGGAAGTTCTTGCCTAGTACCATCAAAATTAGCCTTTCTCCAATTTAGAACTTCAACTTTTAGATCTGGTCTATCCTTTTCCATCACTATTTTAAAACTAATAGAATTATGGTCGCTGGCCCCAAGGTACTCCCCCACAGTCACCTCAGTCACATGCCCTGCCTTATTTCCCAAGAGTAGGTGCAAAACTTGACCTTCTCTCATAGGTACATCTACATACTGAATCAGGAAATTTTCTTGTACACACTTAACAAATTCCTCTCCATCTAAACCCTTAATACTGTGGCAATCCCAGTCTACATTTGAAAAATTAAAATCCCTTACCATAACCACCCTATTATTCTGACATATAACTGAAATCTCCTGATAAATTTGTTTCTCAATTTCCCTCTGACTATTAGGGGATCTATAATACAATTCCAATAAGGTGGTCATCCCTTTCTTATTTCTCAGTTTCACTCAAATAACTTCCATAGCTGTATTCCCAGGAATATCCTCCCTAAGTATAGCATTAATGCAATCCCTTATCAAAAGCGTCACTCCCCCTCCTCTCTTGCCTCCCTTTCTATCCTTCCTATCGCATTTCTGTCCTGGAACATTAAGCTGCCAATCCTTGCCATCCCTTAGCCATGTTTCCGTAAATGCTATGATATCCCAGTCCCATCTTCCTAACCATTCCTGAGTTCATCTGCCTTCCCTGTGAGGCCTCTTGCATTGAAGTAAATGCAGTTTAATTTATCAGCTCTACCTTGTTCTCTGCTGTGTTCCTTCCTGCCCTGACTGACTGACTCACTCCTTTTCCCAACTGTACCAGTCTCAAATTGATTTCTTTCCTCACTATTTCCCTGGGTCCCACAACCCTCCCCCTTACTAGTTTAAATCCTCCCGAGCATCTTTAGCAAATCTTCCTGCCAGTATATTAATCACCTTGCCATTCCGGTGCAATCTGTCCTCCTTGTTTAGCTCCTTCTATCCCAGAAGAGTTTCCAATGATCCAAAAATGTTAAACTTTCTTCCCTGCACTTGCTCCTCAGCTAGACATTCATCTGCTCTGTCCTCCTATTCCTACTCTCACGAGCTCATAGCGCCAAGAGCAATCCAGATTTTACTCCTTTTTAAATTCCTGCCTAATTTTCTATATTCTCCCTTTAGAATCTCATCCTTTTCCCTTTCTATGTTGTTAGTTCCAATGTGTACAATGACCTCCTGCTGGTCCCTCTTCCCCCTTGAGAACATTCTGCACCCTCTCTGAGACATCCTTGGTCCTGGCACCAGGGAAGCAACACATCATTCTGATTTTTCGCTTCTGGCTGCAGAAACATCTGTCTGTGCCTCTGACTAGAGAGTCGGCTAACATAATTGATCTCTTGGAACCTAACGTAGCTCTCATTACGTTAGAGCTGGCCTTGATACCAGAAACTTGGTTGTTCGTGCTACATTCCTCTGTGGGTCCACCACCCCCTACATTTTCCAATCAGCACACTTGGAGATAGTGCGGGAGTCTTCTGTGGCTATTTGCTTACCCCACTACCTTTTTTGGAGTTCATCCAACTACCTGACTGTATCTGTGGCTATTCTTCCTTCCTATAACTGCCATTCATCACACCCCTAGCTCTTGTAAATTCGTCATTGCCTCTAACTGCCATTCCAGCCGATCCATGCAATCCGATAGGATTCGCAACCAAAGACACTTGCTGCAGACATAATCATCAGTAACATGGAAACTGTCCCTAAACTCTCACATCCAACAGGAAGAATGCATCAGTCTGCTAAAGGCCATCTTTGCTCCTTCACAATTTACCAACCCAGAAAATAGCACCGTCTTTTTGCTCTACAAAACAATGCCCAGGCTAACTTAGTACTTATGGATCATACTTTTTAAAATTTAATCAAGAGGCAGATCTCAGTAAAACATTTAGTCAAGAAAGAACCCACTCTACTCACTACTGTAGACTTACAGCAAGGTTACATGTTAAAAATTATGCACTTATCTATTCCTATGTTGAGCGCTCCCACACTGGTTTCTCCAAGGTCAGCTGCGAATTTTGCTATTTGTTAATTTTTCCTGGATGTATTCCAATGTCCAGAGCTACATGAACTTAAGCAGCGAAGGTAGTAAATGTGCAGATTCACTGCTCTGTCACTTAGCAGTGTAGGTTTCTTTCTCTCTCTCTCCCTTACAGACCATGTGGTCGCTGCCTTTTATCCGTCTTCCGCCTTTTAAAAGTGGTGGTGTTTTGATTTTTTTTCCCCAAAGTTCCAAAACAATGCAACAGCAAATAATTTGGATGAGAAGACAAGATGTATGGTTAGTAAGTTTGCAGATTACACCAAAATTTGGTGAAGAAAGTTTCTAAGAGTACAATGGGATCTTGATCCACTGGGCCAGTAGGTCAAGGAATGGCAGATGGAGTTTAATTCCAATAAAGCCCAGGTGTTGCATTTTGGTAAGGCAAACCAGGGCTGAATTTTCACAGTTAATGATAGGGTCTTGGGGTGTGTTGTTGGACAGCGAGGCTGAGTGCAGTTATATAGTTCCTTGAAAGTGACCTCACAGGTTGACAGGATGGTGAAGAAGACATTTGTCAGGTTTGCCTTCAACTGTCACAGCACTTAGTCCAGGATTTGGGACTCATGTTACAGCTATACAAGGCATTGATAAGGCCACATTTGGAGTACTGCCAACAGTTCTGGTTGCTGTTCTATAGAAAGGATGTTATTAAACTGGAAAGATTGGGATAAGGAGCTTTACAAGAATGTAACCAATGCTGAAAATGTGTTGCTGGAAAAGCGCAGCAGGTCAGGCAGCATCCAAGGAGCAGGAGAATCGACGTTTCGGGCATGAGCCCTTCTTCAGGCTTATGCCTGAAACGTCGATTCTCCTGCTCCTTGGATGCTGCCTGACCTGCTGTGCTTTTCCAGTAACACATTTTCAGCTCTGATCTCCAGCATCTGCAGCCCTCTCTTTCTCCAAGAATGTAACCAACACTGGAAACTTTGAGTTAAAAAGAGAGAGAGACTGGATAGGCTGGGACTTGTTTCATTGGGGTATAGTAGTCTGAAGGGTAACCTTATAAAGGTTTATAAAATCATAAGAGGTGTAGATATGGTAGGTAGTAAAGGTCTTTTCCCCATGGTAGGGGATTCCAAAAATAAAGGGCACAAGTTTAAGGTGAGAGGAGAAAGATTTAAAAGGGACCTAAATGACAAATATTTCTCACTGAGGTTGGTGTGTAAATGGAACCAGCTGCCAGAGGAAGTGGTAGAGATGTCTACAATTATAGTACTTAAAGGACATTTGGGCACCTGTATGGATAGGAGACTTTTATAGAGACAAAGTGCAGGCAATTGGAACTAATTCAGTTTAGGAAACCTGGTTGACATGGACAAGTTAGGCCAAAGGGCTAGTTGCCATGATGTACGACTCTGTGACTCTTGACTATAAAAGATAATCAAACTGTGAGAGTTTATTCCAAATGCACTAATTACACATTGATCAAACCAAAACAGAGAAAACTGAGGGTGAAACATCTTGCACTTCACAAACATATGTGTCAGATCTTAGCAGGCAACAGATTGTGGCAAGTAATAGGCTAATGATAGTGGACCAAGTGATGATGATAAATCAGAGTAAGGCCATTTATCACAAAGATTAACTACTAAAAATTAGGACCACATTGACACCATAAGACCATAAGACATAGGAGTGGAAGTAAGGCCATTCAGCCCATCGAGTCCACTCCGCCATTCAATCATGGCTGATGGGCATTTCAACTCCACTTACCAGCGTTCTCCCCGTAGCCCTTAATTCCTCGAGCAACAAGAATCTATCAATCTCTGCCTTGAAGACATTTAGCGTCCCGGCCTCCACTGCACTCTGTGACAATGAATTCCACAGGCCCACCACCCTCCGCATTTCTGTTCTGAATTGACCCCCTCTAATTCTAAGGCTGTGTCCACGGGTCCTGGTCTCCTCGCCTAATGGAAACAATTTCCTAGCGTCCACCCTTTCCAAGCCATGTAATATCTTGTACGTCTCTATTAAGTCTCCCCTTAATCTTCTAAACTCCAATGAATACAGTCCCAGGATCCTCAGCCGTTCCTCATATGTTAGACCTACCATTCCAGGGATCATCCGTGTGAATCTCCGCTGGACACGTTCCAGTGCCAGTATGTCCTTCTTGAGGTGTAGGGACCAAAACTGGACACAGTACTCCAAATGGAGCCTAACCAGAGCTTTATAAAGTCTCAGTAGCACATCCCTGCTTTTATATTCCAACCCTCTTGAGATAAATGACAACATTGCATTCGCTTTCTTAATCACGGACTCAACCTGCATGTTTACTTTCAGAGAATCCTCGACTAGCACTCCCAGATCCCTTTGTACTTTGGCTTTACTAATTTTCTCACCATTTAGAAAGTAGTCTATGCTGCCAAAGTGCAAGACCTCGCATTTGCTCACATTGAATTCCATCAGCCATTTCCTGGACCACTCTCCCAAACTGTCTAGATCCTTCTGTAGCCTCCCCACTTCCTCGGTACTACCTGCCTGTCCTCCTAACTTCATATCATCTACAAACTTCGCTAGAATGCCCCAGTCCCTTCATCCAAATCATTAATATATAATGCGAACAGCTGTGGCTCGTCACCGGCTGCCATTCTGAAAAAGAACCTTTTATCCCAACTCTCTGCCTTCTGTCAGACAGCCAATCCTCAGTCCATCCCAGTAGCTTACCTCGAACACCATGGGCCCTCACCTTGCTCAGCAGCCTCCCATGTGGCACGTTATCAAAGGCCTTTTGAAAGTCTAGATAGACCACATCCACTGGGTTTCCCTGGTCTAACCTACTTGTCACCTCTTCAAAGAATTCCAGCAGGTTTGTCAGGCATGATCTCCCCTTACTAAATCCATGTTGACTTGTTCTAATCAGACTCTGCTTTCTAAGAATTAGAATATGCCAAAAGAAGCTGGTGTGTGGAGGGAAGTCAACATGGCCACAATGATAGGAAAGGTCACAAGGAAATACAAAAACTTGCTGAATATCCAGTGAAAAGGCAGAATATCAGATCTATAAAGTCATAGTTCCACATAAAAATGTGGAAAGCCGAAAAGGTGTTGTATGTTCAGACAGCTGGCTTTATTCTGATCAAAGTTCAAGGAAACAATCAAAAATCTGTGAGATTAAGTCTCATTGTAGGAGGTAAATGGGGATGAAAGACCCTGTAATGGCCATAGCTTAACAAGGGCATTGAACAGATGAAGAGCGCCATGAAGTAGGAGCCCTTACAATAGTGAAGCCCTGGTAGCTACCAACAAGTAAGATGGATAATTGCCAAAAGAGACAAAAAATGAACTTGACTGTTAGTGGGAGTTTACTGTTTGTGTAGAGGTGCCAGGTAAAGGACAATCAGCATTGTCCCATAGAATTCGGTAAGCAGGAAGTGAGAGTGGAATCCAAAACAGTAGAAAAAGTAAAGTTGATTATTTTCCTTGCATGCTTAGCAATACACTTATGAGAATTTAGATTCATTAATGTCAAAGCAGCATCTTTGCAAGGGAGTCAACTTTATAAAGAATTAAGGTACAATGCAGAAGATGCTGGAACAAACACACATCACTGGAGAAACTCGGCAGGTCTGGCAACATCTGTTGAGAGTGAAATAGAGTTAATGCTTTGATTCTGGTATGACGTCTTTCGAACCCAGAATATTTCCGAAATATTTTTAAATCTTTCAAAAGAAAATTGGCATATAGACAGGAAATTATGGAGATTAAACAGATGTGACTATGAGCTAACTGATGCAGAAGAAAGTGAGGACTGCAGATGCTGGAGATCAGAATCGAGAATGTGGTACTGGAAAAGCACAGCAGGACATTTGATAAATTTGTAATAGTTCAAATTATTAAGTAAGTTAAAGTTGGAAGTTGGGCTTGGGGAGCAGCATCTGAGGAGCAGGAGAATCGACATTTCGGGCATAAGCCCTTCACCAGGAATGAGGCTTGTGGGTTGGGGCTGAGAGATAAGTGGGAGGGGGGGAAATGGGGTTGGGGGGGGAGGTAGCTGTGAAAGCAATAGGTGGATGCAGGTGAGGGAGGAGGTGATGGATAGGTTTGGAGGGCAGTGCCGCGTTGGAGGCTTAGTACTGGGATAATGTGGGGGAGGGGAAATGAGGAAGCTGTTGAAATCCTAATACATCGTTTGTGTAATATTTTTCATTTAAGACCATCCAAATAAAATTTGAAGCCTGAACCTGAAATTTGCAGTTGTGAAGAAACTTCATACCAGACTCAAGACATTAACTCTGTTTCTCTCTCTATAGATGCTACCAAACCTGCTGAGTTTCTCCAGCATTTAATTTTTATGTCTCACAAACCTAGCTGTATTCTGCTAAAAGCCCATCCTGTAATGTTGTATTGGAACTGTGAAGAAAAACCAGGAGACAATTTGTTGATGCATGTTGAAAAATTTCCTGTTGAGTGGATCTGAGACATTTGATAAATTTGTAATAGTTCAAATTATTAAGTAAGTTAAAGTTGGAAGTTGGGTTGGGGAGCAGATAAGTGTATAGGATTTGATATTAGACTGAGTAAGTTGGGAAAAACTGGGAAGAGCCAGCCAACACTATGAGGGGGCTGTTTAGGGTGAAATGTGGAAAATAATCGACCAAAGCACTCTAGTCGTTTTGTATCATTTAGAAATAGGCTGGGTAGTCATTTAACACAGTCTCTAAGTATTCTGTCCACTTCAGTGGAGTAGTAACAACAAATGCACTGCCCCATTGCCAGTGTAACTTCTGGGTCAATGCACCTTCACAACTGAATATATGGATTTTTTTTGTAGTCAGTGGATTTGTTACTTAACCCACTAGTTTGCTATGAATGTGATAAAACACTCACATGATGTAACACTGTGTTACAACATATATTTGGGAATAGAACACAAAAGTCATCTTGGGATCATTGTACCTTGAATAACAGAGCAGGAACCCAGTTTTTCTTAATTTTACTGAGATACAATGCTTGACCTTGCAGCCGTAGAGAAATGTTGATCAGAGGCCAGATACTGTAGAGTAAGGTGAAAAGAAAATCAGATAAACAATTTATCCTCTGTCTGAACGTTTCCATGTCCAGCAGGTGATGGAACTTCAACAGGAAGTTCACCATCCACCCTCCTGATATTATTTGACTTGAGAAAATAAGAGTACTCATGGACAGTAATGAGTCCGCAATCAGATAGGGTAAGCTCAGATTTGTGTTCTAAATTTGAACTATGTTTGAAATTTTCGTCAACCACTTCAAACAAATTAGTTTTATATCAAACCCCGATTATGCAGACTTAGGTTCCAAATGGACATCAAAACGGTTTTGCTGCCAGTTTGGTGCAATGTAACTACAGTCAATTGAAGAATCCAGCAGAATTGAACTAAGTATTGTGACTTAACTTGTCACAATATTGCTGCAGCTAATGAGGCTGATATTTACCATCTTAATTGCCTTTAATGGACATTGGACAGGAAAAACTTGCACTCAGATGTGCTAAGAATACCAGACCTTGTTTTTAGAATTAGAATCCCGACTATGTGGAAACAGGCCCTTTGACCCAACAAGCCTACATGGACCCTCCATAGAATATCCCACCCAGACCAATTCCCCTACATTTATCTCTGTCTCATGCACCTAATCTATACATTGCTGAACACTATGGGCAATTTAGCATGGCCAAGTCACCTAACCTGCACATCTTTGGATTGTGAGAGTAAACCAGAACATCCAGAGGAAACCCACACAGACATGGGGAGAATGTACAAACTCCACACAGACAGTCGCCCAAGGTTGGAATCAAACCCGGTTCCCTGATGCTGTGAGGCAGCAGTGCAAACCACTGAGCCACCGTGCTGCCTCAAAAGTTATTGATGTGTAATTCTTCCTCAGTCATTTATCAGGAGTATCACCATGATTAGAATTCTACATGCAATTGAGTGATGGAAGCACTACATAAATTAGAATCTGACCCAGATCTCTTTTTCATGCTTTCAGTGGATCATGGATAAACAGACTGATGAAGTGCCACACTCTGGTTTTGTGCTAATGAATGAGTCAGAATCGCACTTGTGCATTGCTGTGCTGGGTTATTTTGGCAATTATTAACATTAGTTGGAAAATAACTGCTCTTTCTTATCCTTATGTTACTGGCTCTCTTACATTTGTAATTGCAGTACTTCAAACAAGTTGTGTTGTTTACAAAGCAGGCTTTGAAGTTGTGTAAATTTTTTAATGGAAACTTTATCCTCTAATTGATTTCAAAATCACGGTAATCCAAAACATCCTTAGTTGATATTTTCAATGATTTTTGTTTTGCTCTAGTTAATTCATTTCCTTTATCTGATTTCTTGTGGGGATAACCATTTGAGGACTGAATTGCTCTTGCAGTTATATGCTAAGTTTTCCCTAGACCTTTAGGCGTGGCTCTGCTTTGATAATCATAATGTATCAGGTCAACAATCTGCGTTCAGCTTCTCCCAGCGATGCTCATTAACTGATCTCAAAGTGATCCATGAGATTAGGTCTTTGATCCTACGCTGTTTCTTCATCGTTCTACCTTGTGCCAACCCACACCAGTGCATCAAAAACTGATTCCAATTATCTAGATCTTCCAGACAGCAGCAACATGAGCACATTGGGTCTGTATGTGAAGATTCTCCAATTCATAAAAATGATGCACATTTCTTCAGAGATTTTCTGATCCCAATTATGACAGAGATATACAGTGTAGTATTGCTCAGGGAACTCCATTGACTTAGAATAGAGTCAGGGACAGACAAGGCACACCCCCTTTCGTAGCAGTAGTTGCTGTGTGGTAGGCTATAATGATCCAGCTTCTGGGTGGGTGATTGTGTAGGTGGGCTGGAGGTAGTTACAGGCAGGACAGAGTAGTAAGGCTGATGATATGAGGGAGTGTTGTTTGTCAGTAAGTCGTTGTCAGAGCTCGGGATTATAGTTGGGGGGGGTCAGTTTGCGGTGCAATTTAACTTTTCTACTTAAAGTGACTTGGAACTCTCTGAAACCTGTGACATTAATGGAGGGTTCAACATACATAGGAATTGTTCTTTAGAAGATCTGGTTTCCGGGGAAGTTCCCATAGTGTAGGCTATGTAAGGGACTCTACGTGGTCCTAACATGCAACTCCAGTCCATGCTGTTCCAGAAACTCTGACCATTCTGAGATTCACATGGATGATCCCTGGAATGGTTGGCCTAACATCCGAAGAACGGCTGAGGATCCTGGGATTGTATTCATTGGAGTTTAGAAGATTAAGGGGAGACTTAATAAAACCTTACAAGATAATACATGGCTTGGAAAGGGTGGACGCTAGGAATTTTTTTCCGTTAGGCAAGGAGACTAAGACCCGTGGACACAGCCTTAAAATTAGAGGGGGTCAATTCAGAACAGAAATGCGGAGACATTTTTTCAGCCAGAGAGTGGTGGACCTGTGGAATTCATTGCCGCAGAGTGCAGTGGAGGCCGGGACGCTAAATGTCTTCAAGGCAGAGATTGTTAGATTCTCGAGGAATTAAGGGCTACGGGGAGAATGCGGGTAAGTGGAGTTAAAATGCCCATCAGCCATGATTGAATGGCAGAGTCGACTCAATGGGCTGAATGGCCTTACTTCCACTCCTATGTCTTATGGTCTTATGGTCTAATTAGAATTTCTGAGCTGTTGTGTTCATGTGGGCTGTGCACTGTGTACCAGAAATGACGCCCATTTAAAGATCAGAGGCACAAAATGCCACTTTCAAAAAAAACAACAAATTAAGTTGATTGTTTATTTTGTGTTGATTCTGGGAGCTTGCTTCAGGAGGTTTTAATGGAGTTAACTCAAAATACAAAATAGACAAAATGTCCTTACTGTCTTGTTGAAACCTGCCACAGAACTGAAATCAATGTTGGCCTTAGCTTACCTCTAGCTATCCATAGTACCAACCTGTTTCAGGCAGTAGGTCTCTCCTAGTAATACATTTAGATTCTTTTGACATACGCAGCATGCAGATTTTTGCTTGGGACTGTTGGACAGCTGTGTAGCTGTTCCTTCCCAGCACCCCGAAGTCTTGGCATGCCGATGTTCCTTTGACCCTGACATTGATGCTAAAATCTCTGAGAATCTGCAATGGCACATTAATTGCTATCCCACTGCAATCCCTTAAAATTAGATGGCTGTGTCTTGCCAGCCAGACAGTAAGTTTCAGGCATCAAAGTATCATATCAAATTAAGAAATAGTGTAGTTAATATATCTATTAGTTTCCTACACAGCAAGATGGTTAATCTTAGCTGATGAGAAGAATGAGGTATCTCAACAGAAATCAAAGGGCAAATCAACATTGTTTGCTTTTGTGTCCCCTTGTTAAAAAATCCTAATGGTGAACATTATTTTTAATAAATCTTTTGATTTTGCCAATAATGAATAGTACATTTATTTAACCGAAAATTTATCACTCCACACTACTAACTTCTTTTAAGTGGGTGGACAATTATTATGCCATAACTGTGCCAACAACAAAATGAACTGAATGCCAATTTATGTAGATTGAGGAGATGAATTTTAGGCAGAAGATTGCAAAGATAATACAGCTCATTCTTTCAGAGCAACCCATCACAGCCATTATTACTTTAAAAATTTTCAATCCACCCCTAATTTGAACATTAATGCAAGTGTTGATTTCCACATTGTGTTTACTGGCATTAATTGTGAACTTGCTTTTATCGAATGATTTCAGACTCTCACATTCAGCACTTATTGCTTAATTTGAAATATTATTTAAGTGTTTTAATTGGTAAGCTGTATCTCATTATCCTGCTTTCAATATTGTGCAAATCAATTTGTTCTCCAATTTGTACATAACTCTGCTGATGACCATTTCAAAGGATGTTAGCTGTTATGTGCAGAATTCTTCATTTACACTCCAGGCTCTTCTTGTAGTCACGCAGGATATTTAATGGCCACTTGAACCTTTGATAGGCAGGATTGCCTTGGTTAATCATCTCATCTAAGATGAATCCCTCACAGTGCAATACTGCCTTAACATTCCACTGAAGCTTTGGGTTAGATTATGAGCTTAACCTATGAGTGGGACCCTCAGCTACAAGCTTGGGATCTAGAGGTGCAAATACACTGAGGCACACTTGATACAATTTTCACTTCAAACCCCATGATGGAGGAATTTGGAAAGGCAAAAGGAAGCTTCATTTTTCTTAGTTTAATAGTACCTTGACAAAGCTTTGAAATATGTTGTGCTGACAAAGAATGCTGTGTATTGAACAGAAAATTAGAAATGCTACTAATGCACTTTTGCGGTAATTTCTTTAAGTTTTGCTTTCAAAATATATAAATTAAAAATAACAGTTTAAAATTTGTCATCTTAATAATAAGCAGCATATCACTGTTGGACTTCGTAAAATTTTGTGCCGAAACTCAGACCAGTTAAAGTAGCATAATAGCCTCGCCATCTGAAATTTATTATGTTCTTTCGTAAGCAATCTTCAGTTATGTCCAAAGATCTTTGGATTATCAAATATGTCTTCAGACAATCCAACACAGACTGAGGATACAACACTAAGTAGAGTTTTGCAGTCAGACACAGTACATCATTTTTATAAATTGACCACTATAGCAGGAGTTAAGAACATTGAATGTATAAAAAAAAACAAATGAAATTGCATCTTCTATAGCACCTGGAACAACCACATATACAATTCCTGTGTGGATATTATGACACAAGAGTCAGATTTTTCTTTATAGACAGCTTGTAGACATGTTTTATTCACTCAAAGCATGTAAACATCTCTGTATTGTTGCTGCATTATACAAATGAGGATTTTGCACTGTAAAATGAAATATGGAAGATGAAAACATAGATTTGTTTTCTGTATTATTGGTTGCTTGAATGATATAATGCAGCTTTAAATAAGGATCAAATGAATGTCCAAAGCAGTAATATGGAAGGGGAAAATAAACTGTTGTGTTTGGCAATGCATTGCTCAATTTTTTTTTAACTCCTTTCACTCGAAAAAGGAAAACTATTGATTGTTGTGAATTCTCTCCAGAAGTTTGTGTGCAAGATGACTTAATTCAATTTAGCACACTTTCTCTAGCCTCCAGGAAAGATCTGCTCTTTTTAAGGAAAAGAGACAGCATCAAATCAAGTATTAAATCTTCAACTGTGGAAACCAAAGCCATGTTTTGCCAAAACTCCTGGTTTGAAGTTGATCACGACGTCAGAGGTTTGGTGGGTGTGCAGTTTTACTTTGTAAGCAATTTGAATGTAATACTACTGAACACTTGGATTCAGACCAGCTTCCAGGGAGAGAGGTTTAGCCCTATGCATCTATGGAGTGCAGAAATGTGATCACATGGTTGGATTGTGTTTTGTAATTGCAGAAAGATAATTATGTTGTGTATAGAGTAGATGTATTTGTCCATGTGGAGCTAAATCAGCCAGGATCTAGAGTAGAAACTGGTCTTTGTTCCAACAAAAATAGAGGGATACTAACCAACTGATATTTGCATGGTAGACATTACTGCTGACTTGATACTGGGTAATTTCTGCGGCAATGCAGACTGACTTTATTTATGATGTTGTAAGGTGCATTTGTGCACAATGAAATGCTGCTCTCTCCCAAAAGCTCTGATCGGAATTTGCATTTGATGCCTCACTGGCTTTATGCTCTTGAAAGTACTTTGACATTATCTGATGAAAGTTAGTCGCACACAGTCCTGATCAAATGGACATATACATTCACATTTGTACATATGCATGTAAACATACTGAGGAGAATTGGACTGTTCCCACACCAAGTCTTAAAGCAGGTTAAGGATAACATGTGCTGATTCTCAGGTCTCAGGAAAAGGTTTTGTTGACTACTTAGAGTTTTTGAAGAGTTTCAATTTAATTTCCGAATTCATTTAACTCCTAGCCCTATAGATTTGGCTGCATAGAGCCTGTTTTCCATTCCCTAATTGGCCTATCGAGCCCATAATGTGGTGTGCAGGATGTGCATTTCCTATTAGAAATGTGACCCCCTCAAAACTAAGAAAAAAAAGAAGTCAGCTCATAGTCATTTGCATGCACCAATCACTGAACTCCACTTTGTGGCCTCCATATTAGATTGTTTTGCATGGCGGCAGCCAACTCTGGTTGTGTTATTAAATATTAAACAATATAATCTTTCACTTCGTGTCTGTCACACTGCGGTACCATATTTTTCCACTGGCTGGAATAAAACTCTTAAATCATAACTCTAACTCACCTGGCCCCATGCAAGCCAATTGAAGTTTAAAAAACCAAACTTCAGCCAAAAGATCTCTTCAGCCCTCTGTTTTCTCAGATGCTAAAATGTCTAAAACTCAAAAATAACATTTATAACAAAGACTAAATATTTCATTATGAATAAATTGGGTGTACAATTGTCTTTTTTATGACGTGTCTTTTTTAAAAATTTGATAGCTGTTGCCTTTCTCAAGCCATGAGCTTGGTCTTGATCCGCTTTCATGAGCTATCATGTATGTGCAAAGAGTTATCAAGAATGTTCTGAAGAAGAGTCATACTGAACTCAAAACCTTAACTCTGTTTGTCTCTCCACAGATGCTGTCAGACTTGTTGAGATTCTCCAGCATTTTGTACATTTGTTTAAGAATGCCTGTCCAGTTCTAATAGCAATCCTACAGTTTGTACAGAGTATCACATAATTCTTCAACAGGAATTTGCCAATATAACTGAAAGAAATATTCCCCTTCATGTAGTTAGTACTTCATTCATTATAATTTTATCTGTTAGATGAGTATGTTCACAAAACTAGTAGACTATAATGTGACACAGGAAATTAAAATTCAGATTCATTCAAGCAAAAGGCAAGATTTTTGTTTCACAAACTCATAATAACAGCAGAAGAAAGAAAGAGAACAAATGAAGATAAATACCCATAAATCAACTTCAAAATTTGCAGTGGAAATGTTAGAATCAAGCAACAGAACATTTGAAACGCCATGCAGAAAATATGAATGCATGAAACTTTAGTCATATGCTATTGTAATGAATGGCAATGTTATCAAAGGAATGGCCAGACACTCTACTTCAAAAGGGAAATAAGCAAGAACAGCAATGAATTCCCATTCACTTCTAGCCAATCCTGATTATATTAATTATGTTGTAGGAAATCAACCACAAAAATTGCTTCAATATTTTTGTTACTCTTGTATCTTGCCAATCATTTGTGACACATCATGTGTTGGTGTCCTTTCTTTTTAGTTACTCATGGGACATAGGTGCTATTGGTTAAGCCAACATTTTACCCAGTCCTAGTTGCCCCTGAGAAAGTAGTGGTGAGCTGCCATCTTAAACTGTTTCAGTCCACATGCTGTAGGCAGATCCACACTGCCGGAGGACAGGGAGTTCCAGGATTTTGACCCAGTAGCAATGAAGGAGCAGCGATGTATTTCCAAGTCAGGTTGGTTTGTGGCTTGAAAGCTGAAAATGTGTTGCTGGAAAAGCACAGCAGGTCAGGCAGCATCCAAGGAGCAGGATAATCGACATTTTGGGCATGAGCCCTTCTTCAGGGACTTGAAAGGGGAACTTGCAAGCGGTAGTCTCCCCTTTTATTTGCTAACCTTGTCCTTCTGTAGTAGGCATGGTTTGGAAGTTGCCATCCAAGGAGCAAAAACAGGAAAGTCTGGCAAGATCTGTGGAGAATAATATCCATTAACACTTAGAGTCCAGTGACCCTTGCTCAGAACATTGGCATATTACAGCTTTGCATCTTGCAGATCATGCATACTGCTGCTACTAACATATAAAGCAATTCTAATGTCACTTAGTGCAATATTAGTCACTGATCAATTTCAAGCATAATTGCTAAATTTTCTCCCATACAAAAAATGCTCATTAAAAACCTTATACCTATGCAATGCCGTAATTGTCACATGACTTCCTGTCTTCACATTTTTCCCCATTTTTGTGATGTTCTTTTTAAACTGAGTTTTGCTAATTTAAACTTGTAATATTATACTACACAATTGAGCTGTTTAATTACTTTATTCCCAGTCTGTCCAAATGCTTAGACAGGGTCTCCACAAAATTTTAGTATCTGGGATCAAAACTTGATTTCTTAGATAAATTTAGCTTTGTATTTTTAGCCAGTGCATCACTTTTGTTTTCTAGACTAGTTTAAATTTTATTTATCTTGTTCTAATGTTTTAATGGCTATTTACACTTAAGTATGCTTTTAGCCCTATATGTTCAGCAGAATTTGGCATCTTTCTTCTTCATCCTATGCAATGGGGATGCTTACATATGCTTACATAAGCAGATGTGCACAAACTAAATGGAGCAAATACACTTAGGAGCCAATTTGGAAGACGTTTGTTTAATAAGATTAACTCATGTATGTGTGTGTATATATATATATATTTATATACACTTTCTTTTCATTTCCTGCCACCTGTTTGTCAGGCAATTCTCTCTCCTTCACCCTCTACAGGCAAGCTGCCAACAAAAGTGACTTGAGAATGGAACCAGTGACTTATAAGAGAGAGTTGTTGTGGTTTGGAATGCGCTACCTGAAAGGGTGGTGGAAATTGGAAAAAGGAAAAAGTTTCAAAAGGAAATTGGATGTATGCTTGAAAAGGGGAGATGGATGGATTATGGAGAACAGGCAAAGCTCAGGTAAAATTGGATAGCTCTCCCAAAGAGCTCTTGTAAGCAGGATAGACCAAATGGTCCATTGAAGTGCTAAGTAATTCCATGACACTATGTATGTACACGGACATCACAAAACATCTGACTATCAGTAAAATTTACATAACATCTCAATTCTTGTGTCGGTGAAATTCTGTACCTTTCTGCAGTGGAATATGACAATTGTGTGACTGTAATGGAAGGTCTTGATGTGAAAAACATAACTTATAGCCTGTTATCGTTTAGTTATGTCACTGGATTAGCAACACCAAGATTAAGAGTATGCTACAAAAATTAATTTCATCAACTGAGTAATTTGTGGACTGATACCAAAATAAAATGTTCCTAAAATTGTTAAAAAAAAGACCTCTTGTATCCATTAGAGAAGGAGACTTATTTTTAAACACCTTGTCAAAACCATGCACTTTGACCTACCACTCAGCTGTGTTTCATCAGATTTGTTGAACCTAGAAATCACAGGATGATTGTTTCACTTGAAGTCAGGGAGTAAGTTGAGGTGATCTTATGGAGGTCAAAATAAGCAGTCTTGGTGATGGATAGGCTGTGTGGTTTGAAGCCCCACTCAGGATCACAGTGTTTGTACATCATTGCCATCAATTTACATGCATTTCAAAAGTTCAGATCTAAGTTCACTAAATTCGATTGTAAAAATTGCAACTAAAAGACCTGGTTGAAACAGAACCTTTATTTATTGGAAGGAATTACAAATTGATTTCAATATTAATTGTGTTGAGGATGTGTTTATTGTCTATGTTAATGATTTTGAGTTGCAGAAAGGACGCAACTGTGATCCAATTGTCTTTTAAATGCTGCTCTCTAATGGAACATCAAAGAAAGCATCATTTCCTTTAGATCTATTAAACATTCTCATTCAAGTTGCATTTGCAGGCATATCTGTGTGTTGACAAATACGCACAAGATTTCAAGTTTCACATGTGGATCTTCCCAGAATAGGAAATTTAATTTTAGATCATTGCTGTTCAACATAATTTCTCAGCCTGTTTTCCTCAATGATAAGATAACATTTGTGCATTTGCTGTGGAGACCACTTTTCTTTCTGTGCTGAAACTGAAGGTATTTGGCACAATTGACATTTATTTTTAAATCGGGCTGAATGAAGGCTAATTAGATAATCTTATTTTAAAAAGGCCATGATATTTTGCATAATTTTCCATAATATGTGACCATTAGTGGAAAGCTCGTTTTCAGGTATGATTTTCTTGTTCGGTAACACAGTGTGCAAAACAACGGTCAAACTGATGAGTGTAAAATAAACTTCAGTATTAACTAATGAAGTGAAGAAATCAAGTCCATGTGCATGAACATATCTGCACTTGTTTCTTCTGAGTATAAGGTAAAACCACATGATAGAAGCTTGGGTTTACATTGCAAGTATTGTTTAGATTTTTCATCAGACTCCAGGTGGCTTTATTCTACCCCTACCCCATCTCCTAGTGAATTGTAACTCATTATGCCTAGAGTAATTGAAGCCCTGGTCAAGAAAAAGAGGCACGTAATATGCGTAGGCAGCTGGGATTAAGTGAATTCCTTGAGGAGTATAGAGGGTATCAGAGTACACTTAAGAGAGAAATCAGGAGGGCCTAAAAGTAGACATGAGATGGTTTTGTCAGATAAGGGAAAGGAGAATGCAGAGATTGTACAAGTACATGAAGGGCAAAACAGTAACTAGGGAGAGAATAGGACCTTTTAAATATCAATAAAGTCTTCTATGTGCGAAGCCACAAGAAATGGGTGAGATCCTAAATGAATCTTTCTCATCAGGATTTACCATCAAGAAAGGCATGGTTGCTTGGGGAAATAAATAGTAATGTCTTGAAAAAGAGAAGGTGCTCGACATTTTAAAATGCTTCAAAATCAATAAATCCGCTGGGCCTGGTGAAGTGTAACCCAGGACTTTGTGGAAGACCAGAGAGGAAATTGCAGGGCCCCTAGCAGAGATATTTCTGTCAGCAACAGCCACTGGTTGCAGAAAAGAAATGTCTGGAAACTGCATCTGTGGTGGGTAAGTTGTTAGAGGGGATTCTGAGAGACAAGATCTACAGGCATTCAGAGAGGAAAGGCTCATTTTGGACAGACAACATGGTTTTGTGCATAGGAAATTGTATCTCATAAATTTGATTAAGTTTTTTGAAGGGGGTGACCAAAAAAGTAGTTGAGGCCAGTGTGATAGGCGTTGTCTACATGGACTTTGCCAAGGCCTTTGACAAGGTACTGCATGATGGATTGTTGAATAAGGTTGAATCTCTCAGGATCCAGGGAGAGCAAGCCAACTGGATGCAAAATTGGCTTGGACGTAGAAGGCAGAGGGTAGTAGTAGAGGATTATTCTTCACGCTGAAGGCCTATCACCAGGGTTGTATCATACAGTCATAGAGATGTCCAGCATGGAAACAGACCCTTCAGTTCAACCCATCCATGCTGACCAGATATCCCAACCCAATGTAGTCCCACCTGCCAGCACCCGGCCCATATCCTTCCAAACCCTTCCTATTCATATTCCCATCCAAATGCCTCTTAAATGTTGCAATTGTACCAGCCTCCACCACTTCCTCTGGCAGCTCTTTCCATACACGTACCACCCTCTGTGTGAAAAAGTTGCCCCTTAGGTCTCTCTTATATCTTTCCCCTCTCACCCTAAATCTATGCCCTCTAGTTCTGGACTCCCCGACCCCAGTGAAAAGACTTTGCCTATTTACCATATCCATGCCATCCATAATTTTGTAAACCTCTAGGGATCAGTGCTGGACTCACTGTTATTCTTCATTTATGCAAGTGTTTTGAATAAGAACTTAGGTGGTATGCTAGTAAGTTTGCAGATGACACTAAGATTGGTGGAATAGTGGGCAGTGAAGATGATTATCTGGGAATGCAGCGAGATCTTAGTGAACTGGCCCAGTGGGCTGAGGAATGGGAGATGGAGTTTAATTTAGATAAATTGCATTTTACTGGGTCTTACACAGTCTCTGGAGAGTGTGAGAGAACAAAGAGATCTACGGGTACATGTTCATAGTTCCTTGAAAGTGGAGTCACAGGTAAACAGGGTGCTTACTTTCATCAATCAGAGCATTGAGAAGTTGGGACATCATGTTGCTGCTGTACAAGGTGTTGTTGAGGCCACATTAGCGGCAGTGCATGCACTTCAGGTTGCCCTATTACAGAAAGAATATTATTAAACTAGAAAAATGCAGAAAAGATTTACTAGGATGCTACCTGGACCAAAGGTTTAAGAAGAGGCTAGACAGGCTGAGACTTTTTTTCCTGGAGCTTTGGAGACTGAGGGGTGACCTTTAAAATCATGAGAGGCATACATAAAGGAGGATAGCCAACAGTTTTTCCCCATGGTAGGGGAGTCTAAAACTAAAGGACATAGGTTTAAGGTGAGAGGAGAGAGATACAGAAGGGTCCAGACGGGTGTTTTTGTTTTCCACACAAGATGGTGAGTATCTGAAAAGGGCTGCCAGAGGTAGCAATGGAGGCAAGTACAATTTCATTATTTAAGAAACATTTGAACAGTTACCTGAATGGAATAGGTATGGAGGTATATGGAGCAAATGCGGGCTAATAGGACTAATTTAATTGTTAAAACTGGGTGGCATGAACAAGTTGTGCCAAAAGGCCTGTTTCCGTGATGTTAAATTGTACGACTATTATGAAATGCAGCAGATGGAGCTATGACGCATTTGACAGTTAACTTCAACAATGAGGAGCTGAAGTTTTTAAAGGAGCGCAAACTGAGATTTAAGACTTAATCGTCTGTCTGTTGAACAATGGTAAGATGATGTAATTAGCCTCCTAGTCCCAAGTATATTTTCCATTCTGATCATTTCCCAGTTAATTATATTGCTGGAAGACAGATATGAGTTTACCAGTAGTATGCATGAATCCCACATCTCCTTTCTCTACAGTTCAATAGACTGTCGAGCATTCATTTTCCATAAGCAGATGTGAAGAATGGGTTTTTTGCATGTGATTCTCAAGAATATCTGCTCAGCTGGATATAGTACAGGGTAAGGCCACAACGTAGATGGTGGGTCCAGACTTTCGCCTCTCACAAAAGGTGGGAATGAACTTGGGTGAAAAAAGCCCACAGAGCCATTTCCATCCCACACTATCTTCCCCTCGATGGAAGGTGGTGGCTGTCATTGTCTGACAGACACATCTGTGATGTTGGAGTCGCCATTATAAATGGTTAGGGCAAATTTGATTTTCATTCTCACAGTACCTTTGTCAGGTCATGTACATTTCTGTAACTTGAGGAAACCTCACCAGGTTAAGAGATTTAAGAATTTTGATTTGATTTGATTGATTATTATCCCATATACTGAAATACAGTGAAAAATATTGTTTTGCATGTCATCCAGGCAAATCATACCTTGCGAACGTACATCAGAATAATAAAACAGAATGGAATCCAGATAGAATGCTTTCTGTGCTGCATGTATAAAAATTGCAAAGATTATTGTGGACATGCGGAATTTCTTCTTCTGAGGAAGTAGAGGCATTGGTGTGCTTTTTTGACTGTAGTGGTGACATGGATGGACGAGGATAGATTGTTAAGTGATATTTACTCCTAGGGAGTATTGAAGGTCTTAACCACCTCCACCTTAGCAACATTGATACAAACAGGGGCAGTGTCCTCCACTCCGCTTTCTGAAGTCGATGACCAGCTCCTTTGTTTTGCCGACATTAAGGGAGAGATTATTGTCTTTACACCATGCCACTAAGCTGTCTATCTCTTTCCTGTACTCTGTCTGATCATTGTTTAAGATCTGGTGTGTCATCAACAAACTTCTAAATGGAATTAGAGCCAGGTACAAGTGTTGAGGATTATTGTGGAGGTATTGTGGCATATTCTGCCTGATTGTGGTTGATGGGTTAGCAAGTTGAGCATCCAGTTGCATAGAGGTGAGCAAAGTTCTAGGTCTTGGAGTTTGGAGATAAGTATGGTTGGAATTTTGGTGTTGAACTCGGAGCTCAAGTCAGTAAATAGGTGTCTAACAAAGGTGACTTTGTTATCCAGATGTAGCAGGGATGAGTGTAGGGCCAAAGAGAGAGCCACTGCCATGAACCTGTTGCGACAGTGGGTGACAGTAGGTCAAGGCACTCTGGAGGCTGGAGTTGATGTGTGTGCCATCATGAGCTTCACAAATAACTTCATAGTAATGGATGTCAGAGCCACTGGGTAGTTGTCATTGAGGCATCCTACCTGATGTTAATTTGGCACCAGGATGATTGTGATCTTTTTGAAGCAGTTGGAAACCTCACGTCAGAGTAAGGAGAGGTTAAAGATGTCGCTGAATACTCCTGCCAGCCTGAGTGCAGGGCAGGGGAATCCATCCATGCCAGTCGCTTTCCAAGTGATCACCCTCAAGAAGGCCAATCTGATGTCTGCGGCATAAATGCGTAGGTACACATGCATCTGAGGCTGTTGGGGCAGGTGACATCATTTCCCTGACCTTCAGTTGAAAATGAATCTAGAATGCATTGAGCTTATCGGGTAGCGATGCATCGTTGTCTGCAATTCTATTCAACTTCCCTTTGAAGCCCATTCAGCTACAATCTTTGTAAGCTTTGCCACAATCGACGTGTGTTCATGTGATGTGTCCGGGACTCTAGTCTAGCCTGGTAGTGTCTTTTGGCATCCCTGATGGCTTTGCGAAGATCTACCTAATTTTCTGTATTGGTCAGGATGACCTGACTTGAACACCTGAGACCTGGACTTCAGTAAGGAGTGGGTCCCCAGTTGTTCCATGTTTTCTGGTTGGGGTGTACTCTGATTAACCTCTTTGGCATGTAGTCTTCTACACACTCACTAATGAAGTCTGTGTCGGGAGTGAGATACTCTTTTAGGTTGGCTGCTGAGTTCTTGAATATGGACCAGTCCATCAATTCCAAACCGTCACGGAGGAGCTTGTCAATTACCTCAGTCCAGCACTGTTTGACTTTCTGTATTAGATCCTCCCAATTTAGCTGCTTCTTTGAGCCACAAGAGCTGTGAGGAATGTCAGAAAACTCAACAGCCACTTCCAATAAAGTGTTTCTTCAACTTTTAGAGATATGCCACTGCCTGCAATGCCCATACTCTCTATCAGTGTGAGGGTATGGGCTCATAGGAGTTATTTTTGGACACACCAAACCCAGCCACTTATTTACCAGCAACAAGGCATTAGCACTCCGAACTGTACTATCTAGAAGGGCAAGGACAGTAGGTGGATGGGAACAGCAATCTGTGAAAATTTCCTTCCAAGCAACAGTCCATCCTGACTTAGAACTACATATCCTTCACTGTCACTGGGTCAGAATTCTGCAAGTACCTAACATCACTATGGGTGTACCGACACCTGAAAGATTATAATGATATAAGAATATGGCTCAGCATCACATTCTCCAGCTTAATTAGAGATGGAAATAAATGCTGCTTCAACCAGCAACACCCACATACTATGAACAATTTATTTTAAAATCACACAAATGTTCTGGTGACAACATTCTTGCAATTTGCATTATCCTTATTGCACTCTCACTGTTCCAGATTCTTACAGATCTACCTGTCTGTGATGTCAGGATGTTTTTAATAAAACCTGCAACTTGGTCCTATAGTGTGTTTCTGTGTACTTTTCCCTTCTCCATTTCCTTGGCAATGTGAATCACATGTTCCAGATAGAAAATTATCTATTTTTACTATAATCAATTCTCTGCATCCACAACTCTATTGTGTACATATTAAATAGATATTTTCATGTATAACCATCTACAAGAATTAGGAGAAAGTGAGGACTGCAGATGGTGGAGATCAGAGTTGAAATGTGTGACACTGGAAAAGTACAGCAGGTCAGGCAGCATCCAAGGACCAAGAGAGTTAATGCTTCGGGTATAAGCCCTTCATCATTTACAACAACTGACATTCCAAACACCTGCCTGGGATGGGGAGACTAGCCGTCCAACCTCGCAGCACTGCTGCTCCACTCGTTGTTTATAGGTGGGAACATTTTACACACATTCTCAACAAAATATCCTTCTTTCCCCTTACCCCTTTAACCTTTAACAACCAAACAATCTGCACTATTTGTTGGTCACATTTCAGAGCAGGTCTCATGAGCCTCTTCGTTCCTCCATTTTGCCTAAATTCAAGAGACATTCCATATATAGCAAGACCTGGAGAGCATCCAGACATAAGTTGATGAATGGCAAGTAACATTTGCATATCACAAGTGTCAGGTAAGGACACTCCCCAAAAAGAGAGCATCTCACCATCATCCCTTGACATTCAATGCCATTACTATCACTAAATCTGTCAACATCATCCTGGAGGTTACCATTGATCAGAAACAGAACTAGATCAGTCATATACATAAAATGGTTACAAGAGCAGGTTAGAAACTAAGAACTCTGCAGCAAATAGCTGCCTTCCTGAATCCACAAAACCTGTCCACCATCTGCAAGGCACAAGTCAGGAGTGTGATACATTATGCCCCACTTGCCTGGATGAGTGCAGTTCTAACAACACACAAGAGTCTGGACACTAGTTCACTGCTCCTTTCCAAACAGCACTGTGGGTGACCCTGCACATCAAGAAGGCAGCTCAGCACTAACTTCTCCAGAGCAATTAGGGATGGGCAATAAGCATGGTCTGGCCAGCAACATCCACATAACATGAAAGAATGGTGAAAATCACTTGCACATTCTGATGAGCATTTTCACAATTTAGTTTGCCCTCTGAACTGAAAGCAAAAAAGTTGTATCGGTGTGATATTTGTCAAAAAGTGTGGCGCTGGAAAAGCACAGTATGTCAGGCAGCATCTGAGGAGCAGGAGAGTCGATGTTTCAGGCCTAAGCCCTACATCAGGAATTGTATCAGGATTCTTGATGAAGAGCTTATGCTTGAAATGTTGACTCTCCTGCTCCTCAGATGCTGCCTGACATACTGTGCTTTTCCAATGCCGGACTTTTTGACTCTGATCTCCAGTATCTGCAGTCCTTACTTTCTCCTGGGTGTGATATTTGTCTGAGATTGAATCTCTGTTTGGACGGCTTTGGCAAACAAGTTGAGTCTTTGTTTTACTCTTTGTGTTAAAATCAATCTAACTGTCTTCTATATGTAGTTTCCTTTTTCACTTTCATATAATGAACATATATCCAGTCCTAAAAAAAAACAACTGTAGCCTCATTTGACCATGTTTCAGTAACTGCAAGAATTAAATAAATAATCTATCAATTCAGATTTCATTCTAGGTTTTGACTTGACTGGTATTGCCATCAGCTGGGATCATAACCATTTTCCTAATCCACACAGTCATCTTGTCCTTCATAATTTCCTTTTTTCAGATTTAAGACCCTGCTTTTAGAATGAGTTCTATCACATATAAACAATGCAAAATTTAATCATATTACGCTCAGTGTTTCCCAGAGGCTCTTTGCAGCATGATTATTAATAAGCCTTTTGTCTTTACACAATTCTAAATCCAGTCCCTTCTTGGTTTCTCAATGTTCTGCTTTATAAATCCATCTTGTATACACTCCAGGAATCTATCCTTAACAGCATTAATGTATTTTTCATACCCAGTGTAAATTGAAGTTTTGAATTGCAATACTCATGCTGCATACAACTCTAATTTCCTGATTGATACCAAGCCTATATTACTACTGCGATTTGGTGGCCGATAAACAAATCCCATCAATGTTTGCTGCCCTGTCCTGCTGTGTACTTCACCTGAACTAATTCTACATCTTGACCCCAGATCCTCTCTTATTGGTATACTGATATCATCTCTTATTAAGAGAGTTATCCCACCTCATTTTCCTTTTTGCATATCCCTCTTAAATATTGAATTTCTTTTAATCTTAGCCTTGTGAATCTGTAGCCCTATTCCATAATGACAATTAAATTGTACACATTTCCTTAATTTGTGTATTCACAGATGCTATGTTCATTCAGATTGAGCGCCTTTCATTCTGCTTTTGTAACATAATTATTTGTTCTGATGTTTTCCTATGCTTCAGTCTTCTAAGTTCGCTTTCTACTTTTCTTCTTCCTTTTAACAGTTTTGTTTCCTTCAAAGCTAAACTCCATTTCAGGTTTCCATCCCATTGCCAGTCTAGTTTAAACCCTCCCCAACAGTGCTAGTAAACCTCCATGCAAGGATGTTCATCATGGTCCTGCTAAAATGCAATCTGTCCATCTTGAACAGACCCTAACTGCTCAGGAACTAGTCCCAATGCCTCATAAATCTGAAAGCCACCTTCCTATACCAGTTCTCTAGCCATATATTCAATCTGTCAATTCTGTTCCAAAACTCACTGGCATATGGGGCTGTGAGTAATCTTAAGATGACTGCTTTGCTAGCTCTTTTCTCGATCTCCTTTCTAGCTCCCTGAAATCTTATTTCACAATATCATCCCTTTCCTAAGTCATTGGTACCAGCATAGACTATGACTTCTGGTTGTTCAACCCCCCCCCCAGAAGAACATGCAGAGGTATTCAGGAGTCAGGTCTACAGCTGCAGAAACAGCATTCTGTTCTTCCAATTCTAACAATACTGCTCTTTCTATCTTTTGTGTAATTCAAAAGCATTGAAATTTCATTGGAAAACATTGAGTACCTGATTTTCAGGAATTCAGTGTTGCAAATAAAATCTAAAGACCAAAGGAAGTTATAGTGTTATACTTAGGATTTTTAGCCTTGAGCTTGCTAATATATTTTTAACAATCTCCTGACAGGCATTGAATGCTGCACTAATGAATATTTGAGTTTCAAAATCTACCTAACTTGTTCAAGCCCTTTTCCTTGGCTTGAATGTCTGCATCTGTCAACTCAGGTACCTGTACTTTGTCATTGACACCCTGTAACAGTAATACACTTTATACTGAGAATTGGGAGGTGAACAGTTAATATATTTCACTCAGCTTATTGATGGTACAACCACAGTTGTAAAATATTAATGCAAGCCAGGAAATTGTAAGGTGAGCCACTTGGTCCCTTTGGTCAAAACTGCTCAGCAAGAGGTAGCGTTGAATTCACCAGGTCATGTGTTTGCATTTGAAATTGTAGCTTTAGGACTGTTCACCAGAGAATTCCTTACTGTTATTTAGCTTAAAAGCCAACAAAAGTCATTGAAATTTATGGCCACTGAGAAGCCAAGGTGACCTAAGAACTTTGAACAAACGCGGATTATAGATTGAAAACACCAAGTGAGCTCCATATGTAGCACCTGTATGAGATTATGCATTTGGGATCAGATTTAATAACTAAAGAGATGCCTTGGTACAGCAGTTTCAAAAAGTATAGAGCTTGCAAATAATTAACTACTGTGACCACACCTGTCAACCGTACTGGCTGGCAGACATAATAAAGGATTATTTTGCTGGTGTATTTACACGAGCAGAAGCCATTTAGAACATTCCGTTCATTGGAAATCACCCACACAAGAACCACGAAAGCTGATCTTTGTCTTGCTAATTCAGGCAAGCTGCTAGTACCTGTTCTACTCCAGAATCAGCTCTGTCTAGAGTTATAGAGATGTACATCGTGGAGTCAGACCTTTTAGTCCAACTCGTCCATGCCGACCAGATATCCCAACCCAATCTAGTCCCACCTGCCAGCACCCGCCCCATATCCCTCCAAATCCTTCCTATTCATATACCCATCCAGATGCCTTTTAAATGTTACAATTATACCAGCCTGCACCATTTCCTCTGGCAGCTCATTCCATGCACCCTCTGCATGAAAAAGTTGCCCCATAGGTCTCTTTTATATCTTTCCCCTCTCACCCTAAACCTAAGGCCTCTAGTTCTGGACTCCCTCACCCCAGGGAAAACATCTTGTCTATTTACCCTATCAATGCCCCTCATGATCTCATAAACATATATGAGGTCATCCCTCCGCCTCCGACGCTCCAGGGAAAACAGCCCCAACCTATTCAACACCTCCCTATAGCTTAAGCCGTCCAACCCTGGCAACATCCTTGAGAATCTTTTCTGAACCCTTTCAAGCTTCACATCATCCTTCCAATAGGAAGGAGACCAGAATTTCATGCAATATTCCAAAAGTGGCCAAACTAATATCCTGTACAGCTGCAACATGACCTACTTCAGGGCTCTCCAATTTAGGTCAGATGTCTTGTTGGCAGTGACCCGAAGTTAAGGTCTGGGTGGAAGGAAGGAGATGGGAGACCATTTGAGCAAAAACCTACAATGATTGGTAGTGGTGTAAGGAAACTCTTGCTCCATCTGGCTCCACTTTCAGGTCAGTATTTTGTTGGCAATCTCCATCAGTCACTTGAAATGTTATTGATTAGAAGATCCTGAGCAGAGCAGGACTGAACCCAGATGGGTCCTCAAACTTGCACTGGGCCCTTCATGTACATACTTCATGAGCCTAAAGTTTATTTTAGGCAGACATCAAGGACATGTAGAAATACGTCCAAATAATGATGATTTTCAGGATTTTTTGGGGCACATGAAATAGCCCCAAGAAATTGGTATTTTACATTTCTTTTCAGATCATGAAGTGAACACCGGTCCAATCTTGTTTCCTATGGAAATAGACAAAGAAGATCCAGAACAAGGAAAGGTGCTTGCTTTTATCTGCCATGGGTAGCAGATAATGTATGAAGGAAGCCTAACACGGATGGAATTTAACAAGCAATTTTACTGAAAATTCAATTTTCTGCTGCCAAACATTTAATCAGTAGTGAAGGTGTCTGTGCAGTTTTGTGCTTTTGAGGAATGGGCTTGGTTATTGCAGGAAATCTGATCATTTTGCTTCAGTTTTCCACCATGTTCATCGATTTGGTCAAATGACAATATGAACAATACTTTATTAAAACATTTTGATCTTCTCTCATTATACAATGTGCTGAATGTTGTCCATACTTATATATGACTGAATGACTATCCAGTATTTCCATTAGTTGGTGAGGGTAACTCCAGCTGTGTTATTTTAGTAATAATCAACTGGCAATACCTAAGGTTGGTTCCATGTAATTTCACAGCCTTATTATGACTTTCCACTTTTAAGCATTTGGAATACTTTGTTAAATCATTGAGTGAATATGCCTTTAATGATTTTGTTCTTTTTTAAAATTCTTGACTGCTCGGCAATATATCATAGTGGGAGCAATTGGCACTTTATCAGGTCCTCCCTTTCACGCAGAGTAGACCGGCTGTCTGATTCTGACAATATAGTTACTGTTGGAAACTGGCTTGAGCACCCTAATGCGAGGAGCTGGCATTGCATCAGTCTTCTTTACATACAGAGTAGAGCTGCTGTTGACCCAATAGTATAACTGCATTGGTGTCAGAAACTTTATGACAGATACCTCACTAAATAGACTAGTGTGCAGGCATCTGAGGGAAAGGAGAAACTAGCTTCTGCAAGCAGTTCCTTAAATAGATATAATCAATGTAACAGTGAATGGAAAGCCGCAGGGCACTACATAGGATTTCCATCTTATCACCAACTTCCAGTAACATTTCTGACACAAATGTCTGCCTGTACTTCTCAACAAAAGCCTTCAAAGTTTTAAAACGTAAAAAAAGCCTGATAATATAATGACTGATTTTATATTTACATTTCCTTTTGATTTTGGAGGACATTAAACCTGACCTTTACTGCAGAAAATTAAGATAGTTGCTGATAGGGAATATATATCTAGCAACAAATGAGCATTACATTTATGTTGCACCTAGCATATCTTCAGTCAATGAGGACAGCATGTGATGTAGGAAATATAACAGTCAGTTTTGGTCACAGCGAGGTCCCATGAACAACAGCACATTTGTTTTAATGTTGCTGTTAATATTGTTTCGATATGATATCATGAGATCTTTTATGTTCACCTATGGATCCCTTGGATTAACTCCTTTTCTAAAAGACAGCCTAGCATTTCCTTAGGACTGCACTGACAAATGAGTCTGGGAATTAGACTTAAATCTTTGAGTGAGGCACTCTGAAAAGTAATTCACTTTCATCTTTGCTGTAAGGTTTTTTGGTATTACTGTAGATTATAGGCATTTGTAGATGAGGTCTGCATATGATTTTGTATTACACAAGCAAATATTAATACATGTAAAATGTATATTGCACTTTAGTTACAGCCTTACCCCTTCGGACATTGGTGGGTTTGCATGGGAGATTGGGGGTGGCAGGGTGGTGGTGCTGCTTTAAAATCAGCAAAGTTCCTGCTGAAGTTAATGACAGGAAATGAGTAGCATTTTTGTACTCTGCTCTCCATTGCAGCAAGGCAGACTGAGAGACTAGCTGACTGACAATTAAGTAAGTTGTCAGAGACCTGGGAAGAGAAAGAAGGAGAGGTGTATGGGAAAGGCTGGAAACGAATAAGTGTAGTGGAGGATCATTGAAGAAGGACAGAGGGAAGATTAGAGTAAATGACAAAAAGTGATGAGATCAGAGGTTAGAATAAACATCAGGGAGGTCAGGCTTAAGCAGAGATCAGAGTCATGGGTCAGTTTGGGGGGACAGGGCAGTAGAAAAGAGGCCTCTTGAGGGTGGTCGGTCATGTAGGTGGGTAGATGTCCAATTGTGCGAGGCAAACCAGGTATCCTGCATCATCAGTAAGCTCAAAAACCTCTGGATCAAGCAGTCTGTTAATTTCTGGTGTTTCTGAGGCCCTGGAAATTCAGCTAATTAACCACATTTTTAAACTTAACTCTAAACATGAAATATGTCTGTTATTACAATGTTTACATTTTTCATTTTTATAAAAGAAATTCAGCGAATCAGAGATGGTGTGGAAAGATGGAGTTGAGGAAGAAGATCGGCTCTGATCTTGTTGACTGGCAGCGCATGTTTAAAAGGCTGACTAGCCGACTGCTGCACCAGCGTCTTAAGATGTTTGCATTTCCAACCCCTGTCCTGGGAGTGAACTGGTTTTCCATATCTCCATCGTGCCACCAAATCAAAAAGTTAGGGATTTGGGCTTTTTAATATTTTAATATTCAGCCAAGTCAACTTTGCCTCACCCCAGTTTGCAGGATTAAAATCTATCCTCAAATCACATAGGGCTAAATCTTATAAGAATTCGGCTAACTGTCAATTTATGTGAGTTTCCTGCAGGGTTTCTCTCCGTGAATCCACGTGCGTTCTTTTTGAGCTTTCTTCCCAAACTTGCATTGTTTTCTGTGCACCACACCCCAATGGAGTTCTACCCACTGTCTGCTCCCACTTTCCACAAACAAAAGTATAGGCTACTGCCAGGACCTCCAAAACTCCTGGATCCGGCAACATTTTTAAAAACTCAGCTATGAACCAGTCAACAGCTCACTGCACAGTTTTTTTAATGTACATATCAGACAGAGGATAATTAGCATCCAGCTTTGCAGATTGGAATCTGGAAGCCTTGCTGGACAGTGGTTACATGTGGTCACTGCCCATGGTGCGTGCCCTGGGATGTTGATGACTGATGGACGTCTGGAGGGGCAAACAGTAAGCTGGAACCACCAGGTTACTGCTCTGACTTACATGTTGGGAATGGTCACTGTCTAGTTTCTGACCAGTGGTTAGCAGAATGAAAAGCTATGATGTAATAATGAAAATATTAATACTTGCTAATACATGCCAAAGGTTCCTTGCTGTGAGAATCTCATCTCACTATTCACCCTTGCTTGTAAAATTGAACATTTTGCTCTCAACAGCAGATAGCTGGCTATCTCTGGCACTCCCCCCAACTTGCTCATGAAAACCCACATCAGAAGGGATTGGGAAGATTTTACCCTATGTGTGGCTCAGTGTGGATCAGCTGAGAATATCATGGCACAGTCCATTTCAGCAACAGGAAATAAAATTGACCAGTTTGCTAATCTAGAGGAAGTTCTCCTCCTCTCTCTACAAGAATCTGTGAGTTTCCAATCTTCCTTCCCACCTATCGGCTCCACCCTCCTCTCTGACCAATCACCTTCATCCCCACCCCCATCCACCTATTGTACTCTTTACTACCATCACTTGAGCCCCATCCCGCCTCCCCTTTACCTCTCCACCCTGGAGGCTCCCTGCCTTCATTCCTGATGAAGGGCTTTTGCCTGAAATGTCAGTTTTCCGGCTCCTCAGATGCTGCCTGACCTGCTGTGTTTTTCCAGCACCACTCTGATCTAGACTCTGATTTCCAGCATTTGCAGTCTCACTTTTGCCCAGCTTGCTAATCTGTTGTTTTTTAAAAATTAACCACTTTGAAATATTGCACAAATATTTGGTACCTGATGGTTTACGAGACTGTAGTTTTATTTGGAAATAGTTTAGATTATATTCTAAACCAATTGTGTTTCGCTCTCAAGTGTGAAAAGTTCACTTGAAATTTGATGTTTCTGTCTTGTATTCAGTCAATCCATGATTATTTACTCAGAAGTTTCATGATAGTTTTACTCAGGTTCTGATCTATGTTAAGCTCCTTTTGAGGTTTAGGGCAATTGCTTGAAACCTTCATATTGTCCATTGATGTTGTATGATAACCTGATGCTAAAAGATAGACAGTTGGAAGATGATTTTGGTGCAGGTTTACACAGAAATGAATTGCAGCGCATTTCCAACAGGTAATTGAGATTACAAAAATAAAATAGAACTGTCCTTTCTCTTTGTTATAGGCATTTTAAATATTATTATTAAATACTGCAAAAAAAGGTTTGACCAGTTGCAACTGATATAGGAGTGCCTGATGTGCATGTAATGGTCTTTATACAAGGAAAACAACTGACATGAGGTTTTTGCACCAAGCCAGCTTTCCTACACATCTGCTTCAGTAGCTTCTTTCAGATTAAACATTCATACCATTCCTTTCAATGCTTATTTATCAAAGCTTCTTCCTGTACTTGTTTTACTTTAGGTCTTTAGAATGAGTCAGTGATAGAGCCTAAACATTTACTCATATGCAGTGCTGTATGGGGTAGTTATAATATTTAATGTTGAAAACAGGTAGTTGTAGCTTGTTTTAAAAACGTTTTAAAAATGGCTTTTTGACTACCAACTGCTGTGCTGTGTTGATTGTTAATCTGAAGCCTGCAAAGATGGTTGCTCTTCTCCTGCAATTGTTGTACTCTACTTGGTGGCCTTCAGGAAATTTCAGGACAATGAGCCAATAACAAAAGAATAGAAGTATAGTGGATCAGCATGAATGTGATGGGACAAATGAACCCCTTCTGTACAGTATCATTTCTGTGGTTTGGATTGTGAATAATTTGTATGTAATGGAATTCGCAAGCATTGTTGCTGTTATCATTCTTGGTAGCAGAGTTCACTAGTATCACTGGTGAATTGCTGTTGTGAACTACATGTATACAGGGGCAAAAGTACATTGATAGTAGAGGGGACAAATACTGAGATTAGTGACATTCATGCCAATTAGAAAGCTACTTTAACTTGGTTTCATGTTTCTTCAGTGTTGTAGCCATTTCACCTAAGCTGGTGAATGTTTCAATGCTTGTAATTGATGAGGAGGCAGTGACCCATTCACTGAACTGTGCATATTCTGTACCCTGCTATTATAGTCAAAGTGTTGCTATGGCCAGTCCATTGAAAAGATGGTTGTATCCATCCCATCCCATTGGCCCAACTCCAGGAGCCCCCTCCTAAATATAGTGATGTCGGATTGCCACCACCAATGTGGAGTCACTGTAGGTCAGAGGATAGATGGCTAGGATTTCCTTTGTTTGGGATGGTATTGGCCAATGAAATACGTGGAGCAAATATTTTCTGCTTCTTACCAAGTTGAAAATGTGTTGCTGGTTAAAGCACAGCAGGTTAGGCAGCATCCAAGGAACAGGAAATTCAACGTTTCAGGCCAGAGCCCTTCATCAGGCTCTGGCCCGAAACGTCGAATTTCCTGTTCCTTGGATGCTGCCTAACCTGCTGTGCTTTAACCAGCAACACATTTTCAACTGTGATCTCCAGCATCTGCAGACCTCACTTTTTACTGCTTCTTCCCAAGTCTTGATGTTATGCAGGTTCTTCTGTAGAGCAACAATGACAGAATCAGTATCAGCAGATTTGAATGGAGCTGAGAACTTTGTTAGTGAACGTCCCAACTTGTGACCTTATGATAGGTGGAAGCAGAAGGGTCATTGACAAAGCAGCTGAGAATAGTCACATGAGATTTAGGGTGTGGGCTGGAGGAGTATGCTAAAAATATACATCTGTTTTGGTATCAAAGCTGCATTTATCTTTCTTCTGAGTTTAGTAAAACTCTTTGCAGTGTTCCATACTTTAGAAAGATATTTAGTTGAAGCAGCTTTTTCCAAAGGATTAGTTTTTTTTTAAGCGCAGTCCTTTTTTTTATTTTAAAGTCAGACTGTGTTGTGGAAAGCTCCAATCTGTTTGTTTCTTCTGGCAGAGATTTTAAGACCCAGTGTTCTTTTCAGTTGTAAAGTATAAAATATACCATAGCATTCCCAGGAGACTGCTGGTTTCAGCAGCTGAGCTCTGTTTTCAGAATCTATTATTAAAAACAGTACTCTGACATTCAACAACACAGAGTAACTAAAATAAGTGACGCAGGCTTTATTCTGTTTAGATTTTCGATTGTTTGTGTTGTATTATACCTACAGTCATTGGTAAATATTGACAAATAAGTTTTGCTTCATATCAAAGTGCTGAACTCAAGGTCTGTCTAAGAAAAACAACATTAAGAGTAAAGCTGAATATCATTCCTTTTGTGGAGATGATCTGGAGCAATGCTGCTTTCATGGTCAAACTAAGTTGCAAGCCAGAGGTCGCGGTAAGACCGCCACCATTTAAACAGAACTACTCCAGTTCACTGGAGATTACACTACCAGAACTCTTTCCACGTATGATTCTTGCAGCTGCTGAAGTTACCTTGCATTTCACTACGGCTGAACTCTAATTGTTTTATTCCTGGAGTGAAGACCAATGTCTGAAATCACTGGCTTGGTTATTGCGCCATCTTTTGCTTCGAGGATACACTGTGGCGTGCAGTCACAATTCTGGACAATGAAGTGCAATAATACAGCTTTAAATTCTTCAATCCCGTGTCTTGTTGTTTTACTGGTGAAAAATCAGAATTGCTTTTCAAGATCGCTATTATTAAATTTTAGTGTTACGTAGTAATGATGGCAAAATAGGACCATTATTACAAAAAAACACATAATTTCTTGGATACTTTAAGATTTTTAAAAATATAAAAATAAGACTTCTACATTTACTAGAACAAGCCCTCTGTTTTATAGCATTTTATAAAAGAAAAATCTTTTCAATTTTCATTGATGTGTCTTTTTAGCACCTTGTCTTGACTAAAGAAATTCATCTCAAAATTAAATTATTTAATTACAGTTTTGAGACTGTTATTGAACAAGAAGTAACAAAGTCATGAGTCATAAAAGCATTGTGGTAGAGTAAATATTGACACAATTAATATAGGATCTGGTGCTACTTAATACAGGAGATTTCTTTATGGTTAATGTGTTTGATTTCTGAAGGAAATATGCATGCACTCATTGACTAACTGGTTGACGAATAGTCAAACTATTTCCTGTTTATGCAGCATCTCATTCCAGTATATGTCTGCTGCTTCTGATGCTTTTCACAAATTTCCGTCTGTGGTAAAAGTTACTCAATGAATGAGGTGCATCTGGAAGGCTGGGTAATTTAGTTATGTGTATGACTGGCTGACTAGGACTACAAAAAGTTAATATGCCGGTGCAGCAAGTGATTAGGAAGGTAAATGGGATGTCGTAACTTATTGCAAGGGGAACAGAATATAAAAGTAGAGATATTTTGCTACACATGTACAAAGGGTTGATGAGAACACATCTGGAGTACTATGTGCTCTTATTTGAGAAAAAAGAGTATATTGATATTGGAGGCTATGCAAAAGAGGTTTGTTTGACTGTTTTCTCAGCTAAAAGTGTTGGTCGTTATCCACTGGAGTTTAAAAGAATAAGACGTGGCCTCATTGAAACCTTGAAGAATTCAAGGCCTTCCCATAAGAGAAGCTGATGGAATGTTTCAACTTGAGAGAGATTAGAGCAAAGTGGCCCATAAAAAGAAGGGATCTCCTCCTTAAATGGTCATTAGGAAGCTTACAGATGTTTGGAAATTTCTTCTCCGGAGAGCAGCAGAGGCAAGGTCATTGAATATTTTTAAAGCGGAGTTGATTGAATATCTAACTGATAAAGCAGTTAAAGAGAATTATGGCTAGATAGGAAAGAAGAGGCCACATTCCAATTACTCATGATCTTCTCAAAAGGTGAGAGACTAAACGGTATGCTCCTGCTTCTAATTCTTATGTTTGAAAGACTATGCGCTTTTGTATAACTTCTATTCCTGTCAGAATGCTTCACCCTATAGTCGGGAATCAGGAGAGCTGGCTCTGAAATGGCCACTCTTGATTCATTCCCGAAGAAGTGAATAAAAAAAACTGCCAATCCAGATGATTTTGTTTCCAGTTTCTCTCCTTCCTTGTGGGCGAAGGTATACACTGCTCTTTGACTCCTGCTTATGGAACATATAGGATTCAGACCTAATTATACAGGAAATTGCAGAACTGAATTCCGTGTTGGCACTCATTGTAAACTCTCAACATCGATACGAGTTCATAGTATTTGAGGATAATTTCAGTAATGATCTTAATAATTCTTTGCATCAGGTGCTGAATGTAGTTGTGAAATCGCACCATGGAGACAGAGGAAGAAAAATGCACAAAGCCCCTCCTTGAACTGAACAGCTAACTTTAAAGAATTACCTTGGCAGCATCTTAGGTACAAAGTACATAGGTACAGATCTTCAATACAAAATACAGAAATAAAGACAAAAAGAAAGGAAAAAACAGTTAGCTACAGTCGTTCATAGTACCTTAGAAAAATGAGCATATGCTAAAAAGATAAACATTGCACTGTTTCTAGAAAGGGCCTGCAGTAGATTGGCACAGGAGGCTTCCACACCGGTCCCCAGTACAACAGCCATACCATTCTGCTCAAGCTGCGATGCCCCAACCAGCTGCCATCCATGCCCCAAGCAAGCTCCCAGCCAACTGATCATCCCCACTCTCCTCGGGCACACTGACCGTCCTCACTCCTCTCGGGGCACACTGTCCCCACTCCCCCGGGGCACACTGACCATCCCCACTCCCCTTGGGACTCACTGACCATCCTCACTCCCCTCGGGACACACTGACCGTCCCCGCTGCGCGTGAGCCCTCCAGCCCACTGGCTGTCCCCTCTTTGCTCTATGTCTCCAGCAACTCTACTTCAGGAGAGAACATGAAGGGGAAAAAGAGATAAAAAGGATAAGAAAACAGGAAATAAGCAGAAGGAGCAGAGGAGCTCCAGTTGGAGCATCGTTCTCTGCCGGCATCTTGACCAGATACACTGTACAAATACAAGAAATTCAACAGATCGTGACTTCCAAGCCCAAAACAAATGAAAGAAGTGGAGATGCTAGAAATCTGAAACTAAAACAGAAATTGCTGGAAAATCTCAGTTGGTCTGGCAGCATCCAGGGAGAGAAATAACATTAACATTTGAAGTCCAGTTACCCTTCTTCAGGACTACCACTTCCATCGAGAAGGAAAAGGGCAACAGATACATGGGAACACCACCACCTGCAAGTTCCCCTGAAACCCTGACATGGAACTATATCACCATTCCTTCACTCTCACTGGGTCAAAATCCTGGAATTTGCTTCCTAACCGCCAGCGATGTCCACATCCCACAAATGAGTTTTAAAAATGCCTCCTTTGTGACCTTTGAATAAAATGGCCAATTTAATATTGCATTTTTTTCAACAATGTGAAGGAGTCCCACAGGTCAACAATCAGAAATGCATTGAAATGCGGATTGGAAAAGATATACAGTGACGTCCGACTTCATGTAGTAAATTCCATATCCCCTGAAAACAGACATGGGGATTACAATATGCTAATAACCTGTTGTGGTTGCTTACCATACAATCAGCTTGATCACTTCACATTCTCTGCTAATTTAAATGATAATGTTACCCAGCTCTGTGCTACACCTACTGTTGTGTGGCTGCAGGTTTCAGCAGTTGTACAAAGTTAGCACCACTTAAATTTTGCCTCTATCTTTTCAAGATGTGGCATGCTACATTTGGAGCAGATGATGAATTTGCTTTCAGAAGGGAATCTAAGCAGGAGTAGCAGGGAATTGTGATGGAACATTAGCATGTTCCAGAGTGGTTTAATTTTTCACTGGATGCCTTACTTTGTTTCATTTCAGCAAGTCAGTTGGTGAAGGATGGAACAGGAGCCAAACTTCACACTGATTTTTATTTACGGTTACAAATTACAGTCACACATTCCTAACCCAACAACCACAGTCTATGTCTTTGTCTGTTTGTCAGAGCACAAATGAATGCATTTGAGCAATTGATCTGCAGTTCATTAAAAGGAAGTAGTGAGCAGGAGAATTGGGGCATTCAATGCCAGGAGTCAAGCTCTGAGCTGAGATTCAATGCCACAACAAGATCACTGACCTTCAGGTTTCCAAGATCAATAAAATGTGTCTGCGTACTTACTAATTACTCCTCTTGCATCACTCGCACCAGCCACCCCACAACAGCTTGATTACCAGTAGTCTCTTATCAATCAAAGCTCACATCTACACGTTGTAGTTCATCTCACCATCTTACATTTAGTACTGCCTCAAATCTCATACCCACCCTGACATACTCATCTTGTACCTGACAGTTTGCACAGATTGTCAGCTTTTCAACCATGACACCCAAATACATAACACTACACACTCTTGCAGGGCAAGTTTGCACATAACATGGAGACAGCAAGGGTTAATGGTGGAGGATAGTCAAAACTGCCTATCCACATCTCCATAGCAATTGCCATTGCCGAGGCCAAAGGTGACGTGGCTGAAATCATTAAGAGATAATGGTATCCTCACACCTATACTTTCTTCTTGTGTCCAACTTCTCTCGTGTCCCACACACTCTTCTGATTTACATGCTGGTGATGATGTAAACATGCGTCTCTTGCTTTCCTGGAACTCCGGGTTTCAATGCCTCCTGATTGCAACCTTCCTTTCCACTTTTCCATTATCAGGTAACCAAGAACTGCAGCCCAGACACACAGCAGGGGAAGAACAAAAAGATGTTTTTGAAGAATATCATCACTCATTCTCACACTTGCAGCTATTAATTCAGACCCTGATACCATCGTAACACTGCAGCCAGATTAAGGGAAAAGGGTACCACGGATCTTCGGTCATGCACAAGTTTGGCATTGGTCTACCATTACTGACTACACAGTGGCAGCAAGATTTCAGTGAAGGTGCTATTGTTAGAACATGGTTATTGGACAGACTGCGATTTCAGGAGCTGAATTGCTCCTTGAAGCCCCAAGAATGATAGAGTCCCCTCAAGGGAGTTTATCCTGCTCTCTCTGACGTCTGTTCATTGTCCCAGAGGTTGCAGTCCAAGGAGCATGTATTTATACTGTATCCATATATTGGAGAAAGTGATTTATGCCAAATCCTTCAAATCAGCAGAAAGTCCATGAGCATGACCAACACCGGTCTCTGTACAATAAGGCAGCTTTCCTGAACTTTAGAAATCACCAAATACGTTTGCCCGCGCCCCCCCCCCCCCCACCACCACCACCACCATCCCAGTATAAATCAATTTACAAATAGAATGTAGCTGATGATTGCTGAAAATAGTTGGGAGTGCGGTCTTTCCTGCTGCTAAATGGATGTTCTGTTTGTTTAAGAAAATGGCAATAACTGGAACATCTGACCCTCAGAAAGGCAGCTGACTGCTGTCAGCATCTGTACACTTCCAGCAAATACTCCCTGTGACCGCTAACACCATCAGCAAAACAGTGACCTCTACAGCTCATCACTGAGTATAAGTGCACTACATTCACCATTTTGAAATTGAAACAGCTCTCAGCACCAAAAGAATGACTGCTAAGGAACCAACTTCTGTGGCTACGGTGTTTAAACTAAATACAAAGTGATCTTTATAAGAGCATGGTATCAAGAGGTTAAAGAGAGTAAATGGTCAACATTTTTTACTATACAACTAGCTGGTCTTCTGTGATATATTGGTAAATCCAATATAATATACAATATACTATGAATATCATTTATCCATGATGGAACAAGTGTGTGGGATATTCCACAGTATTTTGGATTTCAAATTGCATAACTTATATCTCGATGTATATGGATATTGTAATTAATTTACCTTGGTTTTGCGTCATTTTGTAGCATTGAGAGAGTGGATTTGTTTACTATTAAACCAGAGGCATATGGTACTATGGAAAACAATATGAGTTGCCTTGGGGAAGCCACTGAATTTAATCATTGAGAGATAAAAATAATGCTTTAGTAGATTATAAAATGTAGTAATGTATTATATTATTTAAATATTATGTTTATAATAGGCATGTGCACGAGACTTTCAGTATCTTACTAGTAAGTGTCCCCTGCCACTGCTCCTGGTAAGTTGGGAAATATGTTTTATAGAAATAAGAGTGTTGTGTCAAAGTGCACAACTTATTATCAGGCAACTTTTCCTTCTGGGACTAAATAAAGTTGAAATGCATTTTTTTGGAGGGCAAATTTGGAATTTTTACCAGTGATGGAAGAATTACATTTCGGTCCTGAGTGTTACCAGTTAAAAGTTATAGAAGCATGCGTTATTTGTAGCTGTTATTATATTTATAAAAATGTCAGTGAAGTGCATTAATAGGTAACAGAGCAGACAAATATGAAAAACTAGACATTATTTAGCATATTTATGTTTTATCCATTTAGCTTTTCGAATTGCCAAGATAGAAAGCAAGGTGTTACTGTGCTTTTGATGAACACCTGCGGTTTATTGGAGAAGGGGGGTTTGTGGGAACCAGGCAACAGGCACCAGCTTTAATAGAACTGAGGTGATAGCAACACTGTGGCTAAGGGATTTGATGTGGATCTTGGTTTATTGGTAGATTCTTGGGTTCTAGCAGCACTGATGAAGTATTCTGTTCCAGGTACACCATGTCAGTTTGTTAAGAGATTTCTGCAGACATTAAAATTGTATGTTTGGTTCCTAATACTCCTGTGCTTAAAGTCTGTTTTAGTATCAGGCTTTATTTTATGCAGTGAACCAATGGTAAGTTCTAGCTCACTGTAGGAAACTGCATGAAAAAGATCAATCGAATAAGAGGTGATGAGTGACCATCAGCTCAGTCATGGGGATGAGATCATGGCCTAGGATTTTGTGGGCTGGAAGGAAGAAGGATTATTGAGTCTTTTTAATGAGGTAATGTGGATGGTTGATAGACATAATTTCAAAGTTTACAGATGTCAGAAACTCTGTGAGGAGAATGTTGTAGACTTTAGGAGGGCAGAGATTGGTGCCGTAGAATTGGATGCAGAAATGTGTGACGTATTTTGGTCTGAACCATGAAGAGGGGAGAAAAAAACAATAAACTATATGTACAATTTTAAGTGGGAGATTTGGGGAAGTTTGTGGACAAATGTCTGAAGGCGTTAAAACTGGTTAATGGAGTAAATAGAACCTGGGTAGGTTATATGTAGAAGTATACAATACAGCCTTCTGGACTCAATATCAAGTTCAATAACTTTAGGGCTTGAGTTATCCCATGTTCTTACCCCAAACCCCAAGCACCATGCCTCGTTACCACAATTTCTGTTTTTGCTTCTGATTTACAGCATCCAAAGTTCTTGCAGTTTTTGTTTAGCATAGAGTGTAAAATGCAAGAAGCTGTGTTAAACCTAAATAAGGCATGAGGTTCAGCCCAGGGAAAGCATTATGTTAAATTCTGTACTTCACTCTTTAGGAACAGTGTTTACTTTGGAGAAGAACATGGAAGATATAGAATGTGGGGAAATAGATGGTGACACCTTGAAAAAAATGTCCATATTGCAGAGGAGGAGATGCTCGCTGTCTTAAAATGCATAAAAGTGGATAAATCTCCAGGACCTTATCAGGTGTACCATAGTAGTGTGGGAAGTTAGGGAAGTGATTGCTGGGCCCCTTGTTGAGATATTTATGTAGAACATAGAACAGTACAGCACAGAACAGGCCCTTCAGCCCACGATGTTGTGCCGACCACTGATCCTCATGTATGCACCCTCAAATTTCTGTAACCATATGCATGTCCAGCAGTCTCTTAAATGTCCCCAATGACCTTGCTTCCACAACTGCTGCTGGCAACACATTCCATGTTCTCACAACTCTCTGTGTAAAGAACCCGCCTCTGACATCCCCTCTATACTTTCCTCCAACCAGCTTAAAACTATGACCCCTCGTGTTAGTCATTTCTACCCTGAGAAATAGTCTCTGGCTATCAACTCTATCTATGCCTCTCATTATCTCGTATACCTCAATTAGGTCCCCTCTCCTCCTCCTTTTCTCCAATGAAAAAAGTCCGAGCTCAGTCAACCTCTCTTCATAAGATAAGCCCTCCAGTCCAGGCAGCATTCTGGTAAACCTCCTCTGAACCATCTCCAAAGCATACACATCTCCCCTATAATAGGGCGACGAGAACGGGACGCAGTATTCCAAGTGTGGTCTAACCAAAGTTTTATAGAGCTGCAACAAGATCTTATGACTCTTAAACTCAATCCCCCTGTTAATGAAAGCCAAAACACCATATGCTTTCTTAACAACCCTGTCCACTTGGGTGGCAATTTTAAGGGATCTATGTACCTGCACACCAAGATCCCTCTGTTCCTCCACACTGCCAAGAATCCTATCCTTAATCCTGTACTCAGCTTTCAAATTCGACCTTCCAAAATGCATCACCTCGCATTTATCCAGGTTGAACTCCATCTGCCACCTCTCAGCCCATCTCTGCATCCTGTCAATGTCCCACTGCAGCCTACACTATCACCAAAATGCTCTCCCACCACAAGATCTGATACCTGCCCCGGCTCGTTCCCGAGCACCAAGTCTAGAATGGCCTCTCCCCTCGTTGGTCTGTCAACGTACTGAGTTAGGAAACCCTCCTGAACACACCTTACAAAAACAGCTCCATTCAAATCTTCTGCTCGAAGGAGGTTCCAATCAATATTGGGAAGGTTAGAGTCACCCATTACAACAACCCTACTACGTCCAGACTTTTCCAGAATCTGCCGAACTATGCTTTCTTCCACCCCCCTGCTGCTATTGGGGGGCCTGTAGTAAACCCCTAACGAGGTGACTGCTCCCTTGCTGTTCCTAATTTCCACCCATACTGACTCGGTAGGCAGATCTTCCTCGACAATGGAAGCTTCTATAGCTGTGATACCCTCTCTGATTAGTAGTGCTACACTCCCTCCTCGTTTTTTCCCCTTCCCTATTCTTTTTAAATGCTGTAAACCCTGGAACATCCAGCAACCATTCCTGCCCCTGAGAAACCCATATCTCTGATATGACCGCAACATCATAGCACCAGGTACTGGTCCATGCTCTAAGTTCATCACTTTTATTTCTGATACTCCTTGTGTTAAAGCAAACACACTTTAACTGATCCCTTGGTTCCTTCCCAGGAAAATCCTTCCCACTAGCTGGTCTACCTCTTGCTATTGCCTCATCTGCATTAACTCTCCCCTCCGGTATACAGCTTAGGTTCCCACCTCCCTGCCATACTAGTTTAAACCCTTTCGAACTTTTCGAGCAAACCTTCCACCCAGGACATTGGTCCCCTTCCAGTTCAGATGCAACCCATCCTTCTTGTACAGGTCCCACCTTCCCCAGAAGGCATCCCAATTATCTACATATCTGAAGCCCTCCCTCCTACACCAGCTGCGCAACCACGTATTAAGCTGCGCCCGGTCCCTGTTCCTCGCCTCGCTATCTCGTGGCACTGGTAGTAAACCAGAGAACACTACTCTGTTCGTCCTGCTCTGCAGCTTCCATCCTAACTCCCTGAAATCACTTCTTATATCCTCAATCCTTTTCCTGGCTATATCATTAATGCCAATATGTAACACATCAGAGTACAATGGGATCTTGATCAAATGGGCCATTGGGCTGAGGGGTGGCAGATGGAGTTTAATTTAGATAAATGCGAGGTACTGCATTTTGGGAAAGCAAATCTTAGCAGTACTTATACACTTAATGGTAAGGTCCTGGGAGTGTTGCTGAACAAAAAGATCTTGGAGTGCAGGTTTATAGCTCCTTGAAAGGGGAGTCACAAGTGGATAGGAGAGTGAAGAAGGCATTTCCTTTATTAGACAGATCACTGAGTACAGGAGTTGGGAATTCATGTTGCGGCTGTACAGGACGTTGGTTAGACCACTTTTGGAATATTGTGTGCAAGTCTGGTCTCCTTCCTAGTTGTGAAACTTGAAAGGGTTCAGAAAAAATTTACAAGGATGTTGCCAAGGTTGGAGGATTTGAACAATAAGGAGGGGCTGAATAGGCTAGCGGTGTTTTTCCTGGAGTGTCGGAGGCTGAGGAATGACCTCATAAAGGTTTATACAGTCATGAGGTGCATGGATAGGATAAATAGACAAAGTCCTTTCCCTAGGGTGGGGGAGTCCAGAACTAGCGGGCATAGGTTTAGGGTGAGAGGGAAAAGATATAAAAGGGACCAAAGGGGCAACCTTTTCACACTGAGGGTGGTACGTGTATGGAATAAGCTGCCAGAGGAAGTGGTGAAGGTTGTTAAAGTTCCAGCATTTAGAGACATCTGAATGGGTATATGAATAGGAAGGGTTTAGAGGGATGTAGGCCAAGTACTGGCAAATGGGAGTAGATTAGATTAGGATATCTAGTCAGCATGAACAAGTTTGTCTGAAGGGTCTGTTTCATACATCTTTATGACTCTAAAGGTGTGAACAGTTTAGAGAGTGAACAAAGAGGAGTTATTAGAATAATTCCAGTAGTGTGGAATAATTGTTTAAGTGGAGAGACTGGAGAAGCTGCAGTTGTCCTTGGAGCAGAAACAGTTAAGAAATAGTTTGAACCTTAATAGTTTTAAAATCTAGGAGGAAGTGGGGACTGCAGATGCTGAAAATCAGAGTCGAAGAGTGTGGGGCTGGAAAAGCACAACCGGTCAGGCAGCATCCGAGGAGCAGGAGAAGCGATGTTTCAGGCATAAGCCCTTCATCAGGAATTCCTGAAACGTCTATTCCCCTGCTCCTCGGGTGCTGCCTGACTGGCTGTGCTTTTCCACTCTTCGACTCGTTTTAAAATCTGTTTATTTTGTGGATTGTAGTCATTTTGCAGAACTGCATTACTGAAACTTGTCATTAGAGGGCACAGTGCATCACAGATATTTTTAATCACTGTTCACAAGTATTTTCGCAATCTGTTATTTGGAAAAAATAAATTGCTGTAAGTTTTGGGTTCTAATGGTCCCAAAGTGCTGAATGAGCAGCTTGTGAATATAGGTGGGTTCTGATTTTTGTGTTTGTTATTGGGCATATTTATTTATGAGAAATATCCCCACATTGTTTGTATATGTGTTTAAGTCAAAAAACACAGTACCCTGGAGTGGGTGAGGTGATGCACAACAATCCAAAGGTGTGCAAAAACACCTCTGGTCTTTGTACACCTACATCTTCACCTCACCAGGTTCATTTTTTTTTAATAAATATTTTTATTGAGAAAAAGATTTTGAATTTTTCGCAAAAATATAAAATTACTACAAAATAATAGAACAATCTTGCAATATAACAATAATAACAGTAAACAAACTACTACTCTATTCCACAAACAATCTAGGTGGAAAGAAAAACTCTACACAAACTACAATTCAATAAATAACTAAATCAAGATTTTAAAAAAACTAAATTAAACTGAGTTGAACCAAGGCAAAGTACATTAAATTACGTTAAGTTACAACACTCAGCATAATCCCACCAAAGTTCCCCCTCACCAGGAGCATCAGTTGGCAACCCATATTTGTTCAGAATTCTTCCTCCCTGGGGCCCCTGGGTCACCAGACATAGCCCTCACAGCTACACAAACGCCCTAACCAATATAGCTGATAAGTCTGTGTCTGTATGGCTCAAAAAGGGCCGCCATGTCCTATAAAAATGTTCAGTTTTCTGGTATACCATACTTGTAAGGAAATCCAAGGGGATGTGCTCCATAGGCACGGTGGCTCAGTGGTTAGCACTGCTGCCTCACAGCATTAGGGTCCCAGGTTCGATTCCCTGTCTGTGTGGAGTTTGCACATTCTCCCCGTGTCTGCGTGGGTTTTCTCCAGGTGCTCCGGTTTCCTCCCACAGTCCAAAGATGTGCAGGTCAGATGAATTGGCCATGCTAAATTGCCCGTAGTGTTAGGTGCATTAGTCAGAGGGGAAAGGGTCTGGATGGGTTGCCCTTCAGAGGGTCTGTGTGGGCCGAAGGGCCTGTTTCTGATACTCAGCTCTTCAGAATGTTCTTCTTCGCACAAAATGAAAGAATACTAAACAGTTTCTTCCCATGCATGTCCAAAAAGGGGAGATTCAGCAAACCCAAGAGGAGGGACACCGAATCTACCTTGACGTTGGTTCCCAAGACCCTTTCCAAAACACTTTCTATAGCGCCCCAATACCTATGAAGCTTATGGCATGACCACAAGCAGTGAGTAAGAGTACCAATATCTGTTTTACATTTGGGGCACATTAGGGACACTCCTGTCTTAAATTTCACAAGCTGCTCCAGTGCCAAATAAACCCTGTGGAGTACCTTCAGTTGCAAATCGAAATCTTCCTTACATTCTCACAAATATCCTCCCAATCTTCTGGTGGAATCTTCACCCCCAGTTTCTGAGCCATGATTCCACACAACCGCTCAATGTCCTGCGAGACACTACCTCCTAATAAATGATAGAAAGAGTTCTTGTCGACTGAAGCACTCTCCTCTCCATGTCCGACTTACAGGGATCAACCTGTAGTCTATTTCTCTATAAAGTCCCTAATCTGAAAGTAACAAAAGAGGTCCCTATATAGCTCATATTTCTGGCACAGCTGCTCAAAAGACATCATTACCTCTCCGTTAAATAAATCTCCCAAACAGGAAACTCCTCTGGACTCCCAGAGCCTAAAGCCAGAATCCATCAATCCTGGCCGGAATCCTACTATGGGAGTAAAAGGGGAAGTGTTTTGTAAATTGCCCTCACTGTCGCATTATTTTCCATGCTTTAACCATGTTAAATTTTCTGGAATTCTGCAATACTCCATAACAGTCCTCAGCTTGACCATAAACAACAGATTAATGAGGGGTCATTTTGCCTGGGAGGCCTCGATGTCCACCCAAATTGACCGCGGGTCCTGGCAAGCCCAGTCAGCCATGTAGGATAGCAGGGAACATCGTTGGTATTTCTTAAAGCCTGGAAAATCCCCCCCTCCCCCCCATCCCCTGCAGAAGCTGCGGTTTGGCAAGCCTAATAAGAGGCCGCCTGTGACACCAGATAAAAGAGCCAAACCAACTGTTAAGCCTCCGTATCGCTTGCCTGGGCAGCATCAAAATGGGGAATTACATGGAATATAGTAAACAAGGAATAATATTCATTTTAACCAGAGCTATTCTACCCAACCAGGATATCAGAAGATCCTCCCAGTGCTGAAGGACATGTCGTATCTTCTCTAGCAACTGCACAAAGTTAGCTTTATATATCTGATCGAAGGCCAGAGTGATAAAAATGCCTAAATACAAGAAACCTCCCTGTGACCACCTGAATGGGAATCGGATTTCACCCTTGATTGGATATTCTAATAAGACACCCACAGGCATGGCCTCCGATTTCATCTGGGCTTGAGAATAAGAGAAATATTTGCTTCTCTGAGAGGATGGGAGGCGGTCCTGACTGTACGAATGATTGTACATGTCTAACATTGGCTCGGCCAGCATGTCTACGGACTCCTCATAAAACTCCAAAATCCATCTGGGCCTTACCACTCTGGAGCTGCCTCACCATCTACTGTATCTCTTGGATTGCCAGAGGGGCATTCAAAACAGACGCCTGCTCTGAAGTTACACCTGGGAGGGCCAAGGTCTTAAAAAAAGGACTCTATCTTCACCAATCTATCCTCACAGCCCTCCGACCAGTATAACCCAAAGTAGAACTTCCTGAATGCTGCATTAATCTTTTTGGGATCGCAGGTTAGTTCCAGCACACTCTAATGGATGTGATAGATTGGGGGGCACTCTTCTTTCTGGCCAAGTATGCCAGATACCTACCTGAGTTATCACCATACTTGAATAACCTCTATTTCGCAAAGGAAATCTCCCTCTTTGCTGTCTGGATGAGCGCAGCATTCAAAGCAGCCCAAAGGGCTGTAATCTGCTGCAACTTAGTTACAGATGGTCTGCCAAAATATGTTGTCTCAATTGCCTTCAGCCGAGCCTTGAGCATACGCTGCTGGTCTCCCTTCTGCTTCCGAGTCGCCGAGTAAGAAAGAACCAAACCCCTTGCGTAGGCCTTGGCAGTCTCCCAGAGCACTGACGGATTATTGGCCATACCTGAATTAATGTCCCAGAAAATTTTAAATGCCTGTGAAAAATATTGAATGAACTTGCTGTCCTTCAGGAGGAAAGGATCCGTGCGCCAGTGCCATGAGCCTGTTCCATTGCCACCAGCCTTAACCTGCATATATACTGCCACATGATCAGAATGGCTATGTTCCCAATTCTACAGGACAGCATCGAGTTCAAAAAGGCTGATGGGGCAAAAAAAAATCAATCCTAGTGTAACAATTGTGTGAGTTAGAAAAAAAGGTGACATTCCTGCCCTCAGGTAGGAGTGACATCTCCACACATCCACCAACCCCAGTTTTCTGTACAGATCCACCATCTGCTTGGATTGCAGGGATATACCCGTGAGACTCCTATGCATTCTTCCCACCTCAGGGTCCATAAGTCGGCTAAAGTCTCCTCCTATAATTGTACAGTGCGCCCTAAGGGCCATCAGCCTGGAGAGTGCATCCGTTAAGTATTTGAGGGGGTGTGCCAGGGGGCAATATACATTCAAGATCTCATATTACTGGATGCAGGTTTGCTCGCTGAACTAGAAGGTTCATTTTCAGACGTATCATCACCAAACTAGGTAACATCTTCAGCAAGCCTCCGGTTAAAGCACTGCTGATGACTCTGCTTTCTATTTATATGTTGCGTTTCTTTGGGGTGACGATGTCATTTCCTGTTCTTTTTCTCAGGGGTGGTAAATGGGGTCCAAGTCAATGTGTTTGTTGATAGAGTTCCGGTTGGAATGCCATGCTAGTTGATGTTCATGTATCCTGGTGGCTAGTTTTGTCCAATGTAGTGTTTGTTACAGTTCTTGCACGGTATTTTGTAAATGACATTAGTTTTGCTTGTTGTTACCTAGTATGGTGACGAAACATCTGAAAATGAACCTTCAGAACCTCAACCTGAGCTACAAATCTTCTCAAAACTCGCTAATCCCATGTTCCTCTCCATGTATTAAAGCTTTAAGAATCAGAAACCACCCACGTCCATCCTTAATTTGGTCTAACAACTGAAGTAGTAATTCTTCTGAATGAGTATAGCTACTCCTCTACCTTTTGAATTAAAGGATGAAAAAATTACCCAGCCGAACCCTCCCTGCTATAACCTTAAGTACTCCTCATCGGTTAGACGTTTCTTACAGCAAGGATACATCAACCCTTTCCTTTCTAAGGCTTGAAAGTATCTTTTTTCTCTTAATTGGTGAATGACTCCCCTTAATGTTCCAGGTGCACGATTCAAACAAGCGGTTAGCCATAGCCATTCGAAGCAACCTGTGAACTCCTGGGAGGAAGAACCCAGTTTATAGCGCGGCAAATCAAAACAGTAAACAGTTTGTATAAACTTGAAAATACAACTTCAAAGCCTACCAAATCAAAACATCTAACAACTACTTCTAAAATGAACCAACATATAACATAAAGAAAAGGAGACTTTCTCCCTTACCCACAGGGGGCACCTATATTACCCACTAACCTCTCCATGGCTCCTTCTCGCTGAAGCCATGCCCCAAACCCAGACAAAACAAAGCATGTAAAAGTCACGCGTCTTACAACAAGAAAGCTAAAAGTGGGCATTCAACCCATCCCTTCCATACTTTGACCCGAGACAGTCCTGGTTTAAAAAAAATGAACCCCCCCCAACCCCATACTAGAAAAAAGAGAAATGAAAAGGGAATGATTTTAAAAAAAGGATGACAGGAGGGGAGAAAGAAGGGAGAGGAGAGAGAAAGAAAGAAAAAGGAAAGACCCCACGTATTAAAAAGACTAAACCAGGTAAACCTGGCAAATTACAGAAAAAACAAAGTGAGCACAATTGTCCATATTATTTGAGCCAGCAGTCTATTTTAGTTATCCAGGATGTCCTTTGCCTTTTCCAATGAATCAAAATTAAACATGGATCCTCCGTGGCTGAAGCATAATATTGTCGGATATCTTACAGAGTACTGAACATTCAAGTCCCTCAGCCTCTGTTTAACCTCATCAAAGGCCTTCCTCTTATGGATCACAGCCACAGAAAAGTCTTGAAAGAACGTAATTCTTGATCCTTTATGTATCAGAGCCTGTGGGTCCTTCTCATAGCCTCCAGCACCATTTGCTTGTCTCTATAATGCTGGAGTTGCACTAGGACTGGGCATTATGACCCAGTGGGCCCGCATCTGCTGGGAGATCTACTTGGAAGGGATATCTCTGTAGTTTTCCCCTGTTCACTCCCACCATCCCTCCCCAGAAATGAGGGCATGTTCCAAGATTTAGTACTTTTCATGAGATAGGAGGCTCACATATGGATTGCCACTAATACATCAAACATTTCAATCAGTGTTACTGTATTCATCATCTGTGTTACCAGGCATGAAATTATTGGATAAACTTTATGTTCTTCCTTATTTTGATATAGAAATAGAATCCCTACAGTGTGGAAACAGGCCCCTTCAGCCCAACAAGTCCTCACCGACCCTCCGAAGAATAACCCACCCAGACCCATTCCCCTACTGCTCTCCATTTACCTCAGCCTAATAACCTAAACTACACATCCCTGAATATTATGGGCAATTTTAGCATAGCCAATTCACTTAAACTGCACACCTTTGGACTGTAGGAGGAAACCAGAGCGCCCGGAGGAAACCCACACAGACAGGGGGAGAATGTGCAAATTCCGCACAGACAGTTGCCCAAGGGTGGAATTGAACCTGGGAACCCTGGCGCTGTGAGGCAATAGTGCTAACCACTGAGTCACCGTGCTGCCCTGAAGGCACTTGAGGAAAATTTTTACTTCTCTTTCTCAGAGGGTCTGATTGTTTTGCCAATTACAGTGATGGGGTGGAAAATCACTGTTTGGGGAGCACAGAATGGAAACACGAACCATTTTAACTGATTGCTGTTGTATATTTCCAGTGTTATTAGATAGACTGCATGTACAATTCTGTACAGAAAACCTTAGAATAAATTCATTGGAAGAAGAACGTGGTAATAAAGGAAATGCATCTTAAATTACAAGGTTTCTAAATGACAAAGAAAGGCAGAAGGTGCGCAAGTCATTGAAGGTGTTTATGATTTGGAGGTGCCAGTGTTGGACTGGGGTGTACAAAGTTCAAAATCACACAACACCAGGTTATAGTCTATTTTTAAAGGTGTGTATGCAAATAGAAAAGGCATAAAACATTAAGGAAGACAGTGTCATTGTGGTAATGTCACTGTATGAGTAATCCAGAGCTAATGTCCTCGAGCTCAAATCCCACCTTAGCAGCTGGTAGAATTTAAATTCAAGTAATACATTCAAACCTAATGTCAGTAATTATGTTCAAGAACTATAATTGTCAGAAAAACACCTCTCCAATTGATACTTTCCTTTAGGGAAGGAAATCTGCTGACCTTACCTGGTCTGGCCTACATGTGACTCCAGACCTTCAACAATGTGATTGCCTTTTAACAGTCCCCTGAAATGCCCTAGCAAGCTTCTCAATTTAAGGGCAATTAGAAATGGGGAACAAATGCTTGCTTTGCCAGTAATACACCACATCGCATAAAAGGCAAAAAGTTTAAGGTCCTTTGATTTATGTATTCTCTGTCTCTGGAAGAAATAAGAGATAATGTTGAACTTTTAGAAAGGTTTTTACTAGTCATAACTTATTTTGAGACTGTGGGACAAGAGCTAGTGCACTGAGAACACCAAACCACAAGTCTACTGCACCTGCATCTTCAGTTCACTGTTCAACAGTAGTGAGACCTGGACAACATGTCCTTAGCAGGAGAAAAGACTGAACAGTTTCTGCCATCACCATCACTGGTATATCCTTGGCATTTCTTGGCAAGACAAAGTCATCATCTCAAGTCCTGGACCATGCTTATTCCATCAGCACCAAGTCATTGTTAGGTTAACAGTATCTGCATTGATATGGTCATGATAGCGACTTGGATTATGGCTGTATACCCAAATGTCTTTTGTATAGTGGATTGGGTCAAGTCCCCATGGCAATTTGCTCCTCCCCTCTTATCTTCCTCTCACACCCCTCATTCACTCCCCCTCCACCCCCTCATACCCCTCGTTCACACTCACACCCTTCACCCATCCTCTCACGTCTCTCCCTCACGTCCTTCCTCCACCTCCTCACACCCCCTCCACCCTCTCACTCCTCTCCCTCATGACCTCCTCCACACCCTCATGCCCTCCTTCACCCTTTCACACTCTACCTCCACTCCCTCACACCCCTTGTTCATCTCCCACACCCTTCCTCCACTCCGCACACCTCTCCTCCACCCCCTCACACCACCTCCAACCCTCTTTCCACCTGCCTAAGTTCCAGCCTCCCACTCATATCCACTCACTTCTTACCCACTTCATAAGAATATTAAATCAGAAATCGTATTATAAAAGCTGGATTGCTTTGAAACTGGAAATTTGAGCTTCTGCAGTAGGAACATTAAAGCAATACTTAGGCCTTTAAAATTCTTTCTGCCTGTTTGCAGCTGTTGTAAAATTGGTCACCTGCTGACCCCCATCATCTTCACTCAAATCTGAAAACATTTCGCAAAGGAGCTCTCCATCAGCCCTTGTCAATGTAACTTAGCTTTCACCAGTTTTCACTTGTTGATAAGTTGGTGACAACAGAGCACGAGAAATAGAGATGTGGCCGAAATTCATAAGGGGACTGGGATTTAATTAGATGGTTCATTTTAAAGGAAAGTATTAGATATGGACTAGATGGGCAAAATAGTTATGATGCTGTAGGTATTTTTTGATGCTTTAGTTGTTACCCTGGGGAATCTAACCTAAGGGTCTATTAAATATAAATAAACCTTGAATAATATTGTTGAAAGCTGTTTGACCATGAGATATCACATTTCATATTGTTAGCAACTGGTGCTCAGCAGTGATCAGGAATAGCTGAGGCCAGTTGCAATGTTCCTTAGTCTACCCTCACTGAAATTATTTAGCTCAGCACAGGCTAGGATCAGAAGCTTACGCATATGGCGCACATATTCATCAATAAACATGCTGAGTTATTCAGCAGCCACAGCTGGCTCATCTTGATCCAGCATGGTCACTTTGTCACAAGATATCAATAGAGTCTAAACCCATGTTAATTCATCCATCCAAAATATAAGGACTTTGATACCATTCCATATGTTTGTAACTCAGTATGATATTTGACTTAACATCTGTCCTAATTAGTTGTTTCACCAGTACATGTAGGTCAGCCATCTCTATTTACTGTACAGATCAAATGTCCTCGTTTATCCATTCTTGCCTGATAACTCAATCCAGACTTTAGCCTTTAGCTTTGAGTAGTTTTTTTTAATGTAAGAACCATCAAATTAAATTAAGAGACAGGTTTATTCAACTTATCTCGCATCTTGAGCATGCTGTGATCACAGCCAGAGAAAATGCTTATCAATGTGATTTGGATAGGTGATGCTGCAGACTTGCTCCAGGAGAGGGCAGCAGGTACATATGTAAACTGCTCATCATTTGCTAAATTCTCTCCAGGCGTTTGGAGGCCAGCACTTGTTTGTTGCACTGCCTCTAGTACAATAGCAGCAAAGATCACAACATGAAACGCTGTTTATGATTATAACATGATTTAAACATAAAATTACACCATAGTATCTTCTTGATAGTCCAAGGACCTTAGTGCTTTGATATAAAAGGGTGGTTGAAAGTCAAGCATGTTAGTGTACCATGGTGTCACACATAGACTGGACTGTGTAAGAAATAGTTTGTAGCGCACACACATTATAACATAGATTTTGGGATCCAAGAAATGAAATCATGTTAAAAAGCAAAATCCTGTTTTCTTCAATTTTTATATTGTAAAATGAAGATTCAACTTTTTGGAGCCGTGTTCTCCCCCCCCCCCCCCCCCCCCCCCCCCCCCATTCAATAAACCAAATTCTGTTATATTAAACCATGTTGTAATGGATTGCAACTGTTTGAGGATTGTTTTTAACAAGCCAGAGTTCAAATTCTCAAGAATGATGGCACTTAGCTCACATTTTAATTGTTAGGATAAGGCTCTAGATACTAATCCAATGATATAACCATTACACTAATGTGCCTGGCTTCCTTTTGTGCATTTTATGGTGCATTTTAGTTTCAGACACAGACTACTAGGTAGATTTTAATACAAATTTGATCAATAGTTAGATCACCTAGCTGTTCTGTCATTATACTGTGATAATATCAACTCTCTCAAAGCAGCACCTGAACATCTATACTAGGATACTTAATACTCAAACAGCTACAGCTGCTTTAGCCCTTTGACTCATATGTCTCCAACCAATGTTTTGAACATTTCACTGGATTTCTTTGAAGGGAGCTGCATTTTTTATTTGTAGCTGCTTCCTGCCACCTTGAATCACTGATGGGAAAACTACAACAAGACACCCCTGGCTTGCATTGAAAATTCTGCCTGTTTGGGGAATGGGACTTATAGAATCTGAGTCAAGATTAGAGTGGTACTGGAAAAGCAGAGCAGGTCAGGCAGCATCCAAGGAGCAGGAAAATTAACGTTTCAGGCATAAGCCCTTCCTCAGGAATGAGATTTATGGGCAGGGGGCTGAGAGATAAATGGGAGGGGGTGGAGATGGGGGAAAGGTAGGTGGATGAAGGTGATAGCTGCAAATGTGTTGCTGGTCAAAGCACAGCAGGCCAGGCAGCATCTCAGGAATAGAGAATTCGACGTTTCGAGCATAAGCCCTTCATCAGGATGAAGGGCTTATGCTCGAAACGTCGAATTCTCTATTCCTGAGATGCTGCCTGGCCTGCTGTGCTTTGACCAGCAACACATTTGCAGCTGTGATCTCCAGCATCTGCAGACCTCATTTTTTACTTGGATGAAGGTGATAGGTCAGATGGGGGAGTGATTGACAAGTCAGGAGGGCAGTGCTGAGATGGGTGCTTGGGACTGGGATGACGTGGTGGTGGTGGTGGGTGGGTGGGGGTGTGTGTGTGTGGGAATGAGGAAGCTGTTGAAATCCACATTTATCCTGTGTGGTTGCAGGGTCCCAAGGCAGAATGTGAGGTGTTCTTCCTCCAGGTGTTGGGTGATGGTTTGGCAGTGGAGGAGGCCATAACCTGCATGTCCTTGATGGAGTGGGGGTGGAGATGAGGTGTTGAGCCCCGGGGCAGTGGGGTTGGTGGGTGCGGGTGTCCTCTGAAACGATCCGTAAGAAGGCGTTCTGTCTTCCCAATATAGTGGAGACCACATCAGGTGCAACAATTGCAGTAGATGACATTGGTAGAGGTACAGGTACATTTCTGACGGATGTGGAAGGATCCCTGAGGGCCTTGGACGGAGGTGAGGGGAGTGGTGTGGGCGCAGGTTTTGCACTTCCAGCGGTGATGCAGGAAGTGAGCAACTATAACACCATACAATTTTTTCTCAACATGGAAATTGAGGTCGTCAATTTGGAGACTAGGATGCTGAACTTAATAAAGGAAACTATGATGATATGAGACTCAGGAGAATTATTTAAAAGGATGACAGTAGACAGGCAATGGCAAACACTCAAGGAATGCATGGTAGGATTGTAGCGACTGTTTATTCTTGTCTACCATAAAAGCAAAATGGGTAAAAGGGCTGTGAGGCCCCTTTCGGTCATGGCTGACCATGGGTTGCATCCTCGTTGTTCTAGCTTTCTGCTTCCCTGAAGCAACATTGTTTTTGAGTGAAGAGACCAATGCTGGAGTGACATTCCCGGTCGCAGAGGTCACATCTGTATGTGGTCATTGATCTGCTAGAGCTGCTGCATTCCTTCCTGCATGCCTGCTTGTCTGATGCAGCGCTCATCAGCTTCTCTCCCTTGTTTTGAGGTGTCGATTCAGGGCACTTCTCCATCTCATGCGGTCAGCTGCAAGCCTTTCCCAGGACTCCATAATGAAATCAAGCACCTTCATGTCCCTCATGCCGCCGTCCTTGTAGCGCAGCAGGGGACACCCAGTGGGTCTCTTCCAGGATGCAAGCTTTCCATAGAGGATATCCTTTAGGATGCGGCCATCCTCCATGTGGTGGATGTGGCCCAGCCAACGCAATCTCCGCTGCCTGAGCAGAGCGTAGATGCTGGGAACGATAGGACTGGAGCATTGGGCAACTCTGTCTTGCCAGGATACGGCAGATACTCAAGTGGAAGGTGTTCAGTCTTCTCTCTTGTCTGGAATACTTAGTCCACATTTCACTTCTGTACAGCAGTGTGCTTATGAAGCAGGCATTGTAGACTGACATTTTTGTCTTCACTATCAGCTAGGGATTTGTCCATACTCGAACTGTGAGGTGAGCAGAGTTGAGGCTAATTTCCCGATGCTCTTGTCAATTTCTTTGTCCTAGGAGAGGTTGTCAGTGATGGTAGAACCAAGGTACGTAAACTGATGGACAACATTGAGTTTGAGTAAGAGGGAAAAGCCATGGCTTCCAAAGGAAATTAGAGGTAGTATCCCAACCAAGGAAGAAGCATACAGATTGGCCAAGAAAAATAATAGGTGTGAGGATTGGGAGCAGTTTAGAATTCAAAATAGAATGACTCAAGAGATTGATTAAGAAGGGGAAAATATAGTACAAAGATAAGCTTGCAGGGAACATAAAGACTGACACTCAGAGTTTCTATAAGTACATGAAGAAAAAGAGATTGGTGAAAACAAATGTAGGTCCACTACAGACAGAAATGGGGGAAAGAAATGACTGAGCAACGGAATACGTAGGTTCTGTCTTCACAAAAGAGGACACAAATCAAATATCAGAAATGTTAGAGAATGCAAGACTTAGTGAGAGAGAAAACCTGAGGGAGATCAATATTAGTAGAGAAATGGTGCTGGGAAAATTGAGATTGAATGCGGATAAGACCCCAGGGTCTGATAATCTACATCCCAGTGTATTTAAGACAATGGCAGTAGAAATAATTGGTGCATTGGTGGTCATCTTCCAGGATTCTATAGACTCTGCAACAGTCCCTGCAGATTGGAAGGCAGCTAATAACACTTCAATATTTTAAAAAGGGAAGCAGAGAGAAACCATGGAATTATAGACCAGTAAGTCTGACATCGGTAGTGGGGAAAATTCTCAAATCCATTATCAAGGACTTTATAATGAAGTGTTTAGAAAGCAGTGGCAGGATCCGATAGAGTCAGAATGAATTTATGAAGGGGAAATCATGCTAAACAAATCTGTTGGAATTCTATGAAGATGTATCTATTAGAGTTGACAAGGGGAGCCAGTTGATGTAATATATTTGGGCTTTCAGGAAGTGTTTGACAGAGTCCTGCTTAAGACATTATTGTGCAAGATTAAAGCGCACAGGATTGGGCAATTGTACTGAGATGGATAGAAAACCTGGCAGAGAGGAAACAAAGAGTAGAAATTAATGGGTCCTTTTCAAATTGGCAGGCAGTATGTGTATGTGTGTGTGTGTGTATATATATATATATATATATTCAAAATATATATTAATGATTTGGATGAGGGAATAAGAAGTAACATCTCAAAGTTTGCAGATGATACCAAATTGGGTGGGAGGGCGAACTGTGATGAGGATGCAGATGACCTTCAACATGATCTGGACAGGTTGGGCAATTCAATGGCAGATGCAGTTTTAATTTGGATAAATGTGAGATTATTCACTTTGGAAGCAAAGACAAGGTAGATTACGATCTCAATTGCTGTAAATTGGGAGAGGGGAGTGTGCAGCGGGATCTGGGTGTCCTTGAGCACCAATTGCTGAAGGTAAGCATGCAGGTGCAGCAGGTGGTAAAGAAGCCAAATGGTATGCTGGCCTTTATTGTGAGAGGTTTTGAGTACAGGAACATGAATGTATTGTTGCAGTTATGTAGGGCTTTGGTGAAGCCACGCGTATAATATTGTGTGCAGTTTTGGTCTCCTTTTCTGAGAAAGGATGTTCTTGCCCATGAGGGAATGCAACAAAGGCTTGCCAGGCTGATTCCGGAATGGTGGAATTGACATATGAAGAGAGATTGACTTGGTCAGGATTATTTTCACTCGAGTTCAGACGAATGAGTGGGGAATCTTATAAAATAGAGACTTACCTGAACATTTCCAGTTCTGACTTAGACTCAGAAACTTCCGAAGGTTCTGATTCACTTACTTAGATTGTTGCTCATGTAAGTTGGAGAGTTTAAATTTGTTATGTATTTCCCTAACCTCACCTTCACCCCAATCCCCTCACCCATTTACCTGCCACTCTACCCTATCCCCATACACATATCTCCCACCCTATCCTTTTCATCCATCTATCTACCACTTTACTCTCTCACTCGCTTACTTTACACATTTACCTTCTCTCCATTTCTTGACAAAATGCCTGTTAAACTGCAGAAATGGCAGTTAGTTGCGTGAAAGGCAAACGTGTCTTGGCCAACAATGATCCTGCACTGAAAATTGAGACTTCTAGAACAGGTACACGCTGCATTTCTTATGGTGCCTGCTTTAAAGGTGCAAGACAGAAATATTGCATCTGGGCAAGGGAAGAGGAAAGACTCAGCTTCAGAACCAAAGCCATTCCTCTAGTTCAGGTTACAGTCAGCCTCCATGCTCAGATTTGCATAGTTTCATAAAGAGCCAACTATCCTTTCGTTACAGTTTAGCCAACAAAAATTATCAAGTTAATTAACCAATATACAATTAAGTGCTTCATTTTACAGTAGGCTACAAAAAGTTTACAAAACCTCCTGGAATTTCAGCAATAATTTTACTTTTAGCCTGTGTTTTTATCTGATTTGAGCTGTCTATAAAAGGACAGATATGCCAATTACTAAATCCTGGTAAAGTAGCATTTCCAAGACACTTGATGTTCTGTACTGATATCATGCTGTTTTTGTATTGCTCTTGCTACCTCCCGAACACAAAAGCTGCACTCATGTTGGTAATAGATTTCTTATAATAATTTTCACAGTCCAGATTTGAAACATAGTCTTGAGCTGTAGTTATCACAAAAGCTGGATAAACTCTGGCTTTTCTCTGCCAAATACTTCAGTGGTTGACGTCTAAAACCTTTTGAAACATTTGTGCTTCACAAAGTGACCTTAATAGGTTCGGCTGCAAGGCAGAAAGGCAAAATGAGCTGCTGTTAATGACAATAACCATTTGGATCATGTGGCAAACTGTCCTTTTGACATTGTGTTAGAAGGTAAAGTTGCAATGTTGTAGCAAATTTTACATCAAAGAAAATATGCTACTGAATGATCAAATACAGATTGATGTTTGTAACATCTTCAATCCCCAAATCATGTATTTTCTAATCATAGACTAATTTTCTCTGACTACTTCCCTTCAAACCCATTTCAGCCTGGTTTTGTTCCAGTTACAGAAGAAGCCATGGTCTTGTCTTTTGATGCCTTCAAATTTACCATTGACGATTGACCATTTACCATTTACCATTGGCTTATTCATCTGCCAATCAAAACTGATGCCTCATAATGGCAGTGTGTCTTCTCAGACCCTATCATTACAAACAGTGAGGAGATGTCATTCTGTGTTTCATCTTTCAAACGAGCTAATAATAAATATTGCTCTAACTGATATGGCATGCAAAGAAGACAGTTCTAAAGAAGAAAAGCCAATGAATCAAATGTGCATTCCCAGATAGTTTGTGTGTGGTGTGGATTTAACCCCTTGTGAGTTAAATTTAACTAACCACTTCGTAATTATAAAGCAAATTGTAAATATTTCCTAAGCCAAGCAGACAAAATATGTTTGAAACCTGGAAATGCACGAATCATCAAACTAAACCTTGCATTATAACATATGTATTTAAGCAGAACATAAGACAAATAATGACCCAGGATTATTGAATTTTGTTATTTTCCATCCAAGCTGCACTCTCTTTAGCAGCTATATAATCATGCTCCTGCACTAAGGTTTCCTGTAACTATTGCCAGGATATTCTTGAAGCCAGCTGTTGAAAAGGTAATTAGTTTTTGCCAAGTTTGCAATATGTATTTTGATTTATTTACTTCTTTGACACTAAATGTTTAATACAAAGCAAAGCTATAAAGCTATTTTAGACACAAGTTTGTTTTTCTTTCTCAGCCTACAGAATCATAGAGTCACTCAACATGTGATTTGAAAAGGGTGCAGGGGATTTCTTAGTATAGTACCAGGGCTGAGAGACTTCAGTTCTACAGATAGACGAGCAAAGCTGCAATTGCTCTTCAGATTTAGATTAACTTTAAGGTAAATAAAGAGAAATTGTTCCCACTGGCTATCTGGTGGGTCAGTGGAGAGCCTAATATAATTGATCACACATGAAGATCTGCTTGGCGTAATCATGTGTTCTATACACTTGTACATATTTTGGTGCTGTCTGCAAACCTGTGGATAATTCCCTGAGCACCAACATCTGGGTAATTAATGAAAAGAGTAAACACCTACAGCAAGACTCCGAACAAGAACACAGCAGGGCACCAATGGCAGATTCAAATTCATAGATAACTTTCTACTTTCATGTGTTCAACCAATTGTTAGTTTATTGGAGTAGATGACCATTCATCCCATGAGGGTCTATATTTTAGAATGGCTCAATGTTGAGTTCCTTATGAAAAGCTTTCTGAAATGAAAGTCACCTCATCTGCTATCTTGGTGTCTTTTTCCTCCCCAAGATAATTCAATGAAGTTCATAAAGCATGCTCTTTTTTCCCCAGAAATCTTTTTGGATTTTACTCCTGATTGCTTCTACATCTCAATGGCCTACAGATTCCTTTGAGCGATTACCTATTCCTAAAGTCAAGCTAATGTACTTATAGTTTTCTGGTTAAGCTTTATTGCCCTTTTCTACAAAAAAAGAACATTTTTGGCACCCTCACAATCTGATTAAACAATGACTGACTCAAGTGACTTACTGAAGAAATGAGCAAGAAGCTCATGTTGCATCTACTCCACCTCTTTAAGCAGCCCCACATTGATACTCGAGGATTAACAGGCCAAACTGCTTTAACTTCTATATTCTATCAAAGATGATATTCTGATATTTTGGTACTGCACATTGTATTGATAACATTGCCATATAATGCTACCAGTTGAGTATCCTCTTCATGAGCGCAAAGTACTCATTTAGTATTTCTCGCATACATAGCTAATCCTTTCTAAACTGATCTTGAGTATCTTTCAGTAACCTAATACAATCTTTAATCTTCCTTTTAAATTTCCTATTACCCCACCATCACAGTTGTTAATTATCCACTTTTCATAGAGTTATACAGCATGGAAACAGACCCTCTGGTCCAACCAGTTCATACTGACCATAAATTAGTCTCACCTGACTGTGCTTGGCCCTCCAAACTTTTCTTATTAATGTACTTATCCAAATATCTTCCAAAAATTGTGACACGAACCCACATCCACCACTTCCGTTCTCTGTGTAAAAAAAACATTGACCTACATGTCCTTTTTAAATCGTTCTCCTTTCACCTTAAAAATAAACCCCTGGTCTTGAAATCGCCCACCAGAGGGAAAAGACACCTGCCATTCACCTTATCTATATTCCTCGTTTATAAGGTCATCTCTCAATTTCCTGTGCTCCAGTGAACAAAGTCTCAGCCTATCTAGCATGTCCCTATAACTAAAACCCTCCATTCCTGGCAATATCCTTGTAAATCTTTCCTGAATCCTCTCCAGCTGGATAATATCCTTCCTAGAACTGGGTGACCAGAATTGGACACAGTACTCCAGAAGAGGCCTCAACAATGTCCTGTGCAACCTCAGCATGATGTTCCCAACTCCTATACTCAAAGGTCTGAGCAATGAAAGCAAGTGTGCTAAAGGTCTTCTTAACCACCCTATCTACATGTGTTGCAACCTTCAAAGAATTATGTACTTGAATTCATGTTTCTCTGTTCTACAACACTACTCAAAGCCCTGCTTTTAATTGTACAAGTCCTGTCCTTGTTTGTTTTATCAAAATACAAAACCTTGCATTAATCCAAATTAAACTTCATCTGCCCATTTGGTCCAATTCATCAAGATCTCTGTGTAATCTTAGATAACAGTTTTCATTGTCTCCTATGCCACAAATTTTGGTGTAATCTGCAGACTTACTAACCATTCCTCATATATTGTCATCCAAATTTGTTATACAAATGACAAACAAAAGCTGGCCCAGCACTGATCCATTAAGCTTTTCTCTTAAATAGCATTGTTTAATTGTTCACGGTATTTGGCTTTTTTTTTCTGGTACTGTGTACTTCTACTTTATAGGATAGGTTTGTTTGTAGCCTTTGATGAAATTGATGAATTAAAGGTACAGTTGTATAAATGACAAAAGACAGTGGACCCAGCATCAATCCTTGTAGCACACCACTGGTCTCAGGTCTCCGGTTTGAAAAGCCACTCTGCACCACTACTGTCTTCTACCTTCAAGCAGTTCTGTATCTAAATGGCTAGTTCTCCCTGTATTCCGTGTGATCTAACCTTGCTAACCAGTCTATCGTGAGGAACCTTGTTGAATGCCTTACTGAAGTCCATATCAATCACATCCACTGCTCTGCCTCATCAATTTTCTTTGTTACTTCTTCAAAAAACTCAATTGAGTGAGTGATACGTGATTTCCCGTGCACGAAGCCATGTTGACTATCCCTAATCAGTTTTTGCCTTTCCAAATACATGCCTGGAGACAAAATGTAAATATGCTACAGTACCTGATCTATGTTGCTTACTGCTTGTAGAGTGAAACATCAGGCTATCTTAATCCATCAGCAGTGGTCACAGTATGGAACCTGTAAGGATATCAAAATTATATTATGCTTTATATGCAATTCATTCTCTCCTAAGACTGACACTTGGTATAGAACTTGCTAATGTCTTTCAATGAACCCAAGATCCTCTGGACTTTGGGAATAGGTCCATGCCAGCATTGAGGCGAGCAGTATCAGGAAGTAAACCAGTAACATAGTGTTGGTCTATATTTCCTGCAAAGAAGGAATCCCATACAATAATTTCATTTTGGAAACCATCATCTCTGAAGTGTCTGTAGCTTTGTATTTTATATTTCAGTTTGCTTCTCAAAACTGGGCTTTAGTTACATCTGTGCAAGCATGGGCATAAGAGTAATTGAAGATTACTCAATTGTACAGAATTGCACAATTATTCAAGCATGGACCAATCATTGCTTGCAGTACCCAACACCATCTCAGCAATGTACCTACTATGAGGGGATGACAGGGTATCAATCAGAAGAAAATAATTCAAGTAGATTATGCTCCTGCACACTCTAGGGCAGACAGGCTGATTAGTTGTCCGAGATCAGCTAATGAAATACAAATCAACTAATGGATCAACAAAACTTCAGGTGTCCCTTCATATCTAACAACTTGACAGCAACTGCGTGCCTGGAACCAGTGCCTGAAACCAGTTCAAGCTCCAAAACGAGTATTTAATCTTGGCTGAGTACCAAAGCTCTGCACTGTCACAGCTGTCACTCACGTAATATAAGACACACAAGGCCTCAAGCACATTTCATCATTTTGCTAGAACAGCCTAGCTTTATTTCTTAGAATCTGCCCTCTGCATTTACCCTAGGAAATTCTTGGATACTGCTGAAGACTTCAATTAAATTGACCATTCTCTGCGTCATTCTTTCAATAGAAGATGGTACTGGCCTGCAATAAGGAATCCTAAAATTCTAAATTTACTCAGGGTAGTGAGTTCTTAGCAGTGCCATGGCCAACATTCCTCCCTTAACCACTATCCCAAAGAGATATTATCTCACTGATACTTGACAGCCATTACTTGTAAGAGAGTGGTTGCCATAGTGTACCAATGGACTGCACTTCGAGGCTTCATTATACAAAGCATTTTGAGATATTGAGACATGTGAAAGCACAACAGAAAATGCAAGAACTATCCTGAACTTAACTGCAGTGTCAACTGTTCCCCGATTTCCAGATACACCCTTCCTCTCGCCATAACCGCAGAGAAACAGTTTGCATTCTCCCACTGCTCCTTTCCTTGCAAACCAAGTTGAAAATGCTTAGACAGGGTGGTGAGATGGAGTAGGAATTTCTAACCTGTCATGTAAATCTTGCAGTACAAGGAAACTGCAGATGTAGTAAACTGATATTACACAAAAAACACTCTCTATACAAGTGAACGACATTTGTAAAACGCCAACAATATTCCCAAGGTGAATCAGAATTGTGTGACATGACTCTATAATGAAGGTGTGCAGCTGAATGTTGATGCAGATACTCAGCTCGTCCTTGAGTGGTGTATATCTGGGACACTAATTAAACTACTATGAAACTTAACTCCCTCTTTTCACACCCCTGAAGGCATAGAATAGATTGTTCCAAATGATCTGCTGAAGAAGGTAACTAAACCACTCGGAAGAAAAGGTCCTTTATCAAATAAATGGCAGACTATTATTAGCATTAATGTTCCTAGACTATAAAGCATTAAAAACAAAATCTATCAATAACTTGAAGTAGCATGATTCAATGATGGATACACTTTGACGTGGGTTGCTTGATAGACCAGCATCATCTCTTCAATATACATTTTAAAAAGATAAGACAGAAACATACACACCTATCCACATTCACTATAAACCCGGCATATAAATCCGTTGTGTGCTGTGATACTAAGTTTAAGTACAATGGAATAATCATTTATTGATACAGCGTACTCATTAACCAGTACTATGTGGTGGGTGGGGGTTCTGATTAGCTTATGGTAGAAAGGATGTGAAAGTATTGACTCTCAAGGATGATAACAGGGATAGGAAACAATGTTCATGAGATGCCATTTGAGATAATGAGACCAATTTCACTGGTGGAGAAGGCTGTAAGACTTCATTTATTGGAGTGTGCTTTAGGAAGGTAAATAGGAAAAGACTATTTCCTCTTGCTGGTGAGTTAACATCAAAGAGTCATTCATTTTAAATTGTCACTGGGGATTGAAGAGAGGAGTAAGGAGAAACTTTACACGAGGAGGTTAGAACGTAGAATGGTTTCTCAAAAGAGAGTAGTTCAAATGGATAGCTCTTCCACTTTTGAGGAGCCATGATTTGGAAGTGTCTGTGTTGGACAGGGGTGGACAAAGTTAAAAATCACAACACCAGGTCACAGTTCAACAGGTCTACCTGGAAGCACCAGCCCTCAGAGTGGCGCTGCAAAAGCTAGTGCTTCCAAACAAACTTGCTGGACCACACCCTGGTGTTGTGATTTTCAAATTTTGAGGAGGATAGCATAAATATTTGAAGCGACTGAATGTTGAGAACCATTGCAGGACAGCACAGAATTAGCAATGTGTTGACCCAGAAAAGATCAAATATGAACACAACAGGCCGAGCAACCATCGTTCTACGCTGTAAAGTTTGTAGTTCTGTGGGCAATAATGATGTCATATACATCATCTACTTCTAAATATCCCAGAAAGTTCAACACATCTGAATCAAACCTGAAATATTCCAGGTCTCTTCAGCTCCATTGCATACCTTAACACCATACATGAAGATTGAAGGTTCAGAACATTCATTGCAAGATGCAAAAGACTATACCAGTAGAATTTAAACGATTGAATAATCAGTGAAAAATTGACCAGCACACAGACAAGAAATCTTTGCTTGGTTTGAAGCAGAGAGCAGGCCAACACTGCTTTGACAGGTTGTCATTTATATCAACTCTCCAAAATAACATCTCCCTAAGCCCCTTGCCATTAATGTTCTTCAGACACCGATTAATTAATTTCCCAATTCTTTGTCCAAAGTTGTGACAAATTATATTAATTGCTTTTGACAGAACCTAAATCTGAACAGAGAAAAATAATTTAACTTCTCCTTTTGACAGAGATCATAAGTTGAACTTCCCCACATAAAGAATTGTATGTTTTTTTATTCATGACTGGATATCTGAAAGTACTTTACAGCCAGTGAAATATTTGAAGTGTGATTGCTATTAAAACCAATGTTTAATTTTTGCATTCTAAACTGTGGTAAGAGGGCCAGGTTAGCTCAGTTGGGTTGGACGGCTGATTTGCGATTTAGAGTGACACCAATAGTGTGAGCTCAATTCCCGCACCAGTTCAAGTTACCACGATGGGGTCTCCTTCTCAACCCCTCCCCTCGCCAAATGTGTGGTAACCCATAGGTTAAATCAGCAATTATCTCTTTCCAGTGAGAGTGCAGCCCCTAAGGTCTGGTAAAACAATGGCAACTTTACCTTTTAGACTGTATTTGGAGGTGCTGGTGTTGGACCGGGGTGGACCAAGTTAGAAAAAGACTACACCAGTTTATAGTCCAACAGGTTTATTCAGAAGCGCCAACTTTTGAGGCTAGTGCTTCCAAATAAACCTGCTGGACCACGATCCGGTGCAGTGATTTCCAACCTTTTAGACTGTAGTGTATCAAGACTGAACAGATAAATCAAACCTAGCCCCATTCTCATCACACGAAAAGTTTCTTTGATACCAATCCTTGAAGATGCTCGTTCACTCATGGTAAGTTACGTGGAGATCTACCAATCAAGTGCGCTACATATAGAACTTGATATCCAGGTCAAGCTCTCATCATTCTTTACTTCATTTTCCAACATGTCACCAAGCTAATTCCACAATCTCTCAATTCCTGAGCCTTGCCTCCTACTGCAGCACCAAGTATCAAGATCTTCACCTATCCTCTGGATACGTAAATCAATTTTGGTAGCAAGCATTCAGAGTTTGACATTTGGTTTACGAAGTCCCATCCCATGATCGACGAAGTGACTCTGCATTTGCAAGGAAACACACAGGACAGGCTCCTAGGAATTTCCAACCAAAGCTGGAACTTTAGCATCATAGAATCCCTACCGTGTGGAAACAGGCCCTTTGGCCCAACAAGTCCATGCCGACCCTCCGAAGAGTAACCCACCCAGATCCATTCCCCTACCCTATTAACCTATATTTACCCTGACCAGTGCACCTAACCTACACATCCCTGAACACAATGGGCAATTTAGCAATTCACCTAACCTGCACATCTTTGGACTGTGGGAGGAAACCAGAGAACCCGGAGGAAACCCAAGCTGATATTAGAAGAATGTGCAATCTCCACACAGACAGTCACCCGAGGCAGCAGTGCAAACCACTGAGTCATCATGCCACCTTTATGCCTTTCCTTTCCCAGCAGCGCAACAAGAGATGTGCACTTTTCATGTCCCAAAAACCATGATGATAAACACCACATTCAACTTGTGCAAAACACCAGAGAGCTGGTTGATAACCAGATCCATAAGTACAACAAACCTTTTATTAACGGAACCTCCGGAACCAGGAGTGTGTCAGTTAACCAAACATTCTGGTTAATCAAGTGGTACACCTAACCACAGTAAACCCGACCAAGCAAAGCTTCTAGAGAGCAACATCCCTCAAAAGAATCTATGTGAAAACATCAAAACACCTGCTAAAATCGATGTAAAAATACAGGAAGTAACAGAAATGCAATGCAATACATACACATTCACAAGCTTTTTTTACTAAGCTTGTCAAATTTATATTTGATTGTTTCATTAACAAACCATGCTGTACCTAGTGTTATGTGTTAATTAGGATCATTTTTACTGCAGGACAAATATATTAAAACTGGTTACGTCAGGGATATTTGAACAACAGCGTAGATCCAACCAAACCAGTGGCAAATTCACTTTAAATCTAGTCTAAATCTTGCTTCAGGTAAGTCTCGTATCAATTAATATTTGATGTGCGTGAGTACAATTAGTTTCTCGAGAGTCGACAGCTTAAGCCTGTTCTCAATGAAACCCTATTGTATGCTGTGGCCTCATGACCATTATTAGTCATGACACTGAGATTATTTGGAATTCTTGCTTTCATAAATCAACTATGCATGTTTCACAGAACTATATTTTCTGCTGCCAGAAAAAAAGCATTAAAAGTTATCTGATTTTTTTTCTGAATTAGAATGTTTATTTTAAGTGAAGCCTGTAATATTGGCAGACCCAGGAATGCTAGTTCTACTACAATTGCAGTCAGTGCAAATGCTCGTAGACTTTGTACAAATTTATAAGCAAGACCAAGTTGCCATATGGAAACTTCCCTTGACTGGGTTACTTAGATCTAACAAAGGCCAAGTTCCTTCCTGCTGATTTTGGACAGATTTTTTGACAGATTTCTAACAATAGCGTGCACTGTAAATGTGTTAAAAAATGTTTCGTGTAATTGTAAATACTTTCTTGTGTGATAGATACAGACTTGTTAAAAAAAACTATTGTGCATAATAAAATAATACAATACAATATAATACAGCACAGGTACAGTCCTTTCAGCCCACCAAGCCTTATTTAGACCTGGGACTCATTGCCCATATGTGGTTTCTATTCCTCTGCTTGCCTCCTGTTCATGTGTCTATCACGATACACCTTAAATGTTGCTAACATGCCTGTTTCAACCACCTCCACTGGCAGTCCATTCCAGGCACCCATCAATCTCTGTGTAAAAGATGTTCCCTGCGCTTCTCCCTTAAACTTTCTCCCTCTCACCCTGAACCTGTGACCTTTTATAGTTGACCTTTCAGCACTCTGACTATCCTCCCCATCAATGCCCCTCATAATTTTGTGGACCTCTGTCAGGTTACCATTCAGCCTCCATCTTTCCAGTGAAAACCATCCACGTTTATCCGACCTCTCCTCATAACTAAAACCCTCCAGACCAAGCAACATCCTAATAAACCTTCCCTGCACCTTCTCCAAAGCTTCCACAGTGGACGGCACGGTGGCACAGTGGTTAGCACTGCTGCCTCACAGCGCCTGAGACCCAGGTTCAATTCCCGCCTCAGACGACTGACTGTGTGGAGTTTGCACATTCTCCCCGTGTCTGCGTGGGTTTCCTCCGGGTGCTCCAGTTTCCTCCCACAGTCCAAAGATGTGCAGGTCAGGCGAATTGTATTCAGGAATGTGAAGATTAGGTGCACTAGTCAGGGCTAAATATAGGGAAATGGGTCTGGGTGGGTTACTGTTCGGATGGTCAGTGTGGACTTGTTAGGACGAAGGGCCTGTTTCCACACTGTAGGGATTCCATTCCATTCTGTGTGCCTTCTTGACCATCTTATCCATCCGTGTTACCACTTTCAAGGCTCTGTGGACCTGTGTACCCAGGTTCCTCTGTATGTCAGTGTCGTAAGGGTTCTGTCATTTACTATATAATTTGCAACTGAATTTGATCTTCCAAAATGCATCACCTTGCATTTGTCCAGATTAAACTCCATCTGCTATTTCTCTGCAGTAGTTTGCAATCTGTCTATATCACACTGTATCCTTTGACAATCCTCCTCACAATCTGTGATTCTACCAGTTTGTCATCAGGCCACCTACATTTTCCTCCAGATCATTTAAATATGTTACAAGCAACAAAGGTCCCAGCACTGATCCCTACAGAACACCATTGGTTACTCATCTCCATTCTGAAAAGCACTCTTCCTTCACTACAGTCTGTTTTCTATGACCAAGTCAGTTTTGTATTCTTCTAGCCAGATCCCATGAAGTACCTTATCAAGTGTCTTTCTAAAGTCCATATAGACAACATCTACTGCCCTTCCATCACCATCATTCTTGTCATCTCCACAAAAAACTCAATCAAGTTGGTGACAGATGACCTTCCCCGCACAAACCCATGATGCCTATCACTAACAAGTCAATTCGCTTCCAAATATGAATAAATGCTGTCTCTCAGTATCTTCTCCAACAGCTTCTCCACCATTGACATCAAGCTCAATGGCCTGTAATTACCTGGATTAACTTGGTTTCCCTTCTTAAACATAGGAATAACATTAGGCATTCTCCAGTAGTTTGGAATGTTGCCTGGGACCAGACTGGATGCAAGTGTATCCCTTGCCTCCCATATTGTCCTGGGATAGATCCCATCTGGCCCTGGGGACTTTTTAATACATTTCAAGACATTCAACACTTCCTCCTTCATTATGTTGACCTGCCTAAGAATATTCCCACATCTTTCCTTGACCTTAATGTCCATCATGTCCCTGTCTTTGGTGAATACCGATGTAAAGTTAAGGATCTCACCCATTTCCTCTGGCTCCACATATAACCTCCCTCCTTTATCCTTGAATGTGCCTACACTTTCCTTAGGTCCTAATATGTGTATAAAGGATTCTCCTGAACCCTGCTGGCCAAGGACATTTCATAACCCCTTTTAGCCCTTTTAATTCCGTTTGAACTCCTTACTACTTTCTCTATATGCTTCAAGGTGTTTGCTTGTTTTTAGTTGCCTAGACCTTAAAAATGTTTTTTTTGACTAAGCTGAAAATTTGCCTCATCTAAAATTCCTGAATCCTGCCATTCCTGTCCATCAGTTTCACAGAAACATGCCCGGCCTGCACTCTAGTCAACTAGTCTTTAAAAGACTCCCAAATGTCAGATGTGGATTTACCCTCAAACAGCTGCTTCAAATCCACATTCTCCATTTATGCTCTAATTTGGTTACAATTGGCCTTTCCCAGTTTAACACCTTCATCCAAGGTCCACTCTTCTCCTTATCCATAAGTATCCAAACACGTGTGGGATTATGCCCATTATTCACAAAAAGCTCCCCCATTGAAATTTTGATCACCTGGCCAGGCTCATTTCCCCTGTCTTGTTGCACTATCCACATACTGTTTCAAAAACCCTCCTGGACACATCTAACAAATTGATCTCCATCCAAAACCCTGGCAGTACGGGAATCCAAAACAATATGGGGGAAGTTAAAATCACCCACCACAACAACCCTGTTATTTTCACATCTTTGTAAAATCTGACCACATACCATAAAAACAGTGTGGAAAGAGGCCATTCAAAACATCTTGTCTGCATTGATCCTCTGAACAGCATCCCACCCAGACCCAGATCCCCCCCTATCCCGTAACCCTGCATTTCCCATGGGTAACCCACTAGCCTGCATGCCCTTGGCCACTAGGGGCAACTTAGCATAGCCATTCCACCTAACCTGCACATGTTTGGCACATCTCTTCCAAATCTCTTCCTCTATCTCCTGCTGGCAGTTTGGAAATCTGTAATACAATCCCAGCATTGTGATTGCACCCTTCCTATTCCTGAGCTCTACCCATAATGCCTTGCTGCAAGATTGCTGCAGGATGTCCTCCCTCAACACAGCTGTGATAAACTTCCTAACCAGCAATTCAATTCCCCACCTCTTTTGCTTCCTCCTCTGTCTCATTTAAAACATCAGTATCCCAGAAGATTAAGCTGTCCTTCTTTCAACCATGTCTCTGTGAAAGCAACAGCAACAACACAACTGCATGCATTAATCCAGGTTCTAAGTTCATCCGTTTTACTTTCTTGTAGACTTCTTGCATTGAAGCAAACACAGTCCAAGCCTCCAGTTCTGCTGAGGTCAGCAACCTCTCTCTGACCACTCTTCCTCTTAGCTATATTTGCATTCGTCTCAAGCTCGTCCCAGTCTCTAGACTTACTGATCTGTAGCTCTGGTTCCTACCCTCCTCTTCCCCACGTTCTCCCCCCACCCCCACCACACTAACTTAAACCCTCTCGAATGACACTATCAAACTTCCCTGTCAGACTATTGATGCCCCTCCAGTTCAAGTGCAATCAGTCCTTCTTGTACAGGTCTCACCTTCCCTGGAAGACATCCCAATGATCCGCATATCTAAAGCCCTCCCTACTACACCAGCTTTTTAGCCATGTGTTCAATTGTATTCTGTTTCTGTTCCTCAGTGGCACAGGGACTAATCCTGCTTTTTAGTTTACTGTCTAACTCCCTGAACTGTTGTTGCATGACCTTATCTCTCTCCTTACCTATACCATTACTGCTCATATCTCCTGCTGGCAGTTGACAATGACTTCTGTCTGGTTACCCTCTCATTTCAGAATGCCCTGTACCCACTCAGAGGCATCAGGATCCTGGCACCAGGGAGGCAATATGCCATCCTGGAGTCTCTCTCATGGCCACAGAAGTGCTTAACTGTGCCCCTGACTCTTACTATTGCTGTACCATGCTTTGTCCGTCCCCTCTGTACAGCAGGTCCAGCTATGGTGCCACTGCTCTGGCTGCTGCAACCGCTGTCACCTGATAGGCCATTCCCCTTATCACTATCCAAAACAGAGAACTCATTTGACAGGGGGACAGCTGTAGGGGTGTCCAGCACTGATGGCCTGCCCTACCTAGCAGTCACCTGTCTATGTTCCTGTACTTTCGGTGTGACCACGTTTCTGTAACTTCTAACTATGCCATTTTCTGCCATTTGTGTGCTCCGTACTGTCTCTAACTGCCACTCAAGCCAATATATTCATTCAGTGATCAGCTAAAGCTGGGTACAGTTCCTGCTGATGTAATTATCAGGGATGCTCTCAGTGTCCACGATTGCTCACATCTCACAGGTGGAACAGAAAACGCCAAAAACTGACATGACCGTTGAGGGATCACTTCTGGGGGTTGTACGTTCAGTGTACTTTCCATTATCAATATAAAAGTGAACTTCCTATAGATGTATTCATAATTATCACAATGGAAAAGAAATGATTAAACGTTAAAAGCTACTTTAACTTTTCTCTCAGACCTTTCACCTTTTCATTCTCTCTCTCTCTCTCTCTTTCTTTCTCTCTGTCTCTCTCTCGTATATTTCATCCCGCAAGCTGTAGGCAATTTGTAACTCATCTGCTCTGTTTCCTTTCTCTCAACAATAACCACCAGGCCTCAAGACCACAATTAGATTTTATTGTCGCAAGTATTCAAGTACAAGGATACAGGAGTACAGTGAAAATTTCATGTCACCGTTCTCAGCACCATTTTAGGTACAAGGTACCTCAGACAACATCTTAGATAAAAAGTAGAAAAATAAAGAAATAAGTTAAAGTTCAGCAGCAGTTCTTGTCATTATAAAGTTAAAAGATCCAAATTATAGTCTGGGCTTGATCTCTCCTCTGCACTGCATTTGATCTCTTGATCCTTGCACTGGTATCTTGCCACCAACTGCCATCGAGGTTCACCAGCCACCTCGCCAGAGGCCCGCTGTGGTGCCGCTCCTCACCACTTACACAATGCTGCTGACAGCCAGAGTTTTGCCAGACACACCAACCACCTCGTGGCCAACCGACAAAGTCCCCGTTCTGGACACCCAGCCGTCACCATTGCTGCGTTCACAACCAAGCTCCCTCCGGAAAGTAAGTAGAGGAAGCAAATCTTTTAAAAAAAACTTAAAGAAATAGAGAAAATAGCGAGAAAGGTAGAAAGAAAAGTGGCCAGAGCGAATGGGCTTTACTCTGCCACCATCTTGATCTAAGGCTCACACTTTACCATTGTGACATTGTGACCTAACTTCCACTGCTAGATTGGCATTCTATGTATGAACTGCCTTCCTAGCTTTGTAACTTCATTAACTTGTGAGTAACAGTTGGACCTTGTGATTCCTGGCCCACTGCCCTGTGCACACAGTAACCTTACCTGCACATTTAGACAAGTGTGAGCGCAGGGAAAGTGAACCACCCCCCTCCCTCCCACCGTCCGGCAGTCTTTTCCTGAAACCTGAGCTATTTTAACTCTGAGACTAAATTGAAATAGCTGAGGAAGTTCTTCCACTGAACCAAGTGTGAGTGATGTTAGTTGGGTTGGAGGACCAAGGTCGCCAGGATTCCAAGGCAGTGGTCCTTGACATTAGGTAAGGGCTGTGATGGTTACGGTCAGGACATGTGGCAAACCCGAGACTCTGGAATCCTAAGTATTCTTGTAAAGATGTGATAGCGATGGAGCAAACAATCCATCTCTTGCTAGCTCATTAGGACTGCATTACTTTACTAAGAAATATGTTGGACACTGAACCTAACAGCCTGTTTTGGCACTCAGCATCTCACACTATGGTTCAGTGGTCTGGAGTGACCCTGAGCAGGCACAAAGTTAAAAGACTGATGAGGAGCCTGTGGTCAAGGATAGCGTAACCTCTGTATTGTTTTCAGTAGATGGAGAGGGATAAACACTGTCTTATATAATATCTAAAAGTATACATGGGTAAATTTATTTTTTCTACTATCTTTGGACATGATTTGACTGTTATCCATGGCTAAAATCATATGATCAGAGTAAAGGGTTATTAAACCAACTTGTGTTTCAAGGCTTGATTGAATATAGAAACTAGCTATCTATATAGCATCCAAAAGGTGTGGAAGTAATGTGTTTGCTTTCATGTTCAGCTTTGAATTTTCTATAAAAATTTGAAAAAGTTTGCTTTACCTTTGAAAGGAAATCTGGTGTTTGTAAATAGTTCATCTGCATCAATTCATCTGGAGTAAGTAAAACAGAAAATTGAATTGAAATAGTCAACTTTCTTATTTAATACCTGAATATTTATGGACACACTTGAAAGCTGCTTGAAAACTTTGTGATTAAATGAAGATTGAAGATTCATTACAGTCCCATAACTGCAGTAAGTAGCTGAGCCCAAACAGTTATTGAATATAGTTATGTAATTTATCTTGTCAAAGTTATGCCAGATAACGTTCGTGTTTTCTTGTTTGTCAGAGCAAATCAATGGTGTCAAAGTATTCAGTGATTCTCTCAGACCATTGGGCAAGAGCTTGGGACTTTAAAAAGTTAATTCCTGCCACACTTTGTTCATTAGACTGATTATTCACAATCCTGCAACATTCTGGTCAATTATGCTCCCATTATCCAAAACATTATATAGTACATAATATTCAGCTGCATGTTGCCCTCTGGAATTTGTAACGCACAGATTACTTATGCAGTGACACAGATGATCTGTGTTCATCGAAGTGTCACCTCTGGGAAGTACTATAAACTATACCAGAAAGTTTGATAGATCATCAAAGGGATGTGTTGTTTGGCACATTTCCAGACATTTTCTTGTAAATGTTGTTGGATTTTATATCTTTAATATATTGGAATTCTTTTATTTTAAGTCTCTAATTGTTCACTGAGTTTGAAAGTAAGATGACCAATAAAAATACATGATTGTTTTCAGCAGCTACCTTTCCATCATTGCATTAACAGATAACTACTCATTCTTGTTTAGATGTTTTAAACACTTTTGATGTATGGATTTTATCCTAATTACTATCTTTATGATTCATTCCCCACATCGAAGGTGTAATGTATTCTTTTACAAATATGACATTTGTGGAAATCATGTTGTCTTTCTCATTTCAGGTATGATAAGTATAAATGTAGGTTTGGAGATCTGCATCTACCATCATTCATGGTATTGCTTACAATGAATTAGATCATAAGCTTTATGGTTATGGTCCTAGATGATGTAATTACTAGATGAGTGAAATTCCAGGCTGAAATCTGGCTTGATAGTTCTTTTTTTTGTTTAAACAAAATGCTCTTTCACTGAGATGCAAGCACACAGTGCTGCAGATTTAATTTTAATATCAAAACAAAAGTTTATTATGTAAAAGCAATAAAATAGGAAATAGTATGAATCAACTAGTTACCTATATTCACATAATATTTACACCAATTTAAACGTTTTGAAGCACATTGTAAATGCAATCCCAATAATCACAACCACACTACTTTGTGTTACTCGTCTAGAGAGAGAATTCCCTTCTCTATCCCATATATAGGGCCTAACTTTTGCTTCAATCCTCAGTCTTGAAAATCTGTGAGCCTCTTCCCTGACACTTCATACAACTGACTTGTGACTTGCTCAGTATCAAATAACCCCTCCAGGGTTTAACCATACACTTCGGATCTGGAGATTTTGAATACTTACACTGAAGTAACCTATTTCCTAGCAGTTCTAAATGATCTCCTTTCTTCAGGAGAAACTGTTTTATACGTCTAACTTTAACCAGGACTTCTGCAAAATGAAAACAAAAGAGGAACAAAAGCTAAATGAAACCAAATACCAAGCTGTGCATGTTTCCCCTAAGCCAAAAAGAAACACGATTCCACATCCTTCTGAATGAAGTCTAATGTACGATATTATTTGTTTGTCTGTAAAATTCTCCCAATGTAAACAGTTTCTCATTAGCTGAAATAACAATATTTCTAACCTTTTTTTTAAGCAAACCATGACTTTGGTAGGCCTTACAAGTTAATCATTAAACTCCTTCATATACACAGACCAAAATCCACATGCACCTAATACAATATTAAAACTAAACTAAACGATATTACAATGCTCACCTGGGGGAATCCAAGATAAAGGCAACCTAGGAGGATCACGTTTGCCTGGCGCCACACCACAACATCAGCAGGACAGAACTAGAACCCATCCCATCCATGCTCTTCTGAGTTTTAAAAAAAAGTAAAAGAACCTGAAAATTTTACTTACCCTTGCTTTTGCTGTGGGAGAATGCTGAAAAAAGGAGGAAGTTTGCCTGGGGCCAGGCCTGTGGCTCAATCAGCCCAGGCGGTGGTCTTGCTTACTCACCAGGCCTTGTTTGAGGAGCTTGCCAACTCTTGTGAGGTCCTCAGGAAGTAGATTGAAGGAAAATGTCGAAGAAAATCTGAACCCGGTCTCTGCTGTGCTGCAAGACTTGGAGAAAAGGACCGAAGAGCTCAAGCGCAGGGCCACAGGGGTGGAGGCAGATGCTGATTCATCCAAGAGTCAGATTGATGCCCTGAAAACACAGGTCTGTGGTTTGTTAGATCGGGTGGATGACCTTGAGAACAGGGGCAGAAGAAAGTACCTTTGCATTGTTGGCATGGCGGAGGGGACAGAAGGTGAGTGGCCAGTGGAATTCATGAGATGTGGTTCCCAGAATTCCTTAGTTTGGAGGCTGAAAAGAGAAGTATAAAGATTGAGAGAGCCTACCGCGTCGTGACATGAAGGTCAGGAATGTACCAGCGCCCTTGCCCTCTCCTGGTATGATTGGATCAGTACAAAGACAAACAGAATCATGGAAGCTTTCAGAGCCCGAGGGAAGGATCTGAGGGTGTTGGTGTGCGAGTGCTCCAGGGTCATGTTTTTCCAAGACTTTCCAATGGTGGTGATTCGGAAAAGGAAGTCCTGCAACGGCATCAATAAGAGACTGAGAGAGCTTGGGATCCAGTATTCTCTAAGATATCCAGCGGTGCTTCGGATTAATTATAATGGATCTATACATTTATTTGACTCACCAGAGCATGCGAGGAACTTTCTGGACATGCTTACTTAATCTGTACAGTTGAAAAGGCACAGATAACAGAGTTATTTGGATTTGTCCTTCTTTAGAGAAGACTTGGTGGAGTCTCCTTTCGGAAATAATAAGTTGCGTTAAATTATGCTTGGGATGGATAGAGTATTTACTTTTAATTTCTAAGTTAAGTTGTGCCAAAGGATGAGTGACATATTTATTTTTAATCTATCTGTGTATATTACTAATCCTGTCTTGTCCTACCGAGTTGCCTGTGTTTGTGGCAAAACTCTAGCTGGTACAAGTTAAGGGGATGGTTAGGATAGTTAGTAGGGTTTTGGGATGTGTAGATGCCCCCATTGAATGGGGGGTAAGTTCCTCAAATCAGTGCCTTTGGTGCTTGTTTATTTTTCCGTTTTTGGTGTACATAGTTTTTGCAAGTTTTGTAGGTTTGTGGGTTGTCACTGTTTTAGTTTATGTAGATTTTGTGTTTTATGGACTTTCTTGTACTGAAACTCCATGATTCAGAGTTCAAGTTCTTCATCTCTGGAGTCTAAATGGTGCTATAGAAGGTTATCGCTCAGGATGTGTTCAAGTGGTGTACCTGGAACATTAAGGGGAATCACTTGCTGGTCAAGAGGAAGAACGTACTTTCCTATAAGGGAGAGGGTGGTGCAAGAAGCACATCTAAATGATGCAGAGCATCTGAAACTGCAATGGGTGTGACTGGGTTTATTTCTTATTTTTCAATACTAGGAGTAGGGGACAGGTAATATTTGTTAGGAAGAACCTCCCATTTAAGTTGTTAAAGCGTATTAAAGACACGCACAGGAGATTTGTAATCCTTAAAGCTTTGATAAATGGGGAAGAATACAAGATCTTAAATGTTTACTGTCCCCCAGCACATCCCCTCAAGTTCTTGATAGATGCACTTTCTAAACTAGTTAACCTCACATCTCAGCATATTATCGAAGGGGAGGATTTTAATTGTCTAATAGACCCTACAATGGACAGATTGCACAAAGGCCCCCCAATATCTTCACAATCAATGCAATTAAGGGATTTGTGTGTTGAACTAGGATTGGTAGATGTTTGAAGGCACCTTCATCTACTGGCAGGGATTTTACCTTTTTCTTGAATCTGCACAAATGCCTTACCAGGATAAATCTCTTTTGGACTCATGGAGCGCATTTGGGTTCGATGGTATCACATACAATTGGCAATATTGCTATTTCTGATCAGACTCCAGTGTATCTAATGGTCAAGAGTAAGGATACTATGGTATACACTATAAGACCATAAGACAAAGGAGTGGAAGTAAGGCCATTCGGCCCATCGAGTCCACTCTGCCATACAATCATGGCTGATGGGCATTTCAATGCCACTTACTCTCACTCTCCTATATCCCTTAATTCCTTGTGAGATTAAGAATTTATTAATCTATGCCTTGAAGATCTTTAACATCCCAGCTTCCACTGTGTTCTGTGGCAATGAATTCCACAAGCCCGTCATACCCTGGCTAAAGACAAGGCACTGGCAACTGGTCTCCTTCATTCTTAAGGATAGCAAGTTTACTGAATTCTTTTCTACTGAATTCAGGGCTTTTTAGATATTAATTCAGGCTCGGCCAGCAATCCATCCATTCTCTGGAAAACTGCAAAAGCCTATGTTAGGAATTTAGTTATTTCCTATTCTGCCAGTAAAAAACGGCAGAAGGGTGAGCAGCAACGCTGGCTTGAGACACATCTGAAGGCAGCTGAAAAGGCATACTTTGATAGGCCCTCATTGGCTAAACTGCAGAGGATCCCAGTACTTGGGTCCACACTGAACCCCATGCTATCGCAGACAGCTACACAGGAGCTTACGTTTAAAAGCCAGAGGCTGTCTGAGCAGGGAGATAAGCTGGGCAAGTACTTAGCATACCTCGCCAGGAAAAAGAGTGCTCCCCAAGCCATTACCTTGATCAGAGAAGGTTCTCGACATTTAATATTTTAAAAGGATTAAAGCAGCATTTCAGAAATTTTACTCCAAACTATACTACTCTGAAAGTTGTGAGGATGGGGAGGTTAGGATGGAGTCTTTTTTTAAGAGTTTGGACCTCCTGGGAGTGACCTCTGAGCAAAAGTCTCTCCTTAATGCCCTGTTGTCAGTGTAGGAGGCTGTGAGGCAGCTCCAGAATGGAAAGGCACCTTGTCCTAACAGACTTCCCAGTGAGTTTTATAAGGAATTTATAAGTATACTATCAGGACCGATGCTTAGTATGTTTAACGATTCTCACAGTCGTGGCCTCCTCCCACCATTTTTAAGGGAGGCAAACATATCTCTTATCCTTAAAAAAAAAAGGAAAGGCCCCAGAGGACTGTGCTTCCTACAGGCCCATCTCGTTCCTGAATGTTGATTTCAAAATCCTATCTTGCGCTTAGACTAGAAACTGTGCTGCCCTTCATCATTAAGGAGAATCAGACAGGTTTTGTAAAAGGTCACAGATTGTCGAATAATGTCAGGATTATATATGATTAATATATAATCCAAGTATGTCAACAACGATGGTACAGGGATTACTGATCTCTTTAGATGGGGAGAAGGCATTTGACTGAGTTAAGTGGCCTTTTTTTAATACTTTAAAGCTGTTTGGCTTGGGAGAGGTCTTTATCAGATGGGTAAAGGTTTTGTCCAGTGACCCTCTTGCCGTGGTCCTCACCAGTTGTGTGCAGACAAGCAGTGTCAATATTCTTAGTAGCAGTCGCCAGAGCTGTCCCTCATCACCGTTGGTTTTTACATTGGTGATTGAACTGTTGGCAGAAGCAATACGTAGGGATCCCAATAGATCAGCTCCAGAAATGGGGACAAATAAGATTGCATTGTATGCCGATGATGTTCTTGTCTGTTTATCAAACTCAACAGTTTTGGTGCCTCTTCTGATACAATGCATTAATTCGTTTGCGGCTTTTCGGATTACAAGATCGATTTTGCGAAATTAGAGGCTATGTCCATGGGTGGTCTCCCGAAAATATGTGGTCCTGAGGACGAATCTCTATTTCTCTTTAGGTGATCACAGGAGGGCTTTCTATACTTAGGTATATTCATTACTCCCGTCTTTGATCAGCTATTTAAAAACAATTTTGCCCATTTATTCGACAGATTCAAATAAAACCTTCGAAGATGGGAGTTGCTTCCAATCTTTTGGTTAGGTCCGATAGCCCTCATTAAAATGAATATTCTTCCCCCCTGATGTTGTATCCTTTGCGAATGCTTCCTTTGCTTTTTACTAAGCAAATATTTAGTAGACTGGGCGGCTGGTTCAGTTCCTTTATCTGGTATCGCAAGCGACCCCTTATTAAATTGATTAAACTGCAGCTGCCCCACAGACTGGGAGGAGTGAACCTCCCAGATACCAAAAACTATCAACTAAGCTTGCAGCTATCTTATGTGAATGAGACCCTCATTCACTATGGTTGGACATTGAAGCATCTCAGGCAAGATGTCCTTTTGCTGTTTTTGGACAAAATGAAGATAGTTAAGGAATATTGACGTAGCCCAATAATTATTAATACTGTTAAAGCTTGGAGAGCAATGCGTTAGAGTGAGGGCAATATTGCCAAAACATCTTTTTTTACACCCATAATTGGTTTGCCAGGTTTTCAGCTGGAGATGATAGGCTCAGGATTTAAACTATAGGCAGCTAAGAAGTGTGTCTTGCCTGGGTGACTTATTCGAGGGGAATATACTGATGTCTTTCGACTAGTTGGCTCGCAAATACAGGTTGCCCAGTAGGGATCTCTTCTGTTTTTTTCAAATTAGGAATTTCAAAGAGACCACACTTCTGATTCTTATAGATATGACACAGAGAAAAGGGTGCAGAGTACTGAGAACACATTTTCTGTCAGCAATTAGATTAGATTACTTACAGTATGGAAACAGGCCCTTCGGCCCAACAAGTCCACACCGACCCGCCGAAGCGCAACCCACCCATACCCCTACATATACCCCTTACCTAACACTACGGGCAATTTAGCATGGCCAATTCACCTGACCCGCACATCTTTGGACTGTGGGAGGAAACCGGAGCACCCAGAGGAAACCCACGCAGACACGGGGAGAACGTACAAACGTCAGGCGCCTGAGGCGGGAATTGAACCTGGGTCTCTGGCACTGTGAGGCAGCAGTGCTAACCACTGTCTATCACCTATTGGGAGAGGCCCTTCAGACGAGTCCGAATGGCTTGTAAGGTAGGGGAGAGGGAGCCGGACTTTGAGACCTTCTGAAGAATAGGAGGCTATCTGGGAAAATGGAAGGAGGATCTTGATTTGCAACATGACCCATGCCTTGCAATTGAAAATTCTCCACAGGGTCCACTTGGCTGCAGATAGTCTTTCAAAATTTAAAGCAGGAGTATCTCCAATGTGTCCTAAATGCAAAATGAATATGGGCACGCTCACTCATTGTCTCTGGTCACAGGCTGTGGGCATACTGGAGCACTGTAGTAGGTGAAATAGAGAGGGTCTTAGGGACAGAGGTGGAGATGGACCCGGTATCTCTTCTTCTTGGCCTTATTAATCCATTTCCATTAGACGCGTACAAAAGAAAGCTTTTCAGTATCCTCACTTTTTGTGCAAGAAAGAACACTCTGTTAGGGTGGGTGTCTGACACCCCCCCGCCCCCCGCCCCCCAACCGGGTCTGTCAGGCTGGCGTAAGCTAGTCATGGAACACATCGCTTTGAACTTTCTTACAAGCATGGTGTACCATAAAACTGAGAATTTCCATAAGACATTGTGGCCCTTTCTGGGTACAGTTTGTCTGCCATATAAGGGCCTTTATATAGCCATGAATGTTCTGTTTAATGAATCTCATATCAGAGAGGAGGAACTGCGAACATACAAATATGTAGAAATTTATACTCTCGATGATCAAGGGCCATTACTTTGTTTCGTTGAGCTGTATTATTATTATTACTGTCATGATTTATTCGTTGTCAGTTATTATTTATTTATGTAATTAGTGGGTTTCTTTGTATTGTTTTGAATTGTTTTGTTTAGTATTTGTCATAATAGCCAAAAAAAAAGTGTCCACCTCACATCGCAGTTTTAGGAAGACTAAAACATAATGCCATGTAACAGCAGTATTCCTTACTGTAACAAAGTTGTATCTGTTTAATACCACAAAGTATAATTTCTATTGAATATTAGCTACATTTATTCAGGGTTTTTTTTGCGTTTTATACCCCGAGTCAGAGTACTGACTTTGTTTCCCATTGTTAATTTGTGATTGTAAGTAGCATTCTCAATTCTAAGAGCCACACAGCACAGAAGAGGTCCTTCCGTCCATCAAGTCTGTGTTAACCTATCTACATTCATCCCACTTTCCAGCACTCAGCCCTTCGCCTTGAATGTATGATATTTCAAGTCCTCATCCAAATATTTTTTAATGGTTGTGAGGTTTTTCTCCTCTTCTGCCCTCTCAGGCAGTGCATTTCAGATTCTCACCACCCTCTGAGTAAAAAAAAAGTCTTCAAATTCCCTCTCAACCCCTGCTCTTAAATGCTGTTTCCTATCCACCCTGTCCATATCCCTGCTATTCTCACGTACCTTAATTAGGTACCCCCTCAGGCTTCTTTGCTCTAAGAAAAACAAACATAAGCCTATCCAGCTTCTCTTCATAGCTAAAATACTCCAGCTCAGGCAACATGCTGGCGAATCTACTCTGCACCCTCTCGCTAATGTATGGAGTTTATACATTACAAATTACTTTGTTTGTTAGGGGTTTTTTTTAGTTAATGGTACAAATTAAAATGCGATACCCACAGTGTACTTCTTTAGATTACTGGGAGAATGGCTAATCACGTGAGAATACTTTATAAGATAAGGTGTTCTGCCTTGCTCTGCACAATGTGTTATTTTGCTGATGCAAAGTGAATTCCACAACATAATTGTTAAGTAAGCGTTAGGTTATTCAATATTTAATTAATAGTTGGTTGTGGATTTTCACAGGACTCTGTCATTTTCATATTGGAAATCATAAGTACCCATTATTTTAAGATTGTTTAGTAAAACTTTTAGCTGCAAGTGCCTGCAACAGAACATGTTCAAAATGCAAACTCCTTTTTAGGTAATCTGTTTGACTTAAGTGAAAAATTGCACCCATTTTCAAAAGCTGACAGTTATTTTATTCAATCTAAATGAGTATTTGAACTTGGTGATTGTAAATGTTTGAGGAACGTTTAATCTGTAGGTCAGGAAAATTGACTTGCAGCCTGACTGATTATGTCTTTGTGGCACTTCTCACAGAGCAGTGAATTGAAAGCTGTTCAAAAAAAATCAAATCCCTTGCTGCACAATTTAAAACTTTCGGTATATAACTTAATCTACCAGATTCAATTTAAACCATCATATGATAGACCAGAACTTCAGTTTTGTTGAAGAAAGACACATTTTGTTGAAGCTTCTTGACCTGCATTCAGGGGAAAGCCAACATTTCCGAGAGGAGATTGCTAATTAGTAGAGGTGTTGCTATGGAAATGCAGCAGTTATTGATATTTGATTGTTAATTACCAGGCTTGTTTAGATTTCAAAGTTAATGTGAGTCAAAGTTGCCACAGTTTCAAAGGACCATGAGCTATTCTCTCAATGTAAAGAGATGGTCGATGGTAGGTTTAACCTGGGGGTCACCACACCTCAAACAAGGAGAAAGGTTAAGAAGGCAGACTCTTCATGGTCACCTCAGCCGATATATTGCTTGAACCTGCACTGTTCGCATCATAATTCTAGGAAAGGAATAAACCAACCATAGTTAACCAGGAAAGTTAAAGACAGCATGAATTTGAAAGAAAACGTATACAATGTGGCAAAACTTGTGGTAAAGCAGAGGATAAGGAAGGTTTTGAAATCAGCAAAAGATAATCAAAAAAACAAAAGGGAGAGAAAACAAACTGTGAAGGTAAACTTGTAAATATTATGCAGAGGAGCAACATAAGCTGCTTTAAATATATGAAAAGAAAGAGGAGGGCGCTGAGAGAATGTGGCTGGGAAAATTAGAATGGGGAATAGAGAAATAGCACAGATGTTAAATACATATTTTGTATCAGTCTTCACAGTAGAAGACAGGAATAGGAAATTAATGTTTTTTTAGAAAAGCTAAGGACTCAAGGAGCAAAAGGAATACACACAGTAATTGTCATTGGACAAAATGTCCTCCAGAAACCTATGGGACTGTGTCCCCTAGACCTGATGGGATGCATTCCAGAAAACTAAAGGAAGTAGTTACAGGGATAATGGATGCACTGATAGTAAACTTACAAGAATCCTTAGATTCTGGAAAAGTCATAGTGATGTACAGCATGGCAACAGACCCTTCGGTCCAACCCATCCATGCTGACCAGGTATCCCAACACAATCTAGTCCCACCTGCCAACACCCAGCCCATATCCCTCCACACTCTTCATATTCATATACCCATCCACATGCCTTTTAAATGTTGCAATTGTACCAGCCTCCACACTTCCTCTGGCAGCTCATTCCATACACATACCACCCTCTGTGTGAAAAAGTTGCCCCTTAGGTCTCTTTTATATAATTCCCCTCTCACACTAAACCTATGCCCTCTAGTTCTGGACTCCCCCACCCCAGGGAAGAGACATTGTCTCTTTATCCTATCCATGCCCCTCATGATTTTATAAACCTCTATAACTTCACTTCCCAGCCTCTGACGCTCCAGGGAAAACAGCCCCAGCCTGTTCAGTCTCTCCCTATAGCTCAATTCCATCAACCCTGGCAACATCCTTGTAAATCTTTTCTGAACCCTTTCAAGTTTCACAACATCTTTCTGATAAGAAGGAGACCAGAATTGCACGCAATATTCCAACAGTGGTCTAACCAATGTTCTGTGCAGCTGCAACATAACTTCCCAACTCCTGTACTCAGTGCTCTGACCAATAAAGGAAAACATGCCAAATGCCTTTTTCACTATCCTATCTACCTGCAACTCCACTTTCAATGAGCTATGAACCTGTATTCCAAGGTCTCTTTGTTCAGCAACACTCCCTAGGACCTTACTATTCAGAGTATATGTCAAGCTAACATTTGCTTTCCCAAAATGCAGCACCTCGCATTTATCTAAATTAAACTCCATCTGCCACTTCTCAGCCCATTGGCCCACCTGATCAAGATCCCATAGTAATATAAGGTAACCTTTTTTCGCTGTCCACTACACCTCCAATTTTGGTGTCATCTGCAAATTTACTAACAATACCTGTTACGCTCACATCCAAGTCATTTATATAAATGGCGAAAAGTAGTGAATCCAGCACCGATCCTTGTGGCACACCACTGGTCACAAGCCTCCGGTCTGAACAACAACCCTCCACCATAACCTTTGAGCCAGTTGTGTATCCAAATGGCTAGTTCTCCCTGTATTCCATGAGATCTAACCTTGCTAACTAGTCTCCCATGGGGAACCTTGTCGAATGCCTTACTGAAGTCATATAGATCACATCTACCGCTCTGCTCTCATCAATCCTCTTTGTTAGTTCTTCAAAAACTCAATCAAGTTTTGTCAAACATTATTTCCCAAGCACAAAGCCATGTTGACGATCCCTAATCATTCCTTGTCTTTCCAAATACATGTACATTCTGTCCCTCATGATTCCCTCCAACAACTTGCCCACCACCAACGTCAGGCTCACTGGTCTATAGTTCCCTGGCTTGTCCTTACCACCCTTCTTAAATAGCAGCACCACGCTAGCCAACCTCTGGTTTTCTGGCACCTCACCTGTGACTATTGATGATACAAATATCTTAGCAAGAGGCTCAGTAATCACTTCCCTAGCTTTCCACAGAGTTATAGGGTATACCTGATCAGGTCCTGCGGATTTATTCACCTTTATACGTTTCAAGACATCCAGCACACTTTCTCCTCTGTAATATGGACATTTTTCAAGATGTCACCATCTATTTCCTTGCATTCTATATCTTCCATGTCCTTTTCCACCGTAAGTACTGATGCAAAATACTCATTTAGTATCTTCCCCCCCCCCCCCCCCCCAATTTTCTGTGGCTAAACACAAAGGCCGCCTTGCTGATCTTTGAGGGGAGAAAGTGAGGTCTGCGTATGCTGGAGATCAGAGCTGAAAATGTGTTGCTGGAAAAGCGCAGCAGGTCAGGCAGCATCCAAGGAGCAGGAGAATCGACGTTTCGGGCATGAGCCCTTCTTCAGGAATGAGGAAAGTGTGTCCAACAGACTAAGATAAAAGGTATGGACTTCAAAGATGTAAAAGGTTTAGAAAGGAATCGTGTCAGTTCAGTCTTGGTGGGCCGAAGGCCTGTGCCTGTGCTGAACTGTTCTTTGTTATTTGAAGTAACAATAGCTAAAGGGGAAGCAGTAATGTATCTGGATTTCCAGAAGATATTTTGTAATGTACCAAACATTACGCTACTTAATAACGTAAGAGCCCATAGTATTGAAAGTAGTATAATAACATGAATAGAAGATTGGCTAACTAATTGAGAGCAAAATATTGGAATAAGAGGGGCATTTTCAGGATGACAACCTGTAACTAGTGGACTGTCATAGGGATTACTGTGGGGGCCACAATTATTTACAATATTTATTAATGACTTGGATGTGGAAACTGGAACGCAGTCCAAATCACTAGGTTGATCCCAAGTATGGAGAGATTTTCTTCTGAGGAGAGGTTGAGTAGGCTGGGTTTGGACCCATTGGAATTTTGAAGAATGGGAGATGACCTTATTAAAATACACAAGATTACTAGGAAACTTAACAGGGTAAATGTGGAAAGTTGTTTCCACTGAAGTCTAAGGCTAGAGGATATAATCTCAGAATAAGGGATTGTCCATTTAAGGCAGTGATTTGAGGGTAGTGAATTTGTGGAATTCTTTCTGCAGAGGACTGTAGAGGCTGGCTGATCCAGAATATTCAAGAGTGAGATGGAGTTTTAATCTATGAGGGCATCAAGGTTTAGAGTTAGAAAAATAGAGTTCAGGATTATCAGATCAGTTATGATCAGACTTGGTGGGCTGAATGGCCTACTCCTGCTTCTATGTCATCTGGTCACTCAGAATCACAAACCAACTGTCCAGCCAAGGGAGCTAACTGACCAACATGCAATTCAAACCAAACTGGTTGACTCTGATTGGTCAGGGCATTGCCCTCATAAATGAACCTGCAAATTACTTCCATCAATTTTGTTGAGTTGAAGCAGACACAGAGCATGTCCATGTCCCTCACATCTGCAAGGTGCAGAATCTTGTATATTAATAGGTGTAGCTATAAATCACACTGTGTTCCCAACTGACGATCTTAAATCAGTTGTCAGTGTAATTATTTACATGATTCATCTCCAAGACTGGCAGATTGTATCAAGCAGCATACCCATTCAGCTGTTCACAACAAACATGATCCTGATTGAGCACAACCATTTCACTCTTGCAAAACTTAGAGTACAATGTCCAACATCAGATGTGATTGTGTTGGACAACATTTGCTAGATAATCCTGAGTGTGTGAATAATTACATTGATAACCAATTAAAGATTGTCAGTCAAACATAGTGTGTACACTTGCAAACACTGGAAGCTACATACACTAATACACAGGGCCCTGTTATTTGCAGACAAACAGAACATGTACTTGGCACTGCATCTGTTTCAACTAAACAACATAGTCATGAACATAAACAAGACAGCCATTTAATGGTCCATTTCTCAGAGCACTGCTTTGACTAATCAGAGTCAATCTGCCTGTTCAAAGTTTAAACTGAGTCTGGCAGTCAGTAATTAATCATCCTTATTAACTGCCGTAGCTTTCACTGAAATGCCTCTATCAATCAGATTTTATTTGCAAATCAATCAGCACTCTATTTATACAGTGTAAATATTAATAATCTTGTGATTCACTAATGTGTGCAAGACAAAAAGCTTTGACAACGTGTCTTTTCTCATTGATATTTATTCAATTCTGGTGTGCAAGGAGGAACTGTTTAAAAACCCCATAAAGATCATCCTAGGAGACCCAAACTAAAGCTTGCTTGTTCTTTCAGTCATGAGAATCATCTTCAGTAATACTAAAGGTTTTTTTAAATTTGATGTCTTAGTTTTAGTATGTATGCAAGTGAGTATCAAGCATAGGAACTCTATTGTCAACTACGAAATTTTATATTCCTACAACGTAGGAGCAGAATTAGGCCATTCAGCTAATTTAGTCTGCTCTGCCAATCAATGAGATCATGGGTGATCTAATAATCCTCAACTCTACTTTTTTGTCTTTTCCTCAGAACTGTTGACTCCGTAGCTGATTAAAAATCTGTCTACCTCAGCCTAAAATATACTTAATAGCCCTGCGTCAAATACTTTACCACAGGAAAGTATTCCACAGATTCTGCATCCCCTGAGAGAAGACATTCTCCTCCTCTCTGTCATAAATGTGTGATCCCTTCTTCTGAGATTGTGCCGTCTGGCTCTAGACTCTCCCACAATCGGAAACAACCTTTTCACATGCACCCTGTCAAGCTCCAAAGAATCTTGTACCTTTCAATAACAATTAGGTCACCAATCATTCTTCTAAATTCTGATGAGTACAGGCCCAGTGAAAAATGAAATGAACATTGCAGGCATTTTGCTTAAGGAAAGCATGTTTCCATATGCCAATAATATTCCTTATCTTCAGCTTCTGAACTATATTAGTGTGACCTGAATTCCCATTGTCCAATTCATCGTTGCTCTTCTGAGGTAGAAACTAATTATGAACTGGGCAAAATTCCACTTTGTTCTTGTAGAGCATTTTGAATATCATAAAAATTCCAAGGTGATTCATAGAAGGATAATCAAGTGTTGACACTGAGCCAAAGCAGGATATATTGGAGTAGATGATTAAAGCCTAGATCAGAGGTAGGTTTGAAGAAGAATCTTAAAGGAATATATCAAGTTGGAGAACAGCAAACTTTATAAAGGGGTCTTGATAGTTGAAGGCACAGTGATGAGAAAAAAGGAGTGAAGAAAGAACCTGATGCCAGAGTTGGAAGAACAGTGATATCACATGATGACAGCGCTTCAGCAGCTTCCAGAGCTGGAAGATCTTATGGAGGAAGGGGTGAGGCCATGGAGTGATTTTAACATCATGTTGAAAATTTGAAAATGAAACATTGAAGCATCAGAAGCCAGTGTAGGTCACAACTATGGCTTAACTCATGAAAGATGAACTTTAATGTGTTTGACACAGCTTCAGCACACTAGTTGGAGAACCAGTGGGAAACCCATGTCACTTCTGAGTGGGAAGCCTGACCACATCAGCAAGCACAATTTAATAATTGCAGGTTTTACCTGGGATTTGAGACCCAAGGGACAATATGCTGCTGGCAAATCAGAAGCTAGCTGCATTCTGTTACAAGCAGTACCACGATAATGGTCTGCCAACTGCAGTCAGCTGTGCATCCAGGGAGAGGCCCAGGCCACAAGTGTGTGAGGGTGAGATGTAGGTAGTAGAAGAGGGTGCTTCAGAGGCAATTACACGGGGAATTGTTTTCAACAATCGGGCACTTGTGCCAGTGAAAGACCTGGTTTGCCTGACCGTCTTTTGAAAAGTGGGAAAGTCTTAGTGTTCACATTTGCCATAATGTTCACTTGAGAATAATTGCCATCATATAGCTCAATAATAATGAGCTTGTTTGGCAACTTGCTACATGTAGGCACATTTCCCCTATGGGCACATTCCTGCCTCTTACTGAACTGATGGAGGTTTTCTGACCACTAGGACACTAACACGTGGCCTCTCCTGCAATTAGGCGGATCTGTATGGATTTTCCAACATATCAGGCTGCACTCAATCTTGAGTGAGTTAGGCTATAAATGGGAGAACTTGGGTGAGCTAAAGTTTAACCCGAGAGATTGGCCAGGAGAACAGTTTAATACTTGAATCTTCCAAGCAAAAAACGAATGATGAGCTCTTCAACATTGAATGGGTGAACAAGATTAGAAATCTGCAAAGTTGCAGAGATGGCATTAAGCATTGCGAAACAAAAATTCATCACTGGCCCCTTGTAGCTGGTCTTTGTTCCCACAGGCAGTAGAATGTAATCAAGCTATTCTGATCCCACTTGAAATACCAAAAAAAGTCAAAACTGTCTCCATTATACAAGGCTGTCATTGAAATTGTAATCCAATTACTTTGTCATCTTTGTCAATTGCTGCTTTTCATAAGTAATATTACCCACTTCCACTGCAGTATTAGCTAAAAACGTAATTTCAAAAATGAAGCACTCTTGACAGTTATGCTTTGGAGAAACAAAGGGAGGTTCCCAACATGGGAATGACAGAAGCCTGAATGGTATTTTAAGAATGCATTGTGATTCCATTAATCTGATTCTGTGCTAGGGAAATTAATTTGAAAGTGCTTTTAAGTATCATCTATCATTCAGCTGAATGTCAAACACTCAGCATGAGTGCTCATTAACCTAGTCAACCACAAGACAGCTTACCAGGTAGTCTACCTGCTGACTGTTTAAATATTTAGTACTTTTCAGAACAACTAACTCTTCAATACCTCAGTGGCACAATGATGATAACAACTACAGACAGGCTTTACAATCCATCCTGACTGCAAACCGAGGCTGCGGTTACACGAATGACAGCTATGAAGTACATGGTGAAATCTGTTATAAAGCAAGAGCATCTGTTTTAAAGGACTTTTACGTTGTCACTTTGGTTTGTAAAATTGTAGCCTCCTTGCATTCCACAGTCTGAATTAACAAAGCACCATCATAAAATCATCTGAAGAGTTACAGATTTATAAATGGAAGACACTGTGCTTGCTCTGTTATTTTGTGCAGTTCCATAGAATGGTGTGTCTTCATTGTTTCTCCATGATAATCTTACATTTCTTTTGTTATCACATTCTGTGTGTTTATTTCTATCGTTGTACTGTTTGGGAGTGTGCGTTTGCAAATCGTTTTTATTTCTTTACAAGTGTAGGCCAATTTTGTTTAATATAGTTTTTGTTCTTTCTACTTCCAGCTTCTATAATATTCATTGGTGTTTAATTCAGATAAATGTGAGGTGCTGCATTTTAGGAAAGCAAATCTTAGCAGGACTTATACACTTCATGGTAAGGTCCTAGGGAGTGTTGCTGAACAAAGAGACCTTGGAGTGCAGGTTCATAGCTCCTTGCAAGTAGAGTCGCTCATAGATAGGATAGTGAAGGGCATTTGGTATGCTTTCCTTTATTGGTTAGAGCATTGAGTATAGAGTTGGGAGGTCATGTTGTGACTGTGCAGGACGTTGTTTAGACCACTTTTGGGATATTGCGTGCAATTCTGGTCTCCTTCCTTTCAGGAGGATGTTCTAAAACTTGAAAGGGTTCAGAAAACATTTACAGGGATGTTGCCAGGGTTGGTGGATTTGAGCTGTAGGAAGAGGTTGAATAGGCTGGGGCAGTTTTCCATGGTGTGTCGAAGGCAATGGGGTAACCTCATAGAGGTTTATAAAATCATGAGGTGCATGAATAGGGTAAATAGACAAAGCTTTTTCCATGGGGTGGGGGTGTCCAGAACTAGAGGGCATAGGTTTAGGGTGAGAGGGGAAAGATATAAAAGAGACCTAAGGGGCAACTCTTTCATGCAGAGGGTGGTACGTGTATGGAATGAGCTGCCAGAGGAAGTGGTGGAGGCTGGTACAATTGCAACATTTAAAAGGCAACTGGATGGGTATATGAATAGGAAGGGTGTGGAGGGACATGGGCCAAATGCTGGCATATGGGGCTAGATTGGATTGGGATATCTGGTCAGCATGGATGAGTTAGACCGACGGGTCTGTTTTCGTGCTGTATATCTCTATGACTCTACGTGGCTAGTCCAGTTCAACTTCTGTTCAATGATAAACCAGAGGATGTTGATAGTGGGGAATTCAAAGATGGTAATGCCACTGAATGTCAAGAATGTCTCTTTTTGGTGATGGACTTTGTCTTAGACTTTGTGGCATAAATTTTACTTGACACTTGTCCGCCCAAACCTGGATATTGTCCAGCCCTTGTTGGACTGCTGGATATAGTGCAATTGTCAGTGAACAACTCCACTTGAAGGGAAGTAACAGCCATGTGGTCCTATTGCTGGACTGTTAATCCAAAGACACAGGAAATGTTCCGTGGACCTGCCTTAAAATCCCTCCGCAGAAGATGGTAGAATTTGAATTCAATAAAAATCTAGAATTAAGAGTCTAATAATAACTACAAATCATCTTCAATTGTTGGAAAACCCCATCTGGTTTGCTAATATCTCTTAGGGAAGGAAACATCTCTCCTTACCTGGTCCGACCTACATGACTCCAGACCCACTTAAATATGGTTGACTCTTAACGGGCCTTTAGGCAATAAATGCTGGCCTTACCAGTGACACCCTCATCCTGTGAATGAATTAAAAGTAAGATTTCTGACCTTATGATGAAATGAAGGTCATTGATGAAGCAGCAAAAGACAGTTGGCTGTAAGACACTACACTGGGGAACTGCAAAATTGTCCTGGAGCTGAGATGGTGGAATACTAACAGCTATCTTCCTTAATATCAGGTCTGACACCAATTAAATGAGAGTTACCCCGATTCTCATTGTCTCCATTTTTGCTTGAGCTCCTTGGATGCCACATTTGCTCAAATGATGTCAAGGGTAGTCACTTCTTGGCAGTGCACACAAGTGCATAGAAAACAGATGAGTTATTGTACCACAACTCTTGTGTAGAACATTTGAGAAAATAAAATTCAAAACATCAAAAAGTCACTTGGTCTAGTAACTACTCCAATGAAATTATTCCATATATTGGACTTAAATATTTTATGTTATCAGTACTTAATACAATGCTATGTGTTTTGACATGAACGTAAGTTTTTTCTAGTACTAATCTGTGTCACTCGGTCATTCCAGGAATAGAATCTCGATTTAGATTTTATATGAATTCTGCACCAGTGAGCTTGACTGTGACAGAACCAATTTGCTTTCCTAGTTTATATGCAAATTATTTTGGCCAGATAATTATGTGATTTTGAAACTGCTCTCCTACATTTCTGGGAGTGACTGAAAGGCATTGAAAATCATTTTAATTGAACAAAATTGTAATCTGTTAACAACAAATTATTACATTTATACATCTATATAAACTTTAGATTAGTTACTACTATAATATTAGATTCCACAAGTGATATATAGGCAAAAACATTTTTGGGGCAGTGGTTGTTGAATGTTCATGGTAAGTGACCTAATTATTAGCATAATGCATTTTTGAAACAATGAGTATGAATTGTTTTGAGCATGAATTATGTAGTTTCTGTATGGCATGATTGAGTCACTGTCAGGAAATCCACAGAGGAGCTAATGGCCTAGTAGGATTTTTGTTAGATGATTAATCCAAAGACCCAGGTTCAAATCTCACCAGGGCAGATACCTGGAAATAAGCATCTAATGATTGCTATTGTCAGTTGTTGGAAAAAACATCTGGTTCATTAATGTCTTTTAGGGAAGAAAGCTGCCCTGCCTGAAAGGAAACTGGTCTGACCTACATGTGACGCTCAGTAATGTAGTTGTCTCCTAGCTGCCCTCTGGGTAATTAATGGGTAATGAATGCTGCCCTAACCACGACATCTATATCCTGTGAATGAATAAAAAAAATCACTAGATGGGAGAAGTCAGTGTCAGGAATTAGAATGCATTTCCATTTTTGACACCCAGTCTCAAATCAGAACTTTTGAGTAATGTATCACACAGAACAAATGCTTTTCCCTCACCACACTCTTGATGTGCTTTTCCAGCACCGCACGCTTGACCTCTCATTCCTGATGAACGGCTTATGCCTGAAACATCAATCCTCCTGCTCCTCGGAAGCTGCCTGACCTGCTGTGCTTTTTCAGCACTACCCTCTTGACTCTGATCTCCAGCATCTGCGGTCCTCACTTTCCCCACAGAACAAATGCAGTCAAGTTTCACATTGCCTAACATCAAATTCAAATAGTATACCTAATATTGTACACTGTGAATATTTTCATGTCTGGCATCAACCATAATTTGTATTAGATTTCCTTTGCTGTTGCTCACAGCAAAGTATGCATTGTCATAATGTGATTTATGGTCTTTGTTAAAACCAGTGTTGGAATTTTCAGATTCAACTTGTGTGAATGTCAAGGTTTTTTTTGTAATTCGTTTCTATTATGCCTAGTTACATATGTAGTGAATTTATATTTTCATTTTTTTTGAAGTTAAGAATCTGAAAAGGGTGGTAGCATAAATGTCACAGGTGGTTGAATAGATGAAAGATTTTTAGAAGGGAAATCATAAAGGGAATCAGTAGATCTAGGAGCCAAGAATGGTGTGTTGGGAAGAGACACCTTGATCCTGGGAACATAGGAGAGATATGATTTTTGGAAGTAACATGATGGAAAAGAGCCCTGTTGTATTTCACCAGTGATGTGAAAGAATGGACCATAATTTAGTGTTAGGTGTAGATGCACTTGATGTGGTTTGGGAAGTAGTTGGATAAGTGAAGGACAGGCTAAACATTATGAGAGGAAGATAATGATTAGGAGCAATTTTATATAAATGTAAATGTCCATGGGATATGGACATTGCCAGCCATGCCAGCATTTATTGGCCATGTCTAGTTATCCTTGAGAAGGTCCTTGAGTGACTATCTTGAACTACTGAAGTCCCTTTGGTGTAGTTAACACACACTAACACACACACACACACACACACACACACTAACACACACTAACACACACACACACACACACTCACTCACTCACTCACTCACTCACTCACACTCTGTTCAGACGAGAATCGCAGGACTTTGACCCCAGTGACAGTAAGGGAACAGTGATGTTGTTCCCAGTCAGCATTGTGTGTGACCTGGAGGGGAACTTGCAGGTGGGGTGTTCCCCTTGTGGGTCTGTCTAAGGAGCAGTCTTAAGTTACTGCAGTGCACCTTGTACGTGTATCTCGATGGTTGAAGAAGTAAATGCATACATATGTGGTGCCAATCAAGTGGCTACTTTGATCTGTATGGTGTCAAGCTTCTTGACCATTGTTGGAACTGCAGTCATTGAGTGGGGACTATTCCATCACACTCCAAACTTGTGTCTTGTAGGTGGTGGACAGATATTGAAGAGATAGGAGATGAGTTACTTGCTGCAGAATTTACCGATCTTTGACCTGGTCTTGCAGCCACGGTGTTTATATGGCTGGTCCAGTTCAGTTTATGGTCGGTGTTAATCCCTAGAATTAATTTTGGGGAATTGATGATAATGCATTAAATGTCAAAGGAAGGTGCTTAGATTCTATCTCATTGGAAATGGTAAATTGCCTTTACTTGTGTGGTATGTATGTTACTTGCCATTTGTCAGTCCACAACTGAATGTTGTCCAGGTCTTCTTGCATTTGAATAGGAATTGTCTCAATGTCTGGGAAGTTACAAGTCATGTTTAATATTGTGAAGTGATTATAAAAGATAGGATTTATTGACATTTAGAGAGGTAAAAATTGATTAAGGTTCGTCAGCATGGTTTTGTGCAAGGAAAATCATGTCTGTCAAACTTGATTGAGTGTTTTGAGGAAGTTACCAAAAAGGGTGAAGATGGCAGAGCAGTAGACATTGTTAATTTGAATTTTAGTAAAACCTTTGTCATGATTCCGCATGGTAGACGAATCAGTGAAGTTAGCTCACATGAGATTCAGGGTGAGCTTGCCAACTGAATACAGAATTGGCTTAATGGCAGGAGCCAGAGAGTAATGGTGGAAGGTTGCTTTTCAGACTAGAGCTCTGTCACCAGAGGTATTCCACAGGGATCGGTTCTGGGTCCTCTTTTGTTTGTCGGTTATATAAATGATTTGGATGAGAATATAAAAGGCATGGTTAATAAGTTTGCGGGACGACATCAAAATTGATGGCATAGTAGAAAATGAAGAAGGTTTTCCAAGATTACAAAGGGATCTTGATCAAGTGTATCAAATGACTGAAAAATGGCAGATGGAGTTGTATCTGGATAAATATGAGGTACTGCATTTTGGTACAACAAACAAGGGTAAGACTTATACAATTAATGGGAGGGCCCTGGGTAATGTTATGTTACAGAGGGCCCTGGGAGTGTCAGTACATAATTCTTGAAGTTTGCATCACATCTAGACAGGTGGTTAAAAAGACATTTGGCACGCTTGCCTTCATTGCTTAGTTTTGCATATTGGAGTTGGGAAGTCACGTTGCGATTGTACAGGACATTGGTGAGGCATCTTCCGGAATACTGTGTCCAGTTATAGGAAGGATCTTATCAAGCTGGAGAGGGTTCAGAAGAAATTTACCAGGATTTCGCCAGGTATGAAAGGCTTGAGTTATAACAAAAGGTTGGATAGGCTGGGACTTTTTTCACTGGAGCATAGATGTTTGAGAGGCAATCTGATAAAAGTTTATAAAATAATGAGAGGTGTAGATAGAGTTAGTTGCATTTGTCTTTTCCCTCGGATGGGGGTTTTCAAGACTAAGGGGCACATTTTAAGGTGCGAGGAGAGAGATCTGAAAAAAACTTAAGAGGCAAATTGTTTACACAGAGGATGGCCCGCGTGTGGCATGAACTTCCTGTGAAAATGGTGGATGTGGGTACAATTACAACGGTTAAAAGATATTTGGATAAATACATGAATAGGAAAGGAACAGGATATGGGCCAGGAGCAGGAAGATGGGACTAGTATAGTTTGGAATTGCGTTCGGTATGGACTGGTTGGACCAAAGGGTCTGTTTCTGTGCTGTATGACTCCATCAGTGAACATTCCCCCTTCTGACCACATGGTGAAGGGAAAGTGATTTATGGAACAGTTGAAGAGGGCTCTTGTTATTGAGTTGATTGATCTCCAACAACTCAACTTGTAATGGGTATGACTCGAACTAATGTTGAGTTTTCTCGCTGACTTGTACTGACTCCAGTTTTGTTTGGGCTCCTTGGCACTGCTGTTGGTCAAATGCTGCCTTGATGTCAAGGGCATTTACTCTCACCTTAACTCTCTTGTCCATGTTTAGGCCAATTTTCTAATGATGTCAAGAACCTGTTGGTTCTGAACATTAGTGATTATAGATGCTTATTAGGTTATGGCATCACTGGGTACTTGATCAGGGAAAGGAATTGAATGATTTGTATCATCAGTAGAAACCTCACAGAATTTGGGAGAAAGGTAATGGGTATGTGCAAGTACCAGGGAGGAGGATGTGGCCATCAGGGTGATTTGGGAGAAAGTTCTTGGAGTCCAGAGGAACACTAGGATCTAATAGTTTTGCAAGTGTTCTGCTGATATTTGGGGAGAGAAGAGTGTTAAAGACATTAAATGTTCATAAATCTTCATAAGCATCCCACCTGTACTGCAACCGATGACCAATGAGGTTTCCTGGCGGTAAACTGAGAAATCTGCCGTCTTTAAATGAGACTGGCTAATTAAATATTGAACAGCAATTCAATCTTAGGTCTTTGTAGCCTGTAAACATTAGGATTCCATGTTACAATACAACTTCAAACTCAACCATTGGAGTGCTTTTTGTTATAATCCTGCAACACAAATACAGTAAAGATGGAAGGAATGCACATTTTAAATTTTTAAAAATTCAAGCATGGGATGTGGGCATCGCTGGTTGTGCCAGAATTTATTACCCATCCCTAATTGCCCAGGGGGCTGTTAAAAGTCAACCACATTACTGTGGGTCTGGATTCACATGTAGGCCAGACTAGGTAAGCATGACAGATTTCTATCCTAAAGGACATTAGTGAACCAGATAGGTTTTTCCAAACAATCAACAGTGGTTTCATGGTCATCATTAGACTGTTTATTCCAGATTCTTTATTGAATTAAAATTCAACCATCTGCCATGGCAAACTTTGAACCAAGGTCCCTACAACATTACCTGGCTCTCTGGATTATTAGCCTAGTGATAATAACACTAAGCCATTTGTCTCCTGTTGGGCTACAAGGGTGTGAAATTATTGAACGATATCATGTATACTTTCTTTCAGGTTGTTCCTCAGCATCTGCGTTAACATTTGACAAAGCCGCTAGTGTTGTGGATCAAGCGTTTGAAACACTTCGGAGCATAACAAGAGCACGGGCGCACATGAAGCAGTTCAAGGCAGTGTATAGCCCCGGTGATGACATCCACCAGGTAAGGATATTAAATTTAATCAAATCGTCCCTTTTATGTCTTTAATGTTTGGTGAAGCATTTCTACTTCTCAGGATGAAAGATGTCACAAATATGAAATGAAACATTCACTCTTCTCTTGATGAAGCACTACCAGGTCATATCTACCATATTGCAGATGCATATACATCCCCACTTCCCCCAGGCACATAAGCAGAGGCCAGTCAGTGAATCGGTATTTTTGGCAAGTTAATCTCTCACCAGACCCTTTCCTACCCATGGGTGGTTGAGACGTGGTTGTTGGTTGGTTGGTCAAGTTGAGAAACATTAACCCAAAATTTCCAAAATCCAAATCTTTGGATAGTGGAAATTCAAATGAATTGGGATATGTGTGTCAGGACCCTGCTGAGGTCTGAATGTACACATGTGGGGAAATTGCCCAGGAAGTTGAACCTTCCATAAGGGTGATTTCTGCTGCCTGGAACCCTCTGTGGATTTCTCAAACACTGCACTGTGTGTTAGAAACTTGAGCAAGATATATTTGGGATTTACTGGGGATGAATCCACAGCACATTGACTTCAAGAAGGAGACTCGCTAACACCTTTTCAAGGCGTAGTAAGGATGGGTAGTAAATTCTAAAATGAATATGTAACCAGTAGCCTCCAAAAACAAATAAATAAATTAAAAATAATTTCCCTGGAAATGTTACATTGAGCACCACCATCAAATCCATTTGATGCACCCTTCACCTCCTCCCTCCCCACTGAAAGACTTGGACCTGTAAACACTTAGGAGAAAGTGAGGACTACAGATATTGGAGATCTGTCGAAAACTGTGGTGCTGAAAAAATACAACTGGCGAGGCAGCATCCAAGGAGCAGGAGAGTCAACGTTTCGGGCATAAGCCTTTCATCAGAAACCTTTCCTGATGAAGGGCTTATATCTGAAATGTAAGCCGTTTGAAAAACAGAGCTCCAACAGCAAGATGCAGAGCCACTTTGTGCAGAGTTTTTTGCTGGAAAGATTGACAGCAAACTTATAAAGATGGTTGCTGGAGAGATATCTAAAGAATCACTCCATATCCTCGAACAGATTGGTATCATCAAACCTAAAGCTAGGAATACAATATGGGATATTTGGAATGATGTCTGCAAAAGAAGAGCTTCAAGTTAATGTAAAGTGTTAGATAGACATTGGTATTACATGTGACATCATGAGCTTTGTAGATCTGTGTGAAATCGTTGAAAATAGTGACCTGAAAATGGATCTGTTGAGGTTAAATTTGATGCTAAATAATGGAACAATGCTCATCCTAAAATTGCAAACTAAGCTGACAGACCAACACAATGGGATGAAAGAAACTCTGCAGATCAGCTGAAATGATTCAAAATCTTGGACCGGTAACCATCCACATACCACAAAACATTTGCAGCATTTTATAAGTTATTGAATGCTGAACAGATCCTGACAAATTTTAAGTTGTTTGCTCAAGTTTTGACTGTCTTCCTGCTGACTATCATCTCCAAGTAAATGGGTGTATGAGTTCAATTCAGTATCAGCTGAGAGGTCCATCAACCCTCAATCCATGCTTGAAAACAAGACAAAGGATTTGGAAAAGAAGAGAATTCTCAAAAATCTGATGATTGCTACATACTGGACTAGCAGCATGGAGCAGTGGAAAAAATCTGGAAAGGATCTCACTAAAACTTTGAAGAGATCTCACTATCTCATGCAAATCTTGCAACTATTTGCCAAAGCAAAGCTCTTTATTATACTTGATGCAAAGGATGGATACTGTTAAATGAATTACAAAAGCAGCAATTTCCTGGCTGCGTTCTGGACACCATGTGGGAGATACTGGTACTTGCACATTACCATTTGCTATTTCTACTGCTCCAGAACAATACTTTCACAGACCGCATGAGATAATACGTATCTTCCAGGAGTGTAAGCAAGTACAGATGATCTGCTCATTGGGTGTAGAGACACAATGGAGAAGGCATCACAGAATTTGATCAGAACCTACTGAAACTTCTAGACAGAGGTGGCAGGATGAATCTGAAGCTGAGCAAGAAAAACGCTACAACTGAAGATGACTGAAGTCAAGTAATTTAAATGCTGACACCCAAAGGACATTGCCCTAATACTGGTAAGTGGGACCTTTGGTAGAGATGCAACAACCAGTAGATGTGAAAGCATTTTCTAAGACTGGTGAACTATCTAGCTAAGTTCTTATCTCATTTATTCATATGAACCTCTTTGCAAGCTCACTGCAAAGGATGTTCATTGATATTGGGGCATTGATGAGAAGCAGCTTTCACTTCATCAAACAGCGAATAATGATGGTACAACCCCTGAGGGACTGTGCTGGCAACTATGGGCGGCACGGTGGCACAGTGGTTAGCACTGCTGCCTCACAGCGCCTGTAGACCCGGGTCAATTCCCGACTCAGGCGACTGACTGTGTGGAGTTTGTACGTTCTCCCCGTGTCTGCGTGGGTTTCCTCCGGGTGCTCCGGTTTCCTCCCACAGTCACAAAGATGTGCGGGTCAGGTGAATTGGCCAAGCTAAATTGCCCGTAGTGTTAGGTAAGGGGTAAATGTAGGGGTATGGGTGGGTTGCGCTTCGGCGGGTCGGTGTGGACTTGTTGGGCCGAAGGGCCTGTTTCCACACTGTAAGTCTAATCTAATCTAATCTATGAAGTTATCCTGCACTGTAATGCCAGCAAGAAGGAACTTCAAGTAATCCTCATGCAGCACAGATCCAAAGCAATGTATCGCTGCTACACAAAGATTGAGAAAGGATGCCTCCCTCCTTGCTTGTGAGCATTTTCATCAGTGTCTGTCTGGGAGAGAGTGTAAGAGATGGAATACTGACTACAAGCCAGTTCAAAATATACTTCTCTGGTCACATCTATCCACTCTGAAACGTAAGAAATTATGTTACTTTGCTTTTAGAGATATCATTTGGAGGTGAAATGCCAGCAAGAAAAGTAAGGATAATCACCAATATGCTGTCAATGGTAGTGCTCCCTTTGAGAGAAGTTGATAATACTGTGACAGAGTGTGATATCTTATAAATTCAATGAGAAGTAACAGTATAATGTACTTTGGAAATCTGTTATGATCCCAGCTGATGGTAATGCTGAATAAGTCAGATCCCAAAATGCAACCTGGCTTGATTTTTACCATTTGTTTACAGTTGGTCACTGAACATAATCATGAAACTGCCAATATACTGTTAGCAAAAGAACATCAAAGTTTATTCACACAAAAGGAAAAAAAAAGTAGCTGAAATGGTTTTATTACAAATATCAAAAAAAATTCCTTTAATGTAAGTAATAACCTTCAAGCCTAAGTGAAGAGTCACCCTGTCTCCATTTTTAAAGTTTCTTGTTGTTAGCACAACTGTAAATCCTTTATTTTCAGCAAATGTCTGCATTCACACTATGTCCTTTCTTTTGTTCATGTTTCTTCTTGACACCCTGAAGCAAGCAGTTAATACAATCTCAAACAAAAACATAAATTGCTGGAAAGGTTTAGCAGGTCTGGCAGCATCTGTGGAAAGAAATCAGCGCTAACATTTCAGGTTGAGTGACCCTTCCTCTGAATATGTTCGGAAATAAACCTGCATATTGCCTTTCTAAATAATCTTGTTTCTGTGGCTGTTCCTCTGTGTCATCGGTCATCTTATTGATATGCAATAGCCCAATTTGGTTCCTCTCTTCTATCTTTGCTTCTAATGCACTGAATTATTCACTTCTAGGCTTCAAAAGACCTCACTTATGTGCATGTAAAAGGTTTGCAGAAACCTAGTGCTACATGCAAAGCTCAAAAATAAAATTAAAATAATGCACTTTGCCTCTTAACATACACAATGTAGAAATACAAATCAAATGTAAAACTATCCAAGGTTCTTCTGTAAATACATAGAATTTAGGAGCACCAGTAAGCCATTCAGCCCTTCACATTTGTTCCACCATTGAATAAATTAATGACTGTTCTGATTGTCACCTCAAATCCACATTCTTGCCAATCCTGTTAACCTTTCATTCCCTATCCCTTAACAATAATTGCTTCTGTTTTAGGTATGGACTGGTTGGACTGAAGATTCTGTTTCTGTGCTGTATGACTATGACTCTGAGTCTGCTTCCACCACCTTTTCAATAACCCTCTGAGAAGACAAAAATTACCCTGTTTCTATTTTAAATGGGCAACCCTGATTTTTAAACAGTGATCCCTAGTTCTGCCAAAAGAGAAGACCTATGCATCATATGTCCAACCTTTCCTCCTAAGACAAAACTTTCATCCCAGGCTTTAGTCTGGTAAACTTTATCCAAGCCACCTGCAATATACTAACAGTTTCCCTTAAATATTGTGCCCTGTGATCTCACCAGTGTCCTGAAACATGACCACCTACTTTTGTATTCAATTCCCCTCACAAAAGTGGTAACAAAGTGATTTTCTAATCACTGTGCCTATGTGCTAACCTTTTACCATTCGTGGACATGAGGACACCGTGATCCCTCTGCACCTCTGTGCTCTGAAATTATTCACCATTCACATAATCTACTTCTTAATTATCCCTCCTGCCAATTTTGACAATTTCACATCTACCCATGTTATACCTCATTAACCATCTCTTTGCCCATTTATTTAACCTACCTTCTGTAACCATCTCTTCGCAACTTGCTTTTCTACCTACCTTTTTGTTGTCAACAAATTTGGCAACCACACCTTCTTGTCCTTTCATTCAAATTGTTTATATACATTGTGAACAGTTGGTGTCCCACCACTAATTCCTGTGTTGCATTACTTGTTACATCTGACAAACCTAAAAAAAAAGACTCCTTTTGGCCTCCTGTCTGTTTCCTATTAGCCAGCCAATCTTCTATCCACACCAAAATGCTATCCCTCTTCACCACGAGCTTTCATTCTCCGAATAACCTTTCATGCGACATATTTTCAAATGCCCTCTGGACATGTTACCTCCCTAGAGAGCTCTAGTAAATTGGGAAAGCTAATCGCTTGTACCTACAATGATTTCCCTTTTTCAAAACTTTGCCTGATTATCGTGAGCTTATCTAAATGCCCTGCAATAACTTTTTTTAAAAATAGTAAAGGTTCTAATATTTTCCAAATAACTGTGGATAATCCAAGATGGAGGTCAGGAAAAAATTGTGGCGATAAGATCTCCTTTTTTGAGGTATTTTCAGTGTTAGAGCTGATTTCCTCGAATTCTAGGAGTAGTAATTATTGTTTTATAATTGCACCATTTAAAAGACATCTGATTGGTTATATGAATAAGAAGGCTTCAGAGGGATAAGGGCCAAATGCTGGCAAATGGAATCAGGTTTATTTACGATATCTAGCATGGACGAGTTGGTCCAAAGGTTCTGTTTCCGTGGTGTATATCTCTTTTTTTTTTAAAGATATTTTTATTAGAAATTTAATATTTTGACAGATTTACAAAAATAAACAGAACTTTCAAGCACAAACATTAATATAAAAATAGATCTTAAATATATAATCATCAAAATTCAAAGGAATGATACTAAAGAAGAAAGAAAAACAATGAAACTCAGTTAACTACTAATCTAATCCACAATTATCCAGAGTGTATAGTTGAGTCACTTACATCCTTCAAACAAGAGAAAATGTTCTCTAATACACTCATAACAGTATAATAAAAAGGAAACTATTTCCAAACAATAAGAGCAAAAAAAAACATATTTGAATGGAGATCCTCCCCCCTGTTCTCAGGGGGCCTTACTTCCTTTCTAAAGGTCCACCATATCCTCTCCCAAACAGTGTCCCACCCTTGACCCGGGCGCTCCTTAATAGGATTTAGATATAATACCGAGCTAGAGTTGACAGTGAGCGCCCCACCCCCACCCCTCCCCACCCATACCTGAGTATATCTGATACATCAATGCCACGTACAAACACACATAACTATAAAATTACAACTCCAACAAATTACAATTAAGTATAATAACATAAAATAGCAAGAGAAGACAACCCTGCTCCCAGAAGCAAAAGTAAAGTAGAGTAAAGTATCCACTTCTCCCCACGGAGTGTGGAAGAGGCAAGCCAACATAAATTGTCTCTTACGATTTATTTAAACGAGTCTAAAAGTTCCTTAGCCTCTTCTGGTGATCTAAAATTATACTCGGATCCTTCGTGGGTAAAGCATAACGTCGCTGGGTAGCGTAAGGTGTATTGAATATTTAAGTTCCTTAGACATTTCTTCACCTCATCAAACGCCTTCCTCCTTCGTGCCAAAGCCGGGGAGAAGTCCTGAAATAACATAATCTTGGATCCTTCATGAATCATAGCTTTAGGATCCTTTCCAAGATTTCTGGAGGCATCCAGGAGTATCTGCCTCTCCCTATAACTCTGCAGCCGGAACAGGACCGGGCGTGGGCGCTGGTTTGGGCCAGATCCGCGTACTGCGACCCGGTAGGCCCACTCCACCCTTACCCGGTCAGTTTCAGCCCCCAGGTTTAAAAGCTAGGGCAACCATCGCTCCAGAAATACTACTAACTGTCCCTTCTCTTCTTGTTCAGGGAGGCCCAGAAGACAGATATTCTTTCTCCGATTTCTATTATCCAGGTCATCCATGTAGATTTCAAAGGCCCGGACTCTCTGCTCCAGAGCTCGCACCTGTTCTGCAGCTGTTTATGCTGCAGCCTCGGAGGTCGTGGCCTTTAGCTCCGCCCCCTTCACTCGGCCCTGCAGTTCCTCGAGAGCCTGGCTGTGTTTCTGCAGCTTTTCTTCGAATGAGTTCCATCTCTGTCTGGATTCTGCGATGAAATTGACGAGTGTCGTTTCCAGCCTGGCAATCATCTCTTCAAGGCCTGTTTTTACATCAGCTACAGCCGGAGGAGGAGAGGAGGGTGGGGGAGGGGTCTTTGTTTTCTGAGAGCTGCGGGATCCCTTTGGTTTACTCATTATCCACTTAGTATTAAACTGCTTAAATATAATAGTAAACAGCTAATTAAGGTTAGAAAATTTTTTTGGGTGGTTTGGTAAGTGTGGGGGGGTGAGTAACTCACTTTACCCAGGTTTTGGGAAGAGCACTGTAAACTCAGACTTGCTGAGTCGCCGCCATCTTGGATCTCCCTGGTGTATATCTCTAACTTGTCGATAGTTCCCTACTTTCTGCCTTGCTCCCTTTTTGAATAAAGGAGCTACATTTACTATGTTCCAATCTAAAGGAATCTTCCTGGAATCTAAAGAGGTTTCGAAATTTATAACCAACCTGCAAACTATATAGCTAGCTACTTCTTTTAAACCCTGGGATAACATCTGTCAGACTCCAGTGACTTGTCAGCTTGTGTTTCAATAATTTATAGTATTGAATTGAGTTGAATGATTTGTTGTCACTTGCATTTTCTAATGGATAAAACAGTAAATGATAGTGAAAAGTTTCAACTGTCGCCAGCTGTCAACTATCAATCCAGCACCATTTTGAATAGCTTAAGAAGAAAAAGAGTAACTGAAAGAGAGTCTGTCTCCAACATGAGTTCTGAGCAAGCTCACCAACCACACCTGCACCAGCCCTCCTGCACTGCCTCACTGCTGCCTGCACTGATCTCACCAACATAGGAGGCACCATTCTTTAGACGCTATCTCTTCACTACTGGGCCCACCTAAACCAAGTCACATGCTGCCCCCACACTCACCCTGCAAACAAGAGTCTCAGGCTCCGCTGCCACCGCCACCTCGCCTTTAACTAGGACTCCCAGCTCCAGGCATCCTGACCGCAACCAGGAGTCTGTGGCTTTGCTGTTGCCTCGGTGATGCCAGGAGTTTCTGCTCCAGGCATATCACGCTGCCACTGCTTCAGCCACCACCAGGAGTCCCTGCTGTGGGCCCACTGCAACCAGGAGTCCCTGAGTCGGCTGCCAGGCCTGGCCACCATCAGGCCAAGAGTCCTGTTCTAGCTGCCACCCTCCAAAATGTCGCCTTGACAGCGCCACCACCTTAAGTCCGCTGTCAGTGTCTCCAATCACTCGAGGAGCTTTGCTGCCATCTGCCCCGAACACCGGAAGGATGTCTCGCTGCCAGTCTGGTACTGCCATCTAACCTGGCCAGGGAAAACAAAGCAAAAGTGAAAGAGAGAGAGAAAGAGCAGAAGTAACAAGAAAAAGAAGAAAGAAAACAAATGAGAGTGGATGGACTCCAGGCAAGAGCCCTCCTATTCCACCCCCACCTTGGATCCAATTTACTCAGTATTACTTAACTCATATTTGTAAATATCTTAAGTTTCCCATTCTCTTTCAATTCCTGATTTACAGCTACTTCCAGGATGCTACATGTATCCTCTCTAGTGAAGACTGACATATTGTCTGCCATCTCTGTATCCTAGACATTGGACAGTAAATATACTTAATTACATGACCTGCACAGCCTTCTGTAGCAATGAATTCCACAAATTCACCACTCTCTGGCTAATGAAGTTTCTCCTTATCTCCATTCTAAAAAGTCTTCCCTTTACTCTAAGGTAGTGGTCTTGGATCCTCATCTCTCTTGCCAATGGAAACATCTTCCCTCTATGTTGAGGCCATTTAGTATTCTGAAAGTTCCAATCGGATCCCCCTTATCCTTCTAAACTCGACCAACTGTAGTCCCATAGTCCTCAAACTTTCCTCATATATTAGGCCTTTCATTCCTGGGATCATTCTCACAAACCTCCTCTGGACCCATTCCATGGCCAATACACCTTACCTGAAATATGGGGCCCAAAATTACACACACTATTCTAAATGTGGTCTGACCAATTCTTTATAAAGCCTCAGAAGTACATCCATGCGTTTATATTCATCACGAGCTGAATGACAACCTTGTATTTGCTTTCCTAACTACCGACTCAACCTGCAACCGACTTTACCTAAAGAGAATTCTATGCTAGGACTCCCAATGTTCTTTTGCACTTCCAATTTCTGAATTTTCTCCCCATTTAGAAAATAGTCCATGCCTCTCTTCTGCCTACTAAAGTTCATGACCTCACACTTTCCCATCTGCCATTTTTTTTTGCCCACTCTCCTAACCTGTCGAGATCTTTTTGCAGTCTCCCCGCCTCCTCAGTACTATCTGCCCCTCCACCTATCTTCGTATCATCTACAAACGTAACCAAAATGCCCTCAGTTCCTCCATCCAGATCATTAATGTATAAAGTGAAAAGTTGTGATCCAACACCACTAGTCACTGGATTCCATCCCGAGAAGGACCTGAACTCCTAGGTGTCTCTGTTTGACAACAGGGCCCTGTCATTAATGATATAAATCCTGCCTTTGTTTGTCTTAACAAAATGCAACGTCTCGCAATTATCCAAATTAAATTCTATCTGCCACTCCTTAGTACATTGACCCAATTGATCAAGATTCCTTTGTAATCCAAGATAATCTTCTTCACTGTCCAGTATATCACCAGTTTTGGTAGCATCTGCAAACTTACTAACCATGCATCCTAAGTTTTTATCCAAATCGTTTATATAAGTGACAGGCAACAGTGGACCCAGCACCAGTCCCTGCAGAACGCTACTGGCCACAGGCCTCCAGTCTGAAAAACAACCCTCCACCACCATCCTCTGTCATTGACCATCAAGTGAATTTGTATCAATTGGCAAGCTCTCCCTGAATCCCATTTGATCTAACTTTACTCATCCGTCTACCTTGTGGAACCTTTTCATAGGCTTTACTAAGGTCCATGTAGACCACATCTACCGCTCTGCCCTCATCGATCTTTTCGGTCACATCCTCGAAAAGCTCAAATCAAGTTTGTGAGAAATAATTTCCCATGCTCAAAGCCATGCTGACTCTACCTAATCAGTCCTTGTCTCTCCAAATGCATGTAAATCCCTTCTTTCAGAATCACTTCCAGCAACTTACCCACCACTGACGTCAATCTCCCAGTGCTTGTATCGTGAACAAATTGGACTGTGTAACAACGCTTAGAAGGTAGCTATTGGCTGAAATGTGTGACAAAAATGCAATTATTTTCTTTAGATTTGAAAGATTCCATATACTATATGGTGTATGAATCTTGTGCTCATTCCTGGATTTTCTTTCGTTCACTCATACACTCACATTGTTGCTTACAGTCTAGTCTTCCTCTCTGTCTTTTTTTCCTGCTTTCCCAGTTACTCCTTTCTGTCTCCCCTATGCAATTCTAATGTGTGCAAATCCAGTTAAGAACAACAAGATTGACATACCTCAACATGTATAATTAGAAGGATGCTGTATTAAAATATATTAACTTTCATATCTCAAATTTTACATTTAGTTACATGCATAAATTTATTCAAAATTTTATCGAAAAGTAATATAGTGTTGTCTTGAACCATTTTTAGCTGAAAATGTGCCGTCAGAAAAGGGCAGCAGGCCAGGCAGCATCCAAGGAGCAGGAAGGTCGACGTTTCGGGCATGAGCCCTTCCCCAGTACAGATAGTGTACAGATTAGCGCTTTTCCGGTGGCACATTTTCAGCTCTGATCTCCAGCATCTGCCGTCCTCACTTTCTCCGAGAAGATTTGAACCATTTTTAGAAAGACACTGCTGCAGAAGATCTACTTTAAGCGGGAAAAACATTTGATAATTATAATCAAATTGGAATACAGTGCCAAGGGGAGCAAATATGTAATTATCTATAGTTTTGTCATTGTTCTTCAACAAAGGCTTTGGCTTCACCCAAGACTTAATTCTAAATGTATTTCAGTTTTGAAGTGTTTGACTGTGGCTGGATATTATTAAACAGATGGTCCATGTTTAACTGAGAGCCGTTGACTGCTATTAAAGACACTTGGGTTTTGCGTGACTAGAAGCTGACAAGAGCTCTGGAATTTGGTACAATTCCCCATCCTCCCCCATCCCCTTGAACATTACAACTACTGCTAAAGTTGCCTCACTCAGAGGTGGGATTGCAAGGCCTCAGGGTGGGGATTAACTGAATTGCTTCTGAATTCCCTAAAACTTTGTTTGAGCTTTGCAGTGTACTGGACTGATAAACAAAGATAATGTCTGGCAACTCTGACAAATCAGAGTGGGGATCAAATGTAATAAAATACAGAAAAACAGCTTTAATGTTATTCGCCTCTGCTCAAGGCTAAACCACTGAGTAAAATAAAACTCTGTAATGGTAGACTGTGCTCAATTGCTAGCCTCAGCATTTTCTACACTTGGATGTTGGTGCCCCAGGCAGGTAGACAGTCACAGCAGACATTTGAACAATGTTTTTGAACCACAGTACAGATTGTGTTTTCATTTCTCCTTCAAGTTGATTTTCAGAGGAATGTTTGTGCTATTGTACCTATTTATTATTAATTAACGTTGGTACAATATGTGATACATCTCTTCACAAATTGCACAGGCTACAAGGGAAATTGGTAATATAAGTTAATAATTAAAATACCAGACTCCTTTAATGTATAAGCACAAAAGATATTCATTTCAGTCCTAATCCAAGCTCTTCTATAACTTCAAGTTTGAACAAATTTTGATAATCCTGCTCGGCCTTTAAATTTATCCTAAATGAACAGATCATTTGCTTATAAGACGGGAGAGAACTGTTTAAAAATCAACACAGTTGGTTGCTGTGTCTTTGTGTTTCGTTCCAATTAGCCCATCCCTAATGCCGATATTCTTTTACATGCTCCTTTCCTTTGGACTTGCTTTCATCTTGATGTAGGTCAAAAATGTGTCTTGTTTAGTAATTATCAAAATTGCCTTTGAAGCAAGTTTACCTTTGGCTGTGAAGCTAGAATGAAATCCATGTTGAGTGATGGAGTAACTGGCGTTATTAATGTTATAGAACAGAGCCATTGAGCTCTGCACTGCCAATTATCTTTGTGTGAAACAGAATTCATGGCCTTTTCGCAACATCTTTGTAATTTTAGTGCAGGCCAGATCCAAATAGATTGGAGAACTGTAATATTGTACCTACTATATTTGTCCCAGTAATGAAAATATTTTCTGATTCTTATTTCTAAAATATGGACCAAAATGTTATCAACCTTCTGGAAATAAACTGATAATGGCTGTGGAAGAATACCTATTGTCATCCCACTGCTGTACAGATTTTGAGAGTACACAGGCAGAAGGCTGGAAGAACACAGGCAAGCCAAGCAGCATCAGGAGGTGCAGATGTCCTAGGATGTATGTGTTGTCCCAGTCAGAGTGGTGGCCTTCTTTGTCTGTATGTATGGAAACTAGTGACAGTGGGTCATATTGTTTGGTGGCTAGAACTCCATCAATAAACACATCAAGTTAGATCCCATCTACCTTCCCTTGAAAAAAGAACAGGAAATGACATCACCCACCTTAAGAAACCAAGACCTATAAATAGAGAGGTGGGACATACCAGCAGTGCTTCACCGGAGACTCTCTCTGACAATGTTACCTAGTCATGGTGATGAAACAACTGAAAACAAGCCTTAAGCTAACTCACAGACTTATCATCAACCTGAGCTACAAATCTTCTCAAAAATCGCAAAGGACATTAGCCTCAGTCCAATGCTTTTTCCTTTCGGGGGGCACAGTGGTGCCAGCAGGCACGTACAGGGAGGAGGAGTCACACATATCCTTCTCAGAAATTTCTATCAGGACAGTCCAGATTTGCGTAGTCCCTCCTCCACCCCTGCTGCCTGTGCTCCCAAATCCTGTAGCAGTTCAAGCCAAGGAAGTTGAACCTGCAGCTGGGCAGAAAACTTTCAGCAGACCTGAGCTCTCTAGGCCCAAAGGTATCAAGAAATGACTGCCCAAGACTTACTGAGCAGGACTGATCGCCATATGTAATGGTAAAGTCACCATAGTCTTACCAGACCATAGGGCTGCCCTCTTATTAGAAAGGAAGACAACTGGTTGTGGTTTAACCTGAGGATCACCTGACCTCAGGTGTGGGGAGAGGCTGAAAAGGAGAGCCCTTCATGGTAGCCTCAGCTGTTCTGAGATTTGAACCCATGGCATCACTCTGCTTTACAAATCAGCTGTCCAGGCAACTGAGCTATTTATTATGAACAAAATCTTGCCATGTTACCAACAGAGTCTTAAACAATTAAAGTCCAAATAAGCTCATTGATGCTGGAATTGAATTTCAATGAGCTTGTCACTGGCCTCTTGGCCTCAATGATACATTGTTCTGTTGTGGTGTCTTTGACAGTCCTCTTGGTCACTGGCCTGATTCTCAGCCTCATCTTCATTCTCAGAAGAGTACTGTTGTTCCCTGCATTTTGTTTGCATTCCAGACATTCCCTCATTGTCAAATGCATTGTCTAAAGTATTTTTAGATGAGAGTAAGTGGTTTCCGGTTTATGATATTATTACCTTCTAAGAAGTACTTTTATGTTTGCTATGATGTGGGGATGAGTTTGAGCAAAATGTAAATGCAAAGCTAATTGCAGTGGTGTTGGGTTCCAGCCTGTGTTGTGGTGGGTAGTTCAAACATAGAATACATATTAAGGGAGCAAGGCAAGCTCTCTACGAATAGGCTGTTTTTCTGATTGACAGTAAGAATGAAATACTATCCAAATGCTCTCAATGAGGTGATGGGTGTAGTTGTCCCTCAGAAAAAGAATGATACTTGTTCATCGCAAGATCTTGAGCATGCAGTCTTTTAATTGGGGAATGTTGCTGAACTACAACTACTGTGTGGTTTGGCTGATCAGGAAACTCTCCCACCCTTGCTTTGTGCCATACTATAGGCATGTTGGAAAAACTTAACAGAGTGATAGTCAACTTGTTTGGCCGCAGTAAGGCACACCTTCTCTAACCATCTAGTCCTGAGCTGGGTCTTAAACAGTCGGATTAGTTTTAAGAGAGTAGCTAAGAGTGAAAATGAATTGGTTGTGAGAGCAACAAAATTGTGACTTTGATCTTCCCAATTCCAAAGGAAGTTAACGGCCAGTCCAGAAGTAGAAATTGGACAACCCTCTGATTATATACTGACTACCAAAAGAACCTGAACTTGCATGAGGAAAGCATTTCACACAGTGAGTGGTTGGGATTTGGAATTCACTACCTGACAGGATGGTTTTTAGATTTATTAATAGCCTTCGTGGGGAACTGAATAAGTACTATAAAAAGAACATGGAGGGAGAGGAGGAGAGTGAAAACTAATTAGAATGCTCTTCAAAGGAGTCAGTGCACTATCAATGGGTCACATGGACTCCTGGATATTTTCTGATTTTCTACATGACCTCCTTCTATCCTGCATTTTTCTATGAAACCATGAATGGTTGAGAGGTCAAGTTGGATGTAATCATTGTACAGACTGAAGCTGTAGTTTAACTCCATGACTGTAACTCATAGGCTAAGGTGCAACTTGTAAATGAGGAAAAGGAGGCAGCCAAAGGATGCACACATGCAGCTGCTCAGAGGTCAGAAGAAAACTCGTCTGTGCAGATGCTATAGCTGTGTTGCGGGTGATGAGAGTCTAAAATATTTTACACGGTGGTATATTGAAACCAAAGATGGTTAGGATCATGATTGAAAACATGAACCCTTGTTAATTTGTCTTCACCTTAGCCCAAGAATGCTAATGTACCAATCTATTACAGTGTCAATTGAGAGCAACTGGCACAAATGGATCAACTTAGCTTTACAGCTTGAAACATGATTCAGTTTGTAGCACTCTTGCCTTTAAATCACAACATTTTGAGACCAAGTCCCTTTCCATTGCTTCAGCAGAAGAATCAAGGTTATTCCTCCATGCAACACTGCATCGTCAGATTTGCTGTAATTCGAATGAAACATTAAATTCAGGTGTCACCTACCTGCTTGGGTGGCTGTAAAAGATCCAATGGCTCGTTTCAGAGAAGTGCAGTGGAGTTATACATGTGGTTGTGCAATCAGAATAACCCATAACCCCATATTTACCTGGCTAATCCACCTAACCAATACATTCCTAGACTCTACAGGCAACTCAACATTGTCAATCCACTGAACCTGCATATCTTTGGATTGTGGGAGGAAACCAGAGCATCCATAGGAAACCCACACAGACGCGGAACGAATGTGCAAATTCCACACAGTCACCCAAAGGTAGAATCAAACTCAAGTCCCTGACGCTGTGAGGCAGCAGTACTAACCACTGAGCCACCATACCGCCCTGCTTTCTGGGCAAGAGAATTCCACTTGCTAAAAACCCTCAAATAATAATATTCTTCATAGTGCTATCTTAAAAGGGAGACCTTTTAGTTTAAACTATATTCACTCGTACTAGGCTCCCTGTGAAAGGAAACATCTTCCTGTTATCTACTCTATTAAATCCCATCAGGATCTTATATGTTTCAGTAAGGTCAACACACATTTTTATCAAGTTCATTGTATAAAGGCCCTACCTGTGCAACCATCTTTCATAAGGTAAGCGCTTTCACTCAGAAATAAGTCAAGTGAATCTTATTAGAACTGCTTCTATGCAATTATAACTTTTCAAATAAAGAGACCAGAGCTGTTCACAGTATTCCAGATGTGGTTTTGCCTTTGTCTACTGTGCTTGTTACGTGGAGGTGTTTGCTGAAAATGTGTTGCTGGTTAAAGCACAGCAGGTTAGGCAGCATCCAAGGAATAGGAAATTCGACGTTTTGGGCATAAGCCCTTCATCAGGAATCCGTTGCTGAACACCTATTGGCTTCCACTGAGGCTTCAATAAGTACTTCATTAACTTTGAAATGTCTGATAGCCATGAAAAGTACTGACCCTAACTTTATAAACTGCATTTGTTTTTTTTTCCAATATCACTGGGGGAGAATGTGAGAAAAGAAGAGAGTTTGGATAAAATCTGGGTTGACTATCTTTAGTAGTCCACCACTTTATTTAGAATGTATTACATTAGTCAGACCAAGGAGATTACTTGTGGGGTCCCAGTTACAGAATTAAACTCATGACCACAGGACCAGCTATACATGTATATGATGTAGTTAGAGGCATTTACAATGTCACGGGCTTCACACCTGCCTCAGCTTTTTAAAATGTATCCAGCTTGATATCTTGCACAGCTGGAGTGTTTGTCTCGGCAGACTTGGACATTATCCTTGCTTCTCTAAACTGCAAGACCAAAGTAAGTAGTCACATCATTTTACCTGCTAATTTATCTGTTACCTCTAATTCTGTCATTGGACCTTTCACTATTTGACTTCCTGTGGTAAATTACAGCTAAGGTAAGAGAATTTAACTCACTTAATTTTAGCTGTTCTACGCAGTTAAACATAGAGATGTACAGCATGGAAACAGACCCTTCAGTCCATGCCGACCAGATATCCCAACCCAATCTAGTCTTACCTGCTAGCACCTGGCCCATATCCCTCCAAACCCTTCCTATTCATATACCCATCCAAATGCCTTTTGCAATTGTACCAGCCTCCACCACTTCCTCTGGCAGCTTATTCTATACACATACCACCCTCTGTGTGAAAAAGTTGCCCCTTAGGTATCTTTTATATCTTTCCCCTCTCACCCTAAACCTATGCCCTCTAGTTCTGGACTCCCCCACCCCAGGGAAAAGACTTTGTCTATTTCTCTTTCCATGCCACTCATAATTTTATAAACCTCTATAAGGTCACCCCTCAGCCTCCGATACTCCAGGGAAAACAGCCCCAGCCTGTTCAGCCTCTCCCTATAGCTCAAATCCTCCAACCCTGGCAACATTCTTGTGAATCTTTTCTGAACCCTTTCAAGTTTCACAACATCTTTCCGATAGGAAGGAGACCAGAATTGCACGCAATATTCCAACAGTGGCCTAACCAATGTCCTGTACAGCCGCAACATGACCTCCCAACTCCTGTACTCAATACTCTGGCCAATAAAGGAAAGTATACCAAATGCAGCCTTCACTATCCTATCTACCTGCGATCCCACTTTCAAAGAGCTATGAACCTGCACTCCAAGGTCTCTTTGTTCAGCAACACTCTCTAGGACCTTACCATTAAGTGTATAAGTCCTGCTAAGATTTGCTTTCCCAAAATGCAACACCTCGCATTTATCTAAATTAAACTCCATCTGCCACTTCTCAGCCTATTGGCCCATCTGATCAAGATCCTGTTGTAATCTGAGGTAACCTTCTTCGCTGTCCACCACACCTCCAATTTTGGTGTCATCTGCAAACTTACTAACTGAACCTCTTATGCTCACATCCAAATCATTTATATAAATGATGAAAAGTAGAGGGCCCAGCACCGATCCTTGTGGCACTCCACTGGTCGCAGGCCTCCAGTCTGAAAGACAACCCTCTACCATCACCCTCTGGTTTCTACCTTTGAGCCAGTTCTGTATCCAAATGGCTTGTTCTCCCTATATTCCATGAGATCTAACCTTGCTAACCAGTCTCTCATGGGGACCCTTGTCGAACGCCTTACTGAAATCCATGTAGATCACGTCTACTGCTCTACCCTCAATCCTCTTTTTTACTTCTTCAAAAAACTCATTCAAGTTTGTGAGACATGATTTCCCATGCACAAAGCCATGTTGACTATCCCTAATCAGTCCTTGCCTTTCCAAATACATGTACATCCTGTCCCTCAGGATTCCCTCCAAGAACTTGCCCACCACCGAGGTCAGACTCACTAGTCTGTAGTTCCCTGGCTTGTCCTTACCACCTTTCTTAAATAGTGGCACCACGTTAGCCAACCTCCAGTCTTCCGGCACCTGATCTGTGACTATCGATGATGCAAATATCTCAGCAAGAAGCCCAGCAACCATTTCCACAGCTTCCCACAGAGTTCTACTGTCAATTCTGTAGCTCAACAACTGATTAAATGATCTGGAGGAAGGTGTAGATGGTCTGATTAGCAAGTTTGAAAATAACATTAAAATGGAGGAGTAGCAGACAGTGAAGGTGACTGTCAGAGAATGCAGCAGAATCTGAATAAATTGGAGAGTTGGGCAGAGAAATGGCAAATGGAGTTCAATCCAGGCAAATGCAAGGTGATACATTTTGGAAGATCCAACTCAAGAGCAAACTATACAGTAAATGCAAAAGCCTGGGGGAAAAATTGATGTACAGAGAGATCTGAGTATTCAGGTCCACGGTACCCTGAAGGTGACAACGCAGGTCAATAAAGTGGTCAAGAAGGTATACGGCATGTTTTCCTTCATGGTAAGGGATATTGAGCATGAGAGTTGGTAGGTCATGTTACGATTGTATAAGACTTTGATTCAGCCACATTTGGAATACTGCATACAGTTCTGGTCAAAAGGATGTGGATGCTTTGGGCAGGGTGCAGAGGAGGTTCACCAGGATGTTGTCTGGAATGGAGGGTGCTAGCCATGAAGGGAGGTTGAGTTGATTAGGATTACTCTAATTAGAAAGACAGAGGTTGAGGGGGAACCTGATTGAGGTCTGCAAAATCATGAGAGGTATAGACAGGGCGGATAGCAAGAAACTTTTTCCCAGAATGGGGGACTCAGTTACTAGGGGTCATGAGTTCAAAGTATGAGGGGAAAAGTTTAAGGGCGACATGCATGCTAAGTTCTTTACCCAGAGGGTGATGGCTGCCCGGAATGCATTGCCAGCGGATATGGTAAAGGTGTGCACGATAGCATCATTTAAGATGTATCTAGACAGATACATGAATGGGCAGGGAACAGAGGGACTCAGATCCTTAGGAAGTAGGCGACAGGTTTAGATAGCAGATCTGGATCAGCAAAGGTTTGGAGGGCTGTAACTTGTAAGAATTCAATCCAACGCATCATGTTGTGCCAGCTCTTGGGAATAGCTACTCAGTTGGTCCCATTCCATTTTTGGATTGTTTTTAAGTTGCAAACTTCTGTCTCTCTTCAAAACCCTATTCCATTCAAAATCTGTTGTGCCTGTCAGTGAAGAGACATTTCAGTAAAATTAGTTTAATGCTTGTGCGTGGAGATGCATTCTTGCCAATAAACAATCCTGAATAATTATTAGCCCTTTTCTCCCTTCCCCACATCCTCCTCTTCTCCACTCCCCTTCCATTTTGTTTTTACTTTACTTCCCCTCCCCCCTCAGATTTCCTTCTCTCCCCCATTTCCCTCTCCTCCTCGTTTCTTCTTTTCCATAACTCAACTGCCCTCCATATTTTCACTTGCAAACTTTCATTTCTCCTGTTCTTTAGATTCCTCATCTCTCTTGCTGTCTTATCACCACTCTCTCCCATCCTTGCCCACCCTCCCATTTTAATCATGGATCTGCACATTAATCCGTTTTGTTTTAATTCCATACTTCTAGCATTTTCAGATGTTACCTTTTTCTATGAATTCCTTGAATGAAACACATTCCAAACCAAATTGTAATTGTCATTAATCTTCCTGTAGGAGTGACTATAATATTTACATCTCAATGTCAACCATCAGCTGCAACATCATCAATTTGTCAACAGTACATTAAGTGATTACATCACTGGTTGAGTAATCACTGACACTGTCATTTGGGTCAACTTGTTGGAGATTAATGAACCATTTCTCCTCTAAAATTGTCACAGAAAGCTTACTGAATTTTTTTTAATATATATTTCAAACTCCAAAGAGGGGAGAATAAAAGAGACTTTGGATCCTGTGTCTTCACTTCTCAGTTATGAGTGTTGGTCTGTTGAGAGAAGTTTGAAGCAGAACTTAATAGCTTAAATAGTGTGTGGCATGTTAGTTGTTCTGCAATTTGTTATTTAAGTTGCTGTTTAGATTATTACAATTTTTCTAATCCTGGGATAATGAATAACATTATCTTCTGGAAAAGTTACAAATTCTGTTACATTTTGAATGACAGCTTCCTCAAAATTCACAAACACATCATGACCTACAATCTTTTTACATTATTTCTTTTTTCGCTTGGAGCCACTGCATAACTAATAAAAATATGTCATTTTTGTTTTATATTTTTGTTTAACTAGTGTCAGCCATGGCTCAGTTGGTAGCATTCTCTTCTGAGTTGTGTTTCAGGGTTGTAGTCCTGTGACAATAAAAGATATTCTATTCTATTCAGTCTCTGCTTTGAGCAGTGCAGAGGGATCACAGCAATGTCAACAATGACACATTTCAAATTAGATATTAATGAAGCTGCTGTGATAGATGTCAAAGATCCCATGGGAAAAGAAGAGCAACTGACCTGCCCAGATGTCCTAGCCAATATTTATTTTTCAATCAAAGTCACATTATTGAGTGCAGCTCTAGAATTCACATTATAGGAGGGATGTGTTTGCACTGAAGTGAGTACAGAGGGGATTTACCAGGGTATTGCCCGAACTGAAGAGTTTTAAGTTATGAAGTGAGATTGGTTAGGATGTGGTTGTTTTCCTTGGAGACTAAAGGGAGGACACAATTGAGTTATAGAAAAAAACTAAAGGGCACAAACAGGGTAGACAGGAAGGAACTTGCTACCTTAGTGGAAGGATCAGTGACCAAGGTGCACAGATTTAAAGGACAGGATGTTTAGACAGTGGTGAGAATCTGGAATGCACTGCCTGTCAGGGTGGTTGAGGCAGAAACTCTCATAACGTTGAAGATGTATTTAAATGTACACTTGCAATGCTAAGGCATTCAAGGCTATGGACAAAAGGCTGGAAACTGGGACCAGCATGATTATCGGTTTGTTTTTGACTGGTGCAGATTCAATGGGCTGAAGGATCTTTTTCTGTACTGTAGACCTCTAAGACTATGACTAAGCTGATCATTTGATCACTGTCATATTTTTGTTTGTAGGAGCTGACTATACAGAAATTGACTGTTACATGTCATTCATAATAGCAATTACTACATTTCAAAAAGTAAATCATTGTCTGTAAAGCACTTTGAAATGGTCAATGATCATGTAAAGTGCAATAAAATGCAAGTTTTCCATTTTTTTTATTGCAGCCCTTTCTAAATCTATTAATTGCTCATCAACATCTTCTGGCCACATACATATATCTATCTGCACTGTCATTAAGACCACTTATTTACACTTCTATAACATACTTGACTCCGCTTCATTTAATCTCACCTACTGCTAAAACCTTCAACCATGCTCCAATTTCTAATTAAATATGGAATGCAATGGTCTGGCATTACTCACATGATAAGCCCAAAAATTTCCTAATTCTGAGACCTTTGCAATGCTTAAATTTTAAGTATCAACAATTAGGTTTTAAAGATAGCCTTTGGTAGTTAACAAAAACTGCCTAAACATTGTGAAAGAATCTCAATGATCATTTTAATCTTTTATTGCCAGAGGGAATTTTTTTTAAAGAAACTTCATCACTTACGAATATTTTATTTCATGTAGATGTGAAGCACTTTGGAGTGAAGTTGCCTGTTTAGATTGAGCTCTTACAATGGAGAGTCTTTAGATAATAATTTGTTGGTTATCTAGTCCAGGTTCAAAACAAAATCCTTTTCGGTTGGCAACAGCTTATTGTTTTTAAGACATGGGACCATGTCCTAATTTTATCACCACTGTGTATCTCTGATAGGAGAAGTGGTCCTACCATGGCAGAAAAATCTTAAATTTTGTTTGTATCAGCCATATTTCCATTATGAAAGAGGGAGATGATGGCCTCGTGGTATTATCGCGGAATTGTTAAACTATCGAGCCCGGTAATGTTCTCGGGACCTACGTTCAAATCCTGCAATGGCAAATAGTGGAATTTGAATTCAATACAAATCTAGAATTAAAACTCCAATGATTCTCTGCAGAAAAACTCATCTGGTTCAGTGATGTCCTTTAGGGAAGGAAACTGACATCCTTACCTGGTCTGACCTCCATTATTTATTATTCAAGGCTTCATAAATAGGGGCATAAAATACAAGAGAGGAAGATCATAAAGAACGTTAATGACAAATAGTTGGAATATTGTGTACAGTTCTGAGTACCATATTATAGGAAGGATGTGAATGTGTTGAAGACAGTGCAGAAGAGGTTTATGAGAATGGTTCCAGGGATGAGGCACTTTAGTAATGAGCAACTTAGGAGGAACTGGGACTGCTGTCCCTGAAGAGGAGAGATCTGATAGAAGTTTCAAGATTATAAGTGTTCTGGATAGAGTGGATTAGGAGAAACTCTTCACTTGTAAACAGATTGCTAACCAAACGGCACAGTTTTAAAATATTTTGAAAAAGCAAGGTGAAGAAAAGGATATTTTCACACAGCAACTCATTTAGGTTTTGGAATGGATTTCCTGGAAGTGTCAGGGAGGCAAATTCTGTTGAAATGTTCAAGAGGATGTTAGTTGATTATTTAAATTAACAATGTGGTGGGTCATGGGAAAAAGGCAGGACATTAAAATGCTTAGATAATCATGCAGACTCATTAGGCTAAATGGCTGCCTCCTGCATGAGAACAATTCTGCAGTTCTGTGAACTTGCCGTTCTTGTGTAAAATATGATTAAATAGCACAGAAGACTGGCAAGTCAACCCCTGCAGAAGCATGAAATCAATCGTTGAATTAAATTAAATTGAATTGAATTAGCTTGATTGTCACATGTACTCAAATGAATACAGGGGAAAGTTTATAAGTTTCCACTTTCAGTGCCATCTTAGGTACAAAGGTACCTGGGTTCAGCTTCTTCACTTAGAGAATTAGTAACAATATCATCAACATATGGCACCATCTTAGGTACAGAGTACCTAGTTATAATCCTTAGTTAAGGAATGGAGAAATGAAGAAAAAAAGAAGTTGCATTACTGCTATATCTAGTTATAACTGTGTGGGTCAGAAAAGCAAGAAACAATCAAAAAGACAAACATCAATCTCTCTGCAGGGGCTCTCTTCTGCAGACCAGCGCAGGGAACTTCCACGTGGTCTGATCGCTGGCTGCCGTCACAATCCACACCGGATCACTGTCTCTGCACCTGGCCCCACTGTCCCTGTCCCTGCACCAGGCCTCACTGCCCCTGTTCCTGCACCAGGCCTCACTGACCCTGTTCCTGCACCAGGCCACTGCCCCCGTCCTCGCTCCAGTGCGTCTCCCAGAGATGTTTTCTGAAACATTCTGTAAGTTGGCGTCCTGTCTCCACAATGTTGAGGAGACCACAGCGAGAGCAATGGAGACAATAGATGATGTGTGTGGAAGTACAGGTAAATCTGTGTCGGTTGTAGAAGGACCCTTTGGGGCCTTGGACGGAGGTGAGAAAGTGAGATAGAGGAAAGGTTTTACTGTGCTTGCTAGGGCAGGGGAAGGTACCAGGAGTGGAAGCTGGTTTGTTAAGTATATTCAAGGTTGAGATAGACAACTTTTAATTAAAAAAAGGAATCAAGAGTTATAGGGAAAAGGCAGGAAATTGAAGTTGAAAATTGTCAGATCAGCCACGATCTAGTTGATTGGTGAAACAGCTTCTATCGCTTATTATAAGACCATAGGAATAGGTTATTCAGCCCAGGCCTGGCCACAACTTATAACAAGTAATGAACTTCATTCAAATTATTTTTCATCCATCAATTTCTGAAAGAAACAATTATTTGAACACTTCCATTTTTGTAGGCAACCTACAAGCCTTTGGTGAAGCAGGTGATAGAGGAGATCTTCCATCCAGATCGATCTGACATTGTGGATATTGAGTACATGTCTGGTGGCTTAACAGAACTTCTCAAAACTGGATTCAGCATGTTCATGAAGGTTAGTTACAATGCAGTGAAGAATTTGGCAATTATTGTCATTATGGTCCATTTCTTACTATATAAAGTACTTACATCACTGTGTATGCATAATCATAAGTGTGCCAAGAAAAAGATCTTGTTACAGTTACAACTTCTGGAAAAAATGTTAAATTTGTACTTTATAAATCTCTGGCTATGTTGCTCATGTGCTTCTGATGTGGCTGGAATCCATTGTCCATCCCTAGTGACCTCTAAAAAATTAATGGTAGATTGCCTGTGGAGACCCAGACCAATGCACTAGTGCTGCTGGGGTGACTGAGTTGCTCACCAATTTGATTGTCCAGCTGTTCTGAGTGACATGATTTTAACACTTCCACCCATCCCTTCCTGGGATTCCAATCCCCTCCAGTCCTCTGAGTTAGATACAGATCCTCAGATCTAGTTGGATCAAGTGCCAAACTGACTATGCTCAACCTCTAAAGTGGAATTAGATAAGGCTCTTGACTTACTGTAAGGGCATCTCCTGACTGACCATAGTTCCGGTTGATACCATCAGGGTTCCCATTGACCTTCAGACTTGGCCAATTGTTTGAAACACATGCAGTGTTTGCTGGATGAGCTGCTGGCACATGCTGAAGGTGTGTCATTATTGTGCACATTCCTGATGAAGGGCTTATGCCCAAAACATTGACTCACCTGCTCCTCAGGTGCTGTCTGACCTACTGTGCTTTTCCAGCACTGCGCCTTTCGATGACTGTCATTATTGTAGCCAAGTGGCGTATAACAATATATCCACCCCTGGATTAGTGGTGCTGGAAGAGAATATCCACCCCTTGCCTATTCAGTGCTGTGATAAGTTGCTCCATCTACCTCTGTGCTAAAAACACACAATTAGGATGCATCTCAAGGTCAGTTTGCCTGAAAATGCTTGCCATCAAGGCTTAACCATGATTAGTGACCTGTTGACAAAGAATTAAAGGGCACTCAGCTCCTGTGCAAACTGTGAGGTGTCAACACCTGGAGAACTGGAGAGAAATACTAATCAGAGAAAGAAACCCGTTCAACAATATTATATCTCCAACAATCAATACTGTCCAATTACTCAAGAAAATGTTAGCAGCCCTGAGAAACCTAAACTATAACTACCTAAATAATCAGAAATGAGAAACAGATTGTGTAGGGTAAAATTGAAAACAGAATAATCATTTTTGTTACAAGCTGATAATGTTTGAGGTCACAGACGAGTGCTTTCTAAACAGTTAAGGTTTATAGAATTATTCTTCTTCACCTTAACCTTGGAAAAAAAATCTTTTCCCATTTACTAAATTATAACTTGAGGGATTCCCAGAGTGAACACAGTGACCAATGAGTCATAATTTAGTGAAGCGTTCTATCTTTTCTATATATCCTGTCCTGTAATAAACTAGCAGAGCATAAATTAATTTCTGTGCTGAGTTCTAAACTGTTCACCCACCAAATGTTTGTTTTTGCTTAGAAAGTAATCACTTTCATTAGCAAAATTGATGAGTGAGCAAATTTGTGTCCCTTGGTATAAGTTTGTGATTTTGCCTTCTACTTGAGGGGAATTAAGTAACAGCCTGTTTGGATATTATTGAATAGTATACAAGCAAAGTAACTTTTTAAAAAATAATTAATCAAATTGCCTTCTTTTCCAAAATCATGATTTGCAACAGGGGTTATATGATGCTTGTAGATGTGTGGACTATTTTCAGTTAATTCCAATTCTAGCTTCAACACAAATTTTTAATTATTTGTCTAAATAAATATTAACTAACATTCCTCCACCATCAATTACTATTTTATAATGATATAGATGACCTGATCCTTGGAATTATTTCTTCAGCTTTTCATTCACCATATTGTATATCTTTCCTGTGGAATTCCTGTCTGTTAAATGAAAAATTCTTAACATTCTGCTTTAGCCTCCTGCTGATTTGGAAGGGGCAAGCAGTATGTATACCTGAAGTGCTTTACAAAACTATAGTCAAACACAATTAAGTTGAAGGGAGACTTAGTGTGATCCATGCTTCAGAATAACGTTGTGGTTTCACAGCTCTGTGTATTGGGTCGCTAAATTACTAGCTTCATTATAAACTGAATTGCTGAATTTTGAACAGTTGAATTTAATAGGTAATTGGCAACTAAATATTTCTGGAATTTGTTTTACATTCTTTGTATTGTGTTTATAAAACTTTCTTTATGACACTTATGAAAAGGCATTTTTAGACTGACGACTGAAGGGGGTTTCCTTGCTAGGGGATATTTCTGATGTGCTGTGAAAACAACTTCTTGAATTGTGTTCCACCTTCTATAGCTGTATCAGCCTCCCAGCATGTCATATTTAATGCAAAGTCTACATTTAGCACCATGTAACATTCAGCCATGTGTGGTTTAAGGGAACTTGTTTTTAAAATAGAGCTGCCGTTCAAAAAACATTTTCACATTTAAAATTAGAATTATTTACATAATACAGTTCTGCATATTTCCATTGCATTTGTAGGAACTTCATTAGTATCATATTTCTGTTGCAATGGTCTGTGCATATTATTTTTGTACAGGTTTATAGTTTATAATCCTAACATGCTGGCAGTGACCATGAGTAAGGCTTGCATGTGGCAGCAGCATGTGGGCTGCCTTGCTTGTTGTGTTCTCACTATTTAAATGGATCCAGAAATTATGCTAGGTATTCCTACTCCTCTGAAAGTTCTCCTCTCTCTCTTTCTCTCTCTCTCTCTATCTCTATCTCTCTCTTGGCATACAGAGTAACAATGAGATTTTTTGGTCTTACCAGCATGAATGGATGTTACAATAATCGCGATTAACTCCTCAAGCACTCAGCATTTTGTTTTCTGTGTTACAATTTGTTACTTCTGTCAATTTTAACATCGTGTGTGTGTGTGTGTGTGTGTGTGTGTGTGTGTGTGTGTGTGTGTGTGTGTGTGTGTGTGTGTGTTGTGATCAACTCATTAAACAAAAATGCAGCAGATAATCAGATTATCCGCTTCTTAAACCAGTGAAAATTGCACAAAATCTTTGATGAAGAATTGTGAGCCAGTGTTTGAAAGGGGCAGTGAGATATCATTTTCTTCCAGATTTATCTCTGAAGCATTATTGTTACATATTATTAACCCGACAGGTGAGTCGTCCCCATCCCAGTGACCACCCTCTGCTTATTTTATTCCTTGTGGGTGGAGTCACAGCTTCAGAAGTTCGAATGATAAAGGAGTCAGTTTCAATGCACAAACCTAGTTGCCAGGTGAGTAGCATTTTCATTTAACTAATGTGATAAGGTAGCATTGCACAACCTACAAATGATTGTGCTGTAAAAATGCTATGTAAGGTTATGCTGAGTGAGCTGACTGAATCGTGTTCCAAGGAAGAGTCATATCAGACTTGAAGCATGAACTTTGTTTCTATCTCCACAGATGCTGCTGGACCTGTTGAGGTTCTCCTGCACTTTATTTTTTTTCAGATCTCCAGCATCCACAGTATTGAGTTTGGTACCCCAGGGTTAGTGAGGAGATAAATTGACAGGATATGCTCTTTCAACCTGTAACCTGTCTCAAAAGTGTATTGATCTTATGTTAGGGTAATATTGGAATTTACTAAAGTCCTCCGCATTAGAATAACCTGCACATATTGATCACCTCCACATAAACATTGACTGCTTTGGCAAGTTACTAAACAGCTGCTGGTGTCTTTGTACCTTGTTTTGATTTTAAAATGCTCATCTTTGTTTTCAATTCCATCCAGTACTTCATTGCTTCTGATCTCTGTAATCTCCTCCAGCCCTTTAGATATCTGCACTTGTAATTGTGATCTTTTAAGCATCCCCAGTATTATTGCTCTGCCATTGAAAGACAATGCACTAAGCTCTGTCTTTCCCTCCCTAAACCTCCCTGTCTCATTACTTCTCAGTCAGAAGTGACACAACACCAGGTTATAATCTAATAGGCTTATTTGAAGTCACAAGCGTTCGGAACGTGGTCCCTTTGTCAGGTGAAGGGAAGAGAAGCACACAGGCACAGAACTTATAGGCAGAGAGATCAAAAGATCACACAAATGGTATGAGTGGAGTGTCAAATAATAAGTCTTTGCAAGTGATCAAAAGTGGCAAGTGGTGTGAGTAAATTGCCAACAGCTGAATAACAAGCAAAGGGATGGTCTGTACTCCGATTCAATGTGGTAGAAAAATAATTACAAAAAATTAAAAATAGGTTTGTGCTAGAGGCTATCACAACAGGTATAAGAGTTGCACGCTGAAGGTCCAACCAAAATAATAAAGTAATCCAAAACTGTATAACCTAATTAAGGTAGAGAGATCTTAACCATTTATCAAGGTGATAGTGTCCAAAAAGGACAGTAAGGAAGATTTGACAGATGCAAAACAGTGTGATGGGGTTACATGTATTGCTATATGAACCCAAGATCATGGTTGAGTCTTCATGGGTACGGAACTTGGTAAATCAGTTTCTGTTCAGTGATTCGGCGTTGTTAAGTATCTCAAGGGCCGCCTTGGAGGAAGCTTACCTGAAGATCAGAGACTGAATGTCCACTGAAGATTTTGAAGGATGCCCTCATAACAATACAGAATACTGTATAACAACATGTGACCTCACGACACTTTTGAATGTGTAAAATCCTCTTTACTGTCCTATTTGGCACCGTCGCTTTGATAAATTGTTAAGATCTCTCTATCTTAATTAGTTTGTACAATTTTGGATTACTTATTATTTTGGTTAGACTCTTGTTTCTATTATGGTTATTCCAGTCATTTGGTTTGTCTCCAGCACCACCTTATTTTTAATTTTTTGTAATTATTCAGCTGTTGACACTCCACTCACACCATTTGTATGATCTTTTGATCTCTCTGCCTATAAGTTCTGTAAAAAATCATATGACATCAGGTATAGTCCAATAGGTTTATTTGAAATTACCTGCGGTTTCGAATAAACCTGTTGGTGTTGTGTGATTTTTTGATTTGTCCACCAGTGCAACGCCGGCGCCTCTGCAACATCATTCCTTCTCTCTTACTTTACCTGATGAAGGGACAACGCTCCGAAAGCTTGTGATTTAAATAGACCTGTTGGACTATAACCTAGTGTCATGTGACTTCTGACTTTGTCCACCGCAGTCCAACACTGGCACCTCCACATCATCATTTCTTCTCTTTGTTTTAGTAAAAAACATGTTAAAATCTTTCAGTCTATGCTTTTCGTCAACCTATGCTAATATTTATCATGTGGCTCAGTCTAATTTTACTTCAGGGATGCCTTGAAGACATCACAGAAGCATTTCTACTGTCCTCTTATGTGCCTTCAGCAACAACCAAGTCCTGAGTAAAGCAGTTGCTTCAGGAGTCATATGCCATGCATACAAACAACACCCTGTCCAGCAGAGCTGGTTGTCAGTTAGTAATGTGTCGGTGCTGGGCAAATTAGCTTGGGAGAGGGGTTTAGAGTTGACTACTTCCTTTCCACTAGATTTAGAGGATCATGTGACAATGCCTTTGGTGGAACATCTCCAGTGATTTGATGTGCCAACTGTAGGTTGTCCAATTCTCCAAAGGATGTAGAAGCCAGGTGATCATTAGTTCAACTATGGTTTAAGCTTCAGTTTAATTTTCTGATGTTTTAGTTCAGCAAAATGATAAACCAGGCAGCTGTGGGTGCCCATGTCACAATACTCAATTAGGAGCGGTCACCTTCATGAGAAGATAACAAATTACGGAAATACCTTCAACTAAAACACAAGAGCACAAGATAATTACGGAATAGGAAGCCTTTGGCCCAGCACACCTTGTCCGTGTACGAAAACCAAATAACTCACCATCGCACTCTTTTGATAAATAGCTCACCATCAATCTCTTGATAACTAACTCATCATCAATCGCTTGCTAAATAATTCCAGGTTTTTTCTTATCTTCATCAATTTATGTCAGGAGGTCTGTTCCATATGTTAATAATTCTGTGAAATAAACTTGCTGATTGGAGCCTAACATTTCCTTCTCTAATTTAAACCTTTGTTGCATTGTTCTGCTTTCATAATTTAAGATTGATTTTCCAGAACATTTTTAATGTCATTAACTGAAACAGAACTTCACCTTTCAGTCCCCTTTTTTCAAGCTCTAGTTCCTCATTTCTCCGTAATCTAATGCCAAGGTTTAGCCTCATTAATCTTTTGTCCCTCCCTCTCCTCCCATCAATGGTTCAGGTTTTTGGTTGTAAGTGAGATTTCTGACATATTCCAAGGAATATCCCAGATTTTTGATCAAATTAGACTTGGTACAAGGCTTTAGCTGGATGTTAAGCTCTCTAAACACGCTGACTGAAGAGACAGAATCAAAATTTAAATTTTAAAAAATCAAACTTTCCTTAACCTGATAATTTATGGAGGAGTTCACTGAAAATATATTAGTAGTTTCTCTTGCAAAAATGATAATCTTCTAGCTGTACAGTTCATCAGCAAACTAAAAGTCCTCCAATTTCTTGCTTCCCAGAAAAAAATGCTATTTGAATGCATCCAAGTGGAGTTCTCATTTCTGCTAAAGGGGGCTAGTTTGGAAAACTTTAGATTACATAATTGCTGGAAATAAAATGCTGCAAATGTCCAGTATTTTAATCACTATCTAAAACAAAATTCATGCTACCATTTCAGGTGGGACCTTAGTGAAAGTTTAATGAACAAATTCTCTGCAAAACATTAACAATGCTAGCCTGCCTTTCTCTTCCAAATAATGATCTACGTGATGTGAATTGCATTATTTCAAGTTTTTCAAATTACTAACATTCCACTAGCACTCATAGCATCTTTTATTTGTTTGTAGGGGGTGCAAAAAAGCAGGAACAACATACTCTCAATAGCTGAAAGCATGTGGCCTCTGGGGCCAATTGTCACTGCAGTAGAAACTGTCAGTAACTGTGTATAGGCAATCAGTTAATCTCCGATTTTGCTAAACTTTTCAAAATTGGTGAAGGGAGATATGATCATTTATCCAGTAAGTTTGTTTCACCCTTGATGTAATTGAGCGCCACTCGCCAAACCTGCTAAAGAAGTTTGCAAGCTATTTTACCAAAGCTTCTTTTAATAGCATTATATTGTATTGTTGACCTTAAGTGAATTGGGATTTAAAAACCATTTTTTCATCCTGATCCATGTGCCAGTCTAATAAACTGTGCTTTTCCATTGTGTTTTTACAAAGCCATAGAACATCAGTACATAGTAATGCAAATCTGATCATTTCATAAAGGCAGACACATAGATTTAAAGGCACCCCCAATTCAATCAGCTTTCAGTACTGATTATAACTTGAGCATTTTTATACCACCTGTGCCTCTGCCTCAGTTTGGGGTCACTGTCATCCAGGGTTTCCATTCTTGATTGTTTTTCACTGACCTCTACAATTTGCGGGGGCAGTTCTGATGCATTGACAGTCAAAAAGTCAACTTACATCCTGTGAGGGCCACATTCACTAAAAATGGCAGAACATGAACTCCATTATCTGTGGAATTAAGTTGGAGCAAGGAAGCAGAGAAAACTGGGAAAAATAAATCTGGCAATATCATTGCTTCACGCTAATCTTTGAATATGATTTAAAATATATAATTTATTCAAAATACTCCAGAAACTATGGAGATCCTGGAAAGAGAACTTTTAAAGTGATGTTATAGCTCCATGAAGGATTTTAATCTAGTCTCAAATCTGACATTAGATTAACACCTCCTGCTCCAAGAAGATAATCCTCCTATTTTCCTCGAAAACGACTGGGTCTCAGCTTTGCATTGAAGTCAGCATCTCTATAAGGGATCACTAGCCAAGGGGAATGTTACAAAGAAGAAAGCCACAACTGAAACCATGTTACCTGTCTTGTGAGGCACAAGATACGTGTTTTGTTCCAAAACCCTTCAGAGGCTTTGTTTAGATCTTTGCTTCCTGTGACAAGTTTCTTTCATTCCATTAACTCTCTAATTCGATAACACAATCACATTACTTTCTGTGTTTGGGTTGTGTTGGGGCTATTTCGACTTGCATAGAAACAGCTTAGAAGAATATATCAATACGCTCAATAATTACTAATCTCTAGTAAATTTAAACATTCAAGGAAAATATTAATTTCCTAGATACCATAGTATTTAAATTGGCACAATACAACATACATAAGTTAGTAACAAAAGTTTTGTTCCTTCATTGCTGCACACAAAAAGCCTTTAGTCCAATTAATTATGTCACAGCTAATGTGTTTCAATCACATGATCACAAAGCTGGAATATTTTAACCAGGCAATTTACTTCCTTTTTCACTGAATCTCAGATTCGTATTTAAAAATTGACACATTGTACATTACTAGAGCATCCACTGCCTTTTTCCCCACATAGTAGCTCCTGAATATATGCAGCATTAATCTAGAAATTCCATATACATTTACAAGTAAATAATACCTCAGTGATTTCAGGTTTTCCTAACTCCTAGTTTGATATGTGTTCCTGTGTGGGCAGGTTTGGAACTGTTCTGTCTTTGCAGCCCCTTTCTTCTTTCCTACCTTTTGTAGCCTTCCAGTCTTTCCCATCCACCCAGAACACCCCTCCTGCCCTTGCTGCCTCCTCCTCCCTGACTCCATCTTGCAAATTTCCCATCTCTCCTATGCAGCCTTCATCCATCACCCACACACCCCTGACGGCCTCCCTCTTTCTCTTATGTCCCTCTTGTAATGTCTTTGTCTCCAGACCCAGTGGGAACACAGCCACCTCTGCAAAATGGTGGCTCACAATTTCCCCTCTGGCAAAACCGCAGCCTGCTCCAGGCTCAGGTCTCCGGGGCTTCTGGACTTTGCCTCTTGTTCTCAGCCTCATGTCCCCAACACCCCATTGTCAACCACTTCCTCAATACTGACACTAACTGTGCACTCTGATCCTTTAATTTGGGGTTGTTTCTCTATCATTCTTATCTCTCATTAGTGAATCTATCAGCAGCAAGTACATGGGAGAATGAGCCTGTGATTGAAAGAGCAGTTCCTTACCATTTCCAGCTATTACATTCACATGGAGCAGCTTCTCTCTGATTGGTCATCTCCTTGAATATGTTTTCCTGGCTGATTTAGGAATTTCAGGATCAGAACTGCCCACCAGCCCGACATATTTTGTGTTGTTGTCTTGACACACACCAAATGACTTAGAACATAGAACATTACAGCGCAGTACAGGCCCTTCTGTCCTTGATGTTGCATCGACCTGTGGAATCAATCCAAAGCTCATCTATCCTATTTTATTCCATTGTCATCCATATATTTATTCAATGACCATTTAAATGCCCATAAAGTTGGCAAGTCTGCTACTGTTGCAGGCAGTGTGTTCCATGCCCCAACTACTCTCTGAGTAAAGAAATTATCTCTGACATCTTGTCCTAGATCTATCTCCCCTCAATTTAAAAATATGTCCCCTCATACTAGCCATCACCATCCGATGAAAAAGCTCTCACTGCGCACCCTATCTAACCCTCTGATTATCATATGTGTCTCAATTAAGTCACCTCATAATCATCTTCTCTCTAATGAAAACAGCCTCAAGTCCCTCAGTCTTTCCTCGTAAGACCTTCCCTCCATTCCAGGCAACATCCTAGTAAATCTCCTCTGAACCTTTTCCAAAGCTTCCACATCCTTCCTATAATACTCCAGTTGCGGCCGCACTAGAGTTTTGCACAGCTGCAGCATGACCTTGTGGCTCCAAAACTCAAACCCTCTACCAATAAAAGCTAACACACCATATGCCTTCTTAACAGCCCTATCAACCTGGGTGGCAACTTTGAGGGTTCTGTATACATGGATACAGAGATCTCTCTGCTCATCTACACTACCAAGAATCTTACTATTAGCCCAGTATCCTGCATTCCTGTTACTCCTTTAAACGTGAACTACCTCACACTTTTCCGCATTAAACTCCATTTGCCACCTCACAGCCCAGCTCTGCAACTTACCTATGTCCCTCTGTAACCTGCGAAATCCTTCAGCACGATCCACAACTCCACTGATCATAGTGTCATCTGCAAATTTACTAACCCATCCTTCTATGCCCTCATCTAGGTCATGTATAAAAATGACAAACAACAGTGGCCCCAAAACCGATCCTTGCAGTATACCACTAGGAACTGAACTCCAGGATGAATATTTCCCATCGACCACCATCCTGTGTCTTCTTTCAGCTAGCCAATTTCTGATCCAAACTGCTAAATCACTCTCAATGCCTCCGTATTTTGTGCAATAGCCTACCGTGGAGAACCTTGTCAAATACCTTACTGAGATCCATACACACCACATCAACTGTTTTACTCTCATCTCAAAGAACTCAATAAGGTTTGTGAGGCACGACCTACCCTTCACAAAACTATGTTGACTATCCCTAATTAACGTATTCCTCTCGAGATAATAATAAATCCTATCTCTTATAATCTGTTCCAACCCTTTACACACAATCGGAATAAGGGTCACTGGACTGTAATTTTCAAGGTTGTCTCTACTCCCCTTCTTGAACAAGGGGACAACGTTTTGCTATCCTCCAGTCTTCTGCCACTATTCCTGTAGACAATGGCAACATAAAGGTCAAAGCCAAATGTTTGGCATTCTATTCCCTGTATTCCCAGAGAATCCTAAGATAAATCCCATCCGGCCCAGGAGACTTACCTATTTTCACACTTTCCAGAATTGCTAACACATCCTTATGAACCTCTAGTCTAGTAGCCTGTATCTCAGCATTCTGCTTGACAACATTCCAGTCAGAATACCGAAAATTTATTCATTTAATACTTTCCCTATCTCCTTGGACTCCATGCACAACTTCCCACTACTGTCCTTGATCGACCCTAATCTTTCTCTAGACATTCTTTTATTCCTAATATACCTATAGAAAGCTTTAGGGTTTTCCTTGATACTATCTGCCAACGACTTCTCATGTCCCCTCCTGGTTCTTCTTAGCTCTCTCGTTAGGTCTTTCCTGGCAAACGTGTAACTTTTAGAGGAGGAAGAGAGCTGAAGAAGATCATTTTGGTGACGAAGAGAAGTTAGTGGTGCTTTGTGTTACACATTTGAGACTGACAGTTTGAGTACTGAACTAATTATGAATTTGATTGAACCTACCAACTTTACCTAAGTTTTGCAAAGTTCCAAAGGGTGCCTTCATACAGGCTACTTAGAATTTTTTAAATAATGCCAATTGTAAATTGATTGTACAGTTTTCAGATCACAAAATCTGCGCCACAAAACAGTGCTCCCTAAACATGTCCTCCTGTGACCCCATTGTAATGCCTCAGAGTTATTACCACAATGAAAGATGAAGCAGTACATGTTCAAATGGAACAAGATCTGGACAATATCCAGGCTTAGGCTGGCAAGTAACGTTTGTGCCACACAAATGCCAGGCAGTGACCATTACCAATAAGAGATTATCTAACCGCCGCCTTTGACATTCAGTGGTGTTACCATCATTGAGTCTCCCCATTAGCAACATCCTGGGGGTTACCATTGACCAGAAACTCAACTGGACTCACCATATAAATACAGTGGCTAAAAGAGCAGATCAGAGGTTAGGAATACTGGAACAAGTAACTAACTCCCTGTGTCTAGATTAGAGTGGTGCTGGAAAAGCACAGCAGGTCAGGCAGCATCCGAGGAGCAGGAAAATCAACGTTTTGGGCAAAAGCCCTTCCAACTAACCTCCTGACTCCCAAAGACTGTCCACCATGTACAAGGCACAAGTTAGGAGCTTGATAGAATTCTCCCCACCTGCAAGTTTGGGTGCAGCTCCAACAACACTTCAAAAAACATAGTTTCTCCAGAAACAAAAAAAAACACAAACACCTACCTCTTCACAGGCTTTTTTACAGCTGAAATCAGGTCTCAAACAGTAGTCCATTAAGCCACACTCACGAACAAAATAATTGCACACATTTAAAGGGGCTTCACAGCTGCCAGGATTAAGTCCAAACTCCATGGTAGCCATTGCCACCTTAAAGCTATAACCCAGTGGGCTGTGACCCACAGTTTGGGAAATCCTGTCATAAGGGTTGGCTTTCTTCATGTGATATTAAGTACAACCTCAATTGCCTATACCTCACTTCATTGAAAATATAGTACTTAGACCGTAAGACATAGGAGCAGAAATTAGGCCATTCAGCCCATGAAGTCTGCTGCACCATTCAATCAAGGCTGATGAGTTTCTCAACCCCATTCTCCTGCTTACTTCCCATAACCCTTGACACTCAACCTTTCTATCTCAGTCTTAAATATACTCAATAATCTGACCTCCATAACGTTCTGTGGCAGTGAATTCCATAGACTTACCACTCTCTGGCTGAAGAAGTTTCTCATCTCCATTTTAAAAGGTCTTCCCTTTAAGGCTGTGTCTTCTGGTCCTAGTCTCTCCTACCAACAGAAGCATCTTCCCAACATTCACTCTGTCCAGGCCATTCAGTATTCTGTAAGTTTCAAATTAGATCCTCCCTTAGCCTTTTAAACTCCATCGAGTATAGATCTAGATTGCTCAAACGTTCCTCATTTGTTAAGTTTTCATTTCTGGGACGATTCTGATGAATGTCCTCTGAACATGCTCCAAGACCAGTACATCCTTCCTGAGATATGAGCCCAAAACTGCGCACAATACCTCAAGATTAATTTTCAGGAACTGGGATATTCTGTCCCTCCTTCCTCCTTTTGAAGTCGTGTTTTCTCACTGGGTGCAAACTGACCCAAATAACTATTATTCAAGTAGGAGTATATATAGAACATGACAACCGAGCCAAGTCTTAACTCATATGTGCACTTGCTGTATAGCAACCAGGAGCAAAATCCCTTGCTAACTTCCCAAATTTAATCTGAGGGTATTTTAGATTGTTGCAGCACTCCTCTCATTGACACTGAGATCAGTGAACTCAACACAATTCTAGGATCAAATTTAGCATCAGGAATAGAGTTAAATCACAATTAATACCAGCATTGTTCATTAGTATTTTGTGTTCAAGTCTCACTTGCAAGGTAAGTGATTAGTCTTTTCTATTGTCAGGGACAGGAAATCATTAAATCAGTTGCTAAATATTCAGCTAAGATCAGAAATAACCTTTTAAAAACTTTTAATGCTTTGTAGGTGATTGTGTTGGCTACCAGACTATTAAATCCACTTGATGTAACTCGACTCATCTTTGCAACTGACCGACTGCATCCTGATATTGGAATATAACAATTACATAATGGCTAACCAGAAACTTGGGCTAACCAAGACATAAAACATACAGATATCGAGGACAAGCAATCTTTCAAGAGAACAGCAGATATGTATATGAGGAAGAGGTGGCTAACTGCCTGGCTGTTATACAGGTACCTATCAATATCTGATTGCAAGCTCAAGCCCACCTCTTGTCTGACATGATGTTTCTGGGATGTATTAATGTAATTTTTTTTTCCATTTTCCCACTTCAGGTTTTACTTTTCTATATCACTGACAATAAAACTTTTCTAATCTGCTCATCAAGGCACTCCCAAAAAAACTGATTTAAGAATCAAACTGAATTGTGCAGCAATATGTACAACACTGAAAATGTCATTTCTAAAAATAAAAAGTTTATGTTAGTGATTCTATAGGTGCAGAATTTGTCTGTAGTCAATCATTTCTTAATAAATCTCTAATAATTACATTGCAAAGTATCAGCAAAGTTTATGACCAAACATCAAGGACAAGAACCTCACTGACGGTAACAGCTATTGCTTGAGTTGTGTCACATTTCTGAATCTGCTTCTATACTATTGCACAGCACTCCATACTTCTACCAGTCGGAAAAGTTTCTCTAATATTGAGGTGGAATTGTGAAACACGAAGAATCAAACTCATAACTACTTAGAAATGTCACCATTATGTGACAGAAAACTTAATGGAAACTCCACATCTGCATCAACTGGACGCATCTACCAAATGTCACAACAGCCAAACAGGACAATCCAATGAAAATTCCTGATTTTGTACAAGTATCATTGAAAAACTATTTTAATCTTGACTGCTGAAAATGTTTAACACCATTATTAGTGTAGCTCCTTCCCAGGGAGGAAACTCAACTGTGTAAATCTCACAGATACATACATACAAACCAACTTAATCAGAGTGAGTATTCCAAGTAACAAAGTTAAAAGGGCAGCAAGCATCATACAGCCAAACCAGCCCTGACTGATAAGAACTACAGAAAAAAAAATCTACTAGGTATTTTCACGAATTGATTTATTTTGTATAAATTGTTTTGTAAATTTTAAAAAAACTAGAGCTACTCACTAAATCAATTTACTTAGTTGTAATTGTCCTAGAAAACACTTGGGTAACATGAATTACAGGAGTGGAAATAGGAAATAATGGAGTAACTGTCATTTGAAAGATAACTGTCAAACTTTTGAAATTAAAACTTAATTCTGTAATTTTGGAAGCTGAGGGATGTGTCGACAAAACTCAACTTTGTAACAAATAAAACTATTTTTGTCCCTCTTTCCTAAATGCCTCCGAAACCTCAACAATACATAAAGGACAGTAAAAGGAAATAGTTCCCTCTGAAATGTGAATGCTGTGATGGATGCTGAGCATTCCATGGACCATGGAAAAGGGGCTTGAAGTTTGCAAAAAAAAAGTGATATCCAGAACAGTACATCAGTATTTCAATTATTTAATCAAGGCTGTAAAGCTAGAGCAAAGTGAAGGACAGTAGGAAGAAAGGTCGAGATAGAGAGAGTTGGATGATGAATATCATAGAATAGTTGCAAATGAGCTAGAGTGGATGTGGGGATGGTACAGGACAGATATGTCCATATAATTGCAATAGATCTCCACATGGGAGTAACAACAGCAACTTTCTTCTGATTAAATTAGTTTGATAAATTTATTTAGAATGCAATTTATTAAACTCCATGAGTTATTCTGAAATGGTAGCATAATGAGAATAAAATGGGATTGTTGAATAACATCAACTCAAAAATGCATCATATGCAACTCAATGTTTCTTTCACCTCAGATGCTGCCAGACTTGCTAGGTTTTCCAGCACTTTATTTCAATTCAACATTTTATTTGGAGACCTTTTGTTTAAATCAACATGTTCAGGTGTGTTATGACTGAAATCCTTGACCACCTTGGAGGTAGAGATACTACCATATGTTACAAGAGGAACTTATGTTTTTGAATCAATCTGTTCAAAGATGTTACTACACATCTCCTGGAACAGGTGGGACTTCAACCTAGGTCTCCTGACTTCGAGGTAGGAACATTACCACTTGGACCTAGAGCCCTACAGAAGTTTTTTATATTATTACCCAGACGTGCTATCATGCACAGCTGAACAACATTCCTAACACCAAATCACCAAGACATTTTAAAATATTTTAAAACTACTAACTGCCATCAGTAATCACCTGTGTAGCCAATTAAATATTAACAAGCAAAACCCATTATGAGCAATGCAAACCATCAATAGTGAAGGGGGAAGAGAGGAAAGGGACAGGGAAAATAAAGCACTATATTCCCCACGGTGTCTGCTTTAAAAGCATCGCAATCAGTGATGGACTGCACATGCTCCCTCTCCAAGGACATCCAGACATGAACATAACTACAGAAGAGCAGACAAGAGATATTTGTGTCACACAGGTTAGATTCCATACAGCTGCACTAAACTTTAATGTACTATATAGTTGATAATTTTTTTAATGGTGTGCATTTGCTATATTTATTAATAAAACTCTTCCAATTGAAGCTTATTCTTCATAAGGCAGTAAAATCTGATGCAGTCAAATAAAAGCTGGCAGATTCATTTATTCCATCTATTGAACACCCCTTCTCCCAACAATTCGTTTTTTGCATCGAATAATAAATCTATTCCAACTACAAAAGCCCTAGTTTGATCCTATTTCCGTAGCACGAGAATATACTGATTTCCCTCCTCAGCTGGATGGGGATGTGGGAGGGTGGTGAAGACAAGGGTCTCCATTCAACTAATAACCACTGGTGTGTAGATGTTCAATTATAGTACCCTATAGGGTCAAATAACCTGGCTAACACTTACTGTTGAGACTTAATAAATTATCTGAGCAGAGTACAAAGAACAATTAGCATCTGTAAAAACCAGACATATTTTGTCAGAGTTAATAGTGATAGGAAATGGGGAGACTCATTGTAGGAAAAGTGAAATATACAAACTGCATTTTAAAAAGACTACATTATAGGACAGGTGTAAAATAATTGAACAGTTGAGTCCACTGGTTCTCCTGTTCACCAAAAAATAAGCTAAGCATTATGCAGTTCTCAGATTGCACTGAACTAAAAGTTCTCTTTTTATCAGGGACATGGGAAACAACATACTGCAAGGAAAGGGAAAGGAAGGAAACTAAATTAGCTCATTATTATTTAATGCAAAATTGTCACGCTGCAGGCATCTTTGAATACTACATAAATATTAATTTTCGATTTACTGTTGTTTTCAGATTGAATGGTTTTATTACCCATGATTTAAAACATATATTGGTTGTGGACCCAGGGTCTACACTTAAGCCATAAACATTTATCCACGCACACAGTTTAATCATAGTCTCAATTTTCCTAGATTAGATTAAATTAAGTCTGGAAACTTTCAAAGCTGTATGTAAATATTGTTCTGCATCTTATTAAAAATTTAAACAATCCAATCCTATGTGTATGAGTATACATCTTGTTTCAATTTACCAATAGCAGAGACAATTTATATTATGTAGATATGTAGCATAGATTACTGTTGTAGTCAGTGATTGAGTTAGTCCACAACTGAAATATAAGCTAATGTGATTAACTTCTATTTGACTAAAAACAGATTTTACTGCATTGAATGGCTAATAGAGGAAGAGGGTTGAAGTTTGAAAGGATTTAAATTTAAGAGCCCACTCATCACGTCCACTTATTGGCAAAACACTGAATATACTTGGATATATCTACCTTATAAAACTGCATAGTTTGACTTCATTTGATGTTTAAAGTGAACTGTTTGACTAGTTTAATGGAAGGAACATGGTTGGATGTTTCAGCAAAAATCAATAGTTGATAACCCTAACTAACCCACACCCCAGCAGAACAAAACACATGGCTCTGTGGAAAAAGAGAAAAAATTGCAATGGTTAGATCAGGTATATGAAAGTACTTTGTTATTGAAGTATGCTTAGAACCTAGTAGACACTGCAAGGACAAAACACAAGGTGACAAAACTGTAAATCAGTAAATTGACTTAGTGACAATAAATACATGTTTACGCTTGATAAGGACAAGATGTATTGTGAATGTAAATAATCAAAAGTATTTCATGAAACAGAATACTTTGTTTAAATGTTTATTTGTCAAAATATTGGAAAATCCATTTTCCTCTGGAGAGGAATCACTGCTGTAAACAGATTAAAGCAAAAGCACAAGTGGCTTTTATAAAGTGCATTTAGAAGCTGGCTTCCATTCCCTTTGCACTTAGCACATGGGGAAAGCTTTCCCACTTAACACAGAGGTCAGAGGTCAGGTGTCAGTGCTCAGTTTAGAATGTCTCTCTGGACGGTATTTGCCTGTTTTTATTTAACAAGCTTCAATTGAATTCCTGTGGTCTTATATCATAGATTAGATTCAATTGTAGGCCATTATGCAATATTTTCTTTACACAATCAAGATTGCTGTGTGGTGGGGGGAGAATGTGAAGGTCAGAAGGTCTTAAATAATTTGAGAAGGCACAGAGGCCCGGTTTTACTGGAATGGAATGCAAATAGACTAGTATGGCCTGTGTTGTGTGATAGATGTGTTTACTTAAATCAGAATAGCTTACTGAAAAGCTGCAAAGACTGAGACTGTATCAAGCTTATTGAAATACTTGCACAGCAGTCCATTATGTAATGTAGCAGAGGCAACCATGAGGCCAATTCTATGCTCCTCACTACTTCCAGGGGGAAGCAGCTCTCAAACAAGGCAACAGCAGGTATGCACTTGTGATTTCCTACCATGCACTGCCCACAGCGTGGGACCATCACCTCCTCATTGTTCGTCATGCTGGAATGCAAGTCACTTTACTAGAAAAAATGGAAAGCAATTGGTGTAAGCACAGAACAGTTCAAGTGATAAATACAATCTTTCTAGATTGAACAATTGGAGTTACAACAAACAAAAAAAGGTACTGTTTTAAAGAACAGTTTTGTCCCAATTAGTTATCCATCACCACTGCATCTTCTTCATTTTATACAAAGATGTATTAACAAATTCTATGAAGCCCTCAACAGAAGTTGAGTCAGGGATTTCTGACAGTTCAACAGTCTACTCCCATCATTTGCCATGAATACGATGTTCATAAAATTCATAGATTTACGAACTGAGCAATGATCAAAGGCACAGATGACTGAGTATTGTACTGTCTTTCCAGATCTTCTCATGCTCAGTTTGACTTGTCCTCATCTCTTACACGCATGATGAAACATCAGTTTTAGTTTAGAATATCAATACCTTCAGCTGCTACCTCAGACAGATGTTGCAGTCCGTACTTTAGCAGAAAGAGCTTGCTTAAACCGTCTCCTCAAATCTAGCATGTTTGGTGATTTTGGTCGCGGTATAATGGATGTTTTTCTCTTTTCAGTATTGCTGCTCATTTGTTGTTTGCTAATCTCTTTGCAAAGCACATGAAAAGCATTATATACATCATTATAGTTTTCACTGGCAGACACCTCATAGAAGGTGCATCCTAGTATGTTTGCTAACTGAAGGCCATGGTGAGGTTCCACTTGTTTAGCATGAAGGAGGTCAGCCTTGTTTCCTACAACTATGACCGGAACTCTACTCTCGGAGTGCACACGGCAGACATGTTGATGGAGGTGACTGATCAGTTCATAGCTTTTGTAGTCTGTGATTGAATAAACCAGTACAATTGCATCAGCCCACTGTATGAATCTGTTAAGTTGATCATTGCAGCTCAGACTTGGTCCGCTTATCTAGAAACAAAAATAACTATTAATGATATTCACACTGATTAGATAAAGTTTTATCTAATGCATATGTAGTTTTTAAAAAAGAGAAGTGATAAATCAAGCAAAATCACAAAATTCACTTTTCTTTTTAGTTTAAATACGAATAGGTTTATTTTGTAAACAAGAACAAAGCTTACATACAAAGTCAGTTGTCCTAGTGTGCTGTGCTGTGGCTCTCCAAGAGTTAGTTTTGTCTGAGCTATATAATACTTCTACTAGGGCAGGACTGTGTTGATTCAGCTGTGCAGCAAAGTAACAACAGGCAGTTTGATTGTGGAGACAACCTGTTTCCCACTTAAAGTGTTGACCATTACTTATAAATCTAAATAGATCTGTGGAGAAAATTATGAATTCAACCCAGTTAGCTTAAATCCAGTACTTTGATTTCAAGTCTGGGCTAAACGGTGTATTGGTATTTTTGCCTTAAATCAAAATCAAAATGGGCAGTAATATCGTTCAAAAATCAATGAATGGCAAACAGCTAGAAGCCTATAATGTCACAGGAGCACCATCGCCAGAAACTAATTGATGCCCTCCCCCATTAGTTAAAATTCCATCTGTGTATGTCAGCTAAATGGCATTCCAAATATGAAGGATGTCCCACAGCTCAACATCACACAAGGAACATAATTTTCCAGTGAGGTTCTGCTGAAAAATAAGGAATAGCACCTAAATTGCACAAGTAGCAAGAAGAAAAAAGTGAAAACAAGACCATAACTGATTCTGCAGCTTTAATTTACAGAAGGTAAGGTTGCACAACTGGAGCATTTTTTTTATTCTTTGATAGGGTGAAGTGGGAGTTTGAATCAAAAGAAATCTCCACCAGGAAAAAGAGTTAAAGAATGCATAAACAGCATATGACCTGAGAATTATTGAGGAGAGGTCACCATGACAGTCAAAAAACAGGTGAATATTAGAATGGATTAGTTAGGAAGTTGGAAATGATGGAAACTGTCATACAGTTTTATTAATGTGGATGGATATTGGTGCCTTAAATATATGGATTAGTTTGTTAATATTTGAACTATTGAACACAGGAGCTATTCTACAACAGCTGTTACCCATCCAAGCATGAATGTAAATTACACCCTTTGGAACTGCAAAACAGATTATGTATTTGGTTGGGATAATTTGAATTCTGCTCCTGTCCATGTAGGGACATTGGTGATAGGAATTTCCCACAAGTGCAGGGTGTTAGTTTGAGTGAATACTTTCCCCAATAGAGTTTGGTGCTTTGCCTCTATTTTGCTGATCCTTAAATACCTGATTTACACTTTGTTCTGAAAGTTATATCTGTATGTAAGTTTTTTTACTTACTGTGAACGAAATTATTTCTAAGTTTTGAATGGGGTTGTTGGTGTTAAGAGGAATGGGAAGCAATCTGAAATGATGAATTATGCTAGAGGAAGGCGGAGGAGTTGTGGTCATGTCACTGGACTAATCCAGAATCCAGATGAATGTTCTGGGGACATGGCAGATGATGACATTTGAATTTAAAAATAATCTGGAATTAAAGGAAGACAAAGCCTAATTGAACCAGTCATAAAAATCCTTCTGGTTCATTAATCTCTTAGCGAAAGAAATGTGTTCTCTTTACCTGGTGTGGCCTACATGTGACTCCAGACCCACAGCAATGTGATTGACTCTTAACTGCCCTCTGAGCAATTAGTGATGGATGATAAATGCTGACCTAGGCAATGATGCTGACATCTTATGAGCAATTTTTGTTTTAAAATGCAAAGCAGCTGAAATGGTAGATGTAGCTTTATAATCCCTACTCACCACCCAACTGTTCATAAATGTTTTGCAAAATGATGCATATTTTGTACCCCAAAAAAAGGCTTTTCTGAGGAAAACAATTCTGCAGTTCATATACTCAAATAATCACCTTGTGTGAAGTAGGTTCAAAGTGTCAGTGCTAGTATTCATGTACTGGATCTAACTGTAGTAAGATGAAACACATTGACTTGACAGGTGTCCAACAGCTTTACCACAGAATGCAGATTAATGGACCGTGAAGCTGTAGAACAGCTCAGTTTGGACAATGGCAGGGTTACAGTGCTTCAGGAATGTGGCTACATCTGCTAAAGCACACCAACTGGTTCAGCAACTAGGGATTTTCTGCAATGTCTGCTTACAACAGAACTATTTACGGTGTAAAGAAAGTCAATAATAGTGATACAGGAACCATTCTGTATAACAGCTGTTGTTTAGTGCCTACTCCCTCCCCACCAATCTTAGAATGGGAATGACCATTAAAGTGAATGGATCCTTGCTGCACAATGAATCTTGAGTTCTATTTTTAAGGTCTTGGTTTTGAAATCCACATTATTAATCCATATTGTGCCACAGCAAAAGATAAAGCAGCTCTTAATTTAAGAAAAAAGTAAAACACTACACATTAGAATTCTGAAATAAAAATCAGAAAACACTGGAACTATTCAGCTCTAGCAAAATCTATAAATATAGGAACAGTTTGTGTTCCAGGTCAAGGACTTCTGAAGAAAGGCTCTTGGATAACAAGTAGTGTTCAAACACCCCTGCAATCCCCACATATCACAGACATCATTTGGTACCTTCTCCAAGTGACTGGATTCAAGGATTATACATGAACAAGTGTCAGGATGCTTTATGTAGTCTGACTTCATAACCAAACTAAAAGTTGAATTTTCAACAGGAAACTGTAACTCTGCTATTCCTCTAACCTAGATAGAGAGAGTAGGCACTAAACTGCTAGCTTGGTTGAACTTAGCTAACTCAGCACAGAGCATCACATCTACTGCAATCTTATTTTGCTTGACTTGACTCAGCTACCCACTGGATAAATTAGTGGGTTACCAGAGGATTTTGCAGCATATATTTAGCAAACAAGTAGGAGAGACATCTCATCTAAAAGCCACACTAATGTATATTTTCCCTGTCCTTGGGTTAGTATGAAGAGAGATTTGTCTAAAAAAAAATGAAGTGCAGGAAACTAATTTGAATAAAAATTATATTGGGGGTGGGAATCTGATCAGTTTCAGCACCATACCCCACAGCCAATTATCACTCGTTCAAAAGGATTCAGGTGAATTGACCCAAGTACTATACATTGGTGGAATAATTCAACAAGGAGAGCCCTGGTGTCAGCCAGGACTTTCCATCCCACGGGGCCTTCTGTTGTTATGTGAAGTATAATTGAAAAGATGAAAAGGAGGGAGGGGAAGGCTAAGACATGCAAAAATCTCACCTGAACACCTGGTGTGTCCTGAACTTGTAGTGCAATCTGCTCTCTATCTACTTGGACTTGTCTTGAGTATAAAGCACCTGAAATATTAAAGTTAGGCATTTCAGAAGAGAAACTCAAGTTACACTGCCAGGACAGTAAAAGACAAAAAGGATGCCTACGAAATTAGAGTTTCAGAGTTTTCAAAAGCATGCAAAACTCCTGGACCCGTTACCTGCGTTTCTTTCATAGTCTCCAATGAATCTTCTGGTCAGAAATCGCACCACCAAAGCTAAGGGAAGAAACAGACGGGAGGATGACAAAGCTGTTCGTCAGTTCAGGACCCCGCATCCCCAAAAAGGGAGGGCGATAAACACAATGCTGCAGCTGGCAACCAAGTTTCTCTGGATTGCTTCCCCCCACTCCAAATGGAGACTGGCAGAACTCTTCCCCATAGATCAGGGAGCTGTCTGCATACAGCAGCAAACTTTCTGCTCACACTCTCTTCAAAAAGTATCGGCAACCGTAACACAGTGCCTGGCACCACCCCGGTCTCCAAGCGCCTGGCACCGCGCTGCAGGGGGCAGAGAGCGGCGCCTGGAGACCGCCTACACACTGCCCTGTGCTTCTTACCGGTTTTCCCGACGGCGCTGCCGCCGATCACTGCGATCTTGACCACCCGGTTGTTGGCGGTATATTCCAGTGGGCCATATTCCTGGATGGTCGACATGTTCTGGATCAGGCGCATGTCAAATAGCAAAAAGGTAGGAGGCTGCAGCCTGCTCCCAGTCCTGCTTTCTCGATTCTCTCTGACTACTCCTGCGCTCTCTCTCTCTCTCTGTTGTATTGTATGAATTTTCTGTGTCCTCCTTCAGAGCTCTGCAACTTCTCCGCTCTGGCTATGACTCTACTTCGTCCTGTATTGCTAGTCTTTGCCCTGTCAGCTGTTCCCTCTCCTCCCTGCCCTGTCTGCTGTTCCCTCTCCTCACTGTCCTGCCCTGTCTGCTGTTCCCTCTCCTCACTGTCCTGCCCTGTCAGCTGTTCCCTCTCCTCACTGTCCTGCTCTGTCAGCTGTTCCCTCTCCTCACTGTCCTGCCCTGTCTGCTGTTCCCTCTCCTCACTGTCCTGCCCTGTCTGCAGTTCCCTCTCCTGACTGCCCTGTCTGTTATACTTTCGTTCTCTCTGTGTCTCCGGTTGTTGTCTCCTCCCCCAGCCCACTTTATAGCGAACGTGTCCGCGCTCTCTGATTGGTTACTGGAGGCTCTACTGGATGGATACTTGCAACGGGAATGTATTTTACCTGAATTCATTTCCGAAACTCCGTGCTGTCACTTGATACTGGGCAGAGGCTGCAACTGGACAGAGTGTGAACTGTGCAATTGGATAGAGTTGGCAACTGGACAAAGGCTACAGTTAGAACTTAAAACTGAACCGATAACAATCTGTAGCTGGATAATGTTAGCTGGACAGAATCTACAGCAGGACGCATAGTGTTCACCCATTTCTACAATGTGCTTTACCACAAGAACTGCACTTAATCATCACTCATTAATTTAGACACTCACTTTAATTACAGGCGTATATTCTAATGGATTGACAGTTGCAACATTGACAATGAAACCTAAATATACGAATAAACGGGTGTACTGTACATTGAAAGGCTTGAGTTTTTTTCCGACATGTGTGCGATACCAGTACAGACACCTATATCCCTACATTCCCTACTACCCTCAACTCTGGTTAAAAAAAAAGTATTGTGGTAATTTTAAGAAATCAAACTTTTAGTTCGAACTGTTTGCACCTGATTTGGAAACTGGAAATGTTCTCTGTCAAGCAATTCGGTAATTGTTCTAAACGACTATTTCTGAGAGGTTCAGGATGTGATTTTCTGATGAACAACCTCAGGGAATGTGCCAGGTTTGGAGCTGATGAAGAATGCAATTATTTATACTGTTTACGTTATCTCTTACCAGAAGGGTTTATAATATCTAACTAGGAAAAACTTAAACATTTTCAACAAAGATGTAAAGTATAAATGGCAAAAATATTTGCCTCCACAATTTTGTCAGGGCTTTATTTCCCTCATCGCAGAAAGAACGTCCTGATGTTTGTTATTAATTACAGCTGTAGCTTCTTGCACTGTCCTCAATGTAAAAATCACCAACTTTCTGCATCTTTAAGTATAATTTTCCACCAAAGTGGTAACCACCAATCCTGGGACTGAAACTCTTTTTTCAAAGTATCAACTTTAACTACTTGCAGGTTAGTTCTGTGTGACAGATGCTAACTACATCAATGTTACTTTGTTCCAGTAATATTCCTAATACCAAAAGTGTATTCCCCAATGCACCCTTGTGTTTGTTCCTAATTCTTTTACCAGCCATCCTGTGGCGTCTAATTCCAGTTTTTTTTTTACCTTGTGTGTAGTTCAAATTAATTGCATTGGTTTTGCAGCTTATGTGAGTTCTGAGTTTGTCAGTCAGCCTGTAAGCCAGTATCATACCTGCTTTCTATCCAAGTCTCTGCCACCAATCAGGACTATCTCAGTTTACACATTCCCCATTGGCAATGCCTTAAATCCATTGGATTGGCTAAATTTTCACAGGACGATCTTGACCCTTCCTGATTACCTTTAAGATTTTCCGAGTGCCTCACTATAACTTTCTTAATGAGAGATTCTAACATTTTTCCCCATGACAGATGTAAAGTTAACCAGACTGGAGGTTCCTGTTTTCTGCCTCCCTTCTTGAATAGGAATTATATTTGCTACTTTCCAGTCTGATAGATCTCACCAGGATCTAGTGAAATTTGGAAAGTTAATTTGCTACATTATTAGCCCTCTCTGTTAAGTCCCTAGGATGAAGCCGATCAGATTCCTTGTCTGCTAATGGGTTTTCATTTATCCCCATGCTTTTGCCTCAGATCCGTTGATGTCTAAACAAGCCTGATGAAAGGTTATGTTCACTAGCATCGAATTTTAGTATATCTAAAAAGCCTGTCAGTACAGTCAGCAGCTCTCTGCTAAAATCAAAACATGTTCACAGACAAGGGAATCTTTTCAAACTTTTCTTTGCATTGAGGGTGTCCTAACAGCCAAGCCAAAGGGGATTGCAACTCTAGTCAGAAGTGTGTCTTACGTAACATCTGCTTGTTTGTTTCGAGTAATCTTGCACCCAGATTACACTGCACGACTTCGTCCGTGCAAAACTCAAACTGCTGACCTGGAACAAATTAATAACTAAATTACAAGTCCAGTCCTTTCGCTCTCTTTCCCCTGCTTGTTACTTTACATCCAACATATTTTTGCAATTTCTGCACCTATAAGATTAATTCGTTTCAAAATTCCAAAGGGTTAGTAGAGCGTGAACCCAGCTGATCTCTCTGAAAGAGATTAGAATTTGCAAAGGAGAGATAATCTGCTGGTTTTACATCCCTTTCAAGCCATTCCTTAAATTCTCCAAGAAACTGGGAACGTGCAGACATGTTGTATGGCAGGTTTAAGTGAGAATAACCAGAATAAATTAAAATTCCCTACTTTTTAACTTGTGTTGCCTGGTATTTCAATGCTTAATCAAAATGAACAATGTGACTACAAGTCACAATGAAAAAACTTATGCAAGACAACAATGGTTATACTCCATCAGGATCCAATTGGGACTTGATTAAAAAAAAACACAAATTGATTAAATTATATCAGGAATGCGATTACAACATGCACAAAGCCTCTGATTTTCCTGTATCAAATAGCCCCAAACTGATAACATTTTAATTTGAATCACCTGGTACAGACATATGTGCTTTGTTACCAACTCTGGGGACTTACTGTTCAGATCATTGCCTCAGGAATCTTCACCATAGATATTTGCATTCTTCCCTTGATGGCCGAGACAGTTTATCAGTTTATTCAACTGAGCTATATAAACCAGGCCAGTCTTGGAATTGATCTGTGCTGTGTTAGTTGACTTTATTAGTATCTGTGTGGCCCTGTATTAGGGAGGTGAGATTTACTCAAAAACTCTTCACTATCCAGTTTTCACTGCTGAACGTGTACATCGCATGGGGTAAGGATGTGGGTAATTGAGCACCCAAACAGCCTTATCAAGATTCACCTCCATGTAGTGGATACGTAAGTGAGAGAAACCATCAAAAACTAAACGGTGGCCTCATAAATCAGTACCTTAAAGAAAGAGGAGGAGGGAGAAACCTGGCAAGATAAACAAGTAGTACTGTTTTAAATGTGCCATTTGGAAGATACTTCCCTGCAAGCTTCAGGAACCTACCAGCAGCCTCACCTGGGGACAAGAAACCCAGTCTAGGTTACTCATGATTTTCTCCCATCAGTCAGCAGTCCTCTAAGCTTGAAGGCAGTGGTAGCACATCAGGGCCAGTCAGTGGGAGACAGAACAAAAGAGAGAAGCTGCCTCCATGATATACCATGTTTCTCGCTCTTTAGCTTTTTATTTCAAATAAAAAGTTCAGCAGTCTGACTGCCATTGGTTGGCTGATGGTTCTGGCTGCAGTAGAGGGGGATTTGGTGAGATGTTGGGCAGCAGAGCAGCCTGCAGCTGGTGCGGACAAAAGGCAGGCAGAGTGGGCCTGTAGGCCTGAGTGGAGCATTGGCCCGTGGACTGCTATTGACTGAGTTGAGAGACTGCTTCAAGATTGCAGAACTGATGCTTCTTCCCCATCGTGGGGTTGGTGGGAGAGTCTGTATTCTGAGCAGAAAATTCCAGTCAGCCAATGACACTTGAACTCACTAGGTTACTGATGAGTCCTGCTGCTCTTACCCATCTCCCCCATCACCATCTTCAGCAAAATGGGGAAGAGCTGACCCAGCAATTTGCAACTTAAGTCCAGTTTCCCACATCTTTCCTGACATTCAGCCCAAGGAAAATAATAAAATAATGGGCATTGAATAAAACCAAAGAATTGTGTGTCGGAGATCTGAAACAAACAAAACAAATTGTTAGAGAATTTGTCTGGCAGCATCTGAAACAGAAATAATGTTTCCAGTCCAGTGACCCTTCTTCAGTAACTCCTACTTCAGATACATGGACATGTCTGTAAAGAAAGGAGTATACCTTTGAGACGATAAATTAATACATTTCTGCCAAAACTTAATAGATGCAATAGTTTATAACAGGCAAAGTACAAAAGTTGCAAATATATAATGCTAGACTTTTACAACCTTTGGTTCCATTTAACTAACATGTTCAGGCCAGTTTTAGACAACAGTGAGAATGATTTAATGATCCAGGAAATTCTCAAATATTGTACCAGAGGCAACATGCTCCATTTCAATAGAACAGAGAAGGTTGGGGTCAAATAGAAATGTTTAAGTCACAACACAGATAAGCTATTTTCACTAGCTGGTAAATAGAGGGCATAATTTTTAAGATATCATCAAAAGATAGAAGAGAAAAGGTTTAGGATTTGTTTTTCTCCTCAGTGAGATATTCAGATAAAGATTCAACTTTTAGAAGAAGAATGTGGGGCCAGACCTCATAAGAAATAAGTGATTATTTGAAAAATAAAACAGAAGTATTGGATATGAAGAAAGGGCAGGCAATGTGATTATGCAGCTAACCTGTCAATCAGTCAGCACAGACAGAATACAGTAAACAGATGGATCTCTTTCTCTGCTCCATCAGATGAAACTGCTTTATTGAGCTTCAATTTATCATTACACGTTGTAATGCTGCCTTGTAATATATTCCTGCTGGTTTGCAAAGTTGCAGCATTTGTCTATAATTGCATCTCAATGAAATCCCCCAAATCAGGGATGCGCCATGGACTCTTGTTCCCAGTGGAGAGGGCGGCATTTGAGACAGAGGTGATATTGGCATTTTATTTCCAATTCTTGGTTGCTCTGAGGCAGTGGTAGGAGGCCACTTTTTTGAGCCACTTCTAGCTGTTTTATGCCACTGGCTAGGCTCTATCAGAGGGTAGTTAAAAATCGACCACGACGGTGTGGAACTGGAGTCTATATGTGGGATGGAAAAGAACAAGGACTTTCCTTCCTTAAAAACATTAGTGAACCAGTTGGGTTTTTCTGACAGTTTCATGATAAATTGAACAGATACAGGTTTGATTGAATGAGATTTTAACTGTCTTAACTGAATCTTCAGCTATTTGGCTAAGTTTTTTGTACGGTTTTTCACTGTGAAGCCTAGCAGGTATCTTACCAAACTTGCTTAATCCCTATTTACCCCACCCTTATGGTGTCTCTCCCATCCAACTCTAGCCCCAACTTTCCATGGACCATTCCTGCAACAATCATCACTCAGTAAATCTCTGAGAATTCACCAGCATTCTCAGCACCTACATGATCTTTAAAAGCCCATTGTGCACCCAGACAAACACTGTCAGTGGGATCTCCCCTACATGCTGCCTGAGCTTTGCCTTGGAAATGGCAGACAAGGGGAAATTGGTGCACACTTCATGGTGGTGCCATGACAGGTGGACATTCTCTTCCTCCAGACCAGCATTGGAGGCCACAACAGAGACCATGCCAACCTGCCACACTGAAGTCAGAAAGCACACAGTATCTCTTCTCCCTCCACTATCTCAGTTGCTTTCTCTGCTTGAGCAATACAAAACCATGGGAGTGCAGGCAGGCAGAACTAGGAAGAAGATAATTTGAGATGCCCAGTGCAAAAGTAAATAAAGTTATTCCAGCCAAAGAAAAGTCCCATTTGAGAAGTACTGCAATGGGAATGATGGCAAAGAAGTACCCGAGGAAGTACAGAGCATCAGAGGGCCCTTGGTCTGTATGTTCATCAATCTTTAAAGGCAGCAGGACAGGGTAGATAAGGTGGTTAAAAAGGCATATGGGATACTTGCCTTTATTAGTCAAGGCATTAAATACAAGAGCAAGAAAGCTACGATGGAGCAGAGTGATTCAAAATGAAGAAAGATTAAAAAGACTGAGAGCTGTGGTTTCTGGAAATCACTGACTGAAAGGATAGTAGAGATGCAAATTCTCAAGATATTTTAGAATTATTTAGATAAGTACTTGAAATGCCATAGCATGCCAGGCCACTGGTCAAGTACTGGAAATGGGATTAGGCTAGATAGATGTTTTCTGACAAGCACAGACACAATGGGCCAAAGGAGCTCTTTCCATGCTGTAAAACCTCTATGACCTTCTATGGCAACAATTTTGTTCCAAGATAGACCATTTTGGGAAACATGCTCTTTATGTTCAGTTTATATGGAAGAGGTAAATGCTGTTTACAGCTTCGTCCAATTTTACAAAATTTGGCTTGAAAACAAATTTAAATAATAACACCTCAAGTAAATCAAGTCATGCACATTGTTATCATAGTTACTCAAACTTAGTTCTAATTTTATGTCATTGCTCATCAGAAGTAAAGACCTACAGTGTCCCAGGGCTTCAGTTTACAATAGAATTCAACATGGTAAGTAAACTTGCTGTAGGTGAGAGGAGTGAAGCTATCACTGTGTTGCAGTGAGCATGTTATGCAGGCAGGCAGGTGGCTAAAGGTGATGATAGAGCTCTGTTTTGTTTTACAAGAGAGTACACTCTCAGGCTTTTAAAATTATTTGTCCATGTTGTAAAATGACAGGTGATTGGCCAGCATAATGAGAAAGTAAAAGAAAGAGATTTACATTCCACTTGCGAATGGAAACAAAACTGCTGCGGCATAAGGGTAAAACTGTGAGGATTCCCTCCTAATTATGAATATAAACCAGAAACGAGAATCAACAACTTGCTACATAATATGTTATGAAGTTACGTATTTGGGACCAATAATTATTTACCATGAGAAAAGCCAAACTAAAATGTCTTTTTTCACAGAAAGAATGCCGTAATGTGACAGAAATCTGAACAACTTGGTGGAAAATACGTGACATTGAGATTTGGCACAGAAGAAAAAATTATTTTGAGTCACATTTTTACATCACATTCTGAGTAATCTGAATCTGAAGACATTTCCAAACACAGGAATAGCAGTTGATAATATCCACTTTGTTTTTGGAAAGTTTGCAAATACTATTTGAGATCAGTCCAAAATACACCAGCAAGATCCCCTTAAAAGACAAGGATGAGTGAGCAAAGGCATATAGGCTGTGCAACAAGTGATAAAGCTGTCACATAAAACAGATTTTGGATTTATTTTTAGAAGGAATTGAGTAACTATTCCCTGTCACAAGTTTCTGGCAGTGAAATTAATTGCTTTTATTAATAGAATATAAATGTATTAGTCTTGTGTTTTATCCTCTCCACCCCACTCCCCCACAGCAAACCATAGTTACAGTATCTATAAACTGAATGTATTAATAGGAAGACAAAGACTTTAACCCTTGCAGTAGTGTCTTTCTGTTCGGTGTCTAGGGTTTTAGGGTTTCCCGTCAGACCGGTCAGGATATCATGCAGAAGTGATAAATGAATTCAAGTTATTCCCTCACCCCCACTGCCATATCCCCCAAAAGGAGGGACTTAGAATTGAAATAAATCAGGAAGTTGCTCAGCTCCACTGGGCCTAATGGGATCTACGTAAACTCATGAGCTCTCTATTATGTAATGCAAAAACTGTTACGCTGTGGGAGAGGGGACACCACATTGATGTGACAGCAGCAGATACTCACAGCCTGATGGATACAACATGAGCTGCCAAAGTAGGGGAGAGTGTTGCTGGGCCAGCACACAAATTCCCACTTGCTGCTTATCCAATTTCACCATCACTTCAGCTGATGCTCCGAAAGCTTGTGATTTCACAGAAATCTGTTGGACAATAACCTGGAGTCGTGTGACTTCTGACTTTGCCCACCCCAGTCCAACACCGGCACCTCCATATCATCCAATATCACTGGCAGGTATGGTACATGGAGACAGTGACTTGGAGAGAAAAAAACACGAGGAAGTCAGGCATTTATATAGAGTTTTCTCATCGTCACATATGGGCCCAAAATCATTCACAGCAAAAGAAATATCACACAAACATGTCAACCTATTTTTGTGCTGCAAGCTCTCACAGATAGTATTGTCAGAGAAGCCAGGGAACTTGTTTTGGTGATTTTTTTTTGTGAATAAACATCAGCCATTATACCAAAGAGAATTCTGCTGTTTTACCTCAAATTATTATCTGTTACCTCCACCTGAGAGGATATGGGGCTCTGTTTTAATATGTCATCAGTAAGAATTGACCTCTTTAACAAAGCAGTATTTTCTCAGCGTGATAACGGAGCATCCACATGAATATGGTCAAGCCGAAGGAGTGGGTCGAGAAGCCAGAATCTGACTCAGAGACAAGACCAAAATGATTTGTTTGTGTGTTTGGAATTTTCCACAGGAGAAAAAGGTAAAATTGTGATAATATTTGGTTTCATTTCCCTATTGTCACATGTATTTTGTTAAAAAAAATACAATGAAGAAGTGTTGTCACCACTCTGCGGTACAATCTTAAAACACAGAAAAATAAATGAAAACATAGAATCTAAAGACAGGAAAACAAAGAAATAAGGAAAAAAATGTTCAGCTTTACAATCCTTGTTGTCAACTGCTCCGTCATGGGCCACATGCCTGCTGGTCAAGCTCGGGTCCCCTCCCCCACCCCCGCACCGCTGCCATTGGAATGAAAGTCACCACTCTCTGTGCCATCTCGCTTCCACCCTTGCCACTATGAGTCCTCACTGGACCTTGCCAATGCCACAGGATACCGCACCGGTCCAAACCCAACTCAACCGCCCACGTGAATCCACCTGAGGCCCACCTCGCCGATGCAGCTAAAGAACCTTCCAGCTCATGAACAGTCAGATATGCTGTGACCTGAACACTCCTTCCATGGTCATCATTATCAAATAGTGACTAATGTGACGTATTGGGAAATGTAAATAAGCAAAAATATTTTGTATATTCTTGGAATATTAATATTCTGAATTAGTAATAACAGAGTTATTCATTATTATTTGATCGTGAAATGTAGGGATTGCTGGCCAAGCCTGCGTTCCCTGCCCGTCCCCAACTGCCCTGAAGCCAAGTGGCTGTCTAGATAATTTCAGAGGACAGTTAAGAATCAACCACATTGCTGTGGTTTGGAGTCTTTTAAATGCAAATTTTAATGAATTCAAATTTCACCATATGTTGTGGTGAGATTCAAGACATCCCACAGAGCACAAGAAACTTATCAGCCGTGATTGAATGACGGAGCAGACACAATGGGTTGAGAGGCCTATGTCTTAACTACTTCTACTTCTATGTCTAAAGTTCTTATAGTCTTAGGAGGCGGGGTTTTTCAATTACCCCTGCACCTATTGTCTATTGTCTATTTCTATTATTCATCAAATGACATTACCACCACACCATCACTCCCCACTGCATGAACCCAACCCAGAGAGCCGAGGTAATCTTGCACATCCAAAAGACAGATCCCCTCAGTACGATACTGTCGAGATTAAGGGTTTACGTTTATAGAGTGGGAAGGTGAGAATGCTACCACCAAGCCTCAGTTACCCATCATGGAGTCATTGACATCATTGGTCTTTTTATTAAAATGATGGAAGCAGTGACAACAGCCAGGACTCCTGTTGAGAGGAGTTGCTAAGATGAATAGTCATTAATCAACATGTTTCAGCAACCCGTGTTGTTTCAAACAAGGCCTCTCCTCTGTAGCTGTGCCAATTTATTTCAAAACTTTCTGCACCTGGACAGATCTGGCCTAAAACTGTGTATTTGCGTTGAGACAGGAGTCAGATGAAAAAAAAGGAGTACAAACTGCATAATTAAGAAAGGAAATATTCTCTTAAGTGCTGTTGTTGCAGAGGCAAAGTTACCAAGGTTGCCAAATGTGCAGTGGGCGTGGGTGGAACACTAAGTGAAGAGTTTTAGAGTTGTTTCAGGTTTTGCAAAATAAAATTCTATGGGTGTCTACTTCTATGATACCCAGTTACTGGCTTTACAATTGCAGTGGTCAGGTCATTGTTAACAATGTACGTTCTCCCCTTGCAACACAAATGATAGCACCTAGGTCAGTTAATGGAAGAAATGTTTTTCATGACTGTGTCTTATTTTGCAGTGCACAGATTTCCAGCCTTGCTTTTAGTGTTTATTTTGTGAAAAATGAAGAGAGTTGCGAAATAACGTATATTTGAATAACATTCTTAGCATGTTGTGAGGGTGTCTCAATTCCACTTCATAGCTATTTATTGGTTGTCACTGCTCTCATGTAGGCAAACAGAGCAACCAGTTTACAGACAGTAAATTCCAACAGCCAAAAAACGAGATGAATGATCAGTTCAGCTAGTTTCTGTGGCAGTTGAGGCCTGACTATTGGTTAGAACAGAAAATGTGCAGTACCTTTCAATGGAGGTTGTCTGCTATAACTTTAGGTTTCCGTGAAGATTGAATCCATGAGCTCTTTTAAACAAATGTCACCACTGTGGAACTTTGGATTGAGCTTCAATGTCACATCATGATCTTCATTTGTTTGGATGCTATAAATTAATTTTCTGTCATGCTTTATTTACTGAAATGAATAAATCACTGTTGTAACACGAGACATCCCAATGTTTTGTCTAAGAGTTTTTTAAATCAATATTGGCCCTAACAGTGACCAAATAGCATAAATCGAGAGAAAAACAGGATTGGAGCTCATGTGGATTGATGTTATCTGAACTAGTCAGATACATATTGCAGCAGGAGAGAGTGATTGTTAATGAAGGACAATAGGCCTGAGATGAATCATGGTGGAAACTCATTGAGACGTTTCCTTGGGTTATCTTGAAAGGATAAAGGTTTTTATGCAGAGTCAAAATACTAAAGCTCCCTCCCTCTTGGCATTGTGAGTCCACCCACACCAAATGGACTGTAGCAGTTCAAGAAGGCAGCTTACCACTTCCTTACCAAGGGTAAGTAGGGACAGCAATAAATGCTGGCCCAGCTAACAATGCCCCACATCCCACAAGTTAATAAAAGTGTTCCCTCAGTCCTCAGTTAAAATGGTGATGCTTCTAACTGCCCAAATTCAGGAACAATCAGAAGCACAGATGGGGAGCAAGGGTGTGGCCATGTCCTTGGCTTTAACCCTTTGACTCCCACCTTGCTATCCACCACCCCCACCGCACAACATGAAGATAAAAACCTCTTACCACTGGATTCCTCCAAGAAGTAGTTTTGACTCCCAATCCTCAAGATCCAGAGGACAGGCCAGCAGGCAGCTTGTGATGGGCTGTCAGTGTTGAGGCCTGCATCAGGCCAAGAAACCCGATCAAGTTTCTCTGCCAGGTCTTACTGAGCTGATTGGTGTGAGAATGGACAAGTTGGCTCAGCACAGGCAGTGGGGTCTTCATTATACATCCACTTTGATTAAAGATGAGACAAACGTGCCCACCGTCAGCCTCTTGGAATGATACTTTCTTTCTAAGTGACCAGGCAGACATGTTGTCGAAGGTCAGCAAGGTGGCTCACACTGGAAGACCAACGTAGCTTCCACATCAACACCCATCTCAACATAGAGCTGTGAGTGTGAGAAATGGATTGTATTAAAAGAATGGGAGCACAACATTTGTGGAGAGTGAGACCAAAGAAATGGATGTGAGGGTGGGCAGGAGTGATGGGTGTTCAGATGGGTTGTGAGGAAGTGCATGGACAGAGAGGAATGAGTGGAGGTGCAATCTGTACTGGTGTGAGGGTTGTATGGGGAAATCAGTATGTAGGGATTGTTACCTGAACGTGTTCTGTGACATTTTCCATTATCTTGAGCTCCTGGAACCTGAGAGAGCTGTCTCCAAATTCAAGGGACCACATCCTTGCTACCTATCTTTCCCCGCCACTTCCATGCAGTGCTGTTTGGTTTGAGAGACTGGCCTCTTTCTCCTGTGCTAATAAGGATGCACTTCACTTCAGACTCCAGGTCAGAGTCTCAGACCAATGGGGCAGCCGTCCTGTGGTTTCTGTGGAAGCCTAAAGAATCAACGTGTAGTTCTGCCATTTTGACCCCTACCAAGACCCTTTTGGCTAAAATTTTCTTCTTTGGCACATTATCCACCATACAATGTGTTTTAACTCATCTATCTAGCAAAGAAGCTGTGAGTTGACTCTTGATAATAATAAAAAATGATAATATTTAGTTATTTAACACAATTCATACTATAAACTAACAATTTACACTACAAATCTATCTTGTGCTTTAATGTAACTCTGGATGACCATATACCACCACACTAGATCTTGGCCTTGATGCACATGGTGACAATCGTCTGGTCTGGTCTTCACCCGATGATCCCAGGGGTTGCTTCTCTTCTCAAGGATTGGTCTTGAGTTACCACACTGAGGGTGGTTTTGCAATGATTCTTATACTCAGTAGTTGTTTGCAACGTTTTTGGACAGTCTTAAATATCCTCCAACAGATTGATCAGGACTCAGTCATCCTGACCATTTGGACCCAACCAGGCGTAGGCATGTCGATGGTAGGTGATCCTTAGGTATCCATTCCTGAAGGTGTTGGGTGCACATAACCTCTTCCAAATAAGGCTATGAGGCACCCCATATCTGCTACACATCCCAATGTTTCCGATTGCCCTGAGGAAGGCATTCTGGTTGACTGTATTCAAACCTAAATTCAGGTGTGTATTGTATGGTCTGCAGTTACCAGGTTGATTGCATACTGGGTGTTTGAAGCTGTAGATTGTCTGGATTTGCAGCTTGTTTATTAGCACACTCACTTTGGTCAAGGTTTGCCTCAGTTTCCCAGCATGCCTCAGTTATTGTCCAACCATTGTAAATCCAACAGAAATTCATCATTATGAGTGGCTCATCCAGCCACACCCTCCTGCCCACTGCGAACAACTGGGAACTCCAGAAACACAAAGCTGTGCCTAAGCTAAAGAAACCTTGCAATGCCCCCTCAAACAGACCAAATAAGTTCCTGACCACTTTCCAGCCTCCATGCTGTGGGTTTCTGGATCTGTTGAGGCAAAATTATGGCCAGTGCTTCCTTTACCCTCATGGAATTCCCTCCTTAGTTTTCTGTAAATACTACTGTGTGACTACACGCTTTAAGCATCTTATCTCATTTGTAAAAAGCACATTAACAACACAATAGAACTGTAAGTTATTGTTGTTATGAGATACTTATTAGGTCAGCATATACGTCTGAGGTTGGGTGTATAGTCAGCTCAATGACTTCCTTGCCAATTTCCCACATGGATCTGCTCTTTTTAATTATTATCTATTCTTCTAAACAGGCAGCAAGTACTGGGGTTAACTGTTTCTATCTCGACAGATGCTGCCTGACCTGCTGAGCAATTCCAGCAATTTTTTCTCTTGTGCTTCGGCAAGATTTTAGTTTAGGAATCATGTTTTAGGGTATTCCCCGGCCACCCAGAGAATTCCACCAAATCTATTGCTTGATAAATTGAGTTGATACAAGTCAAGTCCCAACTGCTTTCAGGGAGCCGAATTTCAGGAAGGGTTTGAGAAAAATGGGCCCAATGATCGGTCTAAGTTGCCCAGGTACATGCCCATACAGCAATCCAGCAGGTACTACATAGTCGTAACAAACAAGCTACTCATAACAGAGAAAATTTAAAGGGTCAAGTTGATGTTTGTTAATGTGATACAAAATGCATTTCTGGCATGAAGTGTGAATGTGCACAGAACTTATTGGACCCATTGTATGTCTGATAAATCAGCACAGAGTCAACACGTTTATCAAATATTTACCCAATCCTTGATATCCTATGGTAAGTGGAGTGGACCCATCTCCAATATGCTCAAATATTAATTTTCAGTGTTTGGTTTTACTGATTCTTCAGGGTCCCTGCACTTCCTTTCTGCAAGAGATACTTGAAACTATTCACCAATCCCTTTTCCTAAAATTCCTCCCCCCTCCCACACCGAGTGATAACATTCAGGCTTCAACACTAGTTTATTTCTTTTTACTTTGCAGGATATGTTCCCTTGGCTTTGTAATTTGAAACGGGAGCTAGCGATAATGGACAGGTGTCTGTGCTGTAAAGTGTGTAGAGATATCTGCTCCATTGCACCATCTCTGATAGGTCGTCTTTGACCATGATGATCTCAAACTACATTTCAAGAGATGTGGCTTCCCTCCTTGTCATATTGCACAAAGTGGCTTGCTAAGAGTTTCTGGTCATGATATGCTCATTTCAGACTGTGAACTATTCAGTTGGCTGGGGATGTTAAATGTTTTGCCTCATGTTGAGTGTTTTTGATGCGGCTTTTTGCAGTATCTGCCCATGAGCCATTACAACAACAACTTTTATTTATATACTGCCTTCAAAAAAAAAACAAGCTAGGAGCCATATGATGTATCTTGTGTCAATGCATGTGTGTCCCTTTGTACAAAGTTATCTGGCAGAAGTGCACAAGGTGTAAGTATCCCTAAGCTGCAAAGTAAAGTGCTAAAGGGCTGAAGTGATACAGGAGTTGGTCCAACAGCAAGCATGATGACGTAATGAAGCTGGTGTTTGATAATGTTGATTTGTTTGAATGTAGGCTGGAGGAAGATGGTCAGCATGTAGGAATGTTGTGATGAAAGCAGAGTTTTCTGAAGGTCCAGAGAAGGAATTGACAAGCCACTGCCATCAGTTAACCACTCTGACTTTCACATCAGGAATGGCGCCATCAGATTTCTCAGGAAAGGAGGAAATTGGAAGCTGCATTGAAATGAGGCGAATTAAGCCATTAATGAGATTTTTAAAATGCATCAAATGCACAGAAATAAGGTATTTGCCACTCATTAGTGATACTCTGAACTCACTTTTTAAACCTTACTTGGAAAATCAGAAATTTTACCTCAAGGTCAAGAATCTGATTTTTTTCATTTTCACCATGTTTTCTACCATTTCTTGCCATTGCTCACACCACTCATTGGAGCAGAAAATTCTTCTCAAGTCATGCCAGGAGAGATTAGGGCAGATTTTAGAATCGAGGCAATATTTAACAGAGTGTTACCAGATGTGATAGCGAACATCAGTTAGTATGAAGTAGGATTTAGACAGCAGAGATTTGACTAACCTCAAGTTTATGGGGATAGCATGTGGGAGACTGACTGGAAGTGCGTGCAAAATTCAAATCTAGAGGTACCAAAGGCATGAATGAGGGTTTCAGCAGCAGTTAGAAATAATGAAAAATAGGACCAGGAGTTGTCCATTCGGTCCTTCAGGTTTGCTCTGCCATTCAACATAATCATGGTTGATCATCCAACTGAGTACACTTTTCCTGCTTTCACCCCATAATCCCTTTAGCCCTAAGCAACATACCTAACACTTTCTTGAGAACCCCCAATGTTTTGCCTCAACCACATTTTGTGGCAGAAAATTCCACAAGTTCGCCATTCTCTGAGTGAAGACATTTCTCCTCATCTCAGTCCTAGATGGTTTACCGCGTATCCTTAAACTAACCTCTGGTTCTGGATTCAGTAATTATCCGGAACATTCTTCTTGTGTTTCCCCCGTCTCGTCCTGTTAGAATTTTAGAGCTTTTCTATGAAATCGCCCCTCATGCTTCTAAATTCCAGTGCATGTAGTCCATATATAATATAATGTATATATACACATACATTTTATGTATAAATATATCAGTGAATATGTATATGTAGCCAATCTTATGTCAGTCCTTCTATCCCAGGAATCAGTTTGGTATATCGTTGTTACACTCTGTCCATGGCCAGAACATTCTTTCTCAGAATCAAAGATCAAAACCATAACAGTATTCCAGGTATGCTCTCACCAAAGCCCTACACAACTGCATCAAGACCTTCCTGTTCCTGTCCTTGGATCCTCTCTTTATGAAGGCCAACATCGCATTTACTGTCTTAACTGCCTGCTGCACCTGCATGCTTACTTTCAGCGACTGTTGTGCATGTCTCATTGCACCACCCTCTTTCTCAATCTATCGCCAATCAGATAGTAATCTGCCATCCTGTTTGTGCTTTTAAAGTGAATAGCCTTACATTTATCCACTTTATACTTCATCTGCAATGTATTTGCCCACCCACTCGGTTTGTCCAAATCACATCCTCCTCACAGTTAACCCTCCCACCCAGCTTTGTGTTGACTGTAAACTTGGAAATATTCTATTTAGTTCCCTCATCACAATAATGATAATTATTGTATAGCTGGGGTCCAGCACTGATCCCTGCGGTATCGTAATGGTCACCGCCTGCCTCTCAGAAAATGACTTTTTTATTCCTACTCTTTGTTTCCTATCTGCCAAACAGTTCTCTATCTGTGGCTGTACATTACCCCAACCCCACATGCTCTAATTCATGGTAATTTCTAATGTGCAATTTTATCGAAAGCTTTCTGAAAATCCAAGTAAACCATATCCACTGGCTTCCACTTAACCACTCTACCAGTTACATCATCAAGAAATCCCAGCAGATTTGTCAAGCATGATTTTTCTTTCATAAATCCATATTGGCTCTGTCTAATCCAGATGCACTGCTATTAAATCTTTTATAATGGACTCTCACACATTCCTGCTTCTGATGTCAGGCTAACTGATCTATAATTCCATGTTTTCTCCCTACTTCCTTTTGGAACTGTTCCAAAGTCTTGGAAGAATCTTGGAAGATGACCAACAATGCATCCACTATTTGTAGGACTACTTCCTTAACGACTGTGGAATGTAGATTATCAGACTCAAGGATTTACCAACCTTTAATCCCATCAATTTCCCCAAAACCATTTTCCTACTATTACTGATTTCATTCAATTCCTCCCTCTCATTAGACTGAGTTCCCCAACATTTTTGGATGTAATTTGTGTCTTCCTTTATGATACAGAAAATGTATTTAATTGATTTGCCATCTCTTTATTCCCCATTATAGCTTCTCCTGTTCCTGACTGTAAGGGACTTACATTTGTCTTCACATTTTCTCTTCACAGACTTAACATGTAAATGTGAGGAGAGGGATGTGGACAGGTAGTGTTACAGAAGTAGCTGGTGTTAGTGACAATGTGGATAAATGGTCATGAACTCACTTTAGGGTCAAATACGGCACTAAGATTTACAAAAGCCTGACTCTGCTATTATGTGTAAAAGGACCCCATCAGAACCCTACCATTGTTCATCTCTGTTCTCAGTCTGGCATCCTTTCCTTATCTCCCCACACCTGGTGGCTGTGCTTCATCTACTTTAAATCCATTTTCTAGAAATCCTTTCCAGTCTTTCCATCATTCGTTCTCCTTTTTAAAGACCTTCCCTAAAATCCACATCTCTAACTCACTGCTTGTTTGTCCATTCTAATCTCCCCTCTCTTGGAGAACTGTCCATTTACTTCACATACCTGTGAAGCCTGTGAAGCCTGTTGGAACATTTTTCAACATAAAAAGGGCTTTACCAGTCCAGCTTGTTGATTTTTCATTTCTTTTACTCAGATTCTTGCACTTCTCTTTACCCAGCTGTAGCTTTTAATTTTGCCTTGTTTTGCCTTGGCAGCCTCAAGGCAAAAATGATCTTGGCAGTCTATCCCTGTCTTATGACATTACAGGATACACTTATTAAAAACAATTTCCTTGTGGGGTTAGAAGTGTAGTTCTTAATCTCAAATTTGTTTGGTACTTTTTGAGTCTTGTAATAACAAAGTCATAGTCAGAATCCATAAAATCTCTTTGAACTCCTCTTCCTTTTCCCTTTAGTTCTGTTATCTTTGATTTCCGCCTCTTCTGTGATCCATAAATCAATGGCACATTTTCATAGCTTCACCAAGCCAGCATTCTTCTTCAGATACAAATGTGCAAAAAGTACAATTTGAGTTGATTTCAGGATGAAAATATTAAGTGTGCCCAAGGTACAAAAGTAACTGAATGTTGTACCAATAAACACAGAACTTACTTGCCTCCATATTTTCTGTTGGTTTAAAAAGTTGAAAATTCATATACTTCTATACATGATTTTCAATAAGTGAAAGTTCATAAATATTGAGGCAGGTAGAAGTTAAGTAAATGGATAGTCTGTATAAATCCGGATAGGAAAATACAGCTCATTATGTGAAGATTCTTGGACAGCATATAGATTACATAAAGGGCACATGATTTTCACATTAAACAAATATAGTGGAATTCACTTACTAATATATCCATTTCATATTCCTATCCTTAATTAACCTCAATTCAAAACTGGTGAAAAGATATCTTTTGGCTAACAATGTTCAGATAGTCTTGGATAGTTCCCAAGTACATTTGTTCCATTGCCAGAATTTCTAGACTTTGTACTTCCGTTCCTTCCCCTCAAGGGAGAAATGCCAGACACAGAAAGAGCGCTGTGGAGACGACATGATATAAAGACTGTTAAGAAAGGATGCTGAATAAATAGGATTTGAGATCACCCCATATCAAATGGTCTTTAGATGGTGATAATAGTTTCTCTTCTCAATTATTCATATTTATATGATACATTTGATTATTTGCATCTCTCCAAATGCACTGACCATATATACTCCATCTGGTCTCCTGGCCAACATTCTATTCCTTAGCCAGCATCATTTAGCAGATTATCTCCTAATTTCTCTCATCACTGCAAATGAGACCTTGCAATATTCAAATCGACTGCCTCATTTTTCATTATTGCCATAGTGACTACAAATTAAAAGCCCTTATTTGGTTGTAGAGCATGGTGAGACATCCTAATGTCATATTAGGCCCTTTATATAAGTACGAGTTCTTTCTTTGAATTGTTAGTACCCTGCATTTTAATAATCAAATCCTATGATAAATAAATGCATATTCAAAATAACAGCTTCGAAATTTGTGCCAATCACTTCATCTAGCTCATTATTTGGCTTTTGTTCTGATTGATTGGTCATTCAGTAGGCATAAAATGGCATGCATTTCAATAGCACATGCCAAACACCACTTTAAAGAAGATAGAATAAACCTAACGAGCTCTTGTTCAGTTTCCAAAGCCCTGCACATGTATGTGCTTAGCTGGCCCTTATAAAATGGAAGTTAATTTCTACTGTTGAAGTTATGAAAATGGTCTTGGCAGTCAGTGATTGATTTCTCTGATTCTGAAAGTTCAACATAAGGTTTGTCTTCACCCAGACTGACATTTTATAAACTGGACTGCAGAGACACTGCAGAGTGCAAAAATATTACTCGCAATGAAAGGTATTAAAGGAGCAAAAGGAGCAGGCTGGACCATTTTCTCTTGAAAAGTGAAAGCTGAGGGGTGATCTAATGGAGGCCTACAAACTGCATAATATATTAATTTAATGGATAGAAAGCAAAACTTGCTACAAATGAAAGATAGAAGAAACCCAGTAGAGAATTCTGAAGAAACTTCTTTGCTCAAAGAATAAGTGTGGAACTTGCCACCGCACGTAGTGTTTGATGTGGATAGTAAATATGTAATTAAGAGGAGGCTATGAAAGTGTGGGAGAGAGAAGTGAATGGATGTTAATAAAGTTGGATGAGGGAAGATGGTGGAAGCTTGAGCGGAGTCTAAACACTGGGTTGCACTGGCTGCATAACTCATTCTATACTCTATAATTCTATGAAGACTGTTCATAATCTTACAACCATCCATCAGTTTATTTACTAAACTACTTTTAGGGGCCTAAGTGCAACAATCTGGGATTATTAATGGAGAATTTATTTATAAGGTAAAGCTGACAAGAAACAGTAGTGAAGCTATATCATTTGTTACAGCTGGCTTACAGAAACATGTAGATTTAGCTCACTGGGTGTTTTTGGCAAATGCAATAACTTTCTTGAAGAGTTACACTAAACCCATTAAATAAGCCTTTCTTCCAGAAGCCATTGAACTTACTGTTCATTTTAATACATTTTGTTTTTAGTTCATGTGCTTGGGAACTATATTTTCCCATTTTGAATGTACAATAACACTGGTCCTATTCTGAACATACGAATAAAATTGAATAATTATTTTTAACGTACTTTAATAACACATTTTAGGTGAATTTATAATAAATATTGCAGCCTAACACCTGGCTTTTCATTGCCCAGGTAGTGTTTGTCTTCAGCATGGTTTCTGAGGCACAGATATGTATTTTTGACTCTAGTGGGCCTTACTCAATTTTAGTATGTTAGTACCTCACAGGGAGCAAGTGCTAGAAGCATGCAGAGTAGTTTGCTATTTTGAGATCAACTCTCCAGCTAATAACTTTTGACCCCGTACAATGAAACAATGTTCAGTGCTGGAAATACTTAGGAGGCCAGACAGCATTTGTGGAAAGGAATAGACATTTAAGAGCTTGATGATCCTTTAGAACTGAGAAAACTAAAATTGTGATAAGTTTTGAGCAAGTGAACGTAGGGAGGTTGTGAAAGAACAAAACGGTAGACTTGTGATGGCGTAGGAGACATGAAATGACAGCAGGATTCCTTCTTTATTTGACTTTTCACCCAGATTCTGAATCCAGAAAATGCTTATTAAGCTATTGTGTCCCCATGAGTCCAGCAGACATGCTCAAGTTTATTGCTTGGACTGTGCTGTGTGCAGCGATATTATCTTACATTTCCCATTGATTACAGTATATTATCACTGGCAGTAATCCAATGCTCGCTGCAATTACTGCTGCTCCACATTACCATTAAAAAAAGCTGTAATGGAATACTCCTTGTGTTCAGCTGGTAATATTAGTATACTTTAATTATGAATGTATTAGATAATTAACAAGAACGACAGATGAAATTATATTTTTATGCAAAAGGGACTGGATTTAATTGTAAATTAAGTGCTCAAGAGTCAGTAAGTCATTATGGTCGTAATCATTAGTTCTCTGTCTAAACCCCAGGGTAATTGCCAGGCATAGGAGATAATTGAATGCAATCTTCATGATTGTCATCTGGAAATTATTTAATGATGTGAGAAAGGCAGTCACATAGAATAATACATTTGACTACTAACCAACAAACCATCTTGTACAGCTACAGAAACTAAGTCTTTGAACACAATAAACTGATACCTGAGGAAGAAATTTGTGTACTATGAAATATGGGGCAAACTGAGGGACTTGGCTTACCTGTTGTTCCGAAAAATGTGAACTATTCCATGACAATTAATTTAATGACCATGAGGAATAATTACAGCAATAATTGGATTGTGGACATTGGTGACCTACTTTAGACAATGGTAATTGTAAAACAATATTATTATATTTTAGGGATCAAAGAAGGGAATTGTATTCATGTAATACTTTATCTCAAAACAGTTTAGAAGTGGATTTTTGTTGAAAGGCAGCCACCTCAAGGTCCAGGTGGTCTCTGTTCCTCCACAACATCTCTTCACTGTTTTCCAGCTCTGTAGTAGTATTTCCTATCTAGTTATAGCCCTAGTTATACCTGGCCCTCAGTAAGAAAAACATTTATGGGGTTTTCACCTTTGCTTCAATGTGGTGAGAGCTACAAATTTAAAGCTATAAAAATTCAAATAATTTCAAAAATAAGCTCCAAACTTTTATAATAGAAGAACTGAAATTCCAAATTATTCTAATTCACACTGTGGCATATTGAGGACCTTGGGTTAGAATTTCCATACGGTTCCACCGATCTTCAGTTCAGGATTAACAGGAATTCTGGAGTAATGCTGTAAATAGCTACCGCTTCAATATTTTGCTGATCCACACATCTCCCTTCACCGTGAAGAGTTTACCTCCCAGATATCTCCACGAAGCAAGTTTTCCAGCCAAGCCCTTATCCCAGTGAGATACTCTGCTTGCATTTTCTCCATTATTCACTAGTCCCTGGTGTTTTAGAATTTTATTCTGTACGGACATTACAAACAAGAAAGTAAGAACATCACAATTCTGCAATACTTAAACTTGCAATGCTTTTAGGGTATCAGGGCAATGATGGAAATCAGAGCTGGTAAATTACATCAGCAACGTCCTATTCAACGGACTGTAATTTAGCGTATATGGGAGTAGGTATTTACTGTATTCTCCCCTTTTCAGAGATGCAGATAAAGGGAGTTGCACTGAGAGAATGCATCATCAACTGAAAATCCTGCCCACTATGTCACCAATTATGTGTAGAATAGGAGCAAAAGACTGTTAGCCATCCATAGATGAATATCCACCCGTGATGTATTTAAGAATAGTTTCCTTACAGCAGCCATAATGCAAACCTTTCAGAGGTTGTAACAAAAATGGCCTTTGTAGAACAGGGCTGATCTTTTCCTCTTCACCTTCCTGCTGTCAGACCTGATGGCATTATCCCCAAATGTCTTGTCAACACTTCAGTTTGCAGGCTTCCTCCAGCCCAGCTCTGCCAATACTGGGCGCTCACTCAGTAAAGGTAAATTGGCTGGTGCTGGTAATTGGGACAGGACCAGATATACTGAAGTCTGCTCCAACAGTGAGAAGCTATGAGGAGTGGATAATGGGTTTTTGGGGTTGAAATGATCTTTCAGCAGCTGATGTGATCAAATTGAGAATTGTCACAAATAATTTAATGTCCACAGAACTTTTTTAAAAATTTCTGAATGGCTTTGTTTCTAGGAACTATAACTTTCAGGTTGCTCTACATTTTGATTCTGTGACGTATGGTTATCCAAGTAATGTATCTTCTAAAATTATATTATTGAAAATGCACAATACTCAGGGGTAAAACAAAGCTCTTACTATGAACTGCCAGATAACCAAAGTGCAACTCTACGCCCGTCTTTATCAATGCTGACAAAAGTACAGTATGTTCTTGGTTTTGGTGATAAACCACTTTGACGCAGGAGGGTTTGAACATGCTGGTAATTGCCATATTCATATCCTGCAGTGAAATAAAGGTTATATGTGGCCAATTGGATGAGTCAAACTGAAGCATTTATTGTGGGAAATAAAATGCTACTCCAGCATGCAGTGATTTTATTCAATAGGGAGCTGAGCAGGAGGTTTTCTAAGTTTGATCCCTAGAAACTGAGAAACTGATTGAGTAAATGAATCTCCATTTTCATTTTCCATTTTCTCTCACTTTCTAATAAAAAGATAGAAATGCTTCATTCCAGAATTCAAATGTAGTGAGAAAAACTCAGTTAAGCTGCTTGAATATAAAATTTCACAAAAACTAATCCTGAAAACTTCACATCTCACAAACCCAAGGTCCACTTAAAGACACAACGCTGGGTGGCAGGATGAAATGTGAGGAGAATGTTAGGAGAATACAGGGTGACCTGGACAGGCTAGGTGAGTGGACAGATGCATGGCAGATGCAGTTTAATGTGGATAAATGTGTGGTTATCCACTTTGGTGGCAACAGCAGGAAGGCAGATTACTATCGAAAAGGAGTCAAGTTAGGTAAAGGGGCAGTACAACGAGATCTAGGTGTTCTTGTACACCAGTCAATGAAAACAAGCATGCAGGTACAGCAGGTAGTGAATAAAGCCAATAGCATGCTGGCCTTCATAACAAGAGGAATTGCGTATAGAAGCAAATAAGTCCTTCTGCAGCTGTACAGGGCCCTGGTGAGACCGCACTTGGAATATTGTGTGCAGTTAGGTCTCCAAATTTGAGGAAAGACATTCTGGCTATTGAGGGAGTGCAGCATAGGTTCACGAGGTCAATCCCCGGAATGGCGGGACTATCTTACGCTGAAAGATTGGAGCGACTGGGCTTGTATTTGCTTGAGTTTATAAGGCTCAGAGGGGATCTGATTGAGACGTATAAGATTATTAAAGGATTGGACACTCTGGAGGCAGGAAGCATGTTTCCGCTGATGGGTGAGGCCTGAACCAGAGGACACAGTTTAAAATAAGGGTAGGCCACTTGGAACAGAGTTGAGGAGAAACTTCTTCACCCAGAGAGTGGTGGGTGTATGGAATGCTCTGCCCAGAAGGCTGCGGAGCCAAGTCTCTGGATACTTTCATGAAAGAGTTGGATAGAGCTCTTAAGGATAGTGGAATCAAGGGTTATGGGGATAAGGCAGGAACAGGATACTGATTGAGGATGATCAGCTATGACCACAATGAATGGTGGTGCAGGCTCAAAGGGCAGAATGGCCTACTCCTGCAACTATTGTCTATTGTCTATTAATGATAATGGAATTGGGAAAATGACCAATCTTTCATTAAAAATTTAGTTCAATCAACACCTATCCCTCACCACTTATATTTTTTTTCCCTCTTGTTATTCCTGTTAACAGCAAAAACCAAGATGTCATAATACTTTTATACATTTAATTATTTTTGGTGTATTAAGATGACTGAAGCATAGGAACAAACAGGATGCCATCAAAGCTTTGTCCTACAAAACACCTCCTCCAACTTCACACTGACCATTAATATTATCACCTTTATATACTAAGTACATCAGTTTCTTTATCTATAAGATTAGTGAAACTGTCTCAGTTATTAACTTCCAATGCTCTTCCTATTACACCTGATATCATTCCTGATCCCATCCATTTTTCCTGGTTAATCATTCCACCTCTAACTCTGTTTCTGCCACCTTTGCTTTTATTCGCTCTGCAATTTTCTCCAATCTCCCTCTGCACCATGCACCCCCTACACCTCATTTTTTCTCATGCTACTTTTATGATCTCCTCTTTACACATCTTGCAATCTCACCATGCTTTCCATCGTGGTAAATGATTCATTTTCCTCTTCCTGCTGAATACATCATTGACATCTTTTAAGTGCCTACTCTTAACTAACTAATTGTCGGTGAGGCATGGTTTTATTATTGTTATGATGTTAGGTTGTGCTTGACTAATCTGTGATACAGGTATCCAATTTTAGCCACAAGGCCCCAGGTGTTAGTAAGCAGAATTTGCAGGGTGACACGGGTGAGTTTGTCATTGTCTTTTCCAGTGTCTAGGTCAATGCCAGATAGTCTGTCTGATATAATTCCTTTTGTTTGCTTTGATAGCAGTTAGAAACAATGAAATACAACTACGTGGCTTACTAGGCTAGTTCAGAGGGCATTTAAGAGTCAATCACATTGCTGTGTGTTTAGAGCCACATGTACGCCAGACCAGGAAAAGACAACAAATTTCCCTCAGGAAATTGTGCTAGATGGGTTTTCGCAGCAATTGTCTATCGTTTTATGGTCACAATCACACTAGCTTTAAGCTCCAGTTTGATTAACTAGTTTTAAATTCCACCAGTTACCGTGGTGGGAATTTAGCCTGTGGCCAGATCATTAGACTGGGTCTCTGGATTGCTGGGTTCAGTGGCATTACCAATGTGGTAATGATAATTCTGTCACTGACAGTGTATCAGTGAGATTTGCAGACAACATTCGAACCCAGGGAAGGGAGGCTGCTGGTGAAAATGGGTTACAGCTGCACATTGTCCAGGTGTCGCAGTAACAGCATCAAACGACACAAGATAGGATCCCTCAGCAGCAAGAGAACAAACATCAGGAATGAAGGCGAAGGCAGAGAACCTGAGACTACTCAAAGTACTGGGTGTAATGCTGCAAAATAACCTGCCTGTAAATGTCTGAGACCCAGTGCAAGGGGATACGGTGACAGTCCTGGTAGTTATGTTATGATCGTCATAGAGACCAATACATTTTAGAAAGAATTACAAACTCACAGCAGAAAGAAGCACACATCAAGAGTTCATGTTTTAAAACTTTCATTGGATCAATTGATTAAAAATACTATCAACTGAACATTATTTTCTTTTATAAGAAACTTCTACTTTAAATTGTGGAGTAAACAAATTCCTTTTTACTTTCTACATATCTCACAGTTCTTACCACAAACAGTTGCTCCCAGCTCCTAATGGGTTGGTTTGTTCTTATTTTCCCAGGTGGGTACTTGTCAACACAAGTTCCCAGAACTATCATTCATTGAAAGGGTGACAATGTGGATTACTTCCCCAAGCTGTAAGCTTGGCAATCTTCCAGTACACATTCAGTGCTACCACTTGCAAGAGAGTGCAGAGACAGATTGGTCCAGCTATCCCTTAGATCTGTGTGTTTGAGGCAGGATCTCAGGGGAGCTTCCAATAGGTTGGGAGTTACTGAGGGTTTCTTCATATAGGGTCAACCTGCGGTCGATCAGAAGTCACAGAAACAGTGCCATTCACAGTTTGAAGTTCAACCAGCCTTTCCAAATAAACTTCATAGATCCCAAAATACTTGCAGCAGAGGCAGACATTTTGTCAGATCTGTGTTGGGATTGGCCCCCTCCATTTATACTTCCTTTCAAGCCCATGCCCACTCCAACAACATCTCCACACGATGGAAATCCCAGAGGCCAACACTGCCAAGACCTTCAGGACCTTATACCCGAAATTCCTGTTCCTTTGATGCTGCCTGACCTGCTGCACTTTTCCAGCAACACATTTTTAAGCTCTGATCTCCAGCATCTGCAGTCCTCACTTTCTCCTATTTCAAGTTCAGTGACTCTTTTCCAGAACCAGACACACAAACTGCATTACCCTCAGCAAAAACCTCCATTACCTCATTTAAAAACTTAATCAAATTGGATAAACACAATTTGCCTTTAATAAATCAGCTTGGCTTTCCTCAAGTGAGAAGGAGACAATTTAGGGTCAGCATTTTATAAGGAGCATTATTTTCTAAGTTGGTTCTGCTGGAAATCTAAGTCCTTTGTCATCTAATTGATTGCTAGTTCTCTTCACTTTTTGGTTCAATTTGTTCATTCTTAACCAGTTGATGTTTTTAAAATTCTCACAAGGAGACAGTTGCTCATTAAGAGGAAATGTATTACAAGTTTCCAAATGTAAGTATGCTTGTTTACTTTTGAAATATTTGTCTTAACCAATTGATAAGACAGCATTCTTCCATATTATTGTTTGCAGATGGTGGCTGTCAAAGCTTTTCAGTATCAAATACATGTTATAAGGGTTGTGTCCGCATTCCAGGAATGCATAACTGTCAGCCAAAACAATCATTCTCCAATGTGTTCTGCTCCATTTCTTTTTTTATCCCTTGTTAACTTTTCCCACTCCCCATACTTGGCTATAGTTCAACAGCTCTGCTCTGGTCCCTTACCCAATAATTTATCTGTAAATTGACATTGAATATTAATAAGTTGCTTGTATAATGGGACAACTACAGCAGAGTTCAGTGCTGTTCCATTGTTGTTTCATTGAGAAGAAAATGGAACTGAAACTTTGACTGATTTTCCTCTCTCCAACTCAGGAGCAATAAAGTCAATTGTTGCTCCCTTATTGCTGCCACACTTTACACTATTAACATAGCCACAGACCAGGGACTGAATTTACAACACTTCAGGTCTGGAATGCCTCAGTTACTGCTAGATATGCACTTTCTTGCTGCACTCACCAAGCACTTGAAAGGACCTGAGATATGGCGAATGGGGGAAAAGATCTCATATAGGAGACCTCTGGATGCAGTGACACTGACACCATTGAGCTCCATGGAAAGATGAGTTTGTTGAATGATTTCTCTCATATATACGTATCTTTGAAAACACACATTCCTCATAATTTTAAAAAATGTTCCTAATGTTTACAGTCAGTAATATGGTTGCATAAGGCTGCAAGACAAAACAGTTGGACAATTAATATGTATATTTGATTCATTTGGACCGTACAAAAACCCTTTCTAGGCTTTACTTGGTCTACATATTATCAAGTATACAGTTAGTGAAAACTCTGGGTCAATTGAAAAGCCTTTATGTGCTACTCTTGATCTTAGCTATTTTCAATTAGACCTATTCCAGTCAGTTAATATTATTTTATTCTTCCAAATATTTGTAAATTTAATATGTGCCTTCAATACAAACAGTATGAAAATGAGCATGAGTCTGTTCATATTTAAATTAATGAATGCTTTTATGATTTCCGATTATTTTTCTTGCATGTCCACTGCTAAAGAGTCTGCATGAATATTCTTTGCAAAGCAAGGAAAGTTTGGAGAGATTGTGGTAGCTTTGTAGAGTAGTAATCCAGAGGCTGTGGCTAATGCTTAATGGATGTGGGTTCAAATCCTACTGCAGCAAGTTTGTGGAATTTACACTGAATTAATAAACTCTGGATAGAATATAAAACAATTCTCAGTAATAGTGACCATGAAACTATCATCAATTGTAAAAACCCACTGTGTTCACTAAAGTTCTTTAGGAAAGAAAATCTACACTTACTATGACCTACTTACAGACCCACAGCAATATGGTTTACTTTTTATTATTTTGTTGTTTGTTTAGCAAGCCACTCAGTTCAAGGGTAGATAGGGGTAGGTAATAAATCTTGACCTGTGAGTTTGTGAGAACTCAGCCATTCCTGCTCCATTTCGAGGACCAGATGCCTTACAGGATAGTTATTGGGAGATAAGAGTTATCCCTTGCAAACATGGTTGAAGACACTATTACCCAAATGCCAAACTGGGCTAAGCATAGATACAACGTAGCCTGTTCTTACTCTAGGGCCATCATGGAGCAGACCATTGATGAGGTTCTGGTATGGATTAATTTGGAAAAGGCAGCATGGATTTGTTAGGGGGAGATTGTGTCCAACTAAAGTGCTCAAGGTTTTTTGAAGAGAGAACAGAGAGTTGATTAAGGAAAGACTTTCCAAAGACTTTGATACAAAGCCGCACAGCAGACTTGCGAGGAAAGTTAATAGGTCATGGAATAAAAGAGACAGTAGCAATTTGGATACAGAATTGGTTAATTGGTAACTGGACTAGAAGAAGGTTTGTCAATGAGATTTCCAAAAGGTAGACCTTTGCTTTTCATGATATATATTAATAATCTAGATCTTGATGTACAGGGGATAATTATCAGAGTTTGCAGACAACACAAAACTTAGGAATTTTTTAATCTGTGAGGAGGACAGCGTAGAATGTCAATAGGACCCTGACACTTAGTGGACTGGGCAGATAAGTGATAAGAATTTCAGTGCAGAGAATTGTGAGGTAATGCACCTAGATATAAAAATTCCATGGAAGGTCCTGGCAGAGGTGAATACTTCCACTGTCACTGATCACAAGATACTGCAAGTGTAGTGCCATACAGGATAGTTAAACAATGAGGTGAGTAGCAGAGAATTGAATGAGAGAACTTATTAGGACTCGCCAAGAGAAATTCTCCATGAAACCCCCCGAACTTGGTCAAATTTAGCTCTAAGCATTGGATCTCTCTTTAAATGTAAACAATCTCTCTTTAAATGTAAACAATCTCAAACAAGATCATAGCAACAGAAATGGGGTGGCCTCATGGAAGTTTTGCCAATTGCTGAACTGATGGATCAGTGAACATTATAGAGATATTGATAACTTTATCATTCCAACTAAAGGGATGATTCAATGCTAGAAGTTTTGAAAAGCAGCAAACAAGTCTCTTCAGCATGGTTATTAAAGTGTCCTCTAACATACATGTGGGGAATGGACATGTCCATGATGATTGTCATTTCTGATATACAAACATTCAAAAAGTAAGGATCAAATCAAGCTACAAAGTTTAGCCCTTGTACCACCCACTAATGGAACAGCTTTTATTTATCCATTTTATATCAACTTGTCATACCCTTGGATACCTGTATTGAATCTCCAAAGATCCAAAGAGACAACACTGCCAGCTTCTCCAAGGAGATATTCGGCCCAAGCAGGTTTCTGAATTCCAGAGATTATCAGCTTACCTATTCTACTCCGTTAAATGGGATATTTATTGATAAAGGGGAGTTCACTGTGGCAGCAAGAATGAAAACAAATATAGCTTGTTCAAATAGCTCAAGAGTTCAAAGCAGCAACAATGCTGAAACAAGCTCCCATGTTTTGGTCAAGTGATATTTTCATTGCGATTTGTAGAGAGTTTCATTCTGCAAGGCCTAATGAGTTTTCTCATCCAACCATTCCAAACTCACTTCATTAACGACCTACCACACCCAATGGCATCCAATAACCTGTTTCTCCTGCTCACCATAGCCAGAAATACTCAACACAGCAAGGATGTACTGGGATACACTGCTATCCCTGGCCATCGTATTTAAAAGGCCATTACATATCTGGTCAGGCCCTGGCACTCTGGAGCTGTCCTGCACAGTTGTAGACATTTATCCCAGACAAGGAGAAAATGGTGCCCCATTTGAGGACAGAGTCCTGGAGATTTGGGTGGATGGGATCGTGTGCAGTAGGCATGTCCTCTTGCTCAAGGATTTGGCAGAGGAAGAACCAGCCAACCAGGTCTGGGTTGTGACCTGGGTCAGTGTGGTCTCATGATCTGAGAAACACCCAGCACTGCTGACAGTTCAATGGTCTTCTCCACTCCACCAAGGTAAGTGCCACCATCTTCTCTTTGCTAACTCATACTCACATTCTTTCTGTGCAACAATTTGCACCTCCAACCGAGTCTCATGGTCTATTACTCTCACTATTGTACACAATATCTTGCCTTCGCTCATTGTCACACTCCCCAATCCCAACAACACTAACACTGCACGCCCTCTGTACGATCTACTTCCCCACTTGGACTGCCTCAGCCTGTGGTCCCTGATCCTGACTGTCTTGACCAGCCGCCTGACCATGACCAAGCCCCTGACCTGATATTGGAGGCTACCCTTCATTTACTGTGCTGGCACCCACTGACTAAAGGGTGTCTCCCTGGATTTGACAGAGTTACTCCCTGCAGACTTTGCAACATGGCCACTTGGTCGATACATGGCAATGTCGTTGCCAAAACATGGCTGGCATATGTTGCAGGTCTGAGATTAACATAGGACTGTGGCGTTGAACAGAACATCCATCCTCTTGACTGCTGACAAATGTGCCAAGTTGCCTGGCTTTGTGTATACATTTAACTGCAGGACATGGCAGAAGCACTCTCAGCTTTTAAGTTGCAGCTGAGGGGGCAAAGCACTGAAATACAATGCAAAGTAAGGCAGTAAGTATGTTTAAAGGAACAGCAAACAGCCCTGAAATACAACCTGGTCCAATCCAAGAGCTAGTTATATGTCCCTGTCCTTGCAGCAGCATTGCAATGAGAGGTACCAGTGTCCTCCAGTGTTGTCAGGCCCTGGAAAGGTAGTGCCCTAGATAGCTCCCTTTTATAATTTGAAGACAAATAATTAGCAAATATGCCCAGGGCTGGCTTGGTCTTACACAATCAAATGTAATCTATAGCCTGTATCCTGAAATCACTGGTAATTGCCTTATGGGTTCTCTGAACTGACCCCCATAATTTGCTGTATAAATGTGTTATGCTGGAAGTTCATAGAATAGAATCCCATCCAGACCCACCCCATAACCCTACGCTTTCCCATGGCAAATCCATCTAACCTGCACATTCCTGGACACTATGGGCAATGTGAGGTTGCCAATCTACCTAACCTGCATATCTTTGGACCGTGGATGGAAAGCAGAGCACCTGGAGGACCATAAGACCATAAGACATAGGAGTGGAAGTAAGGCCATTCAGCCCATCGAGTCCACCCCGCCATTCAATCATGGCTGATGGGCATTTCAACTCCACTTACCCGCATTCTCCCCGTAGCCCTTAATTCCTTGTGACATCAAGAATTTATCAATCTCTGCTTTGAAGACATTTAGCGTCCCGGACTCCACTGCACTCCGCGGCAATGAATTCCACAGGCCCACCACTCTCTGGCTGAAGAAATGTCTCCGCATTTCTGTTCTGAATTTACCCCCTCTAATTCTAAGGCTATGTCCACGGGTCCTAGTCTCCTCGCCTAACGGAAACAATTTCCTAGTGTCCACCCTTTCCAAGCCATGTATTATCTTGTAAGTTTCTATTAGATCTCCCCTTAATCTTCTAAACTCCAATGAATACAATCCCAGGATCCTTAGCCGTTCCTCGTATGTTAGACCTACCATTCCAGGGATCATCCGTGTGACTCTCCGCCAGACACGGTCCAGTGCCAGTATGTCCTTCCTGAGGTATGGGGACCAAGACTGGACACACTGCTGTGTTCTTCCAGCACCACTAATCCAAATGGGGCCTAACAAGAGCTTTATAAAGTCTCAGTAGCACAACGGTGCTTTTATATTCCAACTCTACACAGGACACCTACGCAGACGCAGGGCGAATGTACAGACTGTGCACAGACAGTTGTCCAAGGCTGGAATCGAACCTGAATCCCTGGTGCTGTGAAGCATCTGTGCTATCCATTGAGCCAATATGCCACCCAAAGATATGGACGTTTTGGGCATGAGCCCTTCTTCAGGAATGAGGAAAGTGTGCCAAGCAGGCTAAGATAAAAGGTAGGGAGGAGGGACTTGAGGGAGGGGCGTTGGAAATGTGATAGGTGGAAGGAGGTTAAGGTGAGGGTAATAGACCAGAGTGGGGGTGGGGGCAGAGAGGTCAGGAAGAAGATTGCAGGTTAGGAAGGTGGTGCTGAGTTCAAGGGTTGGGACTGATACAAGGTGGGGGGTGGGGAAATGAGGAAATTGGAGAAATCTGAGTTCATCCCTTGTGGTTGGAGGGTTCCTAGGCGGAAGATGAGGCGCTCTTCCTCCAGCCGTCGTGTTGCTATGGTCTGGCGATGGAGGAGTCCAAGGACCTGCATGTCCTTGGTGGAGTGGAAGGAGGAGTTAAAGTGTTGAGCCACGGGGTGGTTGGGTTGGTTGGTCCGGGTGTCCCAGAGGTGTTCTCTGAAACGTTCCGCAAGTAGGCGGCCTATCTCCCCAATATAGAGGAGGCCACATCGGGTGCAGTGGATGCAGTAAATGATGTGTGGAGGTGCAGGTGAATTTGTGGTGGATATGGAAGGATCCCTTGGGGCCTTGGAGGGAAGTAAGGGAGGAGGTGTGGGCGCAAGTTTTATATTTCTTACGGTTGCAGGGGAAGGTGCGGGGAATGGAGGTCGGGTTGGTGGGGGGTGTGGACCTGACGAGGGAGTCACGGAGGGATTGGTCTTTTTGGAACGCTGATAGGGGAGGGGAGGGAAATATATCCCTGGTGGTGGGGTCCGTTTGGAGGTGGCGGAAATTACGACGTATGAAATGATGTATATGGGGGTTGGTGAGGAGGTAGGTGAGGACTAGTGGGGTTCTGTCCTGGTGGTGATTGGAGGGGCGGGGCTCAAGGCCGGAGGAGCAGAAGTGGAGGAGATGAGGTGGAGAGCATCGTCGATCATGTCTGGGGGGAGCATTGCGGTCTTTGAAGAAAGAGGCCATCTGGGCTGTACGGTATTGGAACTGGTCCTCCTGGGAGCAGATGCGGCGGAGACGAAGGAATTGGGAATATGGGATGGCGTTTTTACAGGGGGCAGGTGGGAGGAGGTGTAGTCTAGGTAGCTGTGGGAGTCGGTCGGTTTATAGTAAATGTCCGTGTTGATTCGGTCGCCCGAGTTAGAAATGGAGAGGTCTAGGAAGGGGAGGGAGAGTCTGAGACGGTCCAGATAAATTTGAGGTCGGGGTGGAAGGTGTTGGTAAAGTGAATGAACTGTTCAACCTCCTCGTGGGAGCACGAGGCATGCCGACCAGTTCCAATACCGAACAACCCAGATGGCCTCCTTCTTCAAAGACCGCAATTTCCCCCCAGATGTGATCAACGATGCCCTCCACCGCATCTCCTCCACTTCCTACTCCTCTGCCCTTGAGCCCCACCCCTCCAATTGCCACCAGGACAGAACCCCACTGGTCCTCACCTACCACCCCACCTACCTCATATACATCGAATTATCCATCGTCATTTCTGCCACCTCCAAACGGACCCCACCACCAGGGATATATTTCCCTCCCCTCCCCTATCAGCGTTCCAAAAGGACCACTCCCTCTGTGACTCCCTCATCAGGTCCACACCCCCCACCAACCCAACCTCCACTCCCGGCACCTTTCCCTGCAACCTCAAGAAATGCAAAACTTGCGCCCACACCTCCTCCCTTACTTCCCTCCAAGGCCCCAAGGGATCCTTCCATATCCGCCACAAATTCACCTGCACCTCCACACACATCATTTACTGCATCCACTGCACCCGATGTGGCCTCCTCTATATTGGGGAGATAGGCTGCCTACTTGCGGAACGTTTCAGAGAACACCTCTGGGACACCCGGACCAACCAACCCAACCACCCCGTGGCTCAACACTTTAACTCCTCCTCCCACTCCACCAAGGGCATGCAGGTCCTGGGACTCCTTCATCGCCAGACCATAGCAACACGACGGCTGGAGGAAGAGCGCCTCATCTTCCGCCTAGGAACCCTCCAACCACAAGGGATGAACTCAGATTTCTCCAGTTCCCTCATTTCCTCTCCCCCACCTTGTCTCAGTCCCAACCCTGGAACTCAGCACCACCTTCCTAACCTGCAATCTTCTTCCTGACCTCTCCGCCCCCTCTCCCACTCCGGCCTATCACCCTCACCTTAACCTCCTTCCACCTATTGCATTTCCAACGCCCCTCCCCCATGTCCCTCCTCCCTACCTTTTATCTTAGCCTGCTTGGCACACTTTCCTCATTCCTGAAGAAGGGCTCATGCCCGAAACGTCGATTCTCCTGCTCCTTGGATGCTGCCTGACCTGCTGTGCTTTTCCAGCAATACATTTTCAGCTCTGATCTCCAGCACCTGAAGTTCTTACTTTCTCCTACCCAAAGATATGGCAAACAGTTGGAAATTCATCCCTTTATAAACTAAACGTTTTGTGAGTGCTATATTGTATGTGATCTGGAGATGCTGGTGTTGGACTGGGGTGGGCAAAGTCAGAAGTCACATGACATCAGGGTTATAGTCCAACAGGTTATTTGAAATCACAAGCTTTCAGAGTGCTCCAAAAACTTTTGATCTCAAATAATCCTGTTGGACTATAACCCCGATGTCACGTGACGTAGTTACTGGCACATGTAACCATGACTTAAGGGGCTAAAGATTTGTTTGCCTGTCTGCACCAGTTCTGTTGGAAACGGGCAGGTTTCTAACTTGTAACTCTCACTTCATTTGTCTGATTAGTGCGCGCTCCTTTTGGAATGATGTTGGCAAAGTAAGACATTCCAGCTGGAGCTCCTCTGCTCTGCCCATTTTTTTTCTTATCTTTTCTGTTTTTCCTCCTTTTCTGTATTTTTTCAACTTCTGGCTTGGACTTACTCGGAGAGGAATGGAGGAGCTAGCTATACCTGGCAGCAAATTCTGCAGCTGAGACCAGCTGATGAGGGGAAGCGAGTCCTGGAGCAGAGTCTGGCATAGGGAAGCAGTCCCAGAGCAGAGGCTGATGAGGGGAAGTGAGACCTAGAATGGACTCCAGCACGGGGAAGCAGTCCCGGAGCAGAGACTGGCACAGGAAGCAGTCCCCGGAGTGGAGACCGCCATTGGGGAGGCAGGTGGGTCCCGATGAAAACTTACCTTGAAGGAGCTGAGAGCCTGTGTGGAACGCACTGGAGGCCTGCATCACACTGGGGATGGTTGTTGGACTGGGGTCTGGTGCAGGCAGTCAGACAGCATGTGGAAGGCCCTGCGATGAGCTACTGCTATGTAATGTTTATTTGTAATTTGTGTATCTGATTGTAATATCAATCCTTTTAACTATGTCTTATTTCTAATTTATACTGTGAATCACTGTAAAGTAATGTAACTACTTTTCTTTTTCATTCCTTTTTGTATCTAAGATCTGGGCGGCACGGTGGCACAGTGGTTAGCACTGCTGCCTCACAGCGCCTGAGACCCGGGTTCAATTCCCGACTCAGGCGACTGACTGTGTGGAGTTTGCACGTTCTCCCCGTGTCTGCGTGGGTTTCCTCCGGGTGCTCCGGTTTCCTCCCACTGTCCAAAGATGTGCGGGTCAGGTGAATTGGCCATGCTAAATTGCCTGTAGTGTTAGGTAAGGGGTAAATGTAGGGGTATGGGTGGGTTGCGCTTCGGCGGGTCGGTGTGGACTTGTTGGGCCGAAGGGCCTGTTTCCACACTGTAAGTCTAATCTAATCTAATCTGTACCTAGGTACTTTATATCTAAGATAGTGCCATAAGAGGCAACATTGTAAAAGTTTTTACTGTACTCCTGCACCTAAGCACTTGATTGTAATAAAGGATATTGTACTTTTAATTTTAATTCTGTATGGCCAGTTTCCTCTATACAGTACTCTGCTGGCTGTCCTTGTTCTGAACACTATTGTACTGAGGTCACATGATGCAGCCAGCCTTGCTCAAAGAGCTAATTTGTCCTTGAAGAGAAGCTGTGCTGAGTAATGTTTTATGAATTTAAAAGGTGAGTAATGGAACGGTGATAGAGAAGATTCATTAGTGTTGAAGGTGCAGAAGATGAAATATGCCATAATTCTGCAGGGGCTTAGAAGGCTTGATTAGATTGTCCACAGTGTGGAAACAAGCCCTTCGGTACAACCAGCCCACACCAACCCTCCAAAGAGTAACCCACCCAGACCTCTCACTTAAACACCTAACACTACGGACAATTTAGCATGGCCAATTCACCTGACCTGCACATCTTTGAATTGTGGGAGGAAACCGGAGCACCCGGAGCAAACTCCACACAGACAGTTGCCCAAGGCTGAAATCAAACCTGGGACCCTGATGCTGTGAGTCAGCAGTGCTGACCACTGTGCCACCATGCCACCCCTAAAATTGAATTCAAATTTCACCATCTGCTGTGACAGGATTTGGACCTGGGTCCCCAGGACATTATCTGGGTCTCTGGATTAATAGCTGCAAATGTGTTGCTGGTCAAAGCACAGCAGGTTAGGCAGCATCTCAGGAATAGAGAATTCGACGTTTCGAGCATAAGCCCTTCATCAGGAATAAGAGAGAGAGAGCCAAGCCGGCTAAGATAAAAGGTAGGGAGGAGGGACTAGGGGGAGGGGCGATGGAGGTGGGATAGGTGGAAGGAGGTCAAGGTGAGGGTGATAGGCCGGAGTGGGGTGGGGGCGGAGAGGTCAGGAAGAGGATTGCAGGTTAGGAGGGCGGTGCTGAGTTGAGGGAACCGACTGAGACAAGGTGGGGGGAGGGGAAATGAGGAAGCTGGAGAAATCTGAATTCATACCTTGTGGTTGGAGGGTTCCCAGGCGGAAGATGAGGCGCTCCTCCTCCAGCCGTCGTGTAGTTGTGTTCTGCCGGTGGAGGAGTCCAAGGACCTGCATGTCCTCGGTGGAGTGGGAGGGGGAGTTAAAGTGTTGAGCCACGGGGTGATTGGGTTGGTTGGTTCGGGCGGCCCAGAGGTGTTCTCTGAAGCGTTCCGCAAGTAAGCGGCCTGTCTCACCAATATAGAGGAGGCCACATCGGGTGCAGCGGATGCAATAGATGATGTGTGTGGAGGTACAGGTGAACTTGTGGCGGATATGGAAGGATCCCTTGGGGCCTTGGAGGGAAGTGAGTGTGGAGGTGTGGGCGCAAGTTTTACATTTCCTGCGGTTGCAGGGGAAGGTGCCGGGGGTGGAGGTTGGGTTGGTGGGGGGTGTGGATCTGACAAGGGAGTCACGAAGGGAGTGGTCCTTGCGGAACGCTGATAGGGGAGGGGAGGGAAATATATCCTTGGTGGTGGGGTCCGTTTGGAGGTGGCGGAAATGGCGGCGGATAATACGTTGTATGCGCAGGTTGGTGGGGTGGTAGGTGAGAACCAGTGGGGTTCTGTCTTGGTGGCGGTTGGAGGAGCGGGGCTCAAGGGCGGAGGAGCGGGAAGTGGAGGAGATGCGGTGTACTACCACTAGGCCATCACTTCCCCTTCAAGAGGTGAGTGTGAGGTTGGGCAGCATGAGGAAGTCGTGTAAAGATTCACTCACTGACTTTGACCACCCATGTGAGTGTGAGACTTCTTTGTGACACTGGTTAGGTTCTGGCCAGGTGTTGATTTCCCTGGTTCCCTACTCCCACTCTGTTGTTCTTAGACTGTTTGGTTTCCAACAAAATAAGATTTTTCCCCCCAACCCAATCCATTTAGGAGAAAACCACGTTCCCCCATTTCTTTTTTATTGGTTTGGTGTTGACTCTTTGCATTTAAATTCCTGCAATAGTTTGCTACAATTTTACTAAGATGTTTAAGTTCTTATGTAAATTGCTTTGAGGTCTGAAATGGTCCACCAACAAAAAAGTAGACTTTCATATCTTAACACATTTGTATTGTGGTCAACAAAACTTTTGTGGCCAAAGTGTTATTTGCAAAATTATTTCTAACAGCCCATGCTGTGTATTTTGATAAATTAATTTTTTTCATGTTGGTAACATTTTAAATTCTCAACTCCAGAAAAGAGTGCTATTAATAATGGGTCACCTTGCATTTTTTTCCTTTTACCAGTTGAAATGAAGAGCATGGAGATGTTGTTCTGCAGTCAGAAAATGGTCATCTGTCAAATAATAATGAAAACATTTTTATCAATAAATCAGTCATCAGTTGCAAATGCTGCTGAATGACATGCATTACCACACATAATTATATTTCAGCAACTGAACAAAAATACTTAGATAGCAAACAAAAACCTAATTTCATGAAAAGTTTTGTCGGTTAAGCATAGCATCACAAATTGGTCTCCTTACACTTTTACCCCTAGGGGTTATTTCTACATTTGAAATCTATGAAGTCAAAGTCGCAAAATGGTGGAGATGAATTCCTGAAGTGAGGATTTGGTGAATGTCTCTATTTTTAGTCTGTTGAGAACCTTAGAAATGATTGAAGAGGCATTTTGTGTTTGCACCTTCATCAACTAAACTATAATAGGTACAATGTTCAACGCTGGCAACTAGCTAAAAATGGGAAAATTGCCCAGACATGCCCTGTCAATAGAAAGTAGGACAAAACCCAATCCAGCCAAAGCCATTTCATTCAGCCTAATATCAGTAAATACAGCAAAACCCGGACAACTCAGCTTGGAATGATAAGTGGCAATATGTGCTAAACAAATGCCAGGCAATGACCGTTCACCAATACCAAGTATCAATTTCCTGGATGTTACTATTAACCAGAAACTGAACTGAATCAGTCATATAAATACAGTGGCTATTAAAGCAGGTCAAAGGCGAGGAATCCTGCAGCCAGTAATTCACTTCCTGACTCCCCAAAGTCTGTCGATAACATCTGTAAGGCACAATTCAGGAGTATGATGAAATACTTTCCACTTGCCTGGATGGGTGCAGTTTCAACTACACTCAAGAGATTTGACATTATTGAGGCCAAAGCATCATTGACACTCTATCCACTACCTTTAACATTCACTCCCTCCACCTCCAATGGACAGTAGCAGCAGCATATACTATCCACAAGATAGGTGCACTGCAAAAACTCAGCAAGGCCCCTTTTTTTAGATTAGATTACTTACAGTGTGGAAACAGGCCCTTCGGCCCAACAAGTCCACACTGACCCTCTGAAAAGCAACCCGCCCAGACCCATTCCCTTACATTTACCCTTCACCTAACACTACGGGAAATTTAGCATGGCCAATTCACCTAACCTTTGGACTGTGGGAGGAAAATGGAGTACCCGGAGGAAACCCACGCAGACATGGGGAGAATGTGCAAACTCCACACAGATAGTTGCCCAAGGTGGGAATTGAACCCAGCCTGGCGCTGTGAGGCAGCAGTGCTACCCACTGTGCTACCATGCCACCCAAAATTGGTTCAAAGGGCCTGTTTCCATACCGTGGGGAATTAGATTACATTAGATTACTTACAGTATGGAAACAGGCCCTTCGGCCCAACAAGTCCACACTGACCCGCCGAAGCGCAATCCACCCATACCCCTACATTTACCCCTTACCTAACACTACGGGCAATTTAGCATGGCCAATTCACCTGACTTGCACATCTTTGGACTGTGGGAGGGAACCGGAGCACCCGGAGGAAACCCACGCAGACACGGGGAGAACGTGCAAACTCCACACAGTCAGTCGCCTGAGGTGGGAATTGAACCCAGGTCTCTGGTGGTGTGAGGCAGCAGTGCTAACCACGGTGCCACCGTGCCGCCCATGAATCTAATCTAATCTAAAAAATTGGGCAGCACAGTGACTCAGTGGTTAGCACCACTGCCTCACAGCACCAGGGGCCCAGGTTCGATTCCAGCCCCTTAGTCCACACTTTCCAAACCTGTGATCTGTACTGTCTAGACGTAAAAATACAGCAGATACATGAGAACAAAACACCTTCAAGATCCCATTCCAGTGGCCACACCACCCTGACGTGTAACAATATCACCACACCTTTACTATTGCTTATTTAGAGTCATAGAGATGTACAGCATGGAAACAGATCCTTCGATCCAACCCATCCATGATGACCAGATAGCCCAACCCAATCTAGTCCCACCTGCCAGCTCCCGGCTCATATCCCTCCAAACCCTTCCTATTCATATACCCATCCAAATGCCTCTTAAATGTTGCAATTGTACCAGCCTCCACCACTTCCTCTGGCAGCTCATTCCATACTTTTATTTAGCCTCTCCCTGTAACTCAAATCCTCCAACCCTGGCAACATCCTTGTAAATCTTTTCTGAACCCTTTCAAGTTTCACAACATCTTTCCAATAGGAAGGAGACCAGAATTGCATGCAATATTCTAACAGTGGCCTAATCAATGTCCTGTACAGCCGCAACATGACCTCCCAACTCCTGTACTCAATACTCTGACCAAGAAAAGAAAGCATACCAAACGCCTTCTTCACTATCCTATCTACCTGCGACTCCACTTTCAAGGAGCTATGAACCTGCACTCCAAGGTCTCTTAGTTCAGCAACACTCCCTAGGACCTTACCATTAAGTGTATAAGTCCTGCTAAGATTTGCTTTCCCAAAATGCAGCATCTCGCATTTATTTGAAGTAAACTCCATCTGCCACTTCTCAGTCCATTGGCCCATCTGGTCAAGATCCTGTTGTAACCCTCTTCGCTGTCCACTAGACCTCCAATTTTGATGTCATCTGCAAACTTACTAACTATACCTCTTATGCTCGCATCCAAATCATTTATGTAAATGACAAAGAGTAGAAGACCCAGCGCTGAATGTGCTGGAACCCCTTTCATAGCAGCATTGTTGATGAGCCTACATGCTAAGGACTGTATTATTCAAAACACAGTTCATCAACATCTTCTCAAAAGCAACTAGGGATGGACAGTAATTCCTGGCCTAGACAGTGACACAGACATCCCATGAACTAATAAAGGGTAAAGTTAGAGTATGAGAGTAAAGTAGTTGGTAAGATAAAGACAGATTGCAAAATCTTTTTCAAGTATTGAATACAAGTTTAGCTGAAATAACCATTGGTTCCGTGCAGGTAGAGATCTGAGAAGTAATCATGAGAATGAGGAAATGGCAGAGAGGTAGGCCACAAGAAACAGGAGCAGCTGTAGACCATATAACCCTCAGCCTGCTCCACCATGCGCTAAAATCGTGGCTAACTTTCTACCTCAATTCCATCTTTCTGCCCACTTCCTACTTCCTTTGATTTCACGAGTGACCAAAAATCGTGGTCACTCATAGAGTCATAGAGATACACAGCACAGAAACAGATCCTTTGGTCCAACTTGTCCATGCCGACCTAATCTAGTCCCATTTGCCAGCATTTGGCCCATATCCCTCTAAACCCTTCCTATTCACATACCTATCCAGATACCTTTTAAATGTTCTAATTGTACCAGCCTCCACCACTTCATCTGGCAGCTCAGTCCACACACACTGTGTGGAAAGGGTGCCCCTTAAGTTCCTTTTATATCTTTCCCCTCACCCTAAACCTCTGCCTTCTAGTTCTGGACTCCCCCATCCCAGAGAAAAGACCTTGTCCCTTTAACCTATTCATGCACCTCATGATTTTATAAACCTCTATAAGGTCCCCCCTCAGCCTCTGACTCTCCAGGGAAAACAACCCTAGCCTGTTCAGCCTCTCCCTATAGGTCAAACCCTCCAACTCTGGTAACATCCTTGTACATCTTTTCTGAACACTTTAAAGTTTCACAACATCCTTCCGATAGGAAGGAGACCAGAATTGCACACAATATTCCAAAAGCAGCCTAACCAATGTCCTGTTCAGCTGCAACATGATGCCCCAGCTCCAATACTTAATGCTCTGAACAATAAAGGAAAGCATACCAAATGTCTTCTTCACTATCCCATCTACCTGCAACTCCAGTTTCAAGGAACCTGTACTCCCAGGTGTCTTAGTTCAGTAACACTCTGTAGGACCTTACCATTAAGTGTGTAAGTCGTGCTCTGATTTGCTTTTCCAAATGCAGCACCTCACTTTTATCTAAATTAAACTCCATCCGCCACTTCTGAGCCAATTTGCCCATCTGATCAAGATCTGAGGTAACCTTCTTCGCTGTCCACTACATTTCCAATTTTGGTGTCATCTGCAAAATTACTAACTATATCTCCTATGTTCATGTCCAGATCATTTATATAAATGACGAAAAGTAGTGGACCCAGCACCGATCCTTGTGTTATACCTTGAATTCCCTATTCCTGAGATGCTGCCTGGCCTGCTGTGCTTTGACGAATTCCCTATTCCTGAGATGCTGCCTGGCCTGCTGTGCTTTGACCAGCAACACATTTTCAGCTGTGATCTCCAGCATCTGCAGACCTCATTTTTTACTCTGATCACAGGCCTCAGTCTTAAATATATTCAGCAAAGAAATGTCCAGAACAACATAAGGCAGAGGCTTCCCATTATTCACAACTCTTTGAGTGGAGAAATATCTTAAATCAACTCAACATTATGCGCTCCTTATCCTGAGGCCGCATCCCTGTATTCTAGAATTCCCAATCATGGAAAATAACCCCTCAGTCTCTAATCTATCAACCCCCTTCAAATTCTGGAATGTATCAATGCAGTCACCACTTATTCTTTTAAGCTGCAGAGAGTATATTTTAGTTTGCTCAGCTCTTGTCATAGTATAAGTATCTCATGCTAGGGATCAATCTAGTGAAACTTTGTTATATCATCTTCATGCAAATATATTCTTCTTTCAGTGGGGAGACCAAAATTACACACAGTACCAGCTATGACTTCACCAAAGCCCCGTACAATTGTCACAAGATTTCATTATTTGTGCAGTCAATTCCATTCAATAAAGGCCTACATGTAATTTGCCTTCTGAATTGTTTGCTGTAGATGCATGATACTTCTGTGCATTTCTCTATGTGTATATCCAAATTCCTCTGAACATTAACACTTAGTCGAATAGTGTGGTGCTGGAAAAGCACAGCCAGTAAGGCAGCATCCAAGGAACAGGACAATCAATGTTTCAGGCATAAGCCCTTCATCAGGAATGAGGCTTGTGGGCCAAGGGGGTGGAGAGATAAATGGGAGGGAGATGGGCCTGGGGGGAAGATAGCTGGAAATACAATAGGTAGATGAAGGTGGGGATAAAACTTTCAGCCTCACCTTTATCTACCTATAACCTATCACTTTCACCCGCATCTTCATCTACCTATTTGCATTTCCAGCTACCTTCCCCCCAGCCCCACCCCCTCCCATTTACCTCTCTGCACCCTTTGCCCACAAGCCTCACTCCTCATGCCTGAAATATCAATCCTCCTGCTCTTTGGATGCTGCCTGACTAGCTCTGCTTTTCCAGCACCACACTCTTCAACTGTTATCTCCAGCAACTGCTGCCATCAACACTTAGTCTCAGGCCTTTTAAAAATATTCATATTATTTTTATTGTACCAGCCTCCACCACTTCATCTGGCAGCTCAGTCCACACACACTGTGTGGAAAGGATGCCCCTTAGGTCCCTTTTATATCTTTCCCCTAACCCTAAACCTCTGCCCTCTAGTTCTGGACTCCCCCATCCCAGAGAAAAGACTTTTCTATTCATACTATCAAATTAATGAACCTCATACTTTCTCATATTATTCTCCATTTATTATCCTGTTGCCCATTTATTTCATATCTGTTTACCTCTGCAATATCTTCATGTCTTTGTCATAGCTCACATTCCCATTTATCTTTGTATTGTCAGTAAATGCAAACACAGTATTCTTAGTCTGTTTGTCTAAGTCATTAAAATAGATTGTAAATAGCTGAGGCCTAGCACTGGTCCTTGCAGCACTCCACTAGACACAACTCCTCAAATTGGATATACCTCAATTGTTTCTCTTTGCTTCATATCCATTAAGTAATTTGTCTCCATGCTCGTATATTACGCTTGGTTCCATGCATCCTTTTTGTGCTAAATTTGTTGTATAGCGCTTTCCTGTGTGACATTTCAAAATCCAAGTAGGCTACATCTACTTGTTTCTCTTTATCTACTATACTCATCACATCTTCAAAAAAACTTGAATAGGTTTGTCAAGCAGGATTTCCCTTTCACAAAATCATAAGCACATTGGAGAAACCAGATGTTTAGCCATATGTTCCTACTGAATCAGTTCCTTGATAGATTCTTTGTGAACCTTGATTGCACTTCAAGACTCATAAATGTATTAACTCACCTTCTGTTTTGGAAACTGAAGAGGAATGTTTCCTTTGCTTGACTGATATCTCTGTGGGGTTATAATAAATTATGCTACCTGCAACCTCTTTTGTCAATGTGTAAATGTTTGTTTGGACAGGTTTAAGAGGTGTGAAGTGGTTAAAGCTTCTATAATTGACCTATAATTGATTCTATAATTGACATTTTTATAGGAAATCATAGGAATGGCAATTTCTTTTGGTTTTGTAAAGGGTATTTTTCTCAGCGTTTTAAAACTTGCCATGTTATTCCATGCCTATGGTTTTGTACATAGTGCACACTGGATGAAAGGACAGCTGATGGAGGGGTCATGGTGACGGCAGGGAGGGTGCATTGTGGTGGTAGGGTGTGAGTAGTGAGAGTTAGGAGGTTTAACTGGTTTTAATATAACGGGGCTGAATTGCCTGCACCACTGCCTTGCCAAAGTAACAGTTGGCTGTTAATGGGCCCTTTAAATAGTGTAAATAATTCAGATAATTTCTAGACTCAGGCTTTTTCACACAGAGGGTGGTACGTGTATGGAATGGGCAGCCAGAGGAAGTGGTGGAGATTAGTACAATTGCAACATTTAAAAGGCATCTGGATGGGTATATAGGGAGGTTTTGGGGTGATATGGTCCAGGTGCTGGCAGGTGGGACTAGGTTGGGTTCGGATATCTGGTCGGCATGGATGAGTTGGACTGAAGGGTCTGTTTCTGTGCTGTACATCTCTATGACTCCATCCACCTCAGTAGTGAAAATCCAATCCGCTCTGTGAAGGCTTGTCCATGAATATAGGCCAACTGGATTAAGTACCAGATGGTAGCTGTTAAGCCTGGAAATGTATCACTGCAATCATCAAACTCTTTCAGGGTAGAAGAAAAGCAGTGGAATTAAAGCCGCAGAATTAAAGTTTGTATTAGTCTTAAAGGGGTGATTATGTGGCAGGTCCTGGCGTGTGGATGTCACACACCCAGCAACAATCTCAAAGTAGGTTTAATGGATTTGCTAAGACTGTCTGCCATTAAGTTAAAGTAAAACTAAACCTTATAAGGCAAAGATAAAAGCAGATAAAAGCAGGAGAGAATATCTTCCAGTAAATCAACATTTTGAATTCTTTACATTCAAAATGAACCTTTCCAACATTTGTCATAAGATTGGCAAAAGATGAATCAGACTCAAAATAATATATGCTATAACCTGCCAATCAATAAGATTACTTTTTTACAGATCTGAGCCAAGTATTGGAATTGAGCTATATAAACAGCCTTAGTGTTCAAACCTAATAATAAATTGTTATCTTCAGTCAATGAACATTGTCTAAAGTAATGTTGGCTTAGTGGTGAAGTCAAGAGGGAAGTTTTCTTTAGGCATTTGTCAATAACAAAAGAATTTGTCTAAAATAGATAATCCAATAATGAAGATAATTAAATTGTCAGAATGTCCCAATTGAAATATCTGAATTATACTTTTTATCTGCTATTTTAGCATTTCTGTCAGTTTGCAGGAAGTCATAAGGAAAACAGTTTTAAAAAGCTCAATTAATCTGGATCCATAGATTCCACCCTCTGCTTTGATGACTAAAGATGAAAATGTAATGCTTGGATGATCATTATCTCTAGAGCATAAATGCATTTTTCATTCAAGAGTTTAGAAAGCTTTTAATGGAGATTAAAAGCAAAATAATTGTACTCAGTAATATTTCCATATTTAAACCTAAGTGCTTATCATGCACAACCTCCATCTAGTTTGAACAGTTATATTTATTCAGTCATTTTCCTATTTTTCTGAAGCTTTTTTTTTAAAAATAGCAAGGCTTCCACTCTCAACTGTTATGCTGTTGCAAGAAAGTCCTGGTTGATAGGAATGTCCAAGTAGGGGACAAATTGGTGCTGGGTCTATTTGTTTTTGTCATTTATATAAATGATTTGGATGTGAATATAGCATGTTAGTAAGTTAGTGGTGGAGTACACAACAAAGAAGGTTACCTCAGGGTACAGCAGGACTTTGATCAGATGGGCCAAGGAGTAGCTAATCAAGTTTAATTTAGATAATTGTGCAGATAACACAAAAAATTAGTGGTACAGTGGACAGCGAAGAAGGCTACATCAGAGTACAGCAGGACTTTGATCAGATGGGCCAATGGGCCAAGGAGTAGCTAGTTTAGATAATTGTGCAATGCTGCATTTGGAAAGGCAGATCAGGGCAGGACTTACAAACTTAATGGTAAAGTCCTGAGCATGTTGCTGGACAAAGGCATCTTTGGAGTGCAAGTTCATAGTTCCTTGAAAGTGAGGTCACAGGTAGACAGAATACTGAAGGAGGTGTATGGTATGCTTACCTTTAATGGTCAGTGCACTGAGTATAGGAATTGGGAGGTCACATTGCAGCTGTACAGAACATTGGTTAGGCCACTTTTGGAATATTGTGTGCAATTCTGGTCGCCTTCCTATTGGAAGGATGTTGTGAAACTTGAAAGGGTACAGAAAAGATTTACAAGGATGTTGCCAGGGTTGATGGGTTTGAGCCATAGGGAGAGGCTGAATGGGCTGGAGCTGTTTTTCCTGAAGCATCAGAGACTGAGGCATGACCCAAAAGAAGTTTGGAAAATCACGAGGATCCTGGATAGGGTGAATATTCAAGGTCTTTTCCTTGGGGTGGGGGGAGTCCAAAACTCGAGGACATAGGTTTAAGGTGCAAGGAGAAAGATTTAAAAGGTACCGATGGGGCAACTTCTTTATGAAGTGGGTGGTGTGTGTATGGAATGAGCTGCAAGAGGAAGTGGTGGATGCTGGTACAATTACAACATTTAAAGGGCATCTGGATGGGTATATGAATAGGAAGGGTTTAGAGGACTTGGCAATAGGACTCGATTAATTTAAGATATCTGGTCAGCATGGATGAGTTGGACCAAAGGGTCTATTTCCATGCTGTACGGTTCTATGACTATATGCATTTCTATTGAAGGCAGAGGCCTTAGAGACTTTGCAGAACATAAATAAGTAGGATTTTCCTTACCCACTTTCAGATAAGTAAACAAATACTTCTAGATAATATACAGGAGGTGTTATGTTGCAATGAGTAGTATCCTTGCCTCTGAGGCAGAGCTCCAGTTTCAAGTGCTACCATAAGATTAGATGGCCAAAGAAGGTATGTTCATTACATGGTCAAACAGGCTGGGCATCAACTTATACCAATGACAGGAGAGTTTCCTGGTCAACCATGTGATAGAAAAGGTATTGGAGCTGCTACCATCACTATCCACAACTCTGGCTACAGTATGCATGTAAAAGTGCACGTTGACAGAGCAACTCAGAATCTGTGGGGACTGCTGGTGTGGGCCAGATGATCCCTCAGCTACTGGTGTAGGTTAGCTGCTCTCTCAGCTGTTGGTGTGGGTCAGTTTGTACAGAAGAAAGCGAACATAATGGGGTGAAAATTTCAGTCAATTAAAACACTCAGGTCAAAGCTCCCCTGTACATGGATGATGGCACTGTCTTTAGCTCCACTCCGCTGTTGGCATGCAGACTGGCTGGCATCTGTGACCAGTTTCAGTGAACCTCAGGAACCACAATTAATCAAGGCAATAATGAAACCATGCAACTGGCTAACTGATCCTTTGTACCCTTCACCACCTAGTCAGCTTACCTGAAGGTGTTGGTGATGTGGTTCCAAGGGACCAAGACTAACACTAAAAACTGGAAGAAGTGAGTGGCAATGGTAAACCCAAAACTGGGCATGTAGGAGCAATGTTCCCTCTTCATTGTGGATAAGAATCTGGTCATTGGTATGAAGCACTCTTGGTTTTATTAAACATGGTACAGATCTGGCCCTTTCCTCACTCCTGCACTGTGTCAATCACCAAGCCATTTTTCACTTTATCTGAAGGTTGATAATAGATCATGTTTGCAGGGACACATTGCACAAACCTCTAAATAAAGGGAGCTAAATGTATTCAGCATTGCCCTCATTCTGGAGGCTACATTTGTCTGCAGTGGCTTCAAACTGTGTGTTGACCCTAGGTATGCAAACATTAAGCATCATTTTATTGACGTTCTACCCATTCTTGGTGCTGTGAAGAATGGGCCTGCTCACCTTGCTGTGGAACATTTCAAGTAGTGTCATGTCCCCTCTCCCTCCAGGACCTGAAGAAGGGTTACACCCGAAATGTCGACTTCTGCACCTCCTGATGTTGCCTGGCTTGCTGTGTTCTTCCAGACTCCTGACTGTCTACTTTGGATTCCAGTATCTGCAGTTTTTTTTTGTCTACAACATGAGGCCATGCTAACCTGCTGTGAAGGAATGGGCAGCACTATAGGAAAAAAGTCAATGATCTTCTTCACTTCCCCAGCATGAGTGCCACCATCTTCTCTCCAAAATCGCACACTCACTGTGTCTGTACTATTGCAACTCCCTCTCACAAAGTATCATGCTCATCACTTTCATTATTGCCTGTAACATCTTTCCTCACTCACTGTTACTCACCCCATCCTCTGACACCACTAACCCTGCAAGTCCTCTGTGCTGCCAAGGGTAAAATCCATTCCAATCCCTCTGCTACTCCTCAGTTAATGCAACTCCAACTCCCAAATGCCCACAAGAAAATAATTGCTTTCCAGAGCATATTTAATGGCATATCCAGAGCAAAGGAGAAGCAGGAAGTATCTGTTGCCAGAAACGAAAGCATCCCCATTGAAGTGGCAGAGACGGAAAAGAAATTTGGGGTATCACCTCAACCTGTACCAAAAGTAACAGCTGTGCCACCCCTGTCATCTCCCTTAATATCTGCATCTCTCACATTCCAGGAGGTAAACAGCCATGACAGGGCAGAAGGAGTCAGGATGGCTGATGGGTTAAATGACAATTGGCTTCTCACCCCTCAACCAAATGGCCATATCTCAAAGTCTAAGGGGAGCAATCCTAAGCCAAGTCAAGGGAGATTGTCATTAGTCATAGGGTCCTGCCATAGTCAGTCAAAGGCATTGTCTGATCTCAGTCATGGGGCATGGTTACAATCAATTGGGATGATCTGGATCGGGATCAGGATTCCGTGGGGAATGGGTCATGGTTAGTCCTGAAGATCCAGGTGGGCGGCACGGTGGCACAGTGGTTAGCACTGCTGCCTCACAGCGCCAGAGGCCCGGGTTCTATTCCCGCCTCAGGCGACTGTGTGGAGTTTGCACGTTCTCCCTGTGTCTGTGTGGGTTTCCTCCCACTGTCCAAAGATGTGCAGGTCAGGTGAATTGGCTATGCTAAATTGCCCATAGTGTTAGGTAAGGGGTAAATGTAGGGGTATGGATGGGTTGCGCTTCGGCGGGTCGGTGTGGCCTTGTTGGGCCGAAGGGCCTGTTTCCACACTGTAAGTAATCTAATCTAGAACTAGTCAGGGGATTAGTTAATCTATTGGGAACTGTAGATAACATCTATTATTGGTCTGGTCATCAGTCAGAACCAATTTCCAAGATAGTTATAGATATAGGCTGGAGCGAGTGCTGGGGGTCTGTTCATGAAAGTCAAGGCAGACTACCAGGAGACACTGCTCTGGTGGGGAAATTAGGGAAGTTAGTTGTGGGGATTGGAGGCACTATGTTGGATGCTGAGAGCACAAGAGTTGTGAAGGGGGTGTGGGACAAAACAAATGAAAGTGTGGGAGATGATAGAGCACTGGAGGATGTGGGTTACAGTAAGTAAGGGTAGCGTTGACAATCTGAAAATGTGTTGCTGGTTAAAGCGCAGCAGGTCAGGCAGCATCCAAGAAACAGGAAATTCGACGTTTCGGGCATAAGCCCTTCATCAGGAATCATGCCCGAAACGTCGAATTTCCTGTTCCTTGGATGCTGCCTGGCCTGCTGCGCTTTAACCAGCAACACATTTTCAGCTCTGATCTCCAGCGTCTGCAGACCTCACTTTTTACTAGCGTTGACAGTCACCATCACCCTGGCTTCACTTGGGGTACACTGCATAATGATGGTTGGCATTGTTAACTTGTAAGTCTGGAGATCAGGATGTAATGTTGGGGAAAGTTCAGAACTCAAATGGGAAGGGGGTGCAAAGAAGAAAAGAACATAAATGTTTGAAGGGGCCAGGGTTGCGGCTGTGACTGACATCACCAGGCTTGACTTGCATTACCTTCCATCTCCATGTGACCTATTAGTGCACAAAGCAAATAAAAAATGGCTGCCACCATACCTGAAGTGAGCAGAGTAAGTGCATATGGCTGGACATGTGAAGTCTATTTGTGAGTAATGTATGGCCATTCAAAAGGCAATTGTACTAATCAAGCACATATATGGTACAGGTTACAGACATCTTAATCACAGACACTGAAAATATGTTGCTGGAAAAGCGCAGCAGATCAGGCAGCATCCAAGGAGCAGGAGAATCGACGTTCCGGACATGAGCCCTTTTTCCTGCAGTCCTCACTTTCTCCTCGAAGATCTTAATCACAGAGTTCTGCAAGTGAAACAGATGCAAGAGCCAACAACATGGGATACAAATCCTGGCCAAATAATTTTGACCATGTAATTTGTCATTACAAATTGATTATAGTTATCTTTGTGAAGCAGAAATAATCACAGGTCTTACTAATAAGTCACAATTCAAAAGGACAATCCAAGATTTGCACAAGGGCACTGAACTGATTTCCCCTCACCATGAAACGTATTTGCCAACATACTCTTATATGTAATCCTGCCTTTTTAATTAATTTGAGGTATGTGGGTTAGTGCAGGCAGCAAGATTTCAATAATCTTACTGTAATTATGTTCTACTGTATTTGTGAGGCACGCCTCATGCCACATTCAATAAGATTCAATAAGGTCCATGTGCAATCCATAGCCCTCCTTGTTGGAGTCCTCCATGTCCCACTGTATCAATGGCCATGCTAAGCTGTCATTTATGGTGCAAATGCTGACTGCTTACATGAGTGAGGACCTGTTCCGATATTCCCCATGGGTTCATTGAAACCATGACGAATGGATCCAGCCACAGCAGAGGGTTATTGTCACTGTGACCACATCACAAGGAAATGCAGAAAAAGCAAGATGGAATAAATGCACCAGCAAACCCAGCATCAGCAGCCAAATAGCCTTCGAATGAATAAGTTGTAGCTGCAGGTCCCCTCAGGATGAGCTGGAGGTACAAGAGGCCCATTGTCTATCATCACCAATGCAGTTTCCTAAAGGTTATTGGGGCGCACTGCCATGGTTGATTGTAGAGGTTCCTTTGTAGAACTAGGAGAAAGTGAGGACTGGAGATGCTGGATATCAAAGTTGAGAGTGTGGTGCTGGAAAAGCACAGCAGGTCAGGCAGCATCCGAGGAGCAGGAGAATCGATGTTTTGGGCAAATGCCTGAAACATCAATTCTCCTGCTCCTCAGATGCTGCTTGACCTGCTGCGCTTTTCCAGCACCACAATCTTGCCACCATTACAGAATTGTGTCATCTGCTGGTCTTAAACTTGAGAGCTGAAGAAGTTGGATGGCCATCTCAACTCAGTGGCCCTTAAGGTGAGAGCTGTTCTAAATTTTTGTTTTCAAGGATTCACTAGGCACTCATGCAAGATCTCTCAAGCCACACAATCTATAAATTTATCTAGTCGGTTAGAACCATTCAAGCATAAGATATGGAAGCAGAATTAGACCATTTGGCCCACTGAGTCTGCTCCACAATTCGAGAATGGCCAACATGTTTCTCAAATCCATTCTCCTGCCTTCTCCCTGAAACCCTTAAACCCCTTACTAATGAAAAACCTATCTATCTCTGTCTTAAATACACTCAATGACTTGGCTACCACTGTCTTCTGTGGTAATGAGTTCCACAGATTCATTCTCTGGCTAAAGAAACTTTTACTCATCTCAGTTTTAAAGGACACCCTGAGGCTGTGCCCTCAAGTCCTAGTCTCATACTAGTGGAAACATGTTCTCCACATCCACGCTATCCAGGCATTTTAATATGATGGAAGTTTCAGACAGAAGCCCCTCATCCTCCTAAACTCCATCAAGTACAACCCAGAGTTCACAACCACTTCTCATATGACCAGCCCTTCATCCCCGGAATCATTTTTGAAAATCTTCTCTAGTACCCCTCCGAGGCCCTCACATCCTTCCTTAGATAGTGGGCCCAAAACTGTTCATAATATTCCAAATGTGGTCTGAACAGGGCTTACTCAGCTTCAGGAGAAAGTGAGGACTGCAGACTCTGGAGATCAGAGGTGAAAAGTGTGGTGATGGAAAGGTACAACAGGTCAGGCAGCAGCCGAGAAGCAGGAAAATCAACATTCTGGGTATTACTGATGAAGGACATATGCCTGAAGCATTGAATCTTCTGCTCCTTGGGTGCTGCCTGACCTTCTGTGCTTCTCCAGCACGACACTTTTCAACTTGCGCAGCCTCAGCAGTACATCAACTGCTGTTGTATTCTAGACCTTCCAAAATGAATGCCAACATAAAATTTGCCTTCCTAACTGCCAACTAAACTTGCATGTTAATCTTAAGAGAATCCTGAGCTAGGACTCCTGAGTTTCTTTGTGCTTCAGATTTCCGAAGCCTTTCCCCATTTCGAAAATAGTCTGTGCCTTTATTCTTCTTATCAAAGGGCATAACCTCACATTTTCCCACATTGTATTCCATCTGCCACTTTCCTAGCCTGTCCAAGTCCTTCTGCAGTCTCCCTGCTACCTCAACACTATCTCTCTGCCAACTTTGTGTCATTTGCAAACTTAGCAAAAACACCCTTAGTTCCTTTGTCCGGATCATTAATATATAATGTGAATAGTTGTGGTCCCAACACAGACCCCTGCTGAACTTCACTACTCACCTGCTGCCATCTTGAAAAAGACTCCTTTATCCCCGTTCTCTGCTTTCTGCCAGTCAGCCAATCCTCTATCCAGGCCAATATCTTGTCCCTAACCCCATGAGCACTTATCTTATTTAGCAACTTCCTCTCAGCACCTTGTAAATCCAAAGAGATCATGGCCAAAGGCTCTCCTTTGTTTAACTTGCTTGTTACTAGCTGAGAGAATTCTAACAGGTTTGTCAGGCATGACCTCTTTGATGAAGCCATGCTGACTCAGCCCTATTTTACCAAGTACTGTACTTCTAAGCACTCTGCAATCTCATCCTTAATGATGCACTCTAAATTCTTACCAACGACCAAGGCTAAGCTAACCGACCCTGTCTTCTGCCTCTCTCCCTTCTTACATGAGCCATTTTCCAGTCCTTTCCTGGCCCCAATGGTCCCTGAAAGATCACCACCAATATTTCTACAGTCTCCTCAGCTACCTCCTTCAGAACTCTGAGATATAGTCTATCCGGTCCAGGTGATTTAATCACCTTCAGACCTTTCAGCTTCCTCAGCACCTTCTCCTTATCAATGCAATTTGTGACAAATCATTTCATCTTGTTTCCTTGTGATGACAGGAGGAACAGCATTTTCATCATTATAGAGCAGTGCAGAGTCAGGCACAACAAACCAGACAGACAGGACTTAATTCACACTCATTTCCAGTTGATGTAAGTTGGGTGAAGTTATCGTACACCAACTGTAAATTTGTTCTTGCTTCCAGCTCCTGTTTGTTCCCAGAAGGAAATATGTTTCTTGTTTTTGTTTTTCTTCACTTTTCCTCGTGTTTATGAAAGAGCAGCCCTCTTTTAAGCAGTGATCTGACATTGTTTGCTGCTAAGTTTGGTTAGTCTGTATAACTCGATTCTTCCAGCTGCAGTTACAATGGAGTCAATCAGAAGGATAATGATGTAAAGGTGGAATATATTCACGAATATGAGCTCTGTTTCCAATGAAGAGTCACCCTTATCATCAATGTTCCCTCAGAAGCTGTTCTTTTTGAATTTCTCTCCTGCTACATGCACTGCTGGCTGAAATTGACCTGATGCACAGCTGGGTTTCAAATATTGTTTGAAGGGGCACTGGACTTAAAATGTTAACTCTACCTTCTCTCCACAGATGCTGTCAAACCTGATGAGTTTCTCCAGCAACTTCTGTTTTTGTTTCAGATCTTGATCATCTGCAGTTCTTTATTTAATTCAAATATGGTGTCGGGGGGAAATTCCTGAAAAGTCCTGGTAGTGGTGTGGATATCCGTCACTGGTGAGCACACAGTGGGATGAGCCTGATGCCGTAGATGTGTGTTGCATATATGTAAAGACAAGCAGTGGAGAACTGCATTTGATGAAGCTCACAGAGGGACACTCACCATGAATTTACCTGAAATTGATACTGAATTTTTAAAATACATTTCAACTCTAGGATTTTGTGAACCTGCATCTTATCACTTTAAAATATCAGGACAATTTGAGGGAAAATAATGAGGTGGTGGTATTATTGCTAGAGGAGTCCCATATGTTCTGGAATTAATTTCAGTACAACAGCCACAATCATGTTTATCCAATTCAGTCAGTAACTCTCTCATGGTTTATGCACTTATCCTATTGAACACTGCACCCACCAGCAGTGTAACCCAGAGACATATGGAATAGTCTGGGGACCTGGGTTTGAATGGCAACTGGTAGAAATGAAATTCAATAAAAATCTGGAATAAAGAGTCTAATTCTGCCCATGAAAACAATGTCAATTGTCAAGAAAAATCCAACTGGCTCATTAATGTACTTTAGGGAAGGAATTTGCTGTCCTTACCTGGTCTGGCCTACATGTGACTCCAGATCCACAGCAATGTTGTTGATTTGACTGCCCAGGATAATTACGGATAGGCAATAAATGTGATTCCCACTTTCCGTGAATGAATGAAAAAAAAGATGCTTAATAAAATCATTGAGAAAGGTTCACAGTGCATCTGAGAGTCTTGAGAGGAACACTAAGTGATCGTCCAAGAGGTAGCCACTACAAAACAGTCAGTCAACTGTGATTTTCCATTTACAAGGAGTATTACCACCCTAACTGCAGGTCCAGTCATGGACCATACCTGGAACTGTATTGGAATCCACAGATTTGGGTGATCATTGCCCAAAACGATCAGATTAGATTAGATTACTTACAGTGTGTTAACAGGCCCTTCGGCCCAACAAGTAATCTAATACATTGATTTACCAACTCCACTCATCCAGCAGTGACACAATATGGATAGGCCTAACAGAAGGAACAACTGTTGCTTTTACAGGCTCTGTTTAAATGGAGATCTCTGTCTTGAGGGAAGACATTCCCCTAATTCTCTACACTTGTGTTCAAAATCTTTTAAAACAAATGTAATACTTTTTGTCACTAATTGAATTAAAATGAAGATTTCAATATTTTTATTACATGTGCAGTAATCATGATTTGACCAAGGAAAAGAGGGCAAAAATAGAGAATGCTATTTTCCGCATGCTGAGCTCCATCTGCTTTGTCATGGCACTGAACACACAGCCTTGTGATATTTAACACGCATGGTAAATATTTTCAATAGGGAATCGTTATGGTGAAAAACCTTGCTCAACTTCTTTGTCCCCAAAATAATGATCTTGAAATCACTTTGGTTGAGATCAGAAAACTCAGCACGAGACTATAAACAATTTATCATGGAACATTCCACAAAGCCCTGATCAAAAAAAACCTCAACAAAATAAAACTCATAAATATTAGAAATACGCAAAATAGCACTGGGCAGTTGCATCCCAATGATTCTGCTTGTCAAACTTTACCATCATTTTCTTTTGGTATAGGTACTGAATTGTTTAAGTTTGTTTTTACATGTTGAAAATTACTTGAAAATTCAAGTCATATGAATGAAAATCAGCCAAAAATACCGCAATGCTGGGAATTAATATACACTAACAATTGCACTTTAAACATCATAAAACAAGCTTTTTCACCTGCATTTTTTTGTGCCAACAACTTTCAAAGTATGTATATAATCCTAAAGGAAATTTTGGAAGCTCATACATTAAATCTGACATTATTGCTCACCCTTGTGAATATACTGATGGGGCAACTAGAAGAAATGTCTTTCACTTTTCACTGTATTTTGTAATTTGTGACAATAAATCAAATCAAATCAAATTTTGAGATAATTTTCCTTTACACTCGAGTCACAGATGTAAAGCACAGAAACTGACTGTTCAGTCCTACTTATCCATGCTGACCAGATATCCTAAATTAACCTAGTCTTATTTGCCAGCATTTGGCCCAAATCCTTCTAAATCCTTCCTATTCATGTACCCATCCAGATGCCTTTATAATGTTGCAATTGTACCAGCCTCCACCATCTCCTCTAGCAGCTTACTCCATGCATGCACCACCATTTGCCCCCTCGGGATCTTGTAAATTTTTCCCCTCTCAGGTTAAACTTATGCCCTCTAGTTTTGTACTCCCTTATTCTGGGGAAAAGATCTTGTCTATTCACCCTATCCATGCCCCTCATGATTTTATAAACCTCTATAAAGTCACCCGTCAGCCTCTGAAGCTCCAGGGAAAATAGCCCCAGCCTATTTAGCCTCTCCATATAGCTCAAACCTATAGGGTTCATCTTCTATGAACTCTTTCAAGTTTCACAACATCTTTTCTATAGCAGGGAGACCAGAATTTTTTAGAACGTAGAATTGAATGCATGTTTAATAAAAATAATCAAAACAACATCAGGAGCTAGATCACAATATATACAATAGCTGAAGGAAAATTCAAAACAGAAGCATGTACATGGTGTTTTCATATTTTGGGGGAACATGTACATTTGACAGTACCAAAGTTTGATCAAATGAGCTCATAAGCCTCCCTGGAAGAATTCATCAGGAGACGCATCATTTGAGAGTAATCTCATGCATAATTTATCTTCATAAAACTGCCAAAATGCAACTTAATCCTGAATATTAAAACTGGAACACAATTTAGAAGAAACATCTTTGATCAAAGGATGGCAACTGAAGGCATCAAAAGATTTAAAGGGAGGAGAGAGAAAGTTTTCCTCAGATCTTTACTTCAAAGCTTTTACTTCCACTCCAGTGTAACAGCAGGTGCACTGGCCTGTATTAAACCACATCCTAACATGATTGCTATTTATGATTATATCCTTCAATTATGTTTCTGTCTATTGAAGATTTAAACCCTTTTGTGCAATGCAGGCCAACAGTTCTGAAACAAAGTACACTTTTCCTAATTTGTCCAATATGATGGAAATTAATGCCATTTCTGTCTCTACACAATTGTTAATTTGTTGTAAAAAATAAAAATACAGGGTAATGTGATAACTAGTTGGACCTAACTATACACCTAACTATAATCATTTAAGGTGATCTAGGTCATAATCACAAATCACTTCAAAAGACATAGACAACCTTACTTAAAAATTAGAAATTCTCAAAATATAGAAATAGCTTTTTAACTTGCATTATCCCATTGTTCTTTGTATGATTTAAATTCATTTCTCCATTTTTCTAATTTTGTTGATTCAACCTTAGCAAAAACAGCCCAGATTCAGTTGTAAACTTTTAACACTTCTATTTTCAGTAGTAGGAATGCACATATTCTATGCCAGTACTTTTCAAAGCATATATAACTCTGAAGCATCTTTTGAAAAGACATGTGTTGAATCATTTAAAGTTTCACAATGCCTCTTTTTAAATAAATGTTTAGGGTTGAATATATGGTTTAACTATTCTATTCTAAATATACATGGTTGTGATGGTTTTTAGAACATAGAACATTACAGCATAGTATAGGCCCTTGATGTTGTGCTGAACTGTGGAATGAGTGTGAAGCTCATCTAAGCTACGCTATTCCATTCTAGTCCATATGCCGATCCAATGACCATTTAAATGCCCTTAAAGTTAGTGAATCTATTACTGTTGCAGGCAGTGTGTTCCACAGCACTACTACTCTGAGTAGGGAAACTACTTCTAACATTTGGCCTACATCTATCATCCCTCAACGTATACTATGTTCCCTCGTGCTAGCCATCACCATCTGAGGAAACTGTCTAGCCTATCTAACCCTCTGATTATCTTCTATGTCTCAATTAAGTTGCTTCTCAACCTTCTTCTCTCTAATGAAAACACCCTCAAGTCCCTCAGCGTTTCCTCGTAAGACCTTACCTCCATACCAGGCAACATCCTCGTAACTCTCCTCTGAATTCTTTCCAAAGCTTCCACACCCTTCCCAAAATGCAGTGACCAGAACTGTACACAATACTCCAAATATGGCTGCAACAGAGTTTTGTACAGCGGCAGCATGATCTCATGGTTCTGAAACACAATCCCTCTACTAATAACAGCCAACACACCATATGCCCTCCTAACAAACCTATCAACCTGGTGGCAACTTTCAAGGATCTAGGCACCAAGATCTCTCTGCTCATCTACACTACTAAGAATCTTACCATTAGCCCAGTACTCTGCATTCCTGTTACTCCTTCCAAAGTGAACCACCTCACACTTTTCTGCATTAAACTCCATTTGCCACCTCTCAGCCCAGCTCTGCAACTTATCTATGTCTGCCTGTAACCTACAACATCCTTCATCACTATCCTCAACTCTACCAACCTTAGTGTCATCCGCAAACTTACTAACCCATTCTTTTATGCCCTCATCCAGGTGACTTATAAAAATGACAAACAACAATGGATTCTTGCAGTATCCCACTAGTAACTGAACTCCAGGATGCATATTTCCCATCAATCACCACCCTCTGTCTTCTTTCAGCTAGCCAATTTCTGATCCAAACCACTAAATCACCTTCAATCCTTGCCTCCATATTTTGTACAATAGCCTACCATGGGGAACCTTATCAAACACCTTACTGAGATCCATATACACCACATCAACCGCTTTACCTTCATCCACCTGTTTGGTCACCTTCTCAAAGAACTCAATAAGGCTTGTGAGGTACGATCTACCCTTCACAAAGCCACATTGATTATCCTGAATCAACTTATTTCTCTCTTGATGATTACACATCCTATCTCTTACAACTCTTTCCAACACTTTACCCACAACCAAAGTAAGGCTCACAGGTGTACAATTTCCAGGATTGTCTCTTCTCCCCTTTTCGAACAAAGGAACAACATTTGCTATTCTCCACTTTTGTGGGCACTATTCCTGTATGCAATAATGACAAAGATCAAAGCCAAAGGCTCTGCAATCTCCTCCCTGGCTTCCCAGAGAATCCTGGGATAAATCCCATCTGGCCCAGGGAACCTTTCTATTTTTACACTTTCCAGAATTGTTAACACTTCATTTTGCATCTCAATCCCATCTAGTCTATTAGCCTGTATCACAGTATTCTCCTCAAACACAGTCTTTTTCTACCTTGAATACTAATGAAAATTATTCATTTAGTGATTCTCCTATCTCCTCTGATTCCACACACAACTTCCCACTGCTATGTTTAATTGTCTCTAATCTTACTCTAGTCATTCTTTTATTCCTGATATAGCTATAGAAAGCATCAGGGTTTTCCTTGATCCTATCGCCAATGACTTCTCATGTCCCCTCCTGGCTCTTCTTAGCTCTCTATGCGTCTTTCCTGGCTAACTTGTAATACTCAAGCACCCTAACTGAGCCATCACATCTCAACCTAACATAAGCTTTCTTTTTCCTCTTGACAAGAGATTCAAATTCCTTAATAAACCACAGCACTGTGACAACTTCATTTCTGCCTGACCGCTACATACTTATCAAGAACCCCTAAAGCTGGTCCTTGAAAAAGCTCCACATTTCAATTGTGCCCATCCCCTGCAATTTTCTTTCCCATCCTATGCATCCTAAATCTTGCCTAAATGCATCGTAATTGCCTTTCCTCTACCTATAACTCTTGCCCTGCGGTATATACCTATCTCTTTCCATCACTTAAGTAAACATAACCGAATTGTGGTCACTACCACCAAAGTGCTCACCTACCTCCAAATCTAACACCTGACCGGGTTCATTACCCAGCAACAAATCTAGTGTGGCCTCACTCCTTGTTGGCCTGTCTACATACTGTGCCAGGAAATCCCCCTGCACACATTAGACAAAAACTGACCTAGCGGAACCATAAAAATTCCCAGTCATTATTTGGAAAGTTAAAGACCCCATAACAATTACCCTGTCACTCTCACTCCTATCGAGGATCTTCTTTGCTATCCTACCCTCTATATCACTGGAGCTATTTGGTGGCCTACAGAAAACTCTCAACAGGGTAACCTCTCCTTTCCTGTTTCTAATCTCAGCCTATACTACCTCAGTAGACGAGTCCTCAAACATCTTTTCTGCAACAGCAATACTGTCCTTGACTAACAGTGCCACACCATCCCCCTTTTACCATTTTCTCTGTTCTTACTGAAACATTTAAATCCAGAACCTGCAACATTCCTGTCCCTGCTCTACCCATGTCTCTGAAGTGGCCACAACATTGAAATCCCAGGTACCAACCCATACTACAAGTTCACCCACCTTATGCCGGATGCTCTTGGCATTGAAGTAGACAAACTTCAAACCAACTTCTTGCCTGCCAGTGCCTTCTTGCGATCCTGAAATCTTCATTCTGACTTCACTACTCTCATCTTTCTATATATTCGAACTACAATTTCGGTTCCCACCCCCCTGCTGAATTAAATCCACCTGGGGAGCATTAGCAAATATACCCCCCCAGGATATTGGTAAGACACTTGTTGAGGTGAAGACCATCCTGTTTGTGGAGGTCCCATATACCCACATACCCTTGTTGAGGGGAACAGCCACAGGGGATCCCTACACTGCCTGCTGGTCCCCTTTATCCCCTGACGGTCACCCATCTACCTTCATATTTGACCTGAAGTGTGACTACCTCCCAGTAACTCCTCTCAATAAGCCCCTCTATTTCCCAAATGATCCAAAGTTCTTCCAGCTCCAGTTCCCTAATGTGGTTTTCAAGGAGCTGGAGTTGGGTACACTTCCCACAGATACAGTCAACAACGACACTACTGGTCACCCTTACCTCCCACATTCTACAGGACATTCTTCTCATGTTACAATTCTGAAGGATTTCATCAATGGCTTAAATTTATATGGTATATTTAATGTAATAAGATATCCAAAGATGTTTAACAGGAGTGTTATCATAAAGGATGATCTGTCATGAAATCTCATTAGATGTTAAGGGGGATGGACAAATGATCGGTCAGAGATTTTAAGGAATGTGTGAATGACATTAAAAAAAGAATTTTTGAATTAGGGTCTTGGTAACTGATAGTATGCCATCAATTGTAACATAATGCAGATTGGAGTTGCTCAAGAGACCAGCACCAAATGGATGCAGACATTGAACAGCATGAGGCTGAAGTGGCTTACAGAGCTTTAAATGGGTGAACCCCAAAGCTATGTAGGGACTTCAAAACAAGATTAAGAATCTTAAAATAAAGGAGGGGTCTGAAGAAGTATCACTGAACTTGAAACATTAACCGTTTTTTCTCCATAGATACTGCCAGACCTGTAGAGCTTCTCCAAATATTTGTTTTTTGTTATGAGAATCTTAATTTGCTTGACCAGCACATAGACAAGCTTATTTAAAAATTCTCAATGTCTTTTGGAGTGATTTGTGATTATGACCAAGATTCCCTTAAATATGTATCAAGGATAATGACTAGGATTTAGTGAGTGTAGTTTTGAACAGCAAATATTACAATGTGGATTCTTGGTCAGGAACATGTTGGAATAATCAAAGTGGGGGCAATAGCATGAATGTAAGTTTCAGCAGATGAACTTATGCAGGGATAAAATAACCCACGCTGTATCGGCAATTAAACATTAATATACATCCAATAATCTTACACCTGTAATTTTACTGCGCTTTTAAAACAGTTTCCAGAAACTGTTTCTTGGTTGACTTTGTCTTTTTGTACAGGTGTCAAGAGTTTCAACCTTTTTTTTAAAACTGTAACTAGCAATTTTGCTGCCGTACACAACTTGGTATTGTGAGAGCATAATTCCAATCAACTGCAACAGAACATCGGCTATCAGAACAGGCAAATAACAGGTAAAATTCGTGAAGTATTTTGGCATAAAGGACAGAAAGAGGCAGAATCCTAAAGCACGTACAGGATAGTTAGCTGAGATTTCATTAGGGCAGTTCTTTCAGTGTGATAGTTCATAGTGGGAAGTTAGCAATGGAAGTGGAATGAATAAAAGATGTTTAGTACCAAAGAAGCTTGTCTGAATTTCTTCAGGAAATTCTTCAGGAAGGGCTTATGCCCAAAACGTCATCACTCTTGCTCCTTGGATGCTGCCTGTCCTGCTGTGCTTTTCCAGCAACACATTTTTCAGAACTGCATAGAATGGGAAAATCTAAGTTGCGGTGAGCAAACCCAGTCTCCTCCGCGAAGATTCCTTAACACTGCCCTTTTCAATGTAGTAACTTCTCAGAAGCCTCAACTCTGCAATGTGCATTGAAAGTAAAGAAGCATGGGAATGGTTTAAGCATGAAGACTACCTGCACTGGTTTGTGGAAGGCAGGATGGGATAAGAATAATGGAATACTTAGACCAATTAGAGCAAGGTTAAGGCTGAAAGGCCACTATGGTGAGATGAGGTAACAGTTAGTAGAGGTAGTTTTCCTGTTAAGTGTTATTATGACAGGATTGGGACAGTACATTAAAATATCTAATTAATAGTAGTCAGCTTGAGACAGGACACTAATGTAATAGATGGAATAGCTAAATATCTATCATGACAGGTTAGTCTGGAATAGAAGTTCACTATAGCAGAGTGAGCAATAAATATCTAATCATGACATTAGGAAAATATTAATTAGGGTCTGGAATGAATTCCATTGTTGCAAAGAGTTAGCAATAAATGTCTAACCGCGACATTAAAACAACATTAGTTGTACATTCTACTCAGGTAATGGGAACTAACAATGGTTTATTGTGTAGTTAGAGTAAGGTACTTTGATATAGTTGGACATTGTTGTGGTTCTGTTCGCTGAGCTGGGAGTTTTTGTTGCAAACGTTTCATCCCCTTTCTGGGTGACATCCTCAGTGCTTGGGAGCCTCCTGTGAAGCGCTTCTATCATGTTTCCTTCAGCATTTATAGTGGCTTGTCTGTCGTTTCCGGTTGTCAGTTGCTGTCCACTGCAGTGGCCGGTATATTGGGTCCAGGTCGATGTGTTTGTTGAAAAACTCCCAGCTTGGCGAACAGAACCACAACAATGAGCACCTGAGCTACAAATCTTCTCCCAAACTTTGAATAGTTGGATATGCTGATAGGCTAACAGAAACAAAAAGATACAAAATCCACAGACCCCAAGGTTCATGGGCCTTCAAGAATCTGCTTTTGTCAGTTTTTTGTTTGCAAGAGACTGCTGGACATGCATATGGTTATAGAAATTTGAGGGGGCATACATGAGGATCAATGGTCGGCAAAACATATTGGGCTGAACAGCCTGTTCTGTGCTGATCTATGTACTAAATAGAAGACCTACTTCTTGAAGAACTCTTGGTGATTCTCTATTTTCTCCACACCGTGTGGCCGATTCCATACAAAATTGACACTTTGTTGAATGAGGTGTAACTGGATTACAACTGTGCCAAGTGTACAATGAGGTAAACTCAATCATTTCGAGGCTACTGCCTTTTAAGTCAATGCCATCCACTTGAAGAAACTTAAATTTCATGCCAAACGGAATCCAGTCAAGCATAGTCAGCATGAAACTGCAGCCAAGTACTACTCTTGGCAATTTAGCTCAGTGAAAATTTGATGCAGAAGGGAAACAGGGACCCAGAGGCTCAAATGAGAGAAGTGGTTCAACAGGCTAACCTGCTGTGAAACAAATAGTTGACTAACACTACATGAATTGAGCACAAAGAAACATTGGTGAATATTTCTAATCTTTAAAGTAAGGCTTTCCATCTGTGTTTAGGTGATTTCATTATTTTACAAATAAAGTGCAATTTATTTTCAATTTAAAAGGCAACTCGGCCCCTGCCATTACTCATGTTAAAAGGTTCTTGTAATATGTGCAGATGACAGTGAGAACTGGAGAATGAGCAAACTAACCTCAGCAACATGGCATGCAATACCATTCAAGCAAGGAAGAACGAACAGTGGAGGAGACAGTGTTGTTAGTGGCCAGACTCATCACTCCAGCACAAGGGTTAAAGACATCCCCTGGGATGGAAGAAATTTAAAGGGACAGATTTCATCATCCTCCTCCACATGGATACCAACATAGTTTTATTAGAAAGGTGTTGCCAAAAAACTTTTAACATTAAAACATTAAATTGAAAATCAGAACCTCCATTGTAATAACCTCAATCGCTAGATTGATATGGGAGGAATGGGCTTCAGTTCAAGGGATACTAGTACCAGTTTTGCAATAGAAAGGAACTAATCTGGTAGAATGGGCTTCACTTGACCCATGCTGGGATTAATATCCTGGCAAATTACATAACTAGGGCTGAAAGAACATCTCAACTGAATTGTTTCAATTATCCCTGCTGAAAATGTGTTGCTGGAAAAGCACAGCAGGTCAGGCAGCATCCAAGGAACAGGAAATTTGACGTTTCAGGCATAAGCCCTTCTTCAGGAATGAGGAAAGTGTGCCCAGCAGGCTAAGATAAAAGGTAGGGAGGAGGGACTTGGGGGAGGGGTGATGGAGATGCAATAGGTGGAAGAGGTCAAGGTGAGGGTGATAGGTCGGAGTGGGGTGGGGGAGGAGAGGTCAGGAAGAAGATTGCAGGTTAGGAAGGCAATGCTGAGTTTGAGGGTTTCGACTGAGACAAGGTGGGGGGAGGGGAAATGAGGAAACTGGAGAAATCAGAGTTCATCCCCTGTGGTTGGAGGGTTCCCAGGTAGATGTTTCAATTATCCACCAATCACAACTGGATAGGTCAGGACTGCAGAACTTAATTTGCTTACCTCCCATTTCTGTTTAGCAGCTTCACCAGGTTGTTAGCACTTAATACCTGATCCTACTTCTGGAACCTATCCTGCACTCTTCCTTGGCTTCATAAGAGCAGGGAACATACCATGTCATGAGATTAAATTCTGTTGATGACAGCACCTCATGGTGACCTGGTCTTGATTTGCTAACTATGTTCAAAGTTAGCATATCATAGGGCAAGCCAGACTGAAAATAGCCAGGGAATTCCTAGAGGCATGGCATTCATCCACAAACTCCATCAACAAACACATCGACCTGGACCCAATATACCAACCACTACAGCGGACAGCTGAAACTGACAACCGGAAGCGGCAAGGACAGACCACTATAAATACCGGAAGAAACATCAAAGAAGCGCTTCACAGGAGGCTCCAAAGCACTGATGATGTCGCCTAGCCAGGGGACGAAACGTTTGCAACAAAAACTTCCAGCTCGGCGAACAGAACTACAACAAGCACCTGAGCTACAAATCTCCGCACAAACTTTGATCAAAGTCTAACCATTTATCTCACTGAATGGGCATACAGAATGATGAGTTAGTAAGGACAGGTCTGTTTGCCACTACTACTGGATGCCTCAGACAGCCTGGTTTTATTTCCACCAGTAAGTGGAACGTTAAAGAGTATAAGCTATTGAGTTCTTTGAGAAGGTGACCAAGGGTAAAGCAGTAGATGTGGTGTATATGGATTTTAGCAAGGTGTTCAGTAAGGTACCCCATGGTAGGCTACTGCAAAAATTACAGAGGTATGGCATTGAGGGTGCATTATAGGTTTGGATTAGGAATTGGCTGGCTGGAAGACGACAGAGGGTAGTAGTTGATGGTAAAGGTTCATCTTGGAGTGCAGTTACTAGCGGTGTTCCACAAGGATCTGTTTTGGGACCATTGCTGTTTGTCATTTTTATAAATGACCTGGAAGAGGGGCTTGAAGGCTAGGTGAGCAAGTTTGCGGATGATACGGAAGTCGGTGGTGTGGTGGACAGCGAAGGAAGATGTGGCAGGTTACAGCGGGATATAGATAAGTTGCAGAGCTGGGCAGAAAGGTGGCAAATGGAGTTCAATGTAGCTAAGTGTGAAGTCATTCACTTTGGTAGGAGTAACAAGAAGATGGATTACTGGGCTAATGGTAGGCTACTTGGTAGTGTGGATGAGCAGAGGGATCTTGGTGTCCATATACACACATCTCTGAAAGTTGCCACCCAGGTAAACAGTGCTGTGCAGAAGGCATATGGCGTACTGGGCTTTATTGGTAGAGGAATTGAGTTCCGGAGTCCTGAGGTCAATTTGCAGTTGTACAAGACTCTGGTGCGGCCTCATCTGGAGTATTGTGCGCCGTTTTGGTCACCATACTATAGGAAGGATGTGGAGGCACTGGAACAGGTGCAGAGGAGGTTTACCAGGATGTTGCCTGGCATGGTAGGAAGATCGTATGAGGAAAGGCTGAGGCACTTGGGGCTGTTCTCATTGGAGAAAAGAAGGTTTAGGGGTGATTTGATAGAGGTGTACAAGATGATTAGGGGTTTAGATAGGGTTGACAATGAGAACCTTTTTCCACGTATGGAGTCAGCTGTTACTAGGGGACACCGCTTTAAATTAAGGGGAGGTTGGTATAGGACAGATGTTAGGGGTAGATTCTTTACTCAGCGAGTTGAGTGTTCATGGAATGCCCTGCCAGTATCAGTGGTGGACTCTCCCTCTTTATGGTCATTCAAACAGGCATTGGATAACCATATGGAGGTTATTGGACTAGTGTAGGTTAGGTAGGCTTCAGTCAGCGCAACATCAAGGCTGAAGGGCCTGTACTGCGTTGCATTTTTCTATGTTCTAAGTGTGTTAAAGGTGAGAGTTGCCAAATGAGACCAAGCCTTTTGTCTGTTGCACTGAAGTAAATTCCCAGGCTTGAAACAACTGACTAGACTGTAAACCAACTGCAAGATCTAGAACACTGCAATTTAAAATCAGTCTATAAAATGATTAGTGAATCAGCACTACAGGTGGTCTATTTCAGCATGTAAACTTAGAAAAACACATTAACTTTGGCATTATACGTTTATTGGTGCATAGAATCAATTATTAATTACATAACAGATATATGAAGCTATCTACAAGCAGAGTGTTAAATAAATCTCAGTTATGTTCAAGAATACAAAATCAAGGGACTTGTGGTGTCATGGCAGTTAACTTGCCTCAGCCAGAGGATCTGGATTCAAGTCCTACTGTTCCAGAGATCATACTCAGTTTAAACAGGTAAACTAAGAACATGTACAAAGTCTCAAATCTTTGATTACCTGTTTCTGCAAGTCAATTTTACAAACCATTTCCCTCAACCCCCCCCCCCCCATAAGCTTCATTTTATCATGAGAAATTAAATATTAGTCAGATTCTGTCATCATTCTGATATAGTATGTTTTGTCAAAACAAGCTTTCTATTGTAAAATGCTTATTTCACAAGTAACTTGTAGCTTCCCCCCTTCGTGATCACAATCCACAACCACTACAATGACATGTACAGGTTTGCTGGCATATCTGTAAAAAAAAATAAAGATTTCAAATCAATTCAAAATGATTTAAATGTATCCCTGAACAAAACACATTGGCAATTTTTAAAATTCAAAACCATCCAAAAGAGCATTCATAAGAATACAGAAACAAAGTATTCAAGGTTATGGGCTAAGTACAGAGGAATATTTATCCAAAGATGATCAAGGTCTCAATAGAAACATTACATCAAAGAGGTGTAATTAACCAAGTAATCAATTATCTGAATGAAATAGTGCCCATCCATCTGGTTTGGAAAATTGAGGTTCCTCTACTGGGAAGTAGGTATTAATGTTGATGGGTTCAAGCAAACTGAATGGGCCTCTTCTACACTATGAATAAACAAAATGCACATCTTCACCCTGGCCAATTGTTACTTCGTAGGAAAATATAAAATTAGACACCAGTTGCCATTACACCTTTGTGGCCAAACATCTAGTGGCCATTAAAAGGCTATAAAACAGATGTTTATATTAAATGCAAAATTTTAGGGCATATTAAAAAGAATAAGGGGTGTATTTTAGCTAGCACCTCAAAAGGAAACAGAAGATGAGGTATTTTGGAAGGGAATTCCAGACCATGCAACCTTGGGAGCTGAAGATGCAGCTGCCAGTATTGCAGCAATAATTAAGGGCACTCAAGCCACAACTGGAGCTCAAAAATTCCAGGGTTGTCAGGCTGAACAGGGAATCCAGATCATGGGAGGGATTTGGAAAGAATATGAGAACTTTTCAGCTGAGTGAAATAAATCCATGATAGACTACTGAAAATCAATTTTATTGGTGGCCTGAATGCATCAGCCTGATGGCCAAATAGAATAGGGTTGAGAACAGTGATTTAGCCATAAGAAAGGGGGATGTTGGTGACAAGGGAGGAGTTGCAGTTATGAAAGACAGACATTGTTCTGTGTTTTACAATTAGTGGAATAGCTCTGCTCATGCTGTAGAGAATGTAAATCAAGGAGCATCTAAGATAGAAATGATTGTTATCAATGTGTACAGGAGATAGAGGCTGGATTTCCAGGTGTTATCCAGAGGCAATATGCTGATACAAAACAGGAGGTGGCAGGAACAGATTCCTTGTGAAATATTGGAAGGAACAGAAGATACCAGCCTGCCTACATGATGTTATTGTGCTTTAACAGTGAGGTTTGAAAAAAATAAATGCGGTAATACAAATACAAAAAGAAATTTACTCCAAACAGAATCCAAAACACTGAATCCCTTTGCTGCAGGTTTTAAGAGAAAATTACTATACCCTTTTAAAAACCACTGTCTTAAATAGACAAAAGCTGGAAAGGATAGGATTAAGAAAATTCAATATATTCAAACATCTAACCTCTACACATCATTCATGTTCCTCCAGGTGTATTAGTTAAGCACTTTCTTCATGGTTCAGCTTTTCTATTTGAGAAAAACAGTGAATGGGAGAAAGTACTATTACAAATAGTACAGAGACTTAACACCATTTAGCAAGGTCAAATGTGAACTACAATGAAAACTGCAAACAATGCTTAAATGTTCAAAGTTTTATGCTGGTCACCCAAGGATTTGGGTGTTTTAGGTGGATGTCAAACTGATTCAAAATTATCCAAGTTTCTATGTGTAATCCCAATCTGACACATCTTTATCCTCCCTTCTTCTGACCTCCTGCCCTCCCCCATTTGCTCTTGGCTATTAAAAGAGCCCATTTCCCTGATGCAAAGCTGGGGGTCAAAGTGCTCGCATTTTGATCACATTGGTTTCTGCAGGAATATTTCAAGTGTCCAGCTGAATTTTTATTGTAGATAGGTAAATGTTTTGTCAAAGTGGCAATTTTGAACATAAATTTCATCTGTTAGCAATTTGGAATAAGTTTAAAAATTAAAGTGGTTCCCCAATAGGATCCAAGGCAGGACAGAAATTTTGTACCATCTAAAGGAAAACCAATCACCCTTTGGCACTGATCATCTAAGACACCAAACACTGGACAATTGACAGCAAGTGTGCTTTCATTGAGTTACTCCTGCCGTAAATCATGCCCAATTCCATCATGAGGATGACAAACATGAGACAAGCATTAGGCCTATTTGCAAATGGAAATAAAAAGGTCTAATGTGAATTTAGCTTGCCTTGAGGCAGCCATGGCAAGACTGCCAAATGCAATTTCTAAAATGGAATTATTCAAACTGTACTGCATTTAACCAAGGCAGCATGGAAGTCATAACACCATTTTTCACATGTACATATTGCCCATGTGAACAAAGACTAATTACTAATTAAGGACATGGGAGTTAACACTACAGGAATTCTCACAGGTATAGCCTGCTCCAAATGTCAATCATTTCCCACTTTTTAGTGTTCTTATTACAACTGTTCCTCCACAAATTTTAAACAATTAAAACTGAGCACAATTGGTAAAGTTCTATTGGATTTGTGTTCCAATGAGACCTGCACATAGCATGTCAGCATATTAGTATTCACACATCTGCACCATGCAATCCACAGAACAAAACTGCCTCAACACCACATTCAAAGATTGCAGTTTTATTTTGTAAAGTAAATTGTATGTCCCTGCAATCTCAATTTGAGAGTGGACTCTATACACTTGCCTGAATTCCCATCTTTAAGTACAGATGATAGCAAGATATAGCTGATCCTTTTGCTTTGGGTTAGAGAGAGAACTACGATACTGCCTGTCTTAAATGGACAATGGAGTGGGAGCCAAAAAATGACTTCAAACCTTTTGACGCAAGTTGTTCTCTTTCCCCAATCTTATTTGATGGCAATTCATTCAAATTTCCATTTGCCTGTAAATAGAAAAATAAAGTTACTAGTAAACATGCAAAATACCAAAACTTTTTATCTTCACAAACCAATTCAAAATTAGTTTGCAAACCTTGGAGTTGGATTTATCAATTTAGAAGACAGTTTGCAATAATACAAAATATGTTCCACCAGACAGGATCCAAAGCAACAACAAACACTGCCTTGGGTTTTAGAGTGAAATTTATCTACCCTCCTGTGTTGGCCACTTAAGACACTGACAGTCTTAAATGGGCAAAGCTTTAAAGGGGTCACGTGGACAGCACATTTGACTCTGTGCCCAGATGAATATCAATCCACTTGATATCAAATTTGCTGCAATAATAGTACCACATGAAATGTGACCAACATTTAATTGGCTTATTAAAATATTTTACTGTGAACCACCCTGGGGTCACATCTTATTCACTCTAGTTGAAATTTACCAAATATCAAATCTGCCTTCCAACATTTCACATTATGCATTTCATGTGTTAAGTTGCCTAGTCATTGAAACAATTACATCTTTGGAGTTCTATTTGAAATAGAGAGAGTTACACCTATTCAAACAGGAAAAATAGTGTGCATACTCATTTAGCCCTTGGTGCAGCTTTCAACACATGCGACTTTTACCACCTTTCTGGCAGCAAAAGCTTGGAGCTTGCATCAATTTCTGTGGTAATGAAACAGAAGAAAGAATTTGCCAATAATAATCCAATTGGAAATAAAAGTTTAAATATTGATAGGCATAATTTGACCTTACACTAAATATTACAATCAAATCTCCACAGGTTAATTAGAAATGGGAATCATTTCCTGTAAATTTTTAGCATTGTTAGCAAATATTCCTTCTACAAAAGATCTTTCTAAATGATAGCAAAACTAATTACAAGAATTTGCAACAGAATTCCGATTGTATGGACTCAAAATTGCATAACCTCAATTTTATCATCGTCTGGGTCAGACAACTTGTTTGTTTTAATACTGGTAACATGACCCTGCAAGGACACAATAGCATGTTGAGACACAAGTAAACAACCACATAGTAATGAACGTCAACTTGTATGCAATCCACACTTATTACCACAATTTGTGCTGCTGTCCTTTTCTGAAGTTGTTTCTGAGTAGTGATGCAAGGTTTTTCCAAATTTACAAAGTCATTTGGATTCAAAACATCAAAATTCTGCTGCACCCTTCATAATCTTGCTGCTCTTGCAATTTCTCCAGCACTTTAAAAACAAAGGGGCTTAAAACCTTGTTTAAGGACATCTCAGAAAACGGAGCACAAGTGTCAAACAAGATCATCCACAAATTCAAATGAGAAAGCATTTGTCTTAAGGCACAAACAGTTTAGGCCTATAATCTCAGGAGTTAAGATGATGAGAAATCTAATTGAGGTATATTAAATGCTAAATATTAGCATTCTAGATATTTCCTCATGTGGGTCAATCTAGAAATTCAGGTCAAGGGGTGGCAGATTTAAAACAGACAAGAGGCTACTTCACTCAAAGGGTTGCAAATTTGCAGACTTCACTACCCAAAGAGCAACAAAGTGGTATCGCTGGACTGTTAATTCAAACTCACATTCTGGGAACCCAAGTTTGAATCTTACCACAACATAGTGGAATTTGACTTCACTAAAATGCTGGTATTAAAAGTCAAAGATGACCATAAATTAAATTGTGATTGCTAGATAAACCTATCTGGTTCACCAATATCCTTAGGGATGGAAACTCCCTTATCTGTTTGGACTAGACGTAACTATACCCACAGCAGTTGCCCTAGCCGATAACAACATCACCTCAAGAATGATGGAAAGATATGGATCCTGGACATTGAATAAATTCAATGAGATAGACAGATTTTTAATAACTCTCCATAACCTTTCAACAGGTTAAAAGGAAAGTAGAGTGGAGGCAGAGAAGAGATCAGCCAAGATTGTATCAAACTGCAGAACAGGCACGGGACTGAATTGCCTACTCCTACTAGTTATGTTCTAAATGCTGGAGTAATCCAGAACCCACAAGCTGAACTCACTAATAGGTATAGTTATGCTCAAGCATGATCAAACATCAAGGCGTAATTTGTCAAATCAGTCTTTCCAAGATGAACCCTGCCCAATTTGTATACATTTGATATTTTTCTCTTTAAAAAGAAATTTCTAGCTCTATCTTCCAGGTGTTCAGCATTTCTTGCCTCAGTCTTAATACCCAGTCAGTGGTACAGACCAAGGTAAAAAACAAGCAGTATTTCAACTCCATCTCAAACATCAAAAACTGTAAGTACCAAGATCCTCCGAAGGTAAAAACTGAGCCAGGATATTCCCTACATCAGATGTCAGGCCAGCATCCTAGATATGGTTTTCCCCTTGGGTGGGAGAGTCCAGAATTCAAGGACAGAGGTGCAGGGTGGGGGAGATAGAAATGGGAGAGAAGATATAAAAGGGGACCCAAGGAACAACTTTTGAAATGAAGAGGGTAGGGTGTACACGTGGAATGAACTACCAGAGTAAGTAGTGCTAGCTAGCACAATTACAACATCTAAAAGGCATCTGGGTGGGTCAACAAATAGAAGGGGCTTAGAGGGATATGGGCCAGGTGCTGGCGAGAGATAGATTGGGTTGGGCGGCACAGTGGTTAGCACTGCTGTCTCACAGCACCAGAGACCCGGGTTCAATTCCCGACTCAGGTGACTGACTGTGTGGAGTTTGCACGTTCTCCCCGTGTCTGCGTGGGTTTCCTCCGGGTGCTCCGGTTTCCTCCCACTGTCCAAAGATGTGCGGGTCAGGTGAATTGGCCATGCTAAATTGCCCGTAGTGTTAGGTAAAAGGGGTAAATGTAGGGGTATGGGTGGGTTGCGCTTCGGCGGGTTGGTGTGGACTTGTTGGGCCGAAGGGCCTGTTTCCACACTGTAAGTCTAAGTCTAATCTTGTCAGCAAGGAAGAGTTTACGTGCTGGACATCTGACTATGATATTGTAGGCAAATATAAACCCCTTGGGAAAAGGCCAGCCATTTGCACCATTATTAAAGCCATCTTAGTTAACTCACCATCAATGACGAGCTGGTTTTGACCTGATTTACGGCGAGTTGAAACACGCTCCGCGGCATGTCACGGTCGGTCGCCTGAATGTTGAACCACGTGGACCATTCCAGCTGCTGCTGGTCTGCTCTCAGTCGCCATTTCTTGGACTCCCCTCTTGTCCAGGTCCTTTAAAAGGAAACATTAAACGCTCGGTAATTTCAATCCGCCCAAGTGCAACGCCTGACCGATTAGACAACCTCATTTTTGTATATTATACAAATTCTTTCCTGGGATCCTGAGTCATCGCGACACACAAAAAAAAACCAGGCCCCGCATAAAGCACCGACTACCCTCACATCCCCAACTCAACACAAAACACCCACTTCTTCGGGATCGGGCAGCGTGTCCGCCATCAATCGCACCCACTGTCTCTATTTCTCCCCCCCCTCAGCCACTGATCGGACTGAGGCAGAGCCCCGCTTCACTGCTCCCACCCTCCCGGATGTAAGTGCGGCCTAACCGCCTCACCACGCGCGGAGCCGGACCCCACTCACACGCGCTCACCCTCCGTCAGCTGCTGCACGAGCAAAGGGAGCGGGAGTGGAGGGAGGACCATTTTATAGAGGGCCCGGAACCCGCCTCCCTTTTACCATTCACTGGGCAGGGCCCGTCGGATTTTATGGCTCCTCCAATGCCCAGGAGAGCACAGAGCACCGCCTCCTTGCGCTGCGGGCTTCTGGGTGAACCGGATAGTTTGACGGCGGAACTAGCAGCTGTCCCTATGATGAACTGCACCCGGCCTCCTCGCACAGCACAAAGCCGGAAACTCAGCGGATCTGACAGCAGCTGTAGAGAGAAGCAGAGTTAGCGCTTCGTGTGTGGTGACCCTCCTCCTGTTATAGCTCCTCCAATACTGAGTGTGTGGAGCCTCCATTTCCCTACTGTCGAGAGCCAGTGATAGTGCGGTCATGGAGGCAGTCACCTGTGGCCGGAGTCGATCCCGTGTGTGTTGCTGGTCAAAGCACAGCAGGCCAGGCAGCATCTCAGGAATAGAGATGCTGCCTGGCCTGCTGTGCTTTGACCAGCAACGCATTTTCAGCTGTGATCTGCAGACCTCATTTTTTACTCGATCCCGTGTGCCCTGGCGCTGAGTGCCGGCAAGGTCTCGGCCTACAGCGGCTCCACCTCCTCTGACCAGGAGAATAGCCCTACGGAGACATTCACCCAAAGGCATATCGAACCCGGGTGCCTGATGCTGTGAGGCAGCACTGCTAACCAAAGAAGGCGCCCTGCCGTCCGAGACTTCGGAGTTTCACCTCTTTTGGACAAGACCGTGGGGTTCACGTGGGCGACCAATGAGAAATTGAAGGACTGCAAACCGAAGTGGTGCCACGAACATTACAGTCAGAAACCTGAAAGAAAAATAGCTGGCCCTCTGAAATCCATTTTTACAAAGTAAATTGTCCATTAATCCAGAATGCTTTTTAAAGATAACAAGCCCACCTTCCTACAAAGTTTCACAGGCATGAGATGCTGCTATGACACCACATATAAAGTAGCACGAATGTACCTCCTCAAGATATGAATACCAGAGGTACATTAGTAAGTTTGCAGATTAGAAGGTTACCTCAGATTACAACAGGATCTTGATAAGATGGGCCAATGGGCTGAGGAATGGCAGCTGGAGTTTAATTTAGATAAATATGAGGTGCTGCATTTTAGAAAGGCAAATCAGGACAGGACTTTTATACTTAATGGTGGAGTGTTGCTGAACAGAGACTCTGGAGTGCAGGTTAGTAGTTGTTTGAAAGTGAAGGGTAGATAGATAATAAAGAAGGCATTTAGTATGCTTGTCTTTATTGGAAAAAAAACTGCAGATGCTGAAATCCAAGGTAGATCAGCAGGAGGCTGGAAGAACACAGCAAGCCAGCCAGTATCAGGAGGTGGAGAAGTCAATGTTTCGGGTGTAACCTTTCTTCAGGAATACACCTGAAACTTTTACTTTTCCACCTCCTGTTGCTGCCTTTATTGGTCAGTGGGTTGAATACAGGAGTTAGGGGGTCATGTTGCAGCTGCAGAGGACATTGGTTAGGCCACTATTGGAATACTGTTTGCAGTTTTCGTCTCCCTGCTATAGGAAGGATGTTGTGAAACTTGAAAGGATTCAGAAAAGATTTACGAGGACATTGCCAGAGTTGGACGGTTTGAGCTATAGGGTGTGGCTGTATAGATTGTGACTATTTTCCCTGGCACATTGGAGGCTGAGGGGTGACCTTCTAGAGGTTTATAAAATTATGAGGGGCATTGGTAGAGTAAATAGACAAGGTCTTCCCAGGGGTGGGGGAGTCCAAAACAAATGGGCACAGGTTTAAGGTAAGAGGGAAAAATTTTAAAAGAACCTAAGGGGCAACTTTTTCACACAGATGGTTGTGCATGTATGAAATGGGTTGCTAGAGGAAGTGGTGGAGGCTGGTACAAGGTACCTGGATGGATATATGATTAGGAAGGGGTTTAGGGGGATATGAGTGAAAAACTAACAAATGGGACTACATTTATTTCAGATATCTGGTTGACATGGATGAGTTGAACTGAAGTCTCTGTTTCCATATTGTACGTCTTTATGACTCTATAACTATCTGCCAACCAGCCATCTGAGTTATGTGGCATGTATATTATTTTCTTACAGATTTGTTTTTAGATTAGATTACTTACAGTGTGGAAACAGGCCCTTCGGCCCAACAAGTCCACACCAACCGCCACCCACCCAGACCCATTCCCCTACATTTACCCCTTCACCTAATACTACGGGCAATTTAGCATGGTCAATTCACCTAAGCTGCACATTTTTGGACTGTGGGAGGAAACCAGAGCACCCGGAGGAGACCCACGCAGACACGGGGAGAATGTGCAAACTCGTCACAGTCAGTTGCCTGAAGCAGGAACTGAACCCGGGTCTCTGGCGCAGTGAGACAGCAGTGCTAACCACTGTGTCACTGTGCTGCCCAACTTGTTCATCAAGTTGCTTGAGCAGTATATTTGTGTTTACACTGAGCTGAAAATTTGTTGCTGGTTAAAGCATAGCAGGTCAGGCAGAATCCAAGGAACAGGAAATTTGACTTTTCGGGCCAGAGCCCTTCATCAGGGCTCTAATGATTCCTGATGAAGGGCTCTAGCCCGAAACGTCGAATTTCCTGTTCCTTGGATGCTGCCTGACCTGCTGTGCTTTAACCAGCAACAAATTTTCAGCTCTGATCTCCAGCATCTGCAGACCTCACTTCTTACTCGAAGATTTACACTGAGCTGACCATTTATTGCAGCCTTGAATTCCACACCTCACAGTGAAGAACTTTCTGCCACCTATCTCACCTCATTGATGAAGGGTATTTGAAATATGACACATACACTTCTGCTGAAGAAGTTTTCACTCCTTCATCCTCAACAAAAGCCTGTCCATAGAAAATCCCTCTCATTTACCTTGTGAAAGATTCTTTGACCTTCACCTCATATTGATCTAAACAAAACTCCATCTTAAACTATTTGCTCATTGGCTCATCTGATCAAGATCCTGTTGTACACTGAGGTGGCCTTCTTTGCTGTCCACTTACACCTCCAATTTTGGTGTCATCTGCAAACTTACTGACCATACTCCTATGTTCACATTCAAATCATTTATATAAATGATGAAAAGTAGTGGACCCAGTACCAATCCTTGTGGCACACCACTAGTTACAGGCCTACAGTCTGAAAAGCAGCCCTTCCCCACCACCCTCTGTCTTCTACCTTTGAACCAGTTCTGTGTCCAATTGGGTAGTTCTCCCCATATTCCATGTGATGTAACCTTGCTAACCATGAGAAACATTGTTGAACATCATACTGAAGTCCATATAGATGATGTGCACCACTCTGCCCTCATCAATCCCCTTTGTTACTTCAAAAAAACTCAGTCAATTTAGTGAGACATGATTTCTCATGCACAAAGCCATATTGACTATCCCTAATCAGTCCTTGCCTTTCCAGATACATGTAATTCCTGTCCCTCAGGATTTCCTCTTAACAACTTGCCCACCATCGATGTCAGGCTCACTGGTCTATAGTTCCCTGGCTTTTCCTTACCACCTTTCTTAAATAGTGGCTCCACGTTAGCCAACCTCCAGTCTTCTGGTACCTCACCTGTGGCTATCGCTGATACAAATGTCTCAGCAAGAGGCCCAGCAATCACTTCCCTAGCTTCCTACAGAATTCAAGGGTACACATGATCAGGTGCTGGGAATTTATCCAGCTTTATGCTTTTTAAGCTGTCCAGCACCACCACCTCTGTAATATGGACATTTTTCAAGATGTTGCTAAGTTGAAGAAAGGGGCATGAGAATTATGCAAAATAATCTCATTCCTGATGAAGGGCATTAGCCTAAAATGTCAATTTTCCTGCTTCTTGGTTGCTGCCTGAACTGCTGTGCTTTTCCAGCACCACACCACCTCAAATGCTGATGTCTTTACTAGGTTTGTGCAATAATGTATACCTATTTGTCACAAATAGGAGAAAATGAGGACTGCACAGAGTCGAGAATGTGGTGCTGGAAAAGCTCAGCAGGTCAGGCAGCATCCGAAGAGCAGGAGAATCGACGTTTTGGGCATCAGCCATTTCCTGTCACAAATGCATAACACGAAACTACACATATGATCACCCATAGAGCAATCAACTTCCCACATTTCGATAACTGTTCAAACAATTCTGACTTGAGCATCAAATCATTTTTATAGTGATCTTTACATTCTTCAAGATGGATAGAATGTTTAATTGACCGCATCATACTGTCTATCAAAGTCTACTGTATCATGTATTTAAACATCTTTGGATTTTCCACCCCACTTAGATTTTGCATTTGTTATTAAGGTCATTCATTACCAGTATCTTTAGCAGCAGCCTTCTTTCCTGATCACACACATACATTTTACCTTTTTCCAGAGACCAAGTCACAGGATAGGTGTCAGAGTTGAGAATCTGAGCTGATTATTCTCAACCCCAGATGTTCTGATGTTCAATTATCACAACACAGATTCAGGATTGAGCCTGAGAGTTTTAGTCCTGTATATGCATATGACATATTTTCCCATAGATACATCAGTGATATTTTCCCTACACAAACACTTGGCTCTGCTGCTTTTCTTTGAAATAGTAACATGGAATCTTTTATATCCACTGAGGTACTTGGATGGGTCGTAGTTTAACATCACATTCAAACAACAGAAGCTCTAACAGTAGATGTCACCTTCCTACTAGACAAATGGACTGCTCTCATTAAAGCAAAAGATGACCGATAGTGGTTTAACATGAGGGTCATCATACCTCAGATGAGTGGAGAGGTTAAGAAGAGGGTTCTCTATGGTAACCTCAGCTGATACAGGAATTGAACCCATGGTGTTAGTGTCACTGCATCGCAAGCCAGCCAACTGAGCTAAGCAATTTAGCCTCAACAGTGTAAAGCTCCCTTAGTTCTGTACGTGAATGTCAACCTTAATTATTCTGCTTAAACTTTGGTGCAATGAGTAGGACCTGAAACGTGTGATCGAGAGACAAGTGCACTACCAAAGAGATATGGCTGACACATTTCACTCTCAGGTTTTATGACCACAGGAAAATTAGACAATCTAAGTCTCTTAAGTTTCTTACACACTATGGCTTGGATAATTCAAGACAACTTTATCTGATAAAGTATATGAACAAGGAATGTTTGCTAGTTTTTCTGCAATTCAAAACAAACAAAGTTATGTTGTCAATTAATGTCAGTTTGTTCACTCCTTATAGCTTTCAAAACACCTAGGACCATTTAGACCAACTGAATTAATGTTGTTTTGAAAATATAAGTCCCTTATCTTTATGTTACAGATATGATGGTTGTATTCATTTGCACACAAAGCTTTTCTAATTTGACATCAAAGTGAGTACAGTATTTATTGCTTAAAACTCAATATTAATGACTCTTGTCAAATACAGGGGTATTCCTGAAAGTATTTCCCTCCCTCCATGCTTAATAGCTTCTATAAGTCCTACTCACAAAATTTGATTTAAAGTACAATTAAGTATGGACGTTGAGGAGGTGGAAGCTCACTTTGTCTATGACAAAGCTCAACTGCATCAGGCACTACAACACAAACAGAACCTTCACCCTAGGGTGGTAGGACCTGGAACTCATTGCCTGAAAGGGTGGTTAAGTCAGAAACTTTCAAAATTTAAACAGAATTTAAATATTCACTTGTGTTACCATAGGCTGTAAGACTAATGGCCAAGAATTAGAAAATGGCATTAGTGTCTTTTTTATTCACTCATGGAACATTGGCATTGCTAGTTGGCCAGCATTTATTGCCAGTCTTTAGCTGCCCTTGAGAAGGTGGGGGTTAGTTGCCTTCTTGAATCGCTGCAATCTGTGTTGATCCACAATGTCATTCGGGAGGGAATTACAGGATTTAGATCCAGCAAAGGTAAAGGAACAGTGATATATTTCCAAGTCAAGATAGTGAGTGGCTTGGAGGAGAACATGCAGGTGGTGTTCACATGTATCTGCTGCCCTTCCCCTTCTAGATGGAAGAGTTAATGGTTTTGAATTGCTGAATTTATGTAGATAGCACAGATTGTTAGTACTGAGCACTGGCGCCTGAGTGAGTGAATGCTTGTGGATGTAGTGCCAATCAATTGGGCTTCTGTGATGTATATGGTGTCAAGCTTCTTGATTGTTGTTGGAGGTGCATCCATCCAGGGAAGTGGGGTGTATTCCATCATACTCATGCCTTGTAGATGATGAACAGGCTTTGGGGAGTCAGGAGATTAGTTACTTGCCACAATATTCCTTGCCTTGGACCTGCTTTTTTTTTAGATTAGATTACATACAGTGTGGAAACAGGCCCTTCGGCCCAACAAGTCCACACCGACCCACCGAAGCGCAACCCACCCAAACCCCTACATATACCCCTTACCTAACACTACGGGCAATTTAGCACGGCCAATTCACCTGACCCGCACATCTTTGGACTGTGGGAGGAAACCGGAGCACCCGGAGGAAACCCACGCAGACACGGGGAGAACGTGCAAACTCCACACAGACAGTCGCCTGAGTCGGGAATTGAACCCAGGTCCCTGGCGCTGTGAGGCAGCAGTGCTAACCACTGTACCACCGTGCCGCCCAATCATTTTTTTGTAGCCACTATGTTTGTGTGTTGAGTCCATGTTGCAATTCTGGTCAATGATAACTGACAGGATGTTGACAGTAGGAATGCAGTGATGGTAATGCCATTGAATGTCAAAGAGCAGTGGTTATATTGTCTCTTATTGGAGATAGTAATTGCGTGGCATTTGTGTGGTGCGGATGTTACTTGCTGCTTGTTAGCCCAAACCAAGATACTGTCCAGATATTGTTGCATTTGAACATGGATTGTCTGAATATCTGAGGAGTTGCAAATGGTGCTGAACATTGTGCAATCATCAGCAAACATCTCAACTTTTGACTTTATGATGGAGGGAAGGTCATTGATGAAGCAGCTGAAGATGGTTGAACCGAGGACACTACGCTGAGGAATGCCTGTTGTGTAGTCAGATCATTTTCAACTGGTGCAGACTGTCGCTATCCATGCTGTGAACAATTATTAGTTTTCAAGGGAGTAATGAATGTGATAGACACCTTTCTAAGCTAGTGCAGTCAAAACTGTTGAATTATTATGGATTGTTTAAGATAAATAATGTGTGTGGAAGGGGTTAACATACTTATAGGCTTTCTACCTGCTCCTATCCGTATTGTACTTTTCATAGTCATCTTGTCTAATACTTTCAACTATCTGATAAGCCATAAGATAATTTCCACTTATTACCATTATTTCATCAATAAATTGAAAATGTGTTGCTGGTTAAAGCACAGCAGGTCAGGCAGCATCCAAGGAACAGGAAATTCGACGTTTCGGGCCAGAGCCCTTCATCAGGAATAAACTGGCCTTGTATATTTTTAAAATGAAGCTGAAAAGCATGCACACAGAAAAATAGAGTCATAAACAAATATGCATAATAGTTATTTCATAGTTTTTGATTTTTATTGATCAGATTTTGCACAGTGAGAATAAATGTTTTCATCACATTTTGTTGTATTTTGCCCAGTGCAGAAACTTAGAGAAAACATGCAATTGAATTCAAGACAAATTCATACCAAGCTGATACTTAGATCTGCCATGATTTTTTGAAAAATTTCCATCACAATTCACTGCATGTTATCTTTGTTTCAGCAATTTGTAATATCAAGACAATTTTTTTATTCCATGCTCATCAATGAAAATCATTATGACGCATGATATCAATTTGTTTTTCGTAAAAAATCAGATTTACAAGTTAGATAGTTTATGTTTTTTTTAATCAGTCATCATAGAAAGAGGAGCCTCGATTATCCGAAGGACACGAGTGGGAATATTTCATTCGGTTAATCGAACTCTGGATAATCAAATGTCAGATAACATAGTTTAGCCGAGCATTGGGACTTTGCGATCTTGTCGGATAATCAAATGCTGGATAAGCGAGGTTCCTTGGGGGCCAGTTGGTTTAGAAGGCCAAGCAAATAAGCAATAGACCAAAGAATTGCAGATGCTGGGTATCAGAAACAAAAACAGAAATAGTTGGAAAAACACAGCAGATCCACCACCATTTGTGAAGAAAAAGCAGAATTAAGTGGTTCAGTCCAGTGATCCTTCTTTGGATTGGTAGCCTAGATGGCTAGAGTGTAGTTCATTTTAACATCAACAGTATGGACTTGATTTCTGTTCTGGTAAAAACAATGACTGCAGTTGCTGGAAACCAGATTCTGGATTAGTGGTGCTGGAAGAGCACAGCAGTTCAGGCAGCATTCGAGGAGCAGTAAAATCGACATTTCGGGCAAAAGCCCTTCTTCAGGAATAATTTCTGTTCTGGCTGAGGAAGACTTTGGACATGCCTCCTTACTCTGTCCATGAGGTTGGAAGGTACTGGCGAATCACCAGTAAAGAAATTACCAAGAGAATGGCTTAAGATAAGGTATCAACTGACAATGAACCAAGGACATGCCTTTGGAATGAGCATACATGACAGATGACAAAGGGGAATAGTAGTAAATTTAAATTATGGTTGCTTTTCCCCTTTTAAGCCTGACACAGTGTTGTTGGTTCATTCCTCTGCCTTCTTTATTCCTGTTACTTAGCAATAGGCTGAAGGGTATTTTCCAAACCCTGGATTTTGGATTCCAATTTTTAAAATAAAGCTCCAGCAAAACCTTTTATGATAAAAACAAAAGTAGGGTTTGTTAATAAAATATTTAAAATGTGGAGGAAATGCACATACAAGCACTCAGGAAATTAAAGAAAGATGGATAAGAGATAGCTTATAATGTACAAGTTTTGGTAAATTCAGAAGTTTTGGGAAGATTTGTAGCTCAGGTTGAGGCTCTGAATGTAGATTTGCTCGCTGAGCTGGAAATTTCGTTTTTCAGACGTTTTGTCACTATACTAGGTAACATCATCAGTGAACCTCGGATGAAGCACTGGTGGCATGGCCCACTTTCTATTTATGTGTTGACGTTTCCTTGGGTTGATGATGTCATTTCCTGTTCTTTTTCACAAGGGGCATGGTAATTGGGATCCAAGTCAATATATTTGTTGATAGAGTTCTGGTTGGAATGCCATGCTTCTAGGAATTCTTGTGCATGTCTCTAGGCTTGTCCTCGGATAGAAATGCTGTCCCAGTCAAAGTGGTGTCCTTCCTCATCTGTATGTAAGGATCTTAGTGAGAGTGGGTCATACTGTTTTGTGGCTAGTTGATGTTCATGTATCCTGGTGGCTAGTTTTCTGCTTGTTTGTCCAATGTAGTGTTTATTACAGTTCTTGCACAGTATTTTGTAAATGACATTAGTTTTGCCTGTTGTTTGTATAGGGTCTTTCAAGTTCATTAGTTGCTGTTTTAGTGTGTTGGGTTTGTGGGCTACCGGTGATGCCAAGAGGTCTGAGTAGTGGAGGAGACCACCGGATGAAGGAGCAGCACTCCAAAAGCTAGTGCTTCCAAACAAACCTGTTGGACTAAAACCTGGTGTTGTGGTACACCCCAGTTACACCCCAGTCCAACACTGCCACCTCCGAATCTAGACTGACAGATAGACTTCAGGACCTTTGTATCAGCTTTACCTGAATGTTTACACTATTTTGAGGTTTCAGAAGCTTCTGAAAATATGATCATGTGATTATCCTCAGCCATTTTGTGAAGCAAAGTGATCTGTTTTTAAAGAAAACTTAAGTAACAGTTGTAAATTTAAAAGGGAATACAGTTTTCTTTGGGATTGCTGTTTATGTCCTCTGGCCATGACAATGTTAAATCTAGATTACAGACTTGATGCAAAATTAACAGTTGAATTATAATCTTCATATGTCTGCATTTTAATGGAATAATTTGAAAATCAGGCTACTGCTTACAGAGAATTAGAACCAGGAGCTGAGATGTGACTATTTAAAAATGTTATATTCTGCTTAATATATTTATTGAAGAAAATAAGTCCAATAATAATATTATTGAGTCACAGTCCTTCATTCTTTTCCCCTTTGATATTGTTCACCATACTCAACTGTCTTCTGAAAGTGAACTGGCAATAAAATGAGGAGTTAACAGTGTTACAATCCCAGGTGATAGTACTGCAGTACTGAACAAGTCAAATTACATCATTTTTAAAGCAAAGACGAAACCAAAAGATAAACAAAACTATCTAGCTATCGAACACCATCTAGAAAAATCTTGATGTGCACAGTAAAATAAATTTTTTAACCTATTTACCACTTTACAAAGATTCAATTCCAAATAAATTACTCCTCTATATCAAATCTCATTTTCCCCATTTCTTTCATGTGAACAATGGAGTCTTCTGATACGACTATTCACAAAATTGAGAACCAACACATTCTTAGCTTCCAATAACCTCCAGATTTTAAATTAAACTATCATGATTTGGGGAGTGGTACGAACAAAACTGAGATTACCGTGTTTTCCCTGAACTGTCCTGCACTCCTTTGTACAGAGAAATGATACTTGCTTCAGACCCCAGTCAAGTCTCCTGCAAATCTATCTAAAATGTTTGATTTCTGGGTTTTCTAAACTCAAATAAATTCTTGATTATTATGAACTGAAAACAAGATGATGGTCTTCAATGTTTATCCACTCATCATAAACCACACAGTATAAATAACTTTCCATTAACAAAACACACATACTTGCTTTCTGTATGATGCTGGAGTTTGAAAATTAGGCAATTTCTGCTACTTTGATTTTATTTTAAAGAAATAAATTCATGTTCAGTACTGCACTTCAAAAATTGACCTCAAAAATTATATTTATAAATTATTCACTTTTCATTACTCCAGGCCTTGTAAAAGTATTTCATTTCAGTGCAGAATTATCAAAAAGATTGGCTGAAGGTATGAAAATGAATAACTACATAAACACACCACATATTTTGAAGCACCAAACACTGCGGTAGAAAATTTAATTTAATTTAAATTACCCAATGTCAAATCTCTCTTCATTTTAAAGTTAATGGAACTATTCTTTACCATAAATCATGGCTTCAAATAACTGACAGTAAAGTATGTAGTGATGCATATTCTTTCCAATGTCCAGTAATGATTTTGGTTGGACATATTAAAATATAAAATGCAAAAAGTAGGAAACAACAGTTCAAAAAAAAGAATTCGTACGTGACTCCCACCATCCTCCATTAGTTAGCCTACATTGAAGATTAACCATATCCCAGACAAGTCCACCATCCACACAGTGAATCCGCCTGTGAAAAGGAATCCTGTTTTACTTTTATAATTGTGCGGATCAGACATTCCAAATCTTTTGCTTTTTATGCCATCCAACATATCATTGATGAAGGCACTGAACAAGTTGACAGTGAGCAGCCTAGTTCATAGTTAAAAGAGAATTGTTAGTCAAATATAAACTGAAACAATTTCTTTACCTTGATAACTGTAAATTAAATTCCATCTCAACCTTATCATCAGGAGACCGTAACAATCCCAAACCTAACACTAACAATTTGAATTTATAACACCTTTCACACATTAAAATGTCCAAGGATTTGTTTCACTAATGGAAATCCCAGGCACCCGAATGGAAATGTGATATCACAAGACTGGATGGAGGTGATTGGTTGGCAAAGCATTTTTCTCTCTGTTAAGAAACCTGTAACTTTTCAAAATTACAATGTTAAACTTGATATGTCAATTATTTACTATAATGCATATAATTGATTCAATTAAACAAAGTAAGGTTAATAAACATGTCAGGACTGATGGTACGGCTATAATTACAACAGGTGGAAGTTTGTGCAGAGCACTGTGATCTCCAATTGCTGACATCCCACCTGTGGTAAGTGTGTTCAACTTGATAAATATTGGCTCAGAATTGTTGAGCTGGAGTTTGAGCTGCAAATGAGGTACCATAGTGCAGGGTGCCATTTATGTGCGGGAAGTGGAAAGGAATGTGATAATGACAGGGGACAGTATAATCAGGGGAATAGGCACTATTTAGTGCAGAAATCATCAAAATTTCCAAAGGCCATACTGCTTAGCTATCTCCTCACAGTTGAAGAAGAGCTCTTGTGGGAGATGAGAATCTAGCTGCTGTGGTCCACATAGAAACCAAGGAGATAGATTCAGTGAGTACTGATGCATAGCTTAGAGTGTTTGAGGAGATAGGATCCAAATTAAAATGCCAACCTAAAAAAGTAATAATCCAAAGATTATAACTGAGTTGATTATAAAATTATTCGTGTAGTTGAAAGAGTGGCATGAAAGGAAGGGCATCTTGTTCATGAAGCACTGGCATCACTATTGCAAAAGTGGGAGCTCTTTCATTGGTGAGTTATACACCTACAGGTGTGGATAAAGCTTTAAAATAAAAGTGGTGAATTAGAATTAGAATATCCCTTATTGACACATGTACTTACCAGGACAAAAGTACAGAAGTACAATGAAAAGTTTTATAATGCTGCTTTTTATGGTGCTGTCTTAGGTACAAATACCTAGATATAAATCTTAGATACAAAAGAGGAATATAAAAGAAAAGTAGTTATTACTTCACAGTCTTTAAAGAATAAGTTAGAAATGAGATATAGTTAAAGGATTGACATTACAGTCAGATAAACAAATTACAAATAAACATTACATTGCAGTAGTTCAGCGCAGGGGCTTCCACACACTGTCTGAAACGCCATGTGAGACCCCAGTCCAACAACCATCTCCACTATGCTTCAGGTCTCAGGTGTACTCTGCACTGTTTCTCAGCTGCTCCAAGAGGAGTTCCTCCAGGACTTGCTTCTCCACAATGGCCCCCGCTCGGGATTCACTCCCCACGTCAGCTGCTGCTCCAGGACTCCTTCCATGTGCTGGCCACTGTTCCAGGACTACTTCCACGCATCGACCGCTGCTCCAGGATTACTTCCCTACGTTGATCTCCACCTGGGACTTGCGCCAGCCGCTTTCAGGACTACTTTCCTTCACCAGCTGCTGTTTCAGGACTGCTTTCCCCCCCCCGCTGGCCTCCACCTGGGACTCCAGCTGTCGCTGCTCCAGGACTACTTCTGTGGACTGACTTCTGCTCCAGGACTACTTCCCTGTCCCAGCCACTGCTCCAGAATTACTTCCCTGCACTGACTTCTGCTCCAGGACTACTTCCCTGCACTAACTTCTGTTTCAGGACTACTTCCCTACCCCGGCTGCTGCTCTAGGACTACTTTCCTGCACTGACTTCTGCTCCAGGACTACTTCCCTACCCTTGCCGTTGCTCTAGGACTACTTCCCTACACTGACTTCTGTCCAGGACTACTTCCCTGCACTGGCCACTGCTCCAGGACTATTTCCCTGCTCCAGCCATGCTTTAGGATTACTTCCCCACTCTGGCCCCTGCCCAGGACTTGCTCATCGCGCTGACTGCTTCCCCACACCAGCCCTCTGCCTCTGTACTGCTTCCCTCTGCTCTGGGATTCGCCTCCACGGTTTACTAGTTCCTCCATTCTCCTAATGCAGAAAGGAAAAATAAGAGCGAAAAAAAAAGAAAACGACCAGACAGAGCAGAGGAGCTGTAGCTAGAATGTCTTACACTGCTGCCATCTTGAACCAAACTGCAGGGTAACATAATCAGGTGTAGGGAGTATTAGAAATCTAAAGAGTTACGTTGAGGTAATAGGATACAGTAGTGAATTAAGTGAAGACAAGCAAAGCAGGATTCGAAGGACCAGTGTGTTTAACTGTAAATACATCCGTGATAGGTTTGTGCAAAGTACAATGGTAAAAATAAAGTGAAAGGCTCTTTATTTGAATGAACATATCTACATAACAAGATAGACAAACTAATGACACAAACAAAGATAAAAGTATTAATGTAATCATCTTTACAGATTGATTACAAAGTGACCAAGGTTTAGAAATAATGTTCCAGGGTACACAGCATTTCATAACTGGTGGAATAAAAAAAACAAGGATTAGCTCTAATTGTAAAGGACAACTTAAGGAGAGTTCAAGTGAAGGACTTGGTCCAAGAATGAGGTACTACAACCACAGAACCATAGAAATGATACAACACAGAAGGGGGCATGCAGCCTATCTTGTCCATGCACCTCTTTCTGATCTCCCATTTTCCTGGGCTTACAGTGTTGATCCAAGTACTTTAAAAAAATAATTTAGGGTCTCTGTCTCTACCACCAACTCAGGCAGCAAATTCAGGACACCCACCACCTTCTGCTAAAAAAGTATTTCCTCACATCCCCTCAAATTGTTCTGCCACTTAGCTGAAATCTATGATGCCAAGTTTTTGAACTCTACCAAGGGGAAGTGGTTCCTTCTGTTACTCTATCTCTACTTCTTACAGTTTTGCACACCTCAACATGTCACCCCTCAGCCTCCTCTGTTCCAAGGAAAATAACCTCAACCTCTCCAATCTTTCCTCATAACTACAACTCCCAGCCCTGGCAACATTTTAGTAAATCTTCTCTGCACTCTCTCCAGAGCAATTGCATCCTTCTTGTGATGTGGTGACCCAAACTGTACACAATATTCTAGTTGTCTCACCAGTGTCTTATACAATTTCATCATTATATCCCTGCTTCTGCATTCTATACCTTTGCCAATGAAAGGAGAGCATTCCTTATGCCTTTTTTACAATCTTATATATCTGTATTACACTTCATCTACTCCTCTCAGTATATTCCCAATTATTGAGTATTCCCTTTTACTGTTTGACCTGCCTAAATGCATTACCTCACTCTTATCAGAGTTAAACTCCATCTACCACTTTCCTTGCCACTCCATCAATCCCTCCATATCATTTTGGAGCTTTCTGCTATCCTCTACACTATCTACTACATGGCCATGTGTTGTATGCAAATTTCCCAATTGTTCCCCCAACATTCATGTCCAAATTGTTAATGTATAATGTATAATCGTTAATATATAAAACAAATAGTCCCAACACCAAGTTCTGCAGAACACCACTTGAAATAGCTTTCAATTTGCAAGAGCAGCCATCGACTATTACCTTTGTGTCCTGTTACTCGGCCAACTTTGGATCCAATTCAATACATTACTCTGTATCCAATGGGCTTTTACTTTTTTTGATCTGTCTGTCATGTGGGTCTTTGTCACATGCCTTACTAAAATCCATGTAGACAACATCCACTGCAATATCCTTGATTGATCCTCCTTGTCAGTTCCTCAAAAAATTTTTAAAAATATGTAAGGCATGTTCTTCCCTTAATAAAGCCATGCTGACTGTCCCTAACTAGTTCATATGTTTCTAAGTAATAGTTTATCTGGTCTCTCAGGATTGATTCTAACAATTAGCCCATCACTGAAGTAAGACTAACTAGCTTAAAGTTGTTTGACATTTCCTTTGTGCCCTTTTTAAACAATGGAACCGCTTCTGCATTCCTCCACTCCTCCAGCGCCTCACCTATGTCTAGTGGAGATTGGAAAATAATCCTCAGAACATTTGCTATTCCCTCCCTGAACTTCCTTCAACATCCTGGGGAACAATCCATCTGAAGAAGGGTTCATGCTCGAAACGTCGATTCTCCTGCTCCTTGGATGCTGCCTGACCTGCTGCGCTTTTCCAGCAACACATTTTCAGCAACAATCCATTCTGGCCTTGGTGACTTATACACTCACAGTATATGAATGTTTCACCCTCAATGCCCATTATATTGTTTGAAACCTAGTTGATATTGGGATAATTAAAATCTTTTTTATTGTTACAGGCAGAAATTTGTTTACATATAAATTCTTCTATCTCCTGCTCACTATTTGGAGGTCGAAAATATATTCCTAGCAGTGTGAGTGTCCCTTTTGTATTTCTAAGCCCAACCTATAAAGCCTCATTTGTTAACCTGATTAGTATATCATCCCTTCTCACAAATGTAATACATTCTTTAACCAATATTAGTACACACACCCTCCTTTTTATCACCCAATTTATCCTGCCTAAAAACTCAAGCTGCCATTTGTCCATCTATGCCCTAATGGGAATCCAGTGGATGTGGTATATCTGAACTGCCAAAAGACATTTGAAAAGGTGCCACATTAAAAAAAAACTAATGCAGAAGGTTAGATGCCAGAGTGTTAACGTTAGAATATTGGCTTGGACAATGTATTGGCTGACCGACAGAAAACAGAGAATCAGGATGAATGGGACCTTCTCTGGATGGCGAACTGTAACTAATGGGGTTCAGTTCTTGGAGTTCAACAATTTACGATCTATATAAATTATCTGCAAGCAAAGACAGTGCGTAACATAACAAATTTCACATATGATGCTAAAACAGGTGGGAAAACAGACTGTGATGAGGAGATAATGAGTTTACCAATTAATATTGATAGGCTAGGAGAAGGATCAGAATCTGGAAGATGGATCTTAATGTGGATAAGTGTGAGGTTGTCCATTTTGTTTGGAAAAATAAAAGGGCAAATCATTATTTAAATGAGCTGAGTTGCCTACTCCTGCTCCTAATTGCTATGTTCTAATGTATCTTGTTTGTAATCTGCCTTGATTTGAAGAAAAACAGCTCTACCCAATCAATTTCCTTTGCTGGATCTTCTTAATCCTTGTTTCTTTTGTCTTTCTGAGTTGCTGACTACATCATTAACTAATATTCTACTTACTATTTCCTGACCTGATTCTGAACAATCTAAGCTAACAGTTTTTTTTTCCCAAGCCCCTGCCATATTAGTTTAAAATCTCATGAATGGAACTAGCAAAAACCCTCGTGAAGATGTTTGTCCCATCTTTGCCCAGGTGCAACCTGTCAAGCTTGTACAGATCCCACCTTCTGCCGAAATGGTCTCAATGCTTCAAGAATCTAAACCCCCTCCCTGGGACACCATTTTTTCAGCTTTGCATTCATCCTCTTGTTCCTGATCTCGTTAGCACATGGCATTGGGAGTAATCTGAAGATGACTGTGTTTGAGGTCCTGCATTTTAATTTATCACCTAACTTCCTATATTCGGCTCTCAGGTCCTCATCCCTTTGTTTACCTATGTTGTTGATACCTATGTGCATCACGACCATTTGTTGTTCACCCTTCCCCTCCAGATTGTTCTGCAAATGCTGCATGACATCCCTGACCCTGGTACCAGGGAGGCAACATACCATCCTGATTGATGTCCATGGCAACAAAAGCATCTGTCTGTACCCAATATGATTGAATCCCCAATCACTATAACCCTGCTGCTTGCTTTTCTCCCCTTTTGTGCAGCATAGCCACCTGTGGTACCATGAACTTGACTGATGTTTCTTTCCTCTGATAAGTCACCCCCCCAACAGTATTCAAACTGGTATATCTGTTTGACAGGGAATGATCACAGTGGACTCCTGCATTTCCTTCCTTACCTTTTTACTTTGTCTGATGGTCACCTTGTGTAATCCTCACCTGCGGTGTGACCATCTTGCTAAATGTGCTGTCCACTATATTCTCAGCATCACTTATATTCCACAGTGAGTCCACTCATTGCTCCAACTCTGAAAAGCAGTGAGCCAGTGGCTGCAGCTGGATATACTTCTTGCACATGTAGTCATCAGGGGCACCGACCCACATTGCACAAGGGGAGGACACCACAGGTCTAAGATCTCCTGTCATAATTCTCTCTAGATTAAGCTAGTTACTCCCTTTAAGAAAACTTAATTAAACAGGGACCTTTCTTTGTTTCAAACATTTCTATTATAATTGAAATTTTTATATCAATGCTGGCATTTTCCCTTCAGTTGGATGGGATTTAATATTAATGATAGTTTATGATGTGGTATTATATCAAATGCTATTTGCAAGTCCAAGTTTATCATATCAGCTACTCTTATTGATGCTTTCCATTACTTCAACAAGATACTCAAATTCTATTCACATATTTGCACAGAGAAACAAGAAAGTGAGGTAGTATACTTAAACCAGTCACCTATGACTCTGTCTGTGATACAAAAACAGCTTAAATAATACTAGAATTGTACAAATCAAATGACTAGTCAACTTTCTTCAAATAATTTACTACTTTATTACCCTATACTAATGTATTATTCACAAAGGGCTCAGTGACTGTGATAAAGGTCATGATTTGGAGATGCCGGTGTTGGACTGGGGTGTACAAAGTTAAAAATCACACAACACCAGGTTATAGTTCAATAGGTTTAATTGGAAGCACACTAGCTTTTGGAGCGACGCTCCTTCATCAGGTGATAGTCTCTATCACCTGATGAAGGAGCGTCACTCTGAAAGCTTGTGTGCTTCCAATTAAACCTGTTAGACTATAACCTGGTGTTGTGTGATTTTTAACTGTGATAAAGGTGATTGTTTCTTAAAACTTGCCTATTCAAGTTAATAATCTGTTGAAGTATCAGTTATTAGATTTTATTCTGTGAGGATTTCTTACAGGACAGTTTGTTGCAGTGGCATTTTAAATGGCAATCCACTAATTTATTTAAATTACTTTTCAGTTAATAGTTTGGAAAATGAACCATAATCTATTATTTGGTATAGTAAGTCAATTTAATAGCAATGCATGTGAAATGTGATCACCATTTGTCGAGGTTATAATTGCATATCAAATCATTTAGCCAGAGCCAAATATTAAACTATGCCATGGGATATTTTGAATCTAAAGATAGGATCACAACAACTTCAGCTTCTGCATTGTAAAGTAAAAATAGGTTGACACTCTGGTGATAATTCACATCAGTTTTTTTTTCACATAAGAAAATTTTGTTGTGTCTGCAGCATTCTTCAGAAACCATGACTTGAAATTGAACAGTATTGTAATAAACTACCATCATCATTTATGACCTACTTACACATTCAATAATAGTTGTTTTGCTATATGCTACACCACATCAAAATCAGCTGTATGTGCTGTAACATATGCAACATCATTAAATAAAATCCCAATGTTTAGACATTGCTGTCAAATTTCGCTATGGTTCATTTCTTGACGATAATGAATCCACATTGCAAAACAATGCTATTGTTTTGTATTTAATGAGAACAGTGTAACATTCGAAGTAAGCCACTGTTGTTTCTGTAATAGGATACAAGTATATCCTAGCTCTGTGCACTGCAGCACATTCCATAGCCTTACTGATACTTTTGCTACATTATATGAAAACAACAACTCTTCCCAACCAATGAGGAACTGGGGTTATATGCAAAATTGCTGTAGAGAATGATTACTCATTATGATTAGAAGGGAAGTTACTTTTTTTTCTATCCCCCATTTTCAAACCCCATTTTCCATGGCATGGTGGGTGACTATTACAGTACCTGAATGACTATTCAGTCTCAGCAACAAATATATAGATTGTAAAACAGAGAAAAGAAATATTTGGTCCAACTGGTTAGTACTGGTATTTATGTAATGCAAGAGCCTCCACAATTTGAGCTCATCAAAATCTATCAACATGTTTTTCTAAGTCTATTTGCATTATGTACTCACCTAGCTTCTCCCTAAAGCCATTGATTCTTTTCATAGAGCTATGCCAGGTGTAACAAGTTCTATTCTAACTATTGTCTAGTCAAAGACACATCTCCTGAATTTTTTATTGGATTTATAAATATATTTATTATCTCCCTGCAAGTGCAAACATCTTTACTTCTTATCAAGCTCCTTAATCATTATAAAGATGTCCTAAAGGTCATCACTCTTTTCTAAAGAAACGATTCACTGTCTATTCGATCATCCCTTATAGTTATAATCTTTCAGCATTGATATCATTCTTGCAGATCCTTTTGTACATTCTCCAGTGTCTATATGTCATTTTTGAAATATGGTGAACAATTGGACACTATCATCTTGCCTCCAGTTTCCTTTTCTTTGCATGTTTGGTTTATTTCTTACTTTTTCAGTGTAGTTGTTCCTCATTCTGTAATTCATGCCACTTTTTGGGGTATTTTTTGTTTATTTACTTGTCCCTTTGCTTCAAGCCACCAACTCATTTATCATTTAATTTTTTCCTGTCTTCTAGTATACCATACATCTTCCCTTTTGTTCTTTATTCTCACCCTCCTAATTTTTGTCTCTTGAAATCATTTCTAACTTGTCCCAGTTCTGATGGAAATTCAGTAATGTGTTGGGATCAGTTTTGTGGTCCTTATTCAGGACTCTACACAGTTGGGCAGATTTTAAAAAAGTGACCAGAGCATTGATCTGAAAGCTCCTCTCCCATTTCTGTCCTGGGCTACTTTTAGCAGTGCAGGAACGTGGATAGGACGGGCTCCAATATGCTGCTGTTTTGAAGTTGTTGGTGGCATTATAGAAGTGGGTATTTAAAATTTACTTTAATTTCTGGTGAAGTAGTTGCATTTTGAGAACCTTTCTAAATCATACCTTCCGAGTGGAGGTGTGAACCATGGATTGAAAGTGGAAACAATCTGAATGGAGAGTAAAATTATGTTGTCCCTTTTCATGAAATGTTATAGCCTGAGTTATATTTACATTTGATAAACTGAGTGCTATATGCTGTGAGTGAGAAAAGTAAGTGACCATAAATTCATAAAGTTATATAGCACAGAAAGAGGCAATTTGTGCCAAAATATGTGCTTCATTCATTAAGCATCATTTTCATTTTTCCAGCACTTGGCCTGTAATCTTGTGTGCTATACTGCTTCAAGTGTTCATCTGAATACGTCTTAAATGTTGTGAAGGTTCCTCCCTTGACCACCTTTTCAGGCAGTGAGTTCCAGACACCTCCACCGTCTGAATGAAAACATTCTTTCTTAAATCTCCTTCATGCCTCCCCACAACCTTAAACCTAATCCCTCTGGTTAATGACTTCTCTATTAAGGGCAAATGTTTCTTCCTATTTACCCAATTATGCCCCTCATGTATTTGCAGACCGCAATGACATCCCTTCTCAGCACTCTTTCCTCTAGAAAGATTCCAGCCTATCTCATCATAACTGAAAAACTCCAACCCAAGCAACATCCTAGTGAATTTCCTCCGCATCCCCTCAGTGCAGTAATGAGAACTGCAGACAGTACTTCAATTGTGGCCTATACAGTTCAATCACAACTTCCCTGCTCTTGTATTCAATACCTTGAATAAAATAACCCAATTAATGTGGTTCGGAATACATTATTATTATGTTGGCAAGTGGCATAATTTCAAGTGAAAGAATAACATTGTAAAAGTAAAAATGTCTTTTGATCCAGGAGAATAGATTATTCACTAGATAAAGTGCACTGTATATTGTTTACTGAGTTTGTACAGTTGAATTTGCATTATTTATTGAAAGTATAGCCCAGTGTCAGATCAATTGCTAATTGGTTAAACGTTTCTCATTACATTCATTCAATTTTTAAATATCTAAACCATAAATTTGTCTGTTGCAAAAAGATTAACAGTCTGCATTTTTTAAGATTAGATTACTTACAGTGTGAAAACAGGCCCTTTGGCCCAACAAGTCCACATCGACCCTCCAAAGAGCAACCCACCCAGATCCCTTCACCTAACACTACAAGCAATTTAGCATGTTTGGACTGGGAGGAAACCGGAGCACCCAGAGGAAACCCATGCAGACACAGGGAGATCATGCAAACTCCACACAGACAGTTGCCCGAGGTGGGAATTGAACCTAGGTCTTTGGCATTGTGAGGTAGCAGTGCTAACCACTGTGCCACCATGCTGCCCATTTAAGAAACAACACAGCCATTAGTTTGACTGTCTTCAAAAGTACTAATGAATTTGGCACTCTAGTCTTTGTTTACATAACTGTCCACAGAAGTGTGCGATTGTTTGTGTTTATAGATTATAAGCTTCAATAGGATAATGGGTTACTTTAAGCACCTATCAAGAGATGTTAATTTTGACAGATTTATGAGCTTTTCAAAGATTCCAAATGCTATGCATTCTATTTACAAAGTTAAAATTGGATGAGTGAGTAAACAAGGGTCAGTGGGGTAATGGAGGCTGAAGTGTGGGTGATGGTTGGAAAAAATGAAGGTGTAAAGAGGGTAAGAGTGAGGAGAATGAACAAGTAAGAGTGAGGGGTGTTACAGTAATCTGCAGAACTAGATTGATGCCTCAGTTGGCGTGTTAACCTGGCCACATTGGCATCTGCCTGTTTCCATTTTCACCTCCCTATTCCAGATTAGACACAAATCCAACTGGCAGGCAAGACTACTGAAAATTTATGCCTCCAGGATTAGAAACCAGCCCTTTAGCTCTTTATCTATTTCCATGTGTTCACTGACCTGATCAGCAGTTTCACAATTTTTATGTGGTTCTATTTAGTTCAAACAGTTGACAGTTTGTTAACATTTTGTTTATACCAATTTCATTTTCTAATGTTTCTTGGCACACTTTACAAACAATAGACAAAGAACAGTTACCAAACGCAAGGGAGAAATAAAGAGGAACTTGAGAGAAAGTCAAAGGTAAAAGTCTTAGGAAACTTTGAAAGTAAAAAGAATAGTGATAAGCTGAAAATCTTTAGAAACAAAGTTTAGAAAGTAAGGTGATCAAAATTTAGGCAAGGAAATTATGGGGTGGAGAGGAAGGATTTACTCTACTCAATTATACTCAGTACAATCATGGGTTTTCCTTCAGTACCACCTTGCAATTTTTTTAAAAAATTGGGCATCATGCTGGCTTGTTTCCAATTTATCAATATATCCCCAATGTTCAACACTCCAATTGCTGTCAGCTTTTCACAAATCTTATTCTCAATTCTTTCTATGGGTGGCATGGTGGCACAGTGGTTAGCACTGCTACCTCACAGCACCAGAGACCTGGGTTCAATTCCTACCTCAGGTGACTCTGTGTGGAGTTTGCACATTCTCCTTGTGTCTGTGTGGGTTTCCTTCCACAATCCAAAAATGTGCACGTTAGGTAAATTGGTTATGCCAAATTTCCTTTGGTGTTAGGTGAGGGGGTAAAAGTTAGGAGGGTGGGTTATGCTTTGGTTGGGTCGGTGTGGACTTGTTGGGCTGAAGGGTCTATTTCCACACTGTAGTAATCTAATCTTTCCTCAGGATGAATGTCACTGCACTTTGTGGACAACAGTTTTGAGTGCTTTCATCTTACCTATTCATTTCAAGTGGATCGTAATTGATCATTGACAATATGCTATTTACCTTTTGTCCAGTTGGATATAGAGAAAATTAGTATTGTGCACATGAGTGATGTTGAGTCCAACAGTGTGGTGCTGGAAAAGCACAGCCGGTCAGGCGCAGGAAAATCTACGTTTCCAGCATAAACTCTTTCTCAGGAATGACGTCACAACTGTGACTATTCTGATCTATTATCCACATGAGCTTTCAAAAAGGACTTCCTGGACCATGATAACAATTTCATTTTTCACGGGGGTGTGATGTAAGGTGAGCGAAGAGAATAGATGATAGCATAACTGTTCTTCAATCACCCTTTGCTAACTACAGAATTGAATCCAACAGTGGACTAACAATATTTTGTTGAGTTATATATTTAACAGAGACTGCTTTATGGATTTTAACCAAGACGTTAAAATATTTTGAGGAAGAAGGTAGATGTTATACAGAACTGGTACAAATTACACAGCATCGCTTTTAAGATTAATCATAATTTTAACCATAGCTTCCAACAAAGGTCCATAACCCTGTCATAATTTTAGCACTAAAAGTCACCCATTCGAAGAAAATTTACATTCTACCCATGAAAATGATGCGATTTGTCAATTTAAAGTACCGATACATATAGTCATCAATTTACGGAGCTGACCTTGAAATTTACAAACATTCCCCGTTCCGAGCAAACTGTTAATGACTGGGGCCAAGTATGAGATGACCAACCCTGGGGAGGGCGGGGCATGTGTCACATATTGATTGGTTGGACGCCACTTACGCTGCCCTGATGGACAGTTGAGTCTGTGTTGTGAATGGATGGCTGGGGTGGCAATCAGAAGGTCGTTTCCTGCTGTCACGCACCGCGCCGGAATCCTGAACTCGAGCTGCGGACGTTGGGGTGGCGGAACGAAGCCAAGCCGGAGCACGAGCCCCCGGGGAGGGTTGCTGTCATGTGTCTGGAACCGGCGACATGGCGAATCAGTGGGGACAGCAGCACCAGGAGCACAAACTGTTAATAGTCGGCTTGAGGGCTGACTGGGCGGTGAATGGGGTTGGGGAGTGCAGCCCGGGTCCGGCGCCTTGTTTACCTTAGTGTGGCCGCCTGGCAGACTCCCGGGGTCGGCTGCTGGAGAATACACCTCCCCGTCCCCTGCTTTCTTGGAGCCCCCACCTCGGGGTTTATTATATTTTAATAAAGATGGCGGAGGAACCACAGGCTGCAAACTAATGACTGTCAGAAACATCGCTTCAATTTGTAATATGGTGAGTAAAGGTCTGGGGTTTTTTTCCCAGTATCTCGCAGTTAGACGCGCGCATGCAGTTGAGAATTAGGTTTACGGTGCTGATAAATGGCCGTGTCAATCCATCAGAGTTCACCTTTACAGATCCCACTTAACAGTCCCAAAGCTGAACTGAAGTTCTATTCCGCTGTGTTTTTGTGAAATGCGTTTGTGAGTTTTACAAATGGACATCTTGAATAGTTCAAACCCAGCACTGCCGTGCGATCATCGTGGACCTTAATGTAAAAAGCATTCAAAGGAAAACTTTCTTTTTAACGTAGAAATTATCTTTACACACGTAGAAAGTGTACTGCTTTGAAATTATAGAATTCTAGCATATGCATAATGGTGCATTTTGTTGATGAATTAACTTTTGGAAATGTATCTGTTAGTTATCTGTTTATCTGTTAGTTTGCGCAGATCGCAAAAACAAGAGGGAAGAAATATTGGTCATTCAAGCGACTATATTCAGCTCTGCAAGTGGAAGAACCGTAGAATTAAGTTTGTTTACTTGAAAGCAGATTGTATTAGCTTAAGTAGTTTCTCATTTAAGTAAAACTATTATTGAAGTTATTTTATAGAAACTTTGCAGGACATCGGTTAAGCTATTCCTGGATTATGGAAAAGAACTGGAACAGATTTTGTGTAGTGTTCTAATGGCAAAAAATCCGTATGCATAAACGTTAAAAAATCAGCATCCACGTTTAGTGGGTTATAGGGAAGGCAAATGGAATGTTGGTCTTTATTTCAAAGAGAATGGACATAAAAAAGGGAGGTCTTGCGAAATCTATACAATATACTTGTCAGACAACAGCTAGATCACTGTGAATGGCCTCTTTATTTAAGGAAAGATACTGGCATTGGAGGCAGTCCAGAGAAGATTCACTCAGCTGATCCTGGGTATGGAGGAACAGTCTTATGAGTGTCACAAAGTGTGGCTTTCGAAAAGCACAGCCGGTCAGGCAGAATTTGAGGAGCAGGAGAGTCGATGTTTCGAGCATAAGCTCTTCAAGGAAGGGTGTATACTCATTCGTGTTTAGAGGAATGAGAGGTGACCTTCTTGAAGTATACAAGATTCTTGGGCAAGTTGACAGGGCAGATAGTCATAGAGATGTACAGCACGGAAACAGACTCTTTGGTACAACTTGTTCGTGCGGACCAGATATCCCAATCCAGTTTAGTCCCACCTGCCAGCACCTTGCCCATATGCCTCCAAACCCTTCCTATTCATATACCCATCCAAATGCACTTGTACCAGCCCCAACCACTTCTCTGGCTGCTCATTCCATACACGTACCACCCTCTGTGTGAAAAAGTTGCCCCTTAGGTCTCTTTCATATCTTCCTCCTCTCGCCCTAAACCTATGCCCTGGACTCCCCCACTCCAGAGAAGAAACTTTGTCTATTAATCCTATCCACGTCCCTCACGATTTCATAAACCTCAGCCTCTGTCGCTCCAGGGAAAACTGCCCTAGCCTATTCAACCTCTCCCTATAGCTCAAATCCTCCAACCCTGGCAACATCCTTGTAAATCTTTTCTGAACCCTTTCAAGTTTCACAACATCTTTTCAATAGGAAGGAGACCAGAATTGCACACAATTTTCCAACAGTGGCCTAACAAATGTCCTGTACAGCTGCAACATGACTTCCCAACCCTGTACTCAACACTTGTGGAAAGGTTGTTTGTTCTTGAGGGATAGTCTGGGAATAGAGAACTGAAGCTCAAAATCAGTGGCCACACATTTAAGTCATAGGTGAGGAGATATTTCTTTGGACAATAGTGAATGAGAGAAATGTTTTAATGCAGAGAGCTATTGAGGCTAGTCTCTGAGTATTCTCAAAGCTGAGCTGTACAAGTTTTTAATGAGTAAGGGGTTCAGGATTATGGGAAAATACAGAGAGTTGAGGATCAGATCAGCACTGATCTGATCGGCAGAGCAGTCTCAATGGGCTAATGGCCTTATGATCTTAAACAGATTGTGGGACTTTAAGCTCTTGCTAGAGATAGGAGTTTAAAAAAAACTGTGCCTGCATTATTATTTTGTGATCAATTTAAATTGTATTAATAATATAGCCTGTTGAATGCAGCGAGGGCACTTATTCATTTTATGCCATTGGGCTTCTTCCAGTTTAGAAGATGATGGGATGAACGCCCGTTTTCATCTGTTGTTACTTTGAATGGGAATGCTAACATCTCTCTGTTTCAAAGGAGCAGTGTGGGAAAATAATACTTTTTAATGTTAGGACATATTAAAGAAATCAAATAGCGGTTGGAGCCTCATCTACCTTATTTGGATATTGAAATTTATAGCAAAGAATTAAATTGGCAAGACTTTAGTTCAGTGCTTGGTATGTTAACATATACAATGTCTAATTTCTAGTTCTTTGGCGATCTGGGGGACATAACACAATACTGTGTGCACAAGTCATGTTTCTGATATTGATCCCTGTTTCAAAACACTTAAATCTCCTGATTGGCTATGTGTTTTTTTTAGTTTAAAAAAATGACTCGTACATTTTGAGTTGTATTAAAAATGTTTTGCCTTCTCAAAAATGAACTTCATTAGTCGACCTTTTCAGGATACTTGGTATGTCTTAGAAAGGAAAACCTATACTTTTGTACTTTTCTATGAAAGAATAAACTTACACTTTTAAAACAAAAGATTAATTGATATTCATTTCTTACACAGTGAAATGTTTATAGTTTTGAAAATGTTAGAATTCTTTATCTGCCAGCATGAATAGTCATGAAGTGTGAAATAGCTACATTCATTACTAAATTTCATGGCTGGAATAAATGTCTTTAATTTGAACATGTGAATGGTAAATTTTGAGGTCACACATTTAGTTAGTATTCAGTTATATGTTGTAAGCTAGTTCTGTTAACCATCTGAAATAGATTGAAACTAGTGACATAAATGCAGAGATTGCTAACAAAAATGTGATCAACATTTTGAATTTGTTTCTTGATAGAATATTGGGGGCAAATCCTAGAATTATTTAAGAAACAATGGACAATTGCACTGTGATGATATGTGATCTTTCTGGATTAATTAATGTAGATGAGCTTGAACTGGGTTCCTTATTTGTCAACCATATATATCTATTGCACATCCTATAGCTGTGTTCATTAGTCAGGATGTGGAAGTGCCGGTGTTGGACTGGGATGGGCAAAGTTTAAAAATAAATCACACAACACCAGGTTATAGTCCAATAGGTTTATTTGGAAGTACCAGCTTTCGGAGCTCTGCTCCTTCATTGGGTAGCTGTGGGTCATTAGGATCGTAAGCCATACAGAATTTATAGCAAAAGATTAGTGTTGTTTCAGTTGCATGACACTGTGATCTTTTGCTTTAAATTCTGTGTTTTATAATCCTGCTCCAAAGCCACCTGATGAAGGAGCAGCGGTCCGAAAATAGTACTTCCAAATAAATCTGTTGGACTATAATTTGGTGTTGTGACTTCTAATGAAAAAAATTAGTCAGTTATCTTTTAATAATGGATTTAGGTATGATAACTAAAAGAGCTAATGGCTTATGAATCCCATGGAATGTCAGTTTTTGTATAATTATCTTCACCTTGGTTATTTTATATAGATTTTGAATATTTTTTGAAAATGGCTGTTTTTAAAGTTTACTTTAAGATAAACGTACATTGGGACCACGTAAGCTTGTGTTTTATAAGGTATAGGATTATTTATGGCTTTTTATGTATAATTCGATACAGGTTCTCATTCAGCTATGGAATGGAGGAGTTTGGAGGAATATTGTATGTTTATTGTCCCAGGACTATAGGCAATAAAAGTCATTGTATGAACAGTGTAGTAAGTTGAGAGCATGAATTTAGACCTATTGGCAAACTTAATTAAAACGGTAAAGTTGAAATTTTGGTCATTCAATATATACTGTGATTGTTGAAGGTGGGAACATGACATTTTCAAATTTTGGCTTTGCTATTCAGGATGCATTTGATTGTTGTATTCTGCATTCCTGGTACACATGAAATTTGTGATCCCCTCAATGCAGCAATATTTCTGGTTAACTAAATGTGTCACCTTTTTTCTGATTGGACTGTTTGGTAAATTGGGAGGTGGGGGGGCGGGGGGGGGGGGTAGTAGCAGAATGGTTATGCCACCCAATGCTCATGTTCAGGGTATATGGGTTCAAATCCCATCATTGCAACTGGTAGAAGTTGAGGTCAATCAAAATTCAAGCTTTTAGAAAATAAAGGTGGACTGATGATGACCATGTAACCATTGTCTCTTATCCTGAAAACCTATTTGCCATAGGAATGTCCTTTGGGAAGGAAGTTTGCCTCCTGATCTATTCTGGTCTACATGTGATTCCAGAGCCACGGCATTGTGATTGGCTACGACTCTGACTCTTAAATATATCTTGGATAGTTGGGGATGGGTGATAAATGCTGGCCTTGTTGCTGATGCCCAAATTTCATGACAGAATTAAAGAAAAAGTATGGGCCAATAGGTACAAAGCACATGCATCAACTTCAATCAAAAACACATTTTAATGCCTCCATTGAGTTGTGAATAAGAATATCTGAGCTCTTAAGTTTGGGGGAGCTTTTTCAGCTTTTCCTCTGGTGAGCAAAACATTTTTGACTAAACTTCAGTTTACTGCTCTAGAATGGCAATAAGTAAATGAGCTAATCATCTTCTTTTAGAGCTATAACATAAATTATTCCTGTACATACACCTGAGTTTTCATTTTCTTTGCAACATGCAACATAAAATTACTATTTATTAATTAAATATTACTGCCATCTCTTTAAGTTCAACAATCTTGCTTTCATTTGTACTCCTCCAACTCGCAATGTGTGCTGCATTCACCTGCCACTGAGCAATCTTTTCATTTGTCCCTCCTTTTTACCCTTCCACCTAAAATGTGTCATTTCGTATTTACTATTATAGCGGCTGATATTTATTTTGATATACTTGAAAATTTCTGAAATTTGTAACCTGTGCTATTTTAGATGTTATGATTCTCATTATAATTTATTGTGAGAATTGATATTAGATTGTCTTGCAAGCTGGTATCGCAAAGTCTTTAATTGCTGGGTTAGTGGTGCTGGAAGAGCACAGCAGTTCAGGATGCATCCGAGTAGCAGTAAAATCAACATTTCGGGCAAAAGCCCTTCATCAGGAATAAAGGCATCTCCCAGACCATACAGAACCTCATCACTTCAGATCTCCCACCCACAGCTTCCAACCTCATAGTCCGGGAACCCCGCATTGCCTGGTTCTACCTCCTTCCCAAGAGCCACAAGCCTGACCACCCTGCCCAACCCATGGTCTCAGCATGCTCCTGTCCCACTGAACTCATCTCTACCTACCTTGACACTGACCTGTCCCCTCTAGTCCAGGAACTGCCCACATACGTTCGAGACACCACCCACGCCCTCCACCTCCTCCAAGACTTCCGTTTCCCCGGCCCCCAATGCCTCATCTTCACCATGGATATCCAATCCTTCTATACCTCTATCTGCCATGACTAGGGCCGCCAAGCCCTCTGTTTTTTCCTCTCCCGACGTCCCCAAAAGTACCCTTCCACCAACACTCCCATTCGTTTGGCAATTTCTCCTTTGAATCCTTCCACTTCCTCCAAACCAAAGGGGTAGTCATGGGCACACATATGGGCACCAGCTATGCCTGTCTCTTTGTTGGCTACTTAGAACAGTCGATCTTCTGTAATTACACCGGCACCACTCCCCACCTCTTCCTCCGCTACATTAATGACTGCATTGGCACCACCTCGTGCTCCCGCGAGGAGGTTGAGCAATTCATCAACTTCACCAACACATTCCATCCCAACCTTAAATTTACCTGGACCATCTGACACCTCCCTCCCCTTCCTGGACCCCTCCATCTCCATTAATGACGACCGACTTGACGCTGACATTGTTTACAAACCCACCGACTCCCACAGCTACCTGGATTACACCTCTTCCCACCCTACCTCCTGCAAAAATGCCATCCCATATTCCCAATTCCTCCGCCTCCGCCGTATCTGCTCCCAGGAAGACCAGTTCCACCACAGAACACACCAAATGGCCTCCTTCTTCTTTAGAGACCGCAATTTCCCTTCCCACATGGTTAAACATGCCCTCCAACGCATCTCATCCACATCCCACACCTCCGCTCTCAGACCCCACCCCTCCAACCGTAACAAGGACAGAACGCCCCTAGTGCTCACCTTCCACCCTACCAACCTTTGCATAAATCAAATCATCTGTTGACATTTCCGCCATCTCCAAAAAGACCCTACCACCAGGGATATATTTCCCTCCCCACCCCTTTCCACCTTCCGCAAAGACCGTTCCCTCTGTGACTACCTGGTCAGGTCCACGCCCCCCTACAACCCACCCTCTCATCCTGGCACCTTCCCCTGCCACCGCGGGAACTGCAAAACCTGTGCCCACACCACCTCCCTCACCTCCATCCAAGGCCCTTAAGGAGCCTTCCACATCCATCAAAGTTTTACCTGCACATCCACTAATATCATTTATTGTATCCGTTGCTCCCGATGCGGTCTCCTCGACACTGGGGAGACTGGACGCCTCCTAGCAGAGTGCTTTAGGGAATATCTCCAGGACACCCGCACCAATCTACCACACCGCCCTGTGCCCCAACATTTCAACTCCCCCTCCCACTCTGCCGAGTACATGGAGGCCCTGGGTCTCCTTCGCCGCCGCTCCCTCACCACCCGATGCCTGGAGGAAGAACGCCTCATCTTCCGCCTCAGAACACTTCAACCCCAGGGCATCAATGTGGACTTCAACAGTTTCCTCATTTCCCCCTTCCCCCACCTCACCCCAGTTCCAAACTTCCAGCTCAGCACTGTCCCCATGACTTGTCCGACCTGTCTATCTTCTTTTCCACCTATCCACTCCACCCCCCCCACCCTCAACCTATCACCTTCATGCCCTCCCCCACTCGCCTATTGTACTCTATGCTACTTTCTCCCCACCCCCACCCTCCTCTAGCTTATCTCTCTATGCTTCAGGCTCTCTGCCTTTATTCCTGATGAAGGGTTTTTGTCCGAAACGTCGATTTTACTGCTCCTCGAATGCTGCCTGAACTGCTGTGCTCTTCCAGCACCACTAATCCAGAATCTGGTTTCCAGCATCTGCAGTCATTGTTTTTACCTTTAATTGCTGGAACCAGTCTGTCAGGGTTTTCTGGAAAGCCTGAACAAAGCAGCTCCTTACTGTATTGACAATTAGTACAGATCTTGAGTACAGGCTTTGAGCAAGTCACAATAGAGCCACAAAATGGACAGAGATCTGCTACAAAAGAGGCTTAAATACTTAATTCGGGTAAATATGTGGTTTTACTCAATTAAGAACAGTGAGGTGCATTTCAGAAAGATAGTGGAGTATTTTAATTTTTTGGTTAAATTCTTGTGCATTCTATCCTTCCACCAGCAGACTAAGGGTCTCTGTTTCATTTGGTTATTGTTTCGTTTTTCAACAGTTTCTGCTTTGTCAGATTTGAGATCACAAAGTGTTTGAAGACTTTCTAAAAGGAGTTGCAAAAGGATTTGACTAATTTTGAACACCACAGCAAGGAAAAGACTTGTGGTGTATTAAAATAAAAAGTGCAATTGAAAAGTGATTGTTTTTATTATGTAAAAACATGAATTACGTCTTTTGGGCTGTACAAGCAAAAGTTCTCAGCTGTGTACCAATGGGTTATTACTTATTGTTAATGAAACTAAATTTGTTGATATCGGTTTAACATTTTAGATCAAGATAAATCAGTTTCTACTTTATTCTTAAAAAGATAAAGGATACATGAATTAAATAGACTCGATCAATTGAAGTACTTACCACGGGTTCACTTAGTCAAGTCATAGAGATGTACAACATGGGAACAGACCCTTCGGTCCAATCTGTCCATGCTGACCGGATATCTCAACCCAATCTAATCCCACCTGCCAGCACCCGGCCCATATCCCTCCAAACTCTTCCTATTGATATGCCCATCCAAATGCCTCTTAAATGTTGCAGTTATACCAGCCTCCACCACATCCTCTGGCAGCTCATTCCATACACATACTACCCTCTGCGTGAAAAAGTTGCCCTTCTCACCCTAAACCTATGCCCTGTAGTTCTAGACTCCCCGACCTCAGGGAAAAGACTTTGTCTATTTATCCTATCCATGCCCCTCATAATTTTGTAAACCTCTATAAGGTCACCCCTCAGCCTCTGACTTTCCAGCCTGTTCAGCCTCTCCCTGGAGCTCAAATCCTCCAACCCTGGCAACATTCTTGTCAACCTTTTCTGAACCCTTTCAAGTTTCACAACATCTTTCTGATAGGAAGGAGACCAGAATTGCACGCAGTATTCCAACAGTGGCCTAACCAATGTCCTGTACAGCCGCAACATGACCTTCCAACTCGTGTACTCAATACTCTGACCAATAAAGGAAAGCATACCAAACGCCGCCTTCACTATCCTATCTACCTGCGACTCCATATTCAAGGGGCTATGAACCTGCACTCCAAGGTCTCTTTGTTCAGCAACACTCCCTAGGACCTTACCATTAAGTGTATAAGTCCTGCTAAGATTTGTCTTCCCAAAATGCAGCACCTCGCATTTATCTGAATTAAACTCCATCTGCCACTTCTCAGCCCATTGGCCCATCTGGTCCAGATCCTGTTTTAATCCAAGGCAACCCTTGTCTCCAACCCTCTTCACTGCACCTCCAATTTTGGTGTCATCTGCAAACTTACTAACTGTACCTCTTATGCTCGCATCCAAATCATTTATGTAAATGCCAAAAGCAGAGGGCCCAGTACTGATCTTTGTGGCACTCCACTGGTCACAGGCCTCCAGTCTGAAAAACAACCCTCCACCACCACCCTCTGTCTTCTACCTTTTGAGCCAGTTCTGTATCCAAATGGCTAGTTCTCCCTGTATTCCATGAGATCTAACCTTGCTAATTGGCCTCCCATGGGGAATCTTGTTGAACGCCTTACTGAAGTCTATATAGATCACATCTACTGCTCTGCCCTCATCAATCGTCTTTGTCACTTCAATCAAGTTTGTGAGACATGATTTCCCACGCACAAAGCCATGTTGACTATCCTGAATCAGACCTTGTCTTTCCATATACATGTGCATCCTGTCCCTCAGGATTCCCTCCAACAACTTGCCCACCACTGAGGTCAGGCTCACTGGCCTATAGTTCCCTGGCTTGTCTTTACTGCCCTCCTTAAACAGTGGCACCACGTTTGCCAACCTCCAGTCTTCCAGCACCTCACCTGTGACTATTGATGCTACAAATATTTCAACAAGAGACCCAGCAATCACTTCTCTAGCTTCTCACAGAGTTCTCGGGTACACCTGATCAGGTCCTGGGGAATTATCCACCTTTGAGAAAATGAGGACTGCAGCTGCTGGAGATCAGAGCTGAAAAATGTGTTGCTGGAAAAACGCAGCAGGTCAGGCAGCATCCAAGGAGCAGGAGAATCGACGTTTCGGGCATAAGCCCTTCTTCAGATTCCTGCTCGATTCTCCTGCTCCTTGGATGCTGCCTGACCTGCTGCGCTCTTCCAGCAACACATTTTTCAGGTTTATCCACCTTTTTAACCATTTCAACACATCCAGCACTTCCTCATCTGTAATCTGGACATTTTGCAAGATGTCACCATCTATTTCCCTATAGCTTCCATATCTGTTTCCACGGTAAATACTGATGCAAAATATTCACTTAGTATCTTTCCCCATTTTCTGTGGCTCCATACAAAGGCCGCCTTGCTGATCTTTGAGGGGCCCTAATCTCTCCCTAGTTACCTTTTTGTCCTTTAATGTATTTGTAAAAAACCTTTGGATTCTCCTTAATTCTATTTGCCAAAGCTATCTCATGTCCCGGTTTTGCCCTCCTGATTTGCCTCTTAAGTATACTCCTACTTCCTTGACTCTTCTGAGGATTCACTCGATCTTTTCTGAAGAAGGGCTCATGCCCTTACCGTCGATTCTCCTGCTCTTTGGATGCTGCCTGACCTGCTACGCTTTTCCAGCAACACATTTTCAGCTCTATCCTGTCTATGCCTGACAAATGCTTTCTTCTTTTTCTTAATCAAACCCTCAATTTCTTTAGTCATCCAGTGTTCTCTATACCTACCAGCCTTCCCTTTCATCCTGACAGAAATATACTTTCTCTGGATTCTTGTTATCTCATTTCTGAAGGCTTTCCATTTTCCAGTCGTCCCTTTACCTGCGAACATCTGCTTTCAAAAGTTCTTGCCTAATACTGTCAAAATTGACCTTTCTCCAATTTAAAACTTCAACTTTTAGATCTGGTCTATCCTTTTCCATCACTATTTTAAAATGAATAGAATTATGGTTGCTGGCCCCAAAGTGTTCCTCAACTGACACCTCAGTCACCTGCCCTGCCTTATTTCCCAAGAGTAGCTCAAGTTTTGCATGTTCTCTAGTAGGTGTATTTACATACTGAATCAGAAAATTGTCTTGTACACACTTAAGAAATTCCTCTCCATCTAAACCTTTAACACCATGGCAGTCCCAGTTGATGTTTGGAAAGTTAAAATCCCCTACCATAACTACCGGATTATTCTTACAGATAGCTGAAATCTCCTTCCAAGATTTTCTCAATTTCCCTCTGACTATTGTGGAGTCTATAATACAATCCCAATAAGGTGATCATCTCTTTCTTATTTCTCAATTCCACCCAAATAACTTCCCTAGATGTATTCCAGGAATATCCTCCCTCAGCACAGCTGTAATGCTATCCCTTATCAAAAATGCCACTCCCCCTCCTCTCTTGCCTCCCTTTCTATCCTTCTTGTAGCATTTGTATCCTGGAACATTAAGCTGCCAGTCCTGCCCATCCCTGAGCCATGTTTCTGTAATTGCAATGATATCCCAGTCCCATATTCCTAACCATGCCCTGAGTTCATCTGCCTTCCCTGTTAGTCCCCTTGCATTGAAATAACTGCAGTTTAATTTATTAGTCCTAGCATGTCCCTGGCTGCCCTGACTTGTTTGTTTGTTTGTTTGACTCACTTCTGTTCTCAGCTGTACCCATGTCAGATTGATCTCTTTCTTCACTATCTCCCTGGTTCCAATGTGGACAATGACCTCCTGCGGCCCCTCTCCCCCATGAGAATATTCTGCACCCTCTCTGAGACATCCTTGATCCTGGCACCAGGGAAACAACACAACAAGTGTTTATAAACATGGAACAAATTGATTAAATATTATACAGAAATCTGTCACGATTGCGTAGTGGGATCATGTACATCATGGAAAAACGCACAAAGGTTATGCCAGTTCATGCTAGGTGATGAGAGGTTGGAATGGCTCTTGTTGGTATGGTGAGATTCTGTGCTGTACCTTTTTTGCACATAAAGTCACTTCTTTGCTATTGATGTTGAAATATAGCTCTCTTTTGGAATGAAAGAAAGGTGTCTGATCCTTGTTCATGTTCATTCTGTCTTTTTCAAAGTCTTCTATTGCAGATGTCTTTTTTTACAGTATTTCCTAGTTGTGTGTATAGATTGGTGATTGGGAAAATGTTGGCAGTGAGCCACTCCTGGCTGAAAGTGTCCCTCACTTCTGTACACTTGTTTTTTTTTCCCTCCATTTCCACTGTGATTATAATCAAAAGTTGAACTTTTGGCAGCATGCATGTGAGGTGTAATCACATGATGGAGGAAACTTTTCTGTAGTGAAGCATACTGTTAGCTGAAAATGCAGCAAGTGGTGTTGGGTTATAAAATAGCCTCCTTACCAAAGCAGGAGGTTGTTTTTGTCACAGTCATAACTTCATTGTCCATCTCCATTGCCATTAACATGAAAGCAGAAAGGTGCAGATATTTTCAAAAATTAAATTCACATGGAAATATTTCACATTACGTTGGTTTTGCTTTTATTGCACTCATTTGCTGAGACTAGCCTTTTCAGAAATTAAATATGGTCGTAAGCCATCAGAACAGAAGTAGGCCATTTTGCCTGTTGAATCTGCTTTACCATCCTCTGAGATCATGTTTGATCTGAATCCTCAACTCCCACTTTCCTGTCTTTTTCCCATATCCCTTGATTTACTTACTGTTTTTAAAAATCTGTCTATCTCAGCTTTGAATATACATAAAGACCCCTGTGGTAAAGAATGCTACTGATTCACAAACTTCTTAGAGAAGAAATTCCTCATCTCTGTTTGAAATGTTGATCCTTTAGTCTGAGATTATACACTCTTGTTCCAGACTCTCCCAGAAATGGAAAACAACCATTCCATGTCGACCCTTTCAAGTCCTCTCAAGGTCTTTTTATGTTTCAACAAGGTTGCCCCTTATTCTTCTAGATTTCAAAGAGTACGGACCCAATTCACTCACTCTTTCCACATAAAACAGTTCCTCTAGTATCAGCTAGCTGAACTTTTGGACTATTTCCAATGCCAGTATATATTTATTTAGATAAGGGACCAAAACTGTCCTCCGTATTCCAACTGAGGTCTGACTAGTGCCACTGTCAGACTATAGTTTTAGCAAAGCCTCCCTACTTTTATATTTTGTTTCTTTTGAAATATATGCCAACATTCCATTTGCCTTCTCTATTACAAGTTGAACTTGAATGCTAGCTTTTTGTGATTCATGGATGAGAACTCCCAAATCTCTCTTCTGTAGCTTTTTGTGGTCTTTCTCCATTCTTGTTTGCTGTTAACTTTATATTGAAAGTAGGATGTAAAAGACTGAGTGAGTACTAGAGGCATATAATCACAAATAGTGTGACCTAGGTACAGACCGGCATAAGGGCCAACGTACTTTATCTTTGCGTTACACCCTGCAGTAGGGGCATCAAGGTTTCGTGCTGAAGTATGTAGCTGATTCTGTAAAATCTGTTCCCCTCCACATCTCCCCCACCCTCTTTTTTTTTTAACCCCTCAAAAATGAAAATCTTGGGACACCATACTGAGCTGGATTACATGCTGAGATTGGCTACACACATTCCTTCATACGTTTGGGATGACACTGCATCTGCTTAACTGCCTCACTCTGCCTTAACTTTGAGTGATAGCCCTTTAGTTGAAATGAGATGAGACCTTTCTCTGTGTCCTGGGGTAAGTCCTGTCTCAGAGTGTTGCTGGCCAATGGGCGATATCACACTGAGTGTGTTCTGTTTACATTCACTCGTGGGACGAGGATGTCGCTGGCTGGATCAGCATTTATTACCTATCTGTAGTTGCCCTTGTAAAGGTGGTGGTGAGCTGCCTTCTTGAACCACAATGCTATTAGGGAGCTAATTTCAGGATTTTACCCAGTGATGGTGAATGTACAGCAATATATGTCTAAGAATGTTGAGTGGATTGGAGGTAGACTTGCAGGTTGTGGTGTTCCTATGTATCTGCTGCACTTGTCTTTCCAGATAGAAGTGGTCATGAGTTTGGAAGGTTACACAAGTGTCAATACTGCAGGAGGAAGAGAAAACAGATATGCTGTGAAACTTGGGTGAGTTAGATCTCACAAGGGTTGGGTTGGCAGGCCCTGCTTCTGGGTGGCAAAACCACGAGAAGATGGCCTGTGACACAGGGGCCCTAGGATTAAGTCAGAGTCACCCAGCCACCGTTTTGACTGGCCTTCACCTACACGGTGTAATACATGCAGACCTGTCCTGTTAACCTGGAGCAGTGGCTGGATTAATTGTGCAGATGATTAGTGGGCTCAATTGGGTCATGAGGGGCTTATGCACCATTTTCTCTCACCCACCCCTAAAATCATAATGAGCCATATAAAAGCTGATGGTATTAGCGCCTTACTTTAAATGTCCAACCACACATTTATTCCCAGATGACCCATGAATTTTAACTGCATGTGGACATGTCATTGCACTGTAGAGTACTTGCTAATTTGGGAAAATTAGCTGTGGAGCAGTCTCTGAAATGTGAGACTATGCATTTTCCAAACTTTGTTTACAGAAGAAATCACCTGTTGCTTTAATTACTTTGTTTATTCCCAGCTAATTATGCAATTTTCACAAGTAGTTTTGAATGCACTCTGATTTCTGGTATCTATCTGTGGATATCTATCAATTTCATATGCCATCAATATTTGAATCATATAATCAGTATCCAACTGTTGTTCAGTCCCTTTCCTAATGTTATGATCCAGATTTTTCACCATCTTAACATTTCCTTTGCGTTTTAAGACTTAATAGTGTAACAATTGTTTAAATTTACTGTTGTAATTTTTTTTTCCCTGTGTGAATCACTGTAGTTTATTTTCCATTGGTCCACTTGTTTAAAAAATGATGCCATTTCATTGGAGGCAGGTCCAAGAAGGTTCACGAGGATGATCTCTGGTGTGAGGGGTATTGTGTTATGAGCAAATGCTAAACAGGTTAGGACTGTACTCACTGAAGTTTTTAAACAAATAAAAAGTGACCTCGTAGAAATCTTAAGGGGCTTGACAGGGTAAATACTAAGAGGATGTTACCCCTGTAAGGAGAGTCTAGGATCAGAGTGCATAGTCTTAACATGATGCCAATTTAAGATTGAGATCACCAAGGAGTTTCTCCTCACAGTAGGTTCAGAGTCGTGGAAACTCCTCGTCAGAGACAGCTGTAGGAGCAGAGTCTTGTGTATATTTACAATATAGAACATAGAAAAGTACAACACAGAACAGGCCCTTCAGCCCACGATGTTGTGCTGAGATTTAATTCTAATGTAAAATATAATAACTTAACCTACGCACCCCTCAACTCACTGCTTTCCATGTGCATGACCAGCAGTCGCTTAAATGTCCCCAGTTACTCTGCTTCCACCACCACAGCTGGCAACGAATTCCATGCATTCACAACTCTCTGCGTAAAAAAACCTACCTCTGATGTCTCCTTTATATCTTCCTCCTAATATCTTCAAATTATGACTTCTCGCGCCAGTCAATCCTGCCCTGGGGAAAGCTCTCTGGCTATTGACTCTATCTATTCCTCTCATTATCTTGTCCACCTCGATCAGGTCTTCTCTTTTTCCTCCTTCTCTCCAGAGAGAAAAGTCCGAGCTTATTCAACCTTTCTTCATATGGCAAGCCCTCCAGGCCAGGCAGCATCCTGGAAAACCTTCTTCGCACCTTCTCCAAAGCCTCTATCTTTCCTATAGTAGGGTGACCAGAACTGGACACAATATTCCAAGTGTGGTCCCACCAGGGACTTGTAGAGCTGCAGCAAAACCTCGCGGCTCTTAAACTCAATCTCCCTGTTAATGAAAGCCAAAACACCATATGCTTTCTTACCAACCCTATCCACTTGGGTGGCAACTTTGAGGGATCTATGTACTTGCGCACCCAGATCCCTCTTTCACTGCCAAGAATTCTGTCTTTAATCCTATATTCAGCATTCGAGTTCGACCTTCCGAAATACATCATTTCGTATTTATCCAGGTTGAGCTCCATCTGCCATTTCTCAGCCCAGCTCTGCATCCTATCTGTCGCGCTGCAGTCTGCAGTAGCCCTCTATACTATCAATGACACCTCCAACCTTTGTGTCATCTGCAAATGTACTAACCCACCCCTCAACCTCCTCATCCAAGTCACTTATTAAAAACTACGAAGAGCAGAGGCCCAAGAGCAGTCCCTGCAGGACCCCACTCAACACTGACCTCCAGGCAGAATACTTTCCATCTACAACTACTCTCTGCCTTCTGTCAGCCAGCCAATTCTCAATCCAGATAGCCAAATTTCCCTGTATCCCATACTTCCTGACCTTTATGAATGAGCCTACCATGGGGAATTTTATCAAATGCCTTGCTGAAGTCCATATATACCACATCCACTGCTCAACCGTCGTCGACTTGTCTGACACCACCTCAAAGAACTCAGTAAGATTTGTGAGGCATGACCTGCCCTCAAAGCCATGCTGACTGCCTTTAATCACACTATGCTTTGCCAAATAGGATTTATGACTATCCCTCAGAATTCTTTCCAAAACTTGTCTGACTGCAGACGTAAGACTGACTGGTCTGTAATTGCCAGGCATTTCCCTATTACCCTTCTTGAAAAGTGGAACAACATTCGCCTCCTTCCAATCGTCCGGTACGACTCCCGTGGAGAGTGAGGAGGCAAATATCTTCGCCAGCGGCTTAGCAACCTCTTCCTCGCTTCCCGGAGCAGCCTAGGATATATCTGGTCTGACCCTGGGGACTTATCAATCTTAATGTTTTCCTAAATTTCTAGTCCATCAACTTCATCAATCTTGATCTGGTCAAAACTTGGAGGAGCTGGGATACAGTCTTTATTTACAACAAGTTCCCTTTCCTTGGTGCAAACCGAAGCAAAAAACTCATTTAGGGCTTCCCCAGATGACTCCATGCATAAGTTCCCTACACTATCCCTGATCAGCCCTACCTTCTCCGTGCTCATTCTCTTATTCCTCACATATGAGTAAAATGCCTTTGGGTTCTCCCTAATCCTTCTTGCCAAGCCTTTCTCGTGCCCCCTCCTGGCTCTCCTCAGTCCATTTCTGAGCTCCTTTCTAGCAAGCCTGTAATCCTCTAAAGATGTACTAGATCCTTGCTTCCTTCACCTTACGTAAATTGCCTTCTTCCATTTGATGAGAAGTTCCTCTGTTCTCGTCATCCAAGGTTCCTTAGCCTTACCCCTTCTTACCTGTCTCAGAGGAACAAATTTGTGCATCACTCGCAACAACTGCTCCTTAAACAGTCTCCACATGTCTGCTGTGCCCTTTCTGTGGAACAATTGCTCCCAGTCTGTACTTCCCAAATCCTGTCTGATAGCATCATAATTTCCTTTTCCCCAATTAAATATCTTCCCTTGGGTAGATACGAGCATAAGAGGTACAGTTAGTAAGTTTGCAGATGACACCAAAATTGGAGGTGTATTGGACAGCGAAGAGGGTTACCTCAGATTACAACAAGATCTTGACCAGGTGGGTCAATGGGCTGAGAAGTGGCAGATGGCGTTTAATTCAGCTCGGTGCGAGGTGCTGCATTTTGGGAAGGCAAATCTTAGCAGGACTTATTTACTTAATGGCAAAGTCCTAGGGAGTGTTGCTGAACAAAGAGACTTTTGAGTACAGGTTCATAGCTCCTTGAAAGTGGAGTCGCAGGTAGATAGGGTAGTGAAGAAGGCATTTTGGTATGCTTTCCTTTATTGGTCAGAGTATTGAGTACAGAAATTAGGAGGTCATGTTGTGGCTGTACCGGACATTGGTTAGGCCACTGTTGGAATATTGCGTGCAATTCTGGTCTCCTTCCTATCAGAAAGATGTTGTGAAACTTGAAGGGGTTCAGAAAAGATTTATAAGGATGTTGTCAGGGTTTTAGATTAGATTAGACTTACAGTTGGAAACAGGCCCTTCGGCCCAACAAGTCCACACCGACCCGCCGAAGCGAAACCCACCCATACCTCCACATTTACCCCTTACCTAACACTACGGGCAATTTAGCATGGCCAATTCACCTGACCCGCACATCTTTGGACTGTGGGAGGAAACCGGAGCACCCGGAGGAAACCCACGCAGACACGGGGAGAATGTGCAAACTCCACACAGTCAGTCGCCTGAGTCGGGAATTGAACCCGGGTCTCTGGCGCTGTGAGGCAGCAGTGCTAACCACTGTGCCACCGTGCCGCCCTTGTGGTTGAACTCTGATTTCTCCAGTTTCCTCATTTCCCCTCCCCCCACCTTGTCTCAGTCGATTCCCTTGAACTCAGCACCGCCCTCCTAACCTGCAATCCTCTTCCTGACCTCTCTGCCCCCACCCCACTCCGGCCTATCACCCTCACCTTGACCTCCTTCCACCTATCACATCTCCATCGCTCCTCCTCCCTACCTTTTATCTTAGCCTGCCTGGCGCCCTCTCCTCATTCCTGATAAAGGCTGTTCCTTGGATGCTGCCTGACCTGCTGTGCTTTCACCAGCAGCACATTTTCAGCTTTAAGAGTTGGGAGGTCATTTTATGACTATATGTGACATTAGTTAGGCCACTTTTGGAATATGTGTGCAATTCTAGTCTCCCTGCTATAGGAAAGATGTTATGAAACTTGAAAGGGTTCAGAAAAGATTTACAAGGATGTTGCCAGGGTTGGAATGTTTGTGCTATAGGGATAGGCTGAATAAAGTGAGGCTATTTTCCCTACAGCATTGGAGGCTGAGTGGTGACCTTATGGGGGTTTATAATGGTGTTGTCACAATGGTGCCAAAATGCAGTTGGTGAACAGCTTTTGAGTTCTCCTTAGGTTTTTTTTAAATCATGAGTGGGTAGGGTTAAGGTTCTCAGACCCAGGAAGGCTTTCGGTTAGGGAGAAGTTTTCTGCTGACTGCTGGAGTGACGTCTTAGACAGCGAGGCTTCCTCCTAAAAATTAAAAGGGGCAGATTGCTTGTTTCTTTCTTCTGGACTGTAGAGAGACAGGACATGAGAATCATAACTTTTGGTGAATTGCTGATATTGGAACAGTTGATTAGTGGGTTGAATAGTACTGGTTATTTCAGTACTATTATCTGGTTAGGTATTTCAGAGTTAAAGTTTTGACTTTTTGTTTTAATTGTGTTGTAAGAATAAAGTGCCTTTTGACAAAGGGCTAGTGGTGGACCAATCAAATCACATTTGGAAGACAGTACCTTACACTTGTCTTAACCTAGATCCTAACTTTTATATTTAGTTCATCTCCTTGTATTTTGAGGGGTGCAGTGGTTTCTAGCCTGGTCCATAACAATTTCTTGTAGTTTAAATCTCTTTGATGCTTTGGCAGGTTACAATTCCCCAAATCTTGAACCCTTAGCACAGTCATAGTATTTTTTTCCAAATGTATATTCTTGATGTGTGAGTATGGAGACCGAGTGTTTGTATTCTGTTCCCTTCAACCCTTCCTCAGAATTTTGAGGTTTGATTGCAGTGTCTCTCTTTAATGTAATTGAGATGAGCCAGATTTGCACAAACCAGGTTTGAACCTCAAATGTTTCTGTCTTTATGACTCAACTACTTGCTGTCTTATGTAGTTGGACTTTTTGTGGAGAATTGTATTATGCAAACAAAGCATAAGTATTAAAATGCCAAGCCTGTCTGGTGGTAATATAGAAGAGTATGTAGGTGGAACAATGAATGTGTCCTTTGTTATGCAAATTGTATCTGTTGTTATACATATCCATTGCATTAAAGGACATGCATTTTTGCTTTTATTTCTAGAAGTCCTGTTGAAAGAACAGGATAATTCCTGGATAATGCAGTCAGCCTCTTCTCTGCCATAGTGCATACTAGTTGAAACGTCAGGTTATGCAAAAGAGAAGATTTAATTTTGATAACCGTTAGCCCCTTGAAAATCATTAAAGCACGAGAGCAGAAGTCTGGAATGCGCTGCCAGGGATGCTGGTGGAGGTAGAAACAATAGGAACATTTAAGGGACTTTTAAATAAGCACATGTATGTGCAAGGAATGGAGGGGTATGGATCGAGTGCAGGCAGAAAAGATTAGTTTCGTTTGGCAAAACATCGTGGGATGAAGGGTGCGTTTCTGTGCTGTACAGTTCTATGTTCTGTGACTTGATGACGGCACAACTTTGTTGAGACTGTATTTAAAAATTGCAAATGAAGAACATCCTATTGGCCAATCCGCTGGAAAACAAAAGATTGAGTGTCATTAATTCTCAATGTTGACCAGTTTTGTTGTTGACAAAATCAGATTGCTGTAGACTGATATAGACCTTCAAAAGAAGGCTTTGATTTGGATTGAAATTTGTTCCATCTTTGGAAAATGATCACAGTTGAACTGTTCAGGATTTACATGGTTAAAAAAATACTGAGATCTGGAAGCTTTATATTTCAGCCAGGAGAGGATTTGAGGAAAGAGGTTTGGCTTTATTGCAAGCTTTAGGAGACTTTTCCTTTTGGATTCCCTAGGTTTTTTTGAAAGTGAAACTAAGACAAGAAACTGCTGCTTAGTAACCTCCAGCGCAGGGTCCTGTAGTCTGCTCCAACTAGAGTTTTCAATACCTTGAAGTATTAAATCCCATATCTACCTAAAAGTTTTGCATGGAATTTTGTTTTAAAAGTCCCTTGACTTTCTGTAGTCAGCAGGAAGCCTCTAGTCTATGAATCTTTTGACCTAATTCACTGAGAAAATCTAATTTTAATCTAGAAAGTGTCTAAAAAGTTTGATTATCCTCCAGCTTTTCACATAGTCCATACATATGTAGAATCATAGAGATGTACTGCATGGAAACCGATCCTTCAGTCCCAACATTTGATGGCACTGTGATTCACACCTTATATCACAAGATCGGTAGTCAACTTATTAGCTGGAATGGCTGTGCTGTGCTTTTTATTGACATTGTTCAAATCGTTAGATGGATTCCAGTATAATAGCTTTACTGGAACAGCTTGGTTAGGAGCATTGCTATTCATGGAGCTCAAGTCTTCTGTTCTGGCATGTTATAACATGTCTGGAGCAGGTGGGACTTGGACATGAACCTCCCAGCTCAGAGGTAGGGATGCTACCACTGTACAACAAGAACCCCCAAGTCTTTAGTGTGACAACTATGCTGTCATGGCAATATCATTAATGTATCCAGTGCCCTCAGCTGCTGCTTGATATCATGTGAAGTGAATCAAATTGGCTGAAGACTGGCATGTGATGCTGAGGATCTTGGAAGGCGATCAAGCTGAATGATATGCTTGTGAGTTTAGGCCTTGTCTTTTGCAGAAGCATTTTTTTTGTGTCATTGTGAAATGGGATTTTGTTGGAGCATCTTCCTCTACCTAGGTGTTTAATTGCCCACCACTTCTTGATTTCATGTGTTACGATATGGGTAGTATAATTTATAATGGAACTTCAATTTATAAAGTGTCGGAGGATTTAGTCCAATTAATCGGAGATCACAGACAGACAGATCGGACTGAGAACTGATAAGGATTTATTTAACAAACAGGAATACTGCGGAAGAGACCTGATCCCACTGAAACAGTCACTGACCAGCTGTTCAGAAGTAATCACAGCTTCTTCCTCGAACAGAGAATACAGTGGAGTTTTATGCTTTTACAAAAATGAAGTGTGAGTTATGAGACAATGGTGTGAATTGTACAACAAAGAGAAATAAAACTAATTCATTGAAAATATTTAAGTGTCTGGTGTCTGACAATGAGTTTCCGATCCTTGGCTGGAGTAGTGTTAGTGGGTTTCATCCTGGTATCAATGTGTTCATATTGTTGAAGGGGCAAGCAAAGTACCTTTGGTGCCTCCTTGTCTGAGTACCCTTTGTGAAGGCTAGACTCCTAGTGGGAACAGCTATGACCAAAGGACGTCAGGGGTGCTGGGCTGTTGTGAAGTGGGAGGCTCATTATCACTTAATCTGAAGAAGTATATTCTCTTGGTCTGGGGCTGGATGAGTCATGTCCTGTGGTATATGTGATGTCTCTGGCAGCTGGTTTGGCCAATTTGAGTCATTGTAGGTCGACTCAGTGGCTAAGTGCAGGCATTTTGTGTTATTTGTTTTGTGACCATGTCATGGGGACGATGGGACCCGTATTTCCTTCCACATGAAGGATGGAAGATACGTGGCAGAACTGGAAACTGTTGTTTTTCTAGACATAATTATGTGTTGGGTAGGTATGTACTGTACCTTCAAGAGCATATGAAAGCTGGCAAGGACTGGCTGAAACAATTGTGTGCTGAACAATTTTAAAACGTAACATTTGGTTGTGAAACAAATAGCTGGAGCTGCATTGTAATTGTACATAACAAATTTTAATTCAGCCACTCAGTTTAAATTATGCTCTAAGATACAAAACTCGAATCAAATTTGACTTGTAATGTTTTTAGATTGGATTAGATTCCCTACAGTGTGGAAACAGGTCCTTCGGCCCAACCAGGCCACACCGACCCTCCGAAGAGGAACCCACCCAGACCAATTTCCCTGTGATGCACCTAACACTATGGACAATTTAGCATGGCCAATTCACCTGATCTGCACATCTTTGGACTGTGGGAGGAAACCGGAGAACCTGGAGGAAACCCAGGCAGACACGGGGAGATCGTGCAAACCCCACACAGACAGTTGGAATTGAACCTGGGACCCTGGTGCTGTAAGGTAGCAGTGCTAACCATTGAGCCACCGTGTCGCCCTCAGTAGATTTAAAAGCTTGCTGGTTAGTGTCCTAGATATTTAAATAAAACATAGGTGAGACAATTTGTTTAATTTCAGTTACCTGTGGTTGGTTAAATAAAAAGTGAGAGAAATGGTTCTTAAAATGGCTAAAGAAGTTTTTAGGGATTGAAGATGATTCTCACATTTGCCAAGAAAGTTTAGAAAGAAAAGACCATACTCTTAGAATTAGGAAAGAGGTTAGAATTGGGTTTAACTAAAGACAAAAGTAAAGCTGAAATTTAAGGGAATTACTCAAACATTGTCAGAGAAACAGGCAAGTGCAGTAGAGTTAAGAAAGCTTAAATTACAATGCAGAAAATGGAGTTAGAAGATAAACAAAGGGAGAAAAAAAAGAGGAAAGAGAAAGAAGGTTCTTAGCTGAGCAAAAAGAGAATTTGAACTTGAAGTTGCAACTTTGTCAGCAAAATCAAGTTAACAGGATGGAGATTAAAAGAGAAGATAGTGCTACACGCAAATATGCTACGTACAAAACTCTGCCACATTTTGATCAGAAAGATGTTGAAGTCGCCGCCTTTTCATTTGAAAAATTGGCTAGCAGATGGAGTGGTCCAAGGATTTACGGGTAATGCTAGTTCAGACTAAACTGATCGGCAGAGCGAGTGTGGTGTTTGCTGCGCTGTTGGATGAGGGGGGTCAAGAGATTATGAAGAGGTCAAACAGGCTATTTTAAGTGCTTATGAATTGATACCAGAAGCGTATAGACAGTGATTCAGAAACATAAAGAAGGAACTAAGTCAGATTGGGTTGAGTTTGGAAGAATTAAACAGTCATTTTGATAATGGGTGCAGGCCTTAACCATAGATAAGACCTATGAGGCTCTAAGGGAGATTATTCTGTTGGACGAGTTTAAAAACTCACTTCCAGAGATGATAAGAATTCATGTGGATGAACAGAAAATTCAGGAAGTGAGAGAGGCAGCAGAGTTAGCAGATGAATACACGTTGGTGCATAAGACAAGCTTCCAGCCAGAATTTCATCCTGTGAGGGATAGAAGTATGGGAGAACGGGAGATCCTACACTATGAAACAGAGTAGAGAACACTGGTAATTGTTTACCACAGATTAAAAAAAGAAGCCCAAGATGTCAAAAGGAGGTGAAAGGCCTGAGGTGTTTTCACTGTAATGGAGTAGGACTCAGAAAATTACAGTGCCAGTGGTTTAAAAAGGGTACTGGGAAAAGGTGGGACTTACTGCCAGAAAGTGGGGCATGCTCAAGTCGGTGCTAGTCGTTAAAGAAAAACATTGCAGGAAAAGATGTGGTAATAGAAGCTACGCCAGTGGCATTAATAAAGGTAGTAGAGGAGACCCCAAGAAGAGCTGAGGAGTTGCAAGAGAGTGCACAACATAGGCAGGACTGGGTATGGAGTGAATGCCTGATCTCTATAAAGAATTCGCCTCTGGGGGTAAAGTTTACTCAAAGAACAGGGACAGAAGGGCAAGACATTATAATTTTGAGAGATACAGGATCTAACCAGTCTCTAATAGTAAGAGATGAGTGAATTTGCACTCTTTCTGATCTGTTACCCGAGAATGTGGCAATTTGTGGGATAGATGCACAAAAATTTAGTGTTCCTGTATGGAAGATCAGGTTGGAGTGCCAGCTTGAGACTGCAGAAGTTACAGTGGGAGTGATTGGCGGGATGTTAGTTCTAGGAATTCCATTTGTTCTTGGGAATGATTTAGCAAGGTTCAAGGTCGAAGTGACTCCCCTTGTTGTGGGGAAGCCCAAGGAAGACAAAGAAACTGAGGAGTTTAATAAAAAATCTCGGTTTTCTCAGACTCTGTAGTCGCCAGATCCCACTATCCTAAGTCACAGCACGAAACGAAAAGTAAAGAGAACAATGAAGGAGTTGAAGTTCAGTTAGCGAACACCCTGTTTGACATAATGGTGCAAGAAAAACCTGAACAGGCAGTGGATCAGACAGAAGTTTTTAGTTCTGAAAGGCAAATGGACTTGCAACAGAGAGACAAGACAATGAAAGATATATATGTGGGCGTGTGCTCAAAAAAGGAGGCAGAGAATATTCCTGAGGGTTATTATCCCTCAGGTAGAAAGGTAGAATCCTAAGATGAAAAGGGAGACGACGGCAGGTTAGTCCATTGGAGAAATGGGCCGAATTGCACCAGATTGTGTTGCCGGTAGCATATAGACAGGAAGTCTTACGGGTAGCATGTGAACTCCCTGTAGGAGGTCACCTAGATGTACGAAAGACTCAGGCTAAAATACAAAAATACTTCTGTCGGCCTGCTTTTGCCCGAAACGTCAATTTCACTGCTCGTTGGATGCTGCCTGAACTGCTGTGCTCTTCCAGAACCACTGATCCAGAATCTGGAATACAAGGCTGTGATTAACTTGTGCCGTATGTGTCACATATGCAAAATGGTAGCTAAGACCTAGGTGCTAATAAAACTAGCACCTTTGTTACGAATTCCTGCATTCGAAGAACCTTTCATGTGGGTTATAATTGGTTGTGTGGGTCCCCTCCCGGAACTAAAAGTGGGAACCAGCATAATAGATGTGTCTACCAGATTTCTGGAGGGAATTCCAGTATGGAATATCCAGACAAAAAGGTTGGTAGAGGAGTTAGTAGTCGTCTTCATGCGGTATGGGCTACCCAGGGAGATTCAGTCAGACCAAGGGTCTACTTTTACTGCTAGGCTGTATAAGGTGGTCATGGATAGTTTAGGTATACAGCACTTTAAATCCAGTGCATATCATCTTGAATCCCAGGAAGCTTTAGAAAGATGGCATCGGATTTTGAGGAACATGTTGAACATACTGTCAGGATTACCCGAATGATTGAGATAAAGGTATCGTTTTCGTATTGTTTGCCATTAGAGATGCCCCAAATGAATCTACTCACTTTACTCCCTTCAAGTTAATATTCGGATGTGTAGTGAGAGGCCCTTTGAAATTAATTGAAGAGAAATTGACAGAACCAAAGTCTGAGCTCTCACACTTAGATTATGTAACAGAGGTGAGGGAGAGATTAAATTGAGTAGGTGAGTTAGCTAAACAGCACCTAAAGAGGGCACAACATAGAATGAAGCAGGTAACAGATTAAAAACTCTGAAACTTTGATGTTTTCCTGAGGGGATGATGTGTTAGTACTGTCACCTGTGATAGGAGAGCCCTTCAAAATCAGGTTTAGTGGTCCCTATCAAATTGAGAAAAAGTTGTCGGGTAAACTATCTTATAAAGATGCCAGATAGAAAAAAACATTGCATTGGGTATGTTGTATGAACATGTTGAAACAGTATTATGCTGGAGAAACAGGTGTTAGTTACTGCTCTGCTGAGTGAGGAATAGAATAGAGATGTTGTGGATTCTGATGTGCCTCAAAATAGATTAAAAAATGAAGAAATCCTTGAGTGGGATAGGTTAGTAAACTATGTTTTTACCCTGTTTTTACCATGACTGCAGATGCTGGAAACCAGATTCTGGATTAGTGGTGCTAGAAGAGCACAGCAGTTCAGGCAGCATCCGAGGAGCAGTAAAATCGAGGTTTCAGGCAAAAGCCCTTCATCAGGAATACAAGCAGAGAGCCTGAAGGGTGGAGAGATAAGTGAGAGGAGGGTGGGATGGGGAGATAGTAGCATAGAGTACAATAGGTGAGTGGGGGAGGGTGGAGTGGATAGGTGGAATAGAAGATAGGCAGGTAGGACAAGTCATGGGGACAGTGCTGAGCTGGAAGTTTGGAACTGGAGTGAGGTGGGGGAAGGAGAAATGAGGAAGCTGTTGAAGTCCACATTGATGCTCTGGGGTTGAAGTGTTCCGAGGCGGAAGATGAGGCGTTCTTCCTCCAGGCATCTGGTGGTGAGGGAGCGGAGGTGAAGGAGGCCCAGGACCTCCATGTCCTCGGTAGAGTTGGAGGGGGAATTGAAATGTTGGGCCACAGGGCGGTGTGGTTGATTGGTGCGGGTGTCCCGGAGATGTTCCCTAAAGAGCTCTGCTAGGAGACATCCAGTCTCCCCAACGTAGAGGAGAACGCATCGGGAGCAACGGATACAATAAATGATATTAGTGGATGTACAGGTAAAACTTTGGATGTGCAAAGCTCCTTTAGGGCCTTGGATGGAGGTGAGGGAGGAGGTGTGGGCGCAGGTTTTGCAATTCCTGCAGTGGCAGGGGAAGGTGCCAGGATGGGAGGGTGGGTTGTAGGGGGGGGCGTGGACCTGACCAGGTAGTCACGGAGGGAACGGTCCCTGGCTGTGGGGTCTGTTTGAAGGTGGCGGAAATGTCGGCGGATGATTTGGTTTATGCGAATGTTGGTGGGGTGGAAGGTGAACACCAGGGGCGTTCTGTCCTTGTTACGGTTGGAGGGGTGGGGTCTGAGGGCGGAGGTGTGGGATGTGGATGAGATGCATTGGAGGGCATGTTTAACCACGTGGGAAGGGAAATTGTGGTCTCTAAAGAAGGAGGCCATTTGGTGTGTTCTGTAGTGGATCTGGTCCTCCTGGGAGCAGATATGGCGGAGGCAGAGGAATTGGGAATACGGGGTGGCATGTTTGCAGGAGGTAGGGTGGGAAGAGGTGTAATCCAGTAGCTGTGGGAGTTGGTGGGTTTTTTAAAAAAAAAAGTGTCGGTATCAAGTCGGTCATCGTTAATGGAGATGGAGAGGTCCAGGAAGGGGAGGGAGGTGTCAGAGATGGTCCAGGTAAATTTAAGGTTGGGGTGGAATGTGTTGGTAAAGTTGATGAATTGCTCAACCTCCTTGCGAGAGCACGAGGTGGCGTCAATGCAGTCATTAATGTAGCGGAGGAAGAGGTGGGGAGTGGTGCTGGTGTAATTACGGAAGGTCAACTGTTCTACGTAGCCAACAAAGAGACCGGCATAGCTGGTGCCCATGGCTACCCCTTTGGTCTAGAGAAAGTGGGAGGATTCAAAGGAGAACTTAAGGGTGAGGACCAGTTCGGCCAAACGAATGAGAGTGTTGGTGGAAGGGTACTGTTGGGGACGTCGGGAGAGGAAGAAACAGAGGGCTTGGAGGCCCTGGTCATGGCGGATTAGAGGTGTAGAGGGATTGGATATCCATGATGTAGATGAGGTGTTGGGGGCCAGGAAAATGGAAGTCTTGCAGGAGGTGGAGGGCGTGGGTGGTGTCTCAAACATATGTGGGGAGTTCATGGACTGGGGGGGGATAGGACAGTGTCGAGGTAGGTAGAAATGAGTTCAGTGGGGCAGGAGCATGCTGAGACAATGGGTCAGCCAGGTTGGTCAGGCTTGTGGCTCTTGTAAACTGACTGTCTCAAGAACAAAGAACGTAGGTTTGAAAGGCTTGTTACTGCAGTATGAGGTCATATTTAGGAATCAGATGGGGAGGACTAATAGTATTGTACATGAAGTAGACATAGGGAATGCTGTTCCAATCAAAACAACACCCCTATCAGCTTAATCCGTTCAAAATTGGAGAACTGTATAGAGAAAATTGGACAAGCCAATTACATCACCAAGTTGGACTTACTGTGTGGTTATTGGTCGTTACCTTTATCAGAGACGCCGAAAGAAATTTGTTTTTTTTTTTAAACCCTAAATGGGCTAGGTCAATTTAAAGTGATGCCCTTTGAAATGAAGAATGTACCCGCCACACTTCCAAAAACTTGGGAGCAGAGTTGTGGCTTGGTTAACAAACTGTGCAGTTTGGATGATGTAGTGACCTTTAGTAAGTCCTGGAAAGATCACGTGGTACTGTTGGCAGAGCTCTTTGAACAACTGAGAAGCAAAACTGAACTTGCGAGAGTAGAGGTGACATTCTTGGGGCATGACATCAGTCGTGGGAGATTGACCCCATGGAGCACAAAGATGAAGACCATAGAGGAATTTCCATGACCAATCTCCAAAGAAAGAGGAGCTACAATTTTTGGGACTGAGTGGATTCTATCAAAGTTTGTTCTAAACTTGAGCAGTGTAGTGCCACTGTTAAGAGTTGCTGAAGAAGAACACATAATTTCAGTGAACAGAACAATGTCATTTGACAATTTAAAAGCAATATTTAACCACTGCACCCATTTTAGCTACACCAAACTTTTCAAAGCCCTTCAAAGTTGCCATTGATGTTAGTAACATAGGAGTTGGAGTTGTACTGTTACAGAAAGATGATGATGGGATTGAACTACCCGCTGGTTACTTTTTCAAGAAACTCAACATCCACCAGAGGAAATAATCTACAATCGGAAAAAGAGCTATTGAGTTTGGAACTGGTCTTACAACATTTTAATGTATATGTCACATACAATGTGTCTGAGATGGTTGTGTACACGGACCACAGTCCTCTTAAATTCTTGGTTGTGAACAAATAGCTGGAGCTGTCTAACTGTGGTACACAACAAATTCAGTTTTGGCCATTCAGTTTAAATTATGCCCCAAGATACCAAAATCCCATTGAATTTGAATTTTAATGTTTTGATGACATCAAACCAATGAGACGGTCCGATGTTTTGGGGTATATAAAATCAGGTATTTTGAACAACAGTGAACGGCAAATAACAGCCAAGCACCAACCGACTGCTAGCAGAATAGCTGTCTGGAAGGTTTTTGTGCATAAGAAACCTGTGCAGCAGAAGACCGAAGAAAAGACGACCCAGGAAGATCTACAGAGGAAAATCTACAAAGGAGAATCGAGGCAGTTGGCTGCTTTTGAACGTGATTTTTTTTTGTAAATCTTAATTGGGGTTTTTATCAGAATAATATTGTAGTGTGTGAGGTAAAAGATAGCTTTAAGATAAAGGAGTTGTAAATAGTTGTCTAATGTTTTCTTAGTTAATTGTTAATTTCTTCTTTTTAGTAGTGATATTTGGAATAGTTCTTTGCCATTCGAAATTAACAGATTGCATCACGAGGTGAGCTTTTCTGCTGTCTGGTTTAAATTAGCAGAGGAGTTCACCCTGTGTCATAACATGATGTTATTGAAGATTTCCACAGCTAAAAGACTTCTGAATATGGTTTATGTTGGCATTCTCTTTTTCTTTCTATTGCAGTACTGGAAGAACCTGCTTTTAAAAAAAAATAGTATTTTTAGTCTGATTTTGAAGGAAATGTGAGAGACTATGTAGACCAGTTTGAATCTAATAACATTTATTCTAAACGTAAAACTAGTTTTATATGTTGGAAAAGTTTTTTCAGTATTCTCTAAGATGACACAATTCAGAGAATGTTTAGAATATATAGCTGGCAGTAATTCATTTAGATCAGGAGCAAGTGTCCTTTTTTCCTATTTCTACTTCAGAAACCTAAATCTCCCTTCAAAATCTGAAATCTCAAACCATTTTTCTCTTTGAAGGAGGCAATAACAAAGCAGCATGAAAAAATAATGCAATGAATATTACCATCTCATACCATATCCATTATCAAAAATCTCATTAGCTTTTGAAAATGTTTATGAAAATACTGAAAAGTCCCAAGAGAATTCCTTTTTTTAATCATTGTTGCTAAATTTTGGGAGATCAGTTTGGAATAGGTTGTCTTACATTTTTAAATAAGCCCTCCTGGGAGCGTTGCAGTCCTCATGGCAGTGGTGTGCCTATGTGAATGTTGGTCAGGCAAGTTAAGAATATTACTACAGTATTCCTACTGCAGGAGTTCTTTCCTTCAAATTGTCATTGCCTCTCAGAGTACAGTTGTAATGACTTTGTTGCTAGCAACGAGCTCTTTTGCAGTCTGAGGATCAACTCCAAGATCTCATTTTACATAATTAGTGCAATGATAATGTCCCTACATTTGGTCCAAAGTCTCTGTTCAAGTCCCAGGTGGATTAAAAGTAATTATGACTTGACTGGTAAGCATAGATGTCCTCAGTGGTCAAACACTAATGAATGCTTGGAAGTAAATTTAGAAAAAAATGTTTGAAACCAACTTTTGAACTATATATCAAGTTGCAAATATATAAATTGGAGCACATGTTATTTTCTGACCAAAATAAATGTTGGTTGACCTTTCTACTTGTTATTTTAATCAATACATGACAAAATGCAATATCTCTTTAAATAGAAATTTCACAACAGATTAGATGTTTACTATTTACTGTGGAATATTTTAATCAATTGCTCCTGCTAGATGTTCTTATGTCTTAAGTGACATCATTTTAAAACTGTTATCTTCCTAATTAAAATTATTTAAAGGAGACGGTGAAGGAAAAACATGCATATGTGTAAAGTAGAATTTAAAATGCATGATATTCTGGTAAAGAATATCAAACAGTACTGCACAAGAACAGGTCCTCTGGTTCACTGTTGTGCTGTTAAAATTTACCACCTGGCTAAGAATTGTAATCCAAGACCAACCTCCTCGTTATTTACCATTCCATCTGCACATTTACTGATCAACCTTCCAAATTGTTTGTACATACCATAAACAGCAAAGTCTCCAACAACAATTCCTGCGGAACCCATTAAACATGGACTTCCAATTACGCAAACACCCCTCAACCAATGTTTCCTGTTATTCACCAGTTCCGGATCTAATTTCTGTAATTTCCTTGGATTTCATCTGCTTTTACTTTATCGGGCTTCTATATGGGACCTTATCCAAAGTCTTGCTGAAGTCCAATTAGATTGTGTCAGATGTATTGCCCTCATCTACACATCTAGTCACCTCTTTTGAAAAATTCAATCAGGTTGGCCAAACATGACCTCTTAACAAAACCCTTGAATAATTATACCGTATTGGCTGTGCTCGTGTCCTTTACCACTTCTCCTATGGCCAGGGAGGAATTGACCATTATTGCCAGTGCCTCTGCTATTTCCTCCCTTGCCCCTTTCAACAGACTGGGATGTATTTCATCCACAAGACATGAATGAGAAGGTTTGGATTTTTTTCGAATGATTAAGGTTGAGGTAATTTACTGAATATTTTCAAGATGGAGAGGTTTTAATAGGGCGAATGGAGTGGATTGAAAACCAGAGAAAATGGATTCAAAAGCATTGGAAAAGATCTCCCCCCATTCACCAGCACTACTCTGCCAGTAGGACAAAGAGCTTTGTTTTTCAGCATCTTAAGACCTGAAGTATTCTACCTTTTTCAAAGAGCTGATTCTATGACAGTTGATGGATGCTTCATATATGATCAGAAGTAGCCAGCAATGTGGATTCAATCAAATGTGGATTTAAAAAATATTTTATTAAATAACAGTGCAGGCTAGAGGGACCAATAGCTTATTTCTTCTTATAATTATAGATTCTTACTCTAGGATGAGGAATTTGCAGTGTTATGGATAAAACATAAGCACAACTTTTTTTAAGTGCCTTAATGGTCCGGTTGACCATCTTTTTAAATGTTTCAATAATTCTGTAGCAGATGACGGTCAAAAGTTACTGCTGCAGTAGTACAAAGACTTGCAATGAGACTTGAACTCTGCAAACCACTCACTGTGCTGATCATTTTGATAATTTTCTGACCATTACATTACAATGTATTTGAATTATATACGGAGGTTAAAGGAAAGGTGAAGAAGAGGCCATGGATGGAGCTGGAAGGGAAGATCTTGTTTGGGCTGTGTAGCAGTTTGATGCCTGTTGAATAATTGTACTGTAATTTTTAGATTGGATACTCTTATTATGAAGGATCTAGTGGAAAGGTGCTTGAAACACTGAAGAGCTGTTGATACATTCTTGTGATAGGCAGAGAAAATGAAGTTTGAAGATTTTGTCTGAAAATAAGTATTGGTAGAACTATCCTTTTTGAAAAGGAAGAGATTAGTAAACCAGGTTACATTTTGGACTGACCAATCTCCACCCTTATTGACCAGTCTGACCTTCTGCCTGTGACCCAAATTCTTTGAAACATTTATTTGTAATTTGCTAATATTTGACAAACAGGTTTGTTGATTTTAAAAATGTATATTATGCTGTCTACACTCAGATGTAGATGTTTGGATGTGTTGAACAATTATGTAAGTGACTGTCTAGGAAGCTGCATATGACTTCAGGAGGACATAGCCACAAAATAATTCAAAGTGGGATGAAATTCAACACTGAGAAATTTGAAATGGTCTATCCTGGGAGGAAAAATAGAATGAAATGTGCACTGAAGTTCCAAAGAAGTGGAGGTGTAGAGAAACTTAATATATATTTTTTAAAATGGAGTGGCTAACTTAAAATGTTTTTGATTTTTAAAACAGTACCGGAATTTTATTTTTTAAAATAGGTCCATTGAGTACAAAAGAAAAATTAAAACTTGTACATTGCTTAGACTATAGACAGACAGACAGACAGACAGTTGTAATGTTTCTTACGTTAGGATGGATATCCAAGCCTGGAGGATTATACACAAGATTTATTAGGGTGATGCCAGGGATGAAAAGATGTAATTACGAAGAAAAATATTACTCTTCCACTAGAATTTAGAAGATTAAGAGATTTGATTGAGCTCTTTTATGGGGATTTGATGGGGTAAGTGTGTATAGTATAAGCTGCCAGAGGAAATGCTGGAGGCTGGTATGATTGCAACATTTAAAAGGCACCTGGATGGGTATATGAATAGGTAGAGGTTAGAGGGATATTGGCTTATGTGCTTGCAAATGGAACTAGATTAATTTAGGATATCTGGTCAGCATGGACAAGTTTGACTGAAGAGTCTGTTTGTGCTGTATATTTGATTCTAAGTAATGGAGAACAAATCTCGTTTTTAAAAAAAAACAGCGAAGGTAGGATTTTCTTTGAAGATTGTGAAGTAGTGAGGAAATTTGCCACCAGCTGTTATAGATGCTACCGATCCAGAAGAGATTTAAATGGAAAATAGACAAATGTTTGAAATTTAAAGATTTAAATGTGGGACAAGGAGGGTGAGACTTGGAGAAATGGATTATTAATTGTAAAATTGTATCTGGTTTAAAATAAAAAATCTTTTGGAAATTTTATAGGTCATTCAGCCTTGGAAAGAGAAAGGTAGATGTAATATTTCGGTTAGGGCCTTTTAAAACAACACCTGTGGGCAAACTTGCGTTTGAGTTAATCTATCTTTTTCAGCTGCTGATGAAATTACTATGAATTTACAACTTTGGTTGAGATTTCTTGAATTCATCATTTTACTTTTTTGCCTTTTTGTAAAATTAGAAATAAGTTTGAATAATATTTATTATTTAATATTGTGATCAAACCACAACTGGAGTAAAATAATATGACCTAATTATAAGTTGTTGTGGAGAATTCTGAGCATACAAAGAGTAAACACTGATTTAAATCTCAATACAAACTATTTCACTTTTTTTATCTATGTGCAGCTGTGTTTTTGTATGTTGTTTTTGTTATCGGGAGAGGGAGGGGGAAGAGAATTGAGATTCTCATTTTTCTCCCTTTACAGGCCCCTCTCCACGGCGAACTGGGCCACGGTCTTCTCCACATCTGCTGTCAGGAGGTGAGATTGAAGCAGGGTGAGCCAAACCACGTTACTGTAGTCTTTTTCCCTTTGCAGGCTGCTGTAGAATGTACTCTTAAAATAGGAAGCGTGGGACACACTGAGCTTGGCATTCTCCACAACTTAGGTTATCATCTGATATAATCAGTTAATCTGGTAGAGCTGTTTCAAGCAGGGACAGACAGCGAAGATTGACTCTTCCAGTGATGCTTCATTGATTGTTGTTTAGATAATTATTGCAAATACTGCGAACTGTTTTCAGAATATACACTTAATATTTGTTTGTGTGGAAATACCTTTTACTTACAAATATTGATGGAGCCCAAAACTGAATTGTTACCGAAATATGTTTTAAAGTTTGTGCTGTCTTGGTAAGCAATAAAAGACTTTCAGGCCAGTCTATCGCTAGAGCAGTTTAATGGGTCCAATCTTGCTATAGCATGGAGTGTAAAGACATTTGCGTTGGACTTAACTACAGTATCCTTAAGCTCATTTTTTTACTCCCACAAAGTCGCTGGCAGTGTAAGCAGAAAGCACATTTAACGAGAGGACCAGGTTGTCTTTAATCTGATCACATAGGGCAACTGACATTGGATCTGCTATGCTTAACTAATCTGAGAAATGAACATGGGAAGAAATGTGCATTAGCGAAGGTGAATTCAATGTTGGACCAGGTACGAAAAAAAACTTAACTGAAGAAGAAATAGTTTGTGTGAGAGAGAGGAAGCAAAAGGTATGAGAAAGCAAGAAAAAAAAAGCTTTTAAATTGCTCTTTTTTGGAACGACAGTTGTAGTAGTTGTCTTTCTGTACAGGCAAAGTTGACTGGCAGTAATGAGCATGTGTTGACGTTAAAAAGTCACGTGGGCAACTAATTAAATATCTATCAGATTTTGTGTAGTGGAAGTTCATTATAGTACAATTCAAGATGGCACAAATCTGCTTATGGTTTGAAGTTCTTCTGGCCCCCAAAATAAGTAAAACTTTGATTTAAGATGGGAGAATAGGAGTTTCTTTGTAACATAGTTCAACTATAATGCAGTTTCGCTTTTATTCCTCCCAACACCCACATTATATCAAACTACCAATGTATCAATCATGAAAGTACTGTACAGGCACAGAAGCAATATGTATCACAGGTGAAATAGCCTCTCATTTTTGTCACAGAAAATTCTGGCCCATTACTTTGTTTCTTCTGAAAATAGTAAAGCTGTACAATTGCATATCATGACATTGTGGTCTCTCAACAATCCATTATTTTTGGATACAAGTCATCATTTTTACATGAAACTTCATGAACCTGTCCATAAAAAGTATAGAAATGTTGATAGCTGAAATATGTACTGATGTCCAGGCCTACAAAGATTTCCAAGTGTTTTTCAAGTATTAATTGATGCAAACAAATTGAGCCTTTTAAATTTGGGTGGAAATTACCACCGACGCTAGCTTACAAATGCCTAAATGTTGTGATAACAATGTTAGTTTGTAAAATAAAATTATTGAAGAAGGGGATCAAGTATTTTATGAACAAGTTAGGTATTTGTCAGCATCCATGTCCACAGTGTATCACTAGATGCTGTTTTAAATATTAAGGAAATTACCTCAGGATAACATGGTTGGAAATCACTGAGTTTGACTTTGAATGTAGTGTTGAGTACACTTATCTCGACAGGAGCAGTGGCTGGTGCACTACTGTTGTTTCGGTGATTTGGATTGAAGGAAGGAAAATTGCAAAGATTGCTACTTTTTTTTTAAAAAGGCAGAATTATATGCTGGAGTTGGGCTCCTGGGACTGCAATGTAAATATTGGGGGTGAGTGTACATTTCTTTAGCTGGCTTGCTCCAGTTCAGTTTTTCAGAATACTACCCTTCAATGGTTGGACTTCTGTCCATTTCCAGGAAGAAATTCCATCTAAAAACTGGCAACCCTGCGCCTTGCTACACCAACAGGAGCAGCAACCACTGCTGTGAAAGCGCATTCAGCGATGGACCCAGATATTCAGGCATATCCAGGATTTTGCTAGGATCCAGCTGATGGGCCGCAATGAGGATGGGGGAGTGGCATTGTTGGATGGGGCAGACGGGGTAGAAGTTGTGAAATTATATGGAGGGCCCTCTGTTTGTAATTGAATTCCTACATAAGGGCCTTGATTGGATTGTCTTGAAGGTTTGGACAGGATAACAGTGCCCTAATTTGGAGGTTCCCCCTTTATGCTTGCTTAAATGTAACATTGAGTCCTTGATCTCTATCCAGTTTACCATGGAGAAGGGTATCTATAGGTTTAGGGCAAGCCTGTTCTTGGCTCGATGTCTCTTTGATTGAATAGCTTGTCTAGAGTCACATGAATACCTGCAGCTATTTAAGTATTATTTCAAAAATCATTTTCAAAGTCTTTTTATATTCAGGAATGCAAAAGAGCCAGTGGGGATTGGGATGAAATGATGAGCACCAAATAAATCTTTTGATGTATCTTTTAATTTTGTTCTGCATTATTGGTTGCACATAGATATCATAGCATTTAGGATAATGATTTCAGGACAAATTTTTTATAGTTCTAGTACAAGGCTTTTGCCAGTTCTGTTAGGTGGATTCTTTGAAGCACAAAAACAAAGCACAATTACAGAAAATATTTCCATTGACTTCACTGCTTCAGGAAAATATTTTAAGGGAAAAATCTGTGGCAGCTTAAAAGACTTAGTGCACAGCACAAATAAAGCTCATGCATAATCCTTCATTGATTATCTCCTGTCAGTACCTATGACTCCTTATTGGATAAGCTTAACATGTTTTCTGTAAAATCCAGCATGGTTCCATGTATAAGGGAGTCAGATTCTTTAAGTAATAATCTGCATTGGTTTTAACTTTATGTCCAAATGAATCCGAAGGATTCCTTCAGTAAGCCTGTTTATTGTTGGAGATGTATTCAGTGATGAAATACAAGCTTTTTCTGTAAAGCTCCGTGCTTCAGTAAACTTTTTTGTATCATTCATAATTATTCTTGGTTTGTGTGAAGTACATATTTTACAAAGTTTGTGACTGGCATGCACAAATATTTATTACAAATGCTTATGTTTAGCATTTGTCAGTCGTGCACTTTGTGCTTGTGAATAACAGAATTCCTGCTTATTTTTTAGCAGTCTTTATCGATAAATTCTGCCCTTGTTGATAAGAGACTTATGTTTTAATAATCACTTGTACCAACTGGAAAGAAACATTGATGTCAATAGCTAAGATGAATACAGGGTGTAGTGCTTTCTAATTATGTAGTGTTTCATAACAGTATATTTTCTAATCATTACACTTTAGCGTCATGACTAGTTTTTCTGATGAAACAGGCATGATTTTTCTGCTTAATGCTTTTGAAAGTTGTCTAATTGTGACAGTTGAAGTATCTTCATTTTCTTCCTTGGTGAAATGTTTTGTTTCCTTTTACAAATTCATAATATTCTTCTTTAATTATCACCATACTAAAAATTTTTCTCCCCAGTTATGTCCAACCAAAACACATTTTGAGGTACTGCTGCCATTAATCCCTCATCTGCACGACTACGTATGTCAGGGAAGAAAACATCACCTCATTAAACACAGAAAATATGATCAAACTTCACATAAAATTTGCTCAACAAATCTGTCTTTCTTTTTCCCTCCCTCACAAACATCACAATGCACTCAGCCTGGCCTTGAGCATCCTGAACTATGGGTGCACCAGACCCCATCACCTGCCTAAAGGAGAAAACCACTTTATTTTGTCCATCACCAATGCCACAGGAATCCACCAGTAATGAATAAATTCTTTGAAGTACTGTTGCTGACCATCAGAGGTAATGTTTTCATATGTTTTAAGTTCTTACTGTTGCATGTTTTTCGCAGTGGTTCCACTAAACACAATTTTCAGTTGGTATAAATAAGTCATGATGCGTTCATTGTAAAATGTTGGTGCTGAAGCATATTTGAGGTCAAGCTAAAAGAAATTGAACTTCATCTTTATCTTCAAAGATGCAGTAGTGAAGATCCCATCTTGTGAAATTTATCTTGTTTTTGGGTCATAGAATAGCATGTATTTTAAAGAGCACTTTTTAAAAATTCTGTGCATCAGGTTGTGTTGGCATTTTATTAGCAGACACAGTAAAGTAACAGAATGGTATTTGAAAGACCTGTGTGATTCGTAAGTGTAGATTGATTAATGGTGTAATTCCATATTCATTTTTCTGAATTTTAGCTTGAATTCAATCATGACAGAACACTTTGCATTTCCCCTCTTCTAAAAAGTTGTGTAGAGTCAGAAATGACATTACTGAAATGGTAAAATGCTGGAAGTAGGCCTTAAGTATAAATTAGAAAATATAATTTGGATTCTGAAAATAGCCTCCGTGTTAGCAATATTTTTTAGAGGTGAGGAACATATGAAGACCAGTTAGCCTAACATCTGTGATTGAAACTGATTGATGTCTGTAATGGAGTATAGGGTAACTGATCACCTTAAAGATTTCAGTTAATCAGGGAGTCAGCATGGGGTCATAAGGATAAGTCATGCCTGACAAACCTCAGCTTTTTTCAGAGCTAACAAAGATGGGGACAGAGGTAAGTTAATGGATGTTGTTTATATGGACTTCAAGAAAGCTTTCAATAAAGTACACACCAGAAACTATTCACCAGAAAGATGAAACCCTGTGAAATCGTTGGCCAATTACTGAAATGACTAGGAAATTGAATGGCAAGCAACAGTCGGAATAATCAATAAGGATGCAGCTTGGCAGGACGTGACTAATGTTATCCTGCAGGGATCTGTGTTGGGGTCTCAATTATTCGCTATTGATTAAAGACTTGGATAATAGCATGACAGGTCAAATATCCTAATTTGCTGATGACAAAATTGGACAGCATTGTAGACAACGTTGATAGCTTAGAATTACAACAGGATATTGGTAGATTAAGTGAATGGGAGAAGCTGTGGCAAATTGAGTTTCATATACATAAGTGTGAGGTTATCCATTTTGAACCGAAGTAGATCAGGGTACGTTTTTTGAAAGAAGGCACAAAGTTAAATACACTGGATGATCAATGGGTTAAGCTGCGTAATTCTTTAAAATGCCATAACCATGAGTAGAAAGCAATCAAGAAGGCTAATGAAATGCTGGCTTCGTATTTCAAGGGCTGGAGTATAGAGGTGCAGTTGTTAATCTGCAGTTGTACAAAATCCTGGTTATAGTACTGAGAGCAGATCATGGCACCACACAATAGGAAGGATGTTTTGGTCCTGGAGGAAGTGTAGTGCAGGTTTAAAAGAATGATAGCTGTTCTTCAGGGATCATGTTAGGAGGAGAAATTAGACCTTTTTTCTGCAGAATTTAGAAGGTAAAGGGGGGTCTTATTGAGATTTTCAGGATAACCGAGAAAGAGAGGGTAGATAAAGATAAAATTATTTCCACTGGTTGAAGAATCTAGAACCAGGGGTCATCGCCTAAGAATTAGGGCCAGGCCATTCAACAGTGATGTTTGAAAGCACTTCTACACATAGTAGTGGAGGTTTGAAACTCTCCTCCTCAGTGGTTGATGCTAATTCAGTTGTTAAATTTAAATCTGAGATCTCTTTTTTTATTATTATTAGCAGGAATATCAAGTTATATGGGCCCAAATCAGGCATATGGAACTTGGCCACAGATCAGCCTTGATCATGCTGAATGGCCTACTCCTGTTCCTACGTACCTTGGTGCTTCCAAAATTTAAAGACAATATTTGATTAGGTACTTATACAAAAACATACCAAGACCATGTTAACAGCACCAAAATTGTTTGATACTCTGAGTAGAAGAACTATCTTTCCCATGCTGTGATGCAGGTGCAAGACCAGTTAACAACACCAGATTTGCTATGGCATGCAATACTAAACTTGTCTGTGCAGTTCTGTTAGGGGATTATATGCTTTTAAGTAATGAGCTATTGTAAATTAGAGATGGATGGGTGAAAACTGGAATTTCTCATAATAAAGCAGAGAACAATGCACCTTTTGAAGACCATTTCATGGTCAGGCAAAATGAGTTAACTTGAGGCTTAACCATCTTGACCTGATGAAGATATGTCATTGAATTAAGCTCGAGAAAGGGAATAAAACTGATTATTTTTGTATTAAACAATGTGGAGACATTACACAATTATGCTTTGTTAAAATACATTTCAAGGGAAAGGTATTGTCAAATATCAATTGAAGATCTTCATACTCGTTCATATCTGGTAATAAGTTGAGGGTATGACAAAGTTCAAAATGGATAGTGGGAAGTTGTAGGCACAGGGGATTGTAAACAGATTTTTCTACTTAATTTTGGCATTCTAAGTCAAAATTATGAGATCTCATTGCTGTGAGCATACTTTTTTGATGTTCTATTTCTGGATTACGTTTCATTTTTGTTTTTCAGTGGCCTTAATCCTTGAATAAGTGTTTCCCACCAACACTAACAAATCCCATGAATTGAAGACTTGTTATTGTGCAAAATGTAATGCACTAAATGAAACTGGTATTTTGCTATTTGACATTTGAAGGTTGTTTGACTTAGTCTTTCCTTGTGTAATTAGTTGTTGGATGGAGCAGAAGAGACTGATTAATTGATTGTGAGCTTGTCTATCACCCTCTGCCACACATTTCTCAGTGAAGAATAGTTTCTAACAGATTGGATCTTTGAAATGAAAATATTCCAGTGTTAATATCAAGCGCTTCCAGTCTTAAAACACTGTCAACATTATCCCAAACGTAAACTGAGATTGTGGCTGAGTGATATTGTCACTGGAATTAGAATCCAGACAAATGCATAAATTCAAGTCCCACCAGCACAGCTGGTAGAATAAAAAGATTGGAATTGAAAGCAACTCAAAGTAATGTTGCCATTAAAACTATTATCTGTTTTTGTAAAAAGATTCATCTTATTCACTAACATCCTTTTCAATGGAAGGAACTGTGCTGTCTTTACCTGGACTGGCCTATATGTGACTGCCTATTCATAGTAATTTGTCAATGGACTCATAACTGGCCTCAAAATGGCCGAGCAAGCCACTCAGTTCAAGGGTAAACATAATTGTCTCTACAGATTGTAAGCTTGCCCACTCAGGTAGCAGGTTTATTTTCAGACATTTTGTCACCATGCTAGGTAACAACATCAGTGAATCTCTGTTAAAGCTCTGGTGTTCTGTCCTGCTTTCTATTTGTGTGTCTTGATCTGTTAAGGTGGGTGATATCATTTCTAGTTCTTTTTCTCAGAGGTTGGTAAATGGGGTCCAAATCAGTATTTATTGATGGATTTCTAGTTGGAATGCCAGGCCTCTAGGAATTCCCATGCATCTCTCTGGTTATCTTGTCTTGGGATGGATGTTGTCCCAGTCGAAGTGGTGTCCTCCTTCATCTGTATGTAAGGATGCTTGTAATAGTGGGACATATCATTTGTTGATGAGTTAGTATTTGTGTATCCTGGTGGCTAGTTTTCTGCCTGTCTGTCCAGTATAGTGTTTGTTGCAGTGCTTGCAGAGTATTTTGTAAATGACATTAGTTTTTTGCTGGTTGTTAGTTCAGGGTCCTTTTGGGTTCATCAATAGCTACTCGTGTGTTGATAGGGTTATGGGCTACCATGATGCCAAGGGGTCGGAGTAGTCTGGTAATCATCTCCAAGATGTCTTTGTATGGTAGTGTGGCTAGAGTTTCTGGGTTTGTTGTTTTTAAGAATCAGCAGATTGTGTTTGTCAGGTTCTTCTTGAATATGCTGTATCAGTATTTTTCTTTCACAGTTCCTGGGTGCTGCAGTGTGTTGTGGCCAGCTTAAATCATGTCCTGATGCAGCTCCATTTTTCGCTGTTGGAATGATTGCTTCTGTAGTTAAGTATCTGGTCTGTGTGTGTTGCTTTCCTGTAGACACTAGCCTGCAGTTCTCCATTAACTGTTCATTCCACTGTGACATCTAGGAAGGGGACTTGTTGTTCTCTTTTGTGAAATTTATGCCAGTATGGATGTTGTTGATGCTGTTGTAGGTTTCCTCCTACTTTGTTCTGTTTTGTGATGACAAAGGTGTTATCCATGTAGCAGACCCAAAGTTTGGATTGAATCGTGGGGTGGGCTGTATGTTTGAGTCTCTGCATTACTGCTTCTGCTAAGAATCCTGATATTGGTGATCCCATAGGTATTCCGTTGATTTGTCTTTTGGTCTTGTCATTGGGTAGTGAGGCACAGATCTACTAGCATTTTGTTCTTGCTGATGACGTTGGTGGTGTTTTTGTCCTTGTTTCACCTATTAGCGTGGTCAGTGTTTCTTTGGCCAGGCTGATGTTAATTGATGTAAATAGGGCTGTTACGTCAAAAGAAACCATTATTTCATCCTCTTCTATCTTGGTGTCTTTGTTCAGGAATTCTTGGATGGAGTGGCATGAGGCATAAGTATTTCAGTTTTCGATGGAGTTCCTTTACTAGTCTGTGTGTCGTTATGCCAGGGAGTGAGACTATTGGTCTGAGGGGAGCCCCTAGGTTGTGCGCCTTGGGTAATCCAAAGTAGCGAGGTGTGTTGGATCCACTAGGTTTCATTTTTTAAGGATCTGCCTTGTTAATTTGTTGATTTATAAAGCTTCTTCAGTGTAGCTGTGATGCGATTTTCTAGCTTTGGAGTCAGCTCCATTGCTGCCTTTTGGTAAGTGTTCGTATCTGCGAGCAGTGAGTTTGCATTTTCAACATTATTGTGTTCTGTTTTGGAGTCGGTTATGTGCCCTTTGTCTGCAGGTAGGATTACAATATTTCTGCTTTTTTTTCTGAGTCCTAGGGCTTTCCTTTCCTGTGTGTCCTGTCCTATCCTTTACGAAACAGCCAGTAAAATGAATATAATTTACAAAATAGCACGCAAGGACTGTAACAAACATTACACTAGATAGGCAGGAAACTAGCCACCAGAATACATGACCCACTATCACTAGTTTCCTTACGTACAGATGAAGGAAGGACACTACTTTGACTGGGACAACACATCCATCCTTGGACAGGCTAAACAGAGGCTTGCACAGGGAGGTCTCTAGGAATCCCTAAAGACCTGGCATTTTTACTGGAACTCTATCAATAAACACATCGATTTGGACCTCATTTATAGACCTCTGAGAGAAAGAACTGGAAATGATATCACCCATCTTAACAGACCAAGACACAAATAGAAAGTGGGACGGAACACCAGAGCTTCACTGGAGGTTCACTGATGGTGTTACCTAGCATAGTGATGAAACGTCTGACAATAAACCTACCGGCTCAGCGCGCGTACCTCAACCTGAGTTACAAATCTTCTCAAGTGCAAATAATTGTCCCTTTTCGAGTCTGCTTTCTAGGAAAATGTTGGATTATAATCTTATGTTATATTTCAGTTCGTCACATGTCTGATTTTCACTGTAATCCAGTCCAGTGTCAGAACCTTATTCTATCAGTTTTACTTTTGATCTGTTCATTTGACCCTCAAGCCAAGAGCAGAAAGTCACCACAGAAATCTAAGCTGATAATATTTAGCTTTGCCACTTATTTCATTTATGTTGCATTATCTATCTACTAGCTTTGGCTCAATAACAGCATTACATCGGAGTTAGGTTATGAATTCAGAGATATGCACACACAATCTACATTGAGACTCCAGTACAGTGCTGAGGTGATACTGTATTGTCAGAAGTGCTGCTTTTGATCACTTTTTAAAGCGAGGCCTGGAATGATGTTTCAGACAGACGTCATTGATCCTTTAGACCCCTTTGAAAACAAAAGTAGAGACATTCTTCCTAGTTTCCTGGACAATATTATTGCTTCCATTAGCATCACAAAAATAGATTATTTTGTCTGGGAATTTGCTTGATACAAATATTACTTGTTGAGTTTCATAAATTCCAACAGTAACTTCAGTTTAGAAGTACTTATTTGTGTTGTGTTTTGGATGGCCATTAGCAATAGCAGCACGATATAAGTACAAGTTTTTCTGTTCTTCTTGCAGCAGCTGTACCTAAATTGCCATATTCTCACCAACCCTTGTGCTTTTGTTGCAGGGCACCAATGCCTCTGCTCTGGAGAAAGACATCGGTCCAGAGCAGTTCCCAATCAATGAACACTACTTTGGTTTGGTCAATGTAAGTTTTTTTCCACTTTATGAAGTAATAAATAAGAAGTTGTATTTAAGCTGGACATTAAGCAAAGTAGCTATTTCAAGGATGAATAATCTTGCCCATATGTTACTGTTCTTCCTTTTCTACTTCATTCGAGAGGAAAGAAGGTCTTAGGTTGTTGAAATTGATAGAAGTTGGTTTCATGAGAAAACAGGAGATTAAAGGGTAATTTTTATAGAGGTGTATAAAATAATGGAAAATTTAGAATGGAAGCAACTTTTCCCAAATAAAGGTGTCTGTACAAGAAAATATAAATAGAATATGAAATGAAATTTGGAAGCAAAGGCAGGAGAAACTTCTTTAAATAGAGCATGAGTTTGAGGAATTTGAATAAATAACTGAAAGCTAGGTTAAGTTGAAATTTGAAGAGATGGATTGCATAATGAAAAGGGAATATTTCTTATAGAATAAGGAATGCTACTTACATGGAGGAATAATACATATTGATAATTTTGCTTAGAAGTTGCAACACAAAACAAATTATAAAACACTGTGGTTGAAAAGTATAAGTGAAACATTCTGTTTTGGTTTTCTGAAATCTGGAGAAGATTTACGGATTTGCTTACTGCTTTGACTTTAATCAAGAAATTGTAATCAAACTTTTGGAAATGGTTTGGTTACACTAAAATGTCAGATAAACTGTAATTTACAGCCACAGTTTTAAGATCTTCGATGTACTGATAATCAGACTGTAATAAAACATTACAATGAAACAAAGAACTGTGGATGCAGGAAATCTGAAAGAAAGAAAAATAAAAATAACCAGAGAAACTCTGATCTGGCAGCAACTGTGGAGAGAAAGCACAGTTAGTGTTTTGGGTATGGTGACCCTTCTTTCTAACTAATGGTAGCTAGGAAAGGTGTTGCGTGTGCTGGAGGCAAAGGAGATGGGGGAAGAAAGGAGTATGTGGTAGATGGAAATGGAGCCCAAAGGGCGAGGGCAGGAGATGGTGGTGCAGACAAACTCATGAATAATAGTAAGCCAGGGAGAAAGAAAATGGCTAATATTGGTGAACATCAATCGGTGAAAACAGGTTGACTGTGATGAAAGCAGTTCCTGTCATGACAGGATGTGGGGGTGGGTAAAGGACATGGGACAAAGGTTTTTTAGGCCCTAAAATCATTGAACTCTGAGTCAGAATACATTCCTCTGATTCATGTGAATTAATGTCCATGATCTTTTTCTAAGTGTTTCTGAATTGTAACTTCTTTTCCACCTTTTCATAACTCTCCATGTACGTCTATGTATGTGTTGCAATAAAAAATCTTCTGGGTTCAAATGTTAAATCATCCTTTTCTTTTTAACCCTAAACAGTTTGTCGTGGGTCACTTTAAAAATTAGACTTCACAAACCAAGAGTTTGGGGGAGCACACCACAATCTACTTTTGAAAGAGAAAAGAAAAATAAGAAAAGGAAAAAATATTAAAATAATCTGTTATGGACAGCAGAGTAGAAACATAAAGAATTCAATTCACCTTCCCCTCTAGTCTGTGACACTAGATTTGAAAAGCTGTTAACAGTCTCCATGATCACATTGTGAAAGCACTTGAGATAATATGGCAACGTTCTGTATCATGTCATTTATTTTCCTCATGCTGATGGTCGAAACCAAACTCTTTACTGGTATGGGAGAGTCTGTATATTCTCCACTGAAGGTGTTCTTGGGAATGGAATGCTATTTTGGCATCATTAGTGTAGAATACTCTGAGAATTTCCGGTTTTAGACTTGTTGTTAACTTTTTTTTTAATCTTGGAAGTATTATGCATGAAATGCACATGAAGCATGCAGGTGCAGCAGGTAATCAGGCAGTCTAATGAATGGAATATTTGCCCTTTCTTCAAGGAGGTTGAAGTATGAGTAAGGAAGTCTTATTGCAAATTTACAATGTGCTGATGAGACCACATGGAGTACTGTGAACAATTTTGGTCTAAGGAAAGACATTGTTTCATTGGCATTTCAGAGAAGGTTCACTAGTATGATGCTCGAGATGGCGGGATTATTTTGAGGAGAAAGTGAGGACTGCAGATGCTGGAGATCAGAGCTGAAAATGTATCGCTAGAAAAGCACAGCAGGTCAGGCAGCATCCAAGGAGCAGGAGATTCGACGTTTCGGGCATGAGCCCTTCTTCAGGATTCTCCTGCTCCTTGGATGCTGCCTGACCTGCTGAGCTTTTCCAGCAACACATTTTCAGGATTATTTTATGAGCAAAGGTTAAACAGGTTGGGACTCTACTCATTGGAATTTAGAAAAATGAGAGGTGATATCATTGGAACACACAGGATTCTTCAAGAGCTTGACAGTACTAATGCTGAAATGGTGTTTCTTCTTCTTGGAGAGTTTAGGAACAGAGGGCATAGTCTTAGAATTAAGGAATGTCACTTTAAGATGAGGAATTTCTTTTCAAAAGGTGGGAGTCTTTGGAACTTGCCACAGCTGTGGCGCAGAATCCTTGAGTATATTTAAGGCTAAGGTAGATTCTTGATTAGAAGGGAATCTAGGTTATGGGAAAAGGACAGGAAAGTTGACCTGAGGAGTAACTGATCAACTGTTGAATGGTGGAGCAGGTTTGAGGGGCTGAACTCTTGTTGCTGTTTCTTGTGGTCTTCATTCAGCTAAGCAGCAATGAAATGATGTAAACCTTAAGAATTGTGTTCAACTGCAATCTGTAACCACCTGGCTCAGCATATCTCCACTTGATTCCTTGGTTTGATATTAAATAAGTCCTGATTTATTGAAGACTGTAGGTGGCCAATACAGCAACATGCGCACCTAAAAATGAGATGTCATTTGGTGAAACTGAAGTGCTTTCATGTCAAACAGAGGAGACAGTATGTGATAGTACTAAACAATCCACAACAAATGGATCAGATACAGGTCTGTAAATCAGCTGCATTCAGTTGTGAATGGTGGTGGACAACTAAACCAGAATAGGTTGGAGCTGTTTTCCCTGGAGCATTGGAGGTTAAGGAGTGACCTTACCGAAGTTTATAAAGTCACGAGGGTCAAGGATAGGTAAGTAGACAAGGTCTTTTCCCTGAGAAGGGGGAATCAAGAAGTAGAGGCATAGTTCAAAATCACACAACACCAGGGTATAGTCCAACAGGTCTATTTGGAAGTTCTAGTTTTTGGAGTACTGCTCCTTCATCAGGTGGTTGTGGAGTATAAGATCGTAAGATACAGAATTTGTAGTAAAAGTTTAGAGTGTGATGTAACTGAAATGATATATAGAAAAAGACCCTGGATTGTTTGTTAAGTCTCTCATCTTTTAGAGTGAGCATGTTGGATTCAGTTCTTCCATATGTAAATCGCAGAACATTTAAAAGTTACATTCTCAAGTGTGCTTGAACAATTGGTGTCATGTCGGCCCAGATAATGCATTTAAGATGTGAGCGCCCTCGGATGCTGCCTGACCTGCTGTGTTTTTCCAGCACCACTCTAATCTAGACTCTGATTTCCAGCATTTGCGTTCCTTGTTTTTACCTGTGAGACTGTCTATGCTGCAATGTTCAGACTGATTCTAATCTAAAAAAGGGATATATGGAATCTTACATGAATTCATGCAGTTTTTGAGCAAAATGAAATGTAATTGTGCAAGTACAAATTCACCCCAGAAACTTGTGTGTGTGTGTGTGGGGTGGGGGGCAGTTATGTGTGTCTGCGAGAAAGTGTATGAGTGTAAAGGGGTATAAGTCTGAGACAGGGTGGGAGTGCATGTATGAGCATCAGAGAGAGTGAGTGAGTGTGGGTTTAGTGCAGTGGGGTCACCTGTCGCATGTCATGAACCCAAGGTCCCAGTTGAGCCCAACCACATGGGTACCTTGGCTATCAGCCTCTATTTGGCCACTTTGCGTGGTTGCCTGTCCCGAAGTCTGCCTTGGAACATGGTCACCCGAAGGTCCGAGGTCAAATGTCCGGACCACTGAAGTGTCCTCCGAATGGGAGGGACTACTGTTTGTTGATTGTTGTGTGGTGCCCATTCATCCGTTGCTGTAGCTTCTGCTTGGTCTCGCCAATGTACCATGCCTCAGGCTATCCTTGCCTGCAGTGGATGAGATGGACAACGTTGGCTGACGCGCGTGAGTACCGGCCATGTACGTGGTGGAAGGTGTCCCCAGTGTAATGGTGATATCTGTGTTGACACTCTGACATGTGTTGCAGCGTCTACTGTGACAAAGTTGTACAGTGTTGTCCTGAAAGCTGGGCAGTTGGCTACAAACAATGATCTGTTTGAGGTTTGGTGGTGGTTTACAGGCGAGAAGTGGAGGCGTGGGAAGGTCTTGGCGATGTGCCCATCCTCATTGATAATATGATGCAGGCTGCAAAGAACATGGCGTACTTCTTTGGCTCCTTGGACGTACTGGACAACAAACAGTACCCTGTATGGCAGCGAGAAATCGTAATGACCTCAGGAGACAGACACGAGTTGCAACTGACAGAGTGTCCTTCGTTGTCCAGTACTTCCTAGGAGTTGAAAACTACACCATGTTCTTAACAGCCTGCAACACATTATCAATGAGGATGAGCACCTCGCCATGACCTTCCCCAGGCTCCACTTCTTGCCGCCTTAAAAAAAAAACCCACCAAACCTCAAACAGATCATTGTAGCAAAATGCCCAGCTTTCAGGGCCACACCATACAACCTTGTCACGACAGACACTGCAAGACTTGTCAGTGTCGACACGGATACCACCATTACACGTGGGGCACCTCCCACCGTGTGTGTGACAGGTACTCCTGCAACTCAACCAACGTCTCATGCGCCTCTATCTCATCCACTGCAGGCAAGGATGCCCTGAGGCATGGTACATTGGCAAGACCAAGCAGAGGCTATGGTAACAGATGAATGGGTACCACACAACAATCAACAGAAAGGAGTGGTCTCTCCCAGTTGGAGGACACTTCAGCCATCCAGGACATTCGACTTCGGGCCTTCGGGTGACTGTGCTCCAAGGCAGACTTCAGGACAGGCAGCCAAGCAGAGCCTGATAGCCAAGTTTGGTACTCTTGGAGGTGGCCTCAACTGGGACCTTGGGTTCACGTCATACTACAGACACAGACGTGCATGCACATAGACAGACAGACACGCAGCCGCGCATGGAGATCCTTTCTCACATAAGCTCTCTGTCATACATTCACACGTACATTCCCACCCTCTCACAGACTTAAACCCCTTTATATACATACATACACACACACACACACACACACACACACACACACACACACACGATGTGTATGCCCGCACAAGTTTTTGGGATGAATTTGTACTTCCAGAATTACATTTTACTTTGCTCAAAAACTGCATGAATCCATGTAAAATTCTGTAAATCCCTTTTTTAGATGAGAATCAGTCTGAACACTGTGCCACAGGGCAGCTCACACCTTAAATGCATTATCTGGGCTGACATGAGACCAATTGTTAAAGTTCACTTGAGAATGTCACTTTATAAAAATTCTGCAATTTACATATGAAAAAACTGAAACCAACATACTCATACTAAAAGATGAGAGATTTAACAAACAATCCAGGTCTTTTTCAATATATAATTTCAGATACATCACATTGTAAACTTTTGCTACAAAGTCAGTGTCTTGCATTCTTGTACTTCACAACCACCTGAAGGAGCAGCGCTCCAAAAGCTAGTGCTTCCAAATAAACCTGTTGGATTATAGCCTGGTGTTGTGATTTTTAACTATGGATACCCCAGTCCAACACCAGCATCTCCAAATCATGGAGGGTGTAGGTTTGGAGTGAGAGGGTAAAAATGTTTAAAAGGGATTTACGGGGCAACTTTTTTACGCAGAGGGTGGTGTGTGTATTGAATGAGCTGCGTACAACTGGAGGCTGGTACAATTACAGCATTTAAAAGGAATCTGAATGTGTATGTGAATAGGGAGGGTTTAGAGGAATATGGGCCAAGTGCTGGCAAATGGAACTAGATTAGGTTAAGACATTTTGGTCAGTATGGATGGATTGGACCAAAGGGTCTGTTTCTGTGCTGTATGTCTCTATGACTCTATCCTCAGCAATGCAGTGTTGGGGAAGATAGAGAGTGAGAGATCACAATACTCCTCTAACAGTGTTACATCAATCACCCATCTGACCCTGTTCACTGGTCTGGAGCGTCAGTTTTCAGCTAATTTGATTCATTCCATATGACATGAAGGAAGCGCTGAATGCATTTCAGAAATAGTATTGATGATTTTTGCTTCAGAACTAGCCACATCCTGAGTGGAGTTAGCAATGGAAATGGCTCAAGTGGAAAATGGCTCAAGTGCGACCTGTATTCAAAAAAAGTACCCAAAGTAGCTAATTTCTGCTCCATTAGATCATCATCAGAGAGAGAGTGTTATGAACCCAGATGGTTGTTACTGGGCAGGTCAGATTCTCGGCTGAAATTTGGCTTGACAGATTTTTTTTCTTTTTGATTTTAATGAGGTGGTCTTTCACCGAAATGCAAATATGCAGTGCTTCAGGTTTTCTGGATAGTCTTGGCCTTTTTTAACTGGAGTGAAAGATTAAAACGGACCTAAAGGACAACTTTTTTTACACCGAGAATAGTTTGTATGTTGAATGGACCACTAGAGGAAGCGGTAGATACAGGTACAGTTATAACATTTAAAAGACATTTGGATGTGTGCATGAATAGGAAAGCTTTAAAGGGTTATGGACTAAATGGAGGCAAATGGATCTAGCTTAGTTTGGGAAACCTGGTTGACATGGACCAACTGGACCAAAGGGTCTGTTTCCATTCTAATAAAGCAGAAATTTCTTACACAATAGAAATGAGAAAATTAAGCCAAACTATTTGCATAGAATATAATTTTAAAAATTTCTAAACACACTGAAACATATGCTCCCATTGATCCCACAATTTTTTCAGTAGTCACCAGAGAGAATTCCCTTCTCTTATATCTATAAGGTTTAATTTAACTATGGCTTAAATTCCTCCTACTTAAGAATCTGCGAGCTCCTGGAGCAACTCAGCTTAGCTTTAAAGAGCTCCTTCAGGGATATAACTAAATGCTCTAGTCTGGAACTTTGAAACTTAGCTGCTGTTTAGTAACCATTCTGAATCATCTCTTTTTTTTTGTCAGGAGCAAATGTTTTCACATTCGACTTCAGCTACACTTCTACAAAACTGCCAAAGTGAAATGCAAAACCTTTCTCCAAACTATAGATGTTTTGCCTAATCACTAGGAACAAATATCAATATCAGACTTCATAAGCTCAAAGCCTAATGCACAACTCTTTACTTGTTCGCTCGTTAAAAACTCTCCCAATGTAAATAAATTCCCATTAGCTTCCATCTCCAATTGTTTTGTAAATAGAAGTACTTACAAATTAATCATTAAACCCCTTCAGAGACACAAACCAAATCTCTCATACCACCAGCTCCTATTCAAGGTGTAAAATAAATGCTGTTGAAATTATGTTTAACTATCACACCTTAACTAAAAACATCAATAACTTGTTTAATGATGCTTAATTTTGGTTGCACCAGGGATAGTCAATTCCTGACCTTGTTATAGCCTTTTTTAATGTAGAGAAAAGAACTGAAGTGTAAAGGTGAATTGAGTGTGATTCTCTTGACATGAAGCTAGAGTTTAACTGAGTGTGGCATAGAGAAGCTATGCTGAAACGGGAGTCATTGGAAATCTGGGGAAACTCTCTCTGGATTGGTGTCATACTTAGCACAAAAGGTTGTGCTTGTTGGAGGTCAATCATTTCAGTCCAAGGGCATCACTGCTAGAATTCCTTGGAGTGGTGTCCCAGGTCTGACCATCTTTTGCTAATCAAGAGATTCTTTTCGCTACATAAGATAAGTGGGAGTGTTCATCCTATTCTCTCAGTACCTCCACTACTAAAGCAATACCTATTTATATGCAGTAAGACTGAACAATACAGAGGTCTGTGCTGATATGTGGCATGATTGTTACTTGCCATGCAAGTAGTCGAGTAGCATCACCAGAGAAAGGATCTAACAATGTTCCTGTGGCATTACTATTGCTGAGTCTCCCATAATTGGAATCTTGCAAGTTACCAATGAGCAGAAACTGAACTGGGCCAATCGGATAAATACTGTAGCTGCAAGAGCAGGTCAAAGGTTGTGAATTTGGCAAACAAGCCAGCTGATGGCCCAAATGTTCTTCCTTCGACTCCAAGGTACAATTTTCGATTGTGAATATTCTCTACTTGCATAGATGAACAATACTTGAGCTTGACACAGTACAGATCAAAGCAACATGTTTCATTGAGAGCTCTGAAAAGTTGATGAGTCTGAACGTTGACTCTGCTTTCTCTGCGCAGATACTGCCAAACTTGATTTTTTTTTTCCAATAATTTCTGTTTTTGCTTCATTAGCATCCTATAAAAGCCTTAAACAAAAGAACCCAAAGGGCAGCTCAAAGAAGGATCACTGAACCTGAAAAGTTTATCTCTGCTTTCTCTCCACAGTCAGACCTGATGAATGTTTCCAGCAACCTCTGGTTTGGCCCTTAAAAGCATTCACCAGTGATGCTTAGTGCACAGTCCTATTACTATTTGCAAGAAGCCCCACAGGAACTTGCCTAACTACTTCGGCAATATTCAAACCTACTGTTTTTATCATATAGAAGAACAAGGGCAGTAGGTACATGAGACAACCATTAACTGTGAACTCCCTTCCAAATCATTGCTGGGTCAAAATCCTAGAACTCTTCTCAAAGTACAGCTTGGGTTGTTCCTATACCCTAAGGACTACAGTTCAAGAAGGTAGCTCACCATCGCCTTCTCAAAGGTGACAAAGGATAATCAGCAAATGTTGGCCTAGCCAGTGATGTGCATGTCCTGTGAAATATTTCAAGAAAACCTCCTTCAAATATGTTTGAAGCTTAAATTTCCAAATGTCACCATGAGGAAATGCAGTAGCGCACCTGCCAATGGAGAGGATGTTTATTAATGTGGAGAGGCTTGCACCCTCTAAGGGTTGCGACCCATGATTTGGGAACCCCTAACCTCATCAATAATAAGACTAAATGAAATAATTAGAGTTTTTAAGAGTTCTAACTTTCCTTCAAAGTGTATTTACTACTTGGTAATTCATCTTTTCTCAATCTTCTTAAAGATCTCCTTAGTCATCCTACGTAATTAAGGATTTGGAAGAACTACAAACTTGAGCTGTATTTTCATTTTGCTTTTTAAAGTAAATTTATAGAATGGTGTACATTTCATACTGTAGGATGATATGAGGGATCTAAAGGTTTTGTCACTTTGTTTAGTTCTGATTAATCCTGTCAAGAACAGCGTTGCTGTTTACCCTGAAACACACTGGATTGTTGGCACTGGTTGCTATGAATTACATCTGAAGGAGAAATTCCCTTCATAGACCAGTTTTATTTTAGTCAATTCAGTTTTCTCAATGATACAAAATAAAAAGCACCAAGTGAAGAACTGGTGCAGATAATACCTTAAGACATAGGAGCAGAAATTAGGCCACTCAGCCCATCAAGTCTGCTCTGCCATTCAGACATAGCTGATGAGTTTCTCAACTCCATTCTCCTGCTTTTCTCCCTGTAAACCTTGATACTCAAAAACTTATCAATCGCAAATTTAATTATAGTCAATGACCTGACCGCCACAACTTTTATGTGGCAATTATTTCCATAGATTCACTGCTCTCTGGCTGAACAAGTTTTTCCTTATTTCTGTTCTGACAGGTCTGCCCTTTACCCTAAGGCTGTGCCCTCTGGTCCTAGTCTCTTCCACCAATGGAAACATCTTCCCTGCATACACAATGTCCAGGTCATTCATTATTTTGTTAGGTTTCAACTAAATTCCGCCCTCATCCTTCTAACTCCAAGTATAGATCCAGAGTTCTCAAATGGTTATCATACATTTAAGCTGTTCATTCCTGGGGCCATTCTAGTGAATCTCCAGCGCCAGTACATTCTCCCTGAGATATGGATCACAAAACTACACACGTTACTCCAAATGTGGCCTGACTAGAGCCTTTTAGAGCCTTAGAAGTACATCCCTGCGTTTATATTCAAGTCATAGGTCTGTTTCCATGCTGTACATCTCTATCGGTCCAACCCGTCAATGCCGACCAGATATCCCAACCCAATCTAGTCCCATGTTCCTCTGGCAGCTCATTCCATACTTGTACCACTCTCTGTGAGAAGGTTGCCCCACAGATCTCTTTTATATCTTTCTCCTCTCATCCTAAACCTATGCCCTCTTGTTCTGGACTCCCAGGCCCCAGGGAAAAGACCTTGTCTATTTACCCTATCCATGCCCCTCATAATTTTGTAAACCTCTATAAGGTCACCCCTCAGTCTCTGACGCTCCAGGGAAAAACCGCCCCAGCCTGTTCAGCCTCTCCCTATAGCTCAAATCCTCCAACCCTGGCAGCATCCTTTGTAAATCTTTTCTGAACGCTTTCAAATTTCCAATAAGAAAGAGACCAGAATTACATGCAATATTCCAGCAGTAGCCTAACCAATGTCCTGTACACTCGCAACATGACCTCCCAATTTCTGTACTCAATACTTTGACCAATAAAAGAAAGCATACCAAACGTCGTCTTCACTATCCTATCTACCTGCGACTCCATTTTCAAGGAGCTATGAACCTGCGCTCCAAGGTCTCTTTGTTCAGCAACACTCCCTAGGACCTTACCATTAAATGTATAAGTCATGCTAAGATTTGCTTTCCCAAAATGCAGCACCTCGCATTTATCTGAATTAAACTCCATCTGCCACTTCTCAGTCCATTGGCCCATCTGATCAAGATCCTGTTGTAATCTGAGTCCTGTTGAAATGAATACCCTTATTGTATTTACCTTCCTTACTACTCACTCCACCTGCAAGTTTAGCTTGAGACAATCCTGAAATAGAGCTCCCAAGTCTCTTTGCACTTCAGACTTCTGGATTTTCTCCCCATTTAGAAAATAAAGATGTGACACAATGTGATTTGAAATTTAGATGTGATGTGCCTTTGATGTAAAAAGGATCAGAGATTATGGGGCTAAAGCAGGAACAGGATACTGAATTGGATGATAAACTATGATCATAATTGAATGGTGAAGCAGGAACAAAGGATCAAATGGCCTGCTCTTGTTCCTTTTTTCTGTTTCTATGATTTCGAGGATAGTAATGTCATTGAGTGTCAGGTGAGATTGAATATGTTCTTCTGGAGTTACTCCACACTTAGGCAAAGGCAGATCAGGGAGGTAAATGTGTGACTTGAGGATCAGTGTAGAAGGGAGCAGTTTAGATTTTTGGGGCATTGGGATCACTTTTTGGAAAGGAGAAAACTGTTCAGAAGAGAGAGGCTTCATCGAAGCAGAAAAGTAACTAATCTCCTGGCTGACAGAGTAAATGGTGCAGTGGGGTAAATTTAAACTTATGAAGTTGGGTGGGGGTGGGTTGATTAATGGCCTAGTTTTGGAAGTACCAGAGAAGATGACGATTTGGAGAATGGAAGTGAGCGAAGGCTTGAGTGTTGTCAGTATACAGAGAAATGCCCAACTTTCAATGGGCAAGAAAGAGTGTAGGCAGGATTAAATTATATGTCTGTAATTGCATGGAGTACAGTGTACAAAATTGGAGAACTGGAAGCATAAATTATTATAGCAACATAGGACATAGTAGTATTGACAGAAATGTGTGCAGAACAGCACTGAATACTCAAATTTTAATGGAAATGAGGTTGGTAAAAAGGAAGGGGCTGTGGCAGTCTTGGTCAAAGATCATATCATTGCCCTTACATGAGATGCAGTTCCTGAATTAGAATCTATATGGTTGGAGGTGAGAAACAGGAAAGGAGCGGTTAGCTTGTTGCATGTTTATTGTAGACTTCTAAGTAGGAGGAAGCAGAAGAGAGCATTTGTTGGCAGATTACAGAAATCTGCAGGACAATTAGGGTTGTGATAGTTGGTGATTTTAATTACCAAAGGGTAAAATGTGGGGCACGAAAGGGGAGAAATTCCTGCGATGTGTGCCGGAGTGTGTTCTGGAACTTTATAATTCCAGTCATACCATAGAGGGAGCTGGACCTGGTCCTAGGAAATAAGGCAGGCCAAATGGAGAATGTCAGAGTGGAGGACCATTTGGAAAACCGCAATCCTCACGTTGTAAGGTTCAATTTTAAACTGGAAACGGATAAAAATCAGTAAATGATTAAAATCCTAGACTGGAAAATGGCAGATTTGAGGGGTCTCAAATTTGAATAGTGTTCATTGTGGAAACACATTTTAGTAGATAAACAGTGAATGAAAAATGGGAGAATTTCAAATAGGTTGCAAGCTAGGTACATAGCCACGAGATCGAAGTATGGGATATGCAAAGCTAGAATACCCTGAATGACTAAGGATCTTGATGAGAAAATAAGGAAGATAAAATAGGTGTATGTTGCATGCCAGAATAATAATAGCAATACAAATCAGGAAGAATATCTCCAATGCAGGAGAGGCTAAAGCTGGAATAACGAAGGCCAAAAGAAAGCATGAGCAAAGGATGGCAGGCTCCATTAAAACAAATAGTAAAATATTCTTCAAACATATTATTAGTAAAGGAAAGAATGGGGCCCATAAGTAACAAGCAGGGTAAGCTGCTCACTGAAGCAAAACATATGTCACAGGTACCAAATGAATGTTTTACTTCTGTCTTTACCAAATTAGAAGTTGGTGACAATGGCCCAGTTGAAAATGTGGGCATTGAGCAATTGAGGAATAATGTCTAATAAAGGTGAGCTGCTAAAAAAGCTGGCAGACCCCAGTTAGAGAAGTTGCCAGACCTGAATATGATGCATTCTAGATTGCTGAGAAAGGTGAGGGAGCAAATTGACAGATCCAAGGAAAGGTGTGAGAAATTGGGCTTCTCCTCGGAACAGAGAAGATTAAGAGATGACTTTTTGAGGCATTGAAAATTATGAACAATTTTGACCGGTAAAGAATATTTTGTTTTCACTAGTTATGTCATGTCAGTAACTAGACGTCACAATTTCAAGTGAATTAGAAGTGAGATGAGATTCTTCTTTGAGATAGAATGTGGGCAAATGTGAGGCTATACGTTTTAGTAGGAAAAGTAGAGAGGTGAACTATTTTCTAACTGGGGAAAGACCTCGGATATCTGAAGCGCACAGGGCATAAAGAGAATGCTGAACTAGGAAGGAAAAATGCAATGTTGCCACTCATTTCAAGAGGGCTAGAATGCAAGAGCAGAAATGTACTACTGAGGCTGTATAAAATCCTGGTCAAACAGCATTTGGAAAATTGGAGTTTTGGCCCCCATATCTAAGGAAGGATGGAGGAATTCCACAAGAGGTTTCCAAGAATGAAGCCAGGAGTGAAGGGCTTGTCACGTGAGGAACAATTGAAGACTCTCTCAATAGAGTTTACAAGGATGGGAGAGAGGGATTTCATTGCAACTTACTAAATAGTGAGGTGCCTGAATACAATGGACATGGAGAAGATGCCTCCATTAGTAGGAGAGATTAGGACTTGAGGGCACAACCTCAGAGTGAAGGGGTGGCCCTTGATAATTTAATCAAGGAGGAATTTCTTCAGCCAGAGGGTGATGACTGGAGGGAATTCCTTGCCACAGAGGGCTGTAGAGGCCAAGTTATTCAGTGTATTTAAGACAGAGATAGATTAGATTCTTGATCAGTAAGGGGATCAAGTGTAATAAGAACAAAGCTGGAAAATGAGGTTTGAGAAACACATCAGCCATGATCAGATGGTGGAGCAGACTCGATCGGTCATGGCCTAATTCGGCATCTTATGGTCTGTTTTGTGATTTTATGGTCATTGCTTGGCATTTGTGTTACTTGCCCCTTGCCAACCCAAATCTGAATATTGTCCAGATCTTATTGCCTTTGGACACTGACTTCTTTGATATCTGAGGAGTCATGAATTATGCTTAATACTTTACAATCAGTGAACTTCATTATTTCTGTCTTAATGGCAGAGGGATAGTGGTTGATGAAATGGCTGAAGATGGTTAGGCCAAAGACACTACCTTGACAAACTCCTGCAGGAATATCCTAGAACTGAGATGATTTGTCACCAACAACCAGAACTATTCCCTTATCCTATGTAACCGGAGTGACTCCAATCAATGTCGGATTACCTATCAAACTCACATTGACTGCAATTTTGCTAGGGCACTTTGATGCCACTCTCGCTCAAATGTGTCCTTGATGTCGAGGGCAGTTATTCTCACCTTGTCTGTAGAATTCAGGTCTTCTGCCAATGTTTAAATCAATGTTGTAATGAGGTCAAGTGTATTTCTGAAGACTGTTGTAGTGATTGAGTGCACTGCAAAAAAAAAATCATTGCCATAAGCTTGGGGGACAGTTTGTGCAAACCTGCATCATTGTGAGCTCAGATTTACTGGCTGCAGAAAAACTTGAATTATTTTACAGTATGAGTTTCACTCTTAAGGAGTGTAGTGGATTCTCCAAAGAGGGTTTTTGGAGGTCAGGTGCACGGTTCTCTGAAAGTGGAGTCACAGGTAGACAGGGCAATGAAGAAGGCTTTTGGCACACTGGTCTTCATCAGTCTATACAAGTTGCGAAGTTTTATATTGCAGTTGTTCAGGATATTGGTGAGGTCACACCTAGGAGTATTGTTTAGTTTTTGGTCACCTAGCTATCGAAAGGTTGGTATTAAAGTGAAAAGAGTGCAGAAGAAATTTATAAGGATGTTGCCACAACTGTAGGGACCAAGTTGTTGGGAGAACTTGGACAAGCTAGGACATTTTTCTTTAGAGTGCAAGAGATTGAGGGGGCATTTTATAGAAGGATGTAAGATCATAAGAGGCACGGATAGGCTGAATGCATTCAATCTTTTTCCCAAGATTGTGGAATCAAGGATGAGAGGGCATCATTTTAAGGTAAGTGGGGAAAGAATAAAAGGGAACCTGACTTGTAACCTTTTTACACAGAAGGTGATGCGCACGTAGAATGAGCTGCCAGCAGAAGTAGTTGAGGCAGGTAAATTAACAACATTTTAAAAAGAATTTGGACAAATGCATGGATAGGAAAAGTTTTTAGAAGGGTATGGGCTAAGTACCCAAAGCCAAGGAAGTGGGGTTAGCATGGACCAGTTTGGGCCAAAAAGCCGGTCTCTGTGAGTGACTCTATGACTCTCTCAGGACTGTGTCAGCTGTTTTGAGACATTAAAACATTTCTGAAAGATTTTGGGACTGATTTTCAAATTCTACTGTCTGGCTGTTGATGATTCAACCAACGTAAGAAATAATGGCATGGTGGTTGGCATTGTGAAGGTCGTGTTTCCATGCTGTATGCTTTTATGTTCTTAGGTATAGACCAACTAGCGATCTTTACATGGAATCACAGCATATTTGGAAATGTGAGGAAGTTTGCTTTCTTTAGCAGCAATGCATGATACAAAAAGGATGAGGATTTCAGAAGTGCATGGAATTCTGTTATTATTTGAAAAATTAAGTGGTCATTCTTGGAGCTCCAACAATGTAAAGGTCTCAGATGGGGTTAACTGTTCTAGTCAGTTACGAAATGAATTGCCTCAACCTTGATCAGAGTTATTTTATTGTTCAAGGTTTGTGCGAAGATTTGTAGCTCGGGTGCTCGTTGTTGTGGTTCTGTTCACCGAGCTGGAAGTTTTTGTTGCAAACGTTTCGTCCCCTGGCTAGGCGACATCATCAGTGCTTTGGAGCCTCCTGTGAAGCGCTTCTTTGATGTTTCTTCCGGTATTTATAGTGGTCTGTCCTTGCCGCTTCCGGGTGTCAGTTTCAGCTGTCCGCTGTGCTGGTTGGTATATTGGGTCCAGGTCGATGTGTTTGTTGATGGAGTTTGTGGATGAATGCCATGCCTCTAGGAATTCCCTGGCTGTTCTCTGTCTGGCTTGCCCTATGATAGTAGTGTTTTCCCAGTCGAATTCATGTTGCTTGTTGTCTGCGTGTGTGGCTACGAGGGATAGCTGGTCGTGTCGTTTCATGGCTAGTTGATGTTCATTCCCATTCCTAGACGTGATAGTACAGAGAACACCAAACGGAGAATTCACCACAAGGGTACACAGGAAAACAACACACACAGACCAAGTCCTAAACTATGAAAGTAACCACCCCAACACACACAAACGAAGCTGCATCAGGACACTATTCAAAAGGGCCACAACACACTGCAGTACACCAGAACTGCAAAAAGAGGAAGAGGAACACCTATACAAGGTATTCGCCAAAAACGGATACCCGTGCAACTTTATCAACAGATGCCTAAGAGACAGACCACGGAACGAGGACATGCCACAACCCAAAGGACTAGCCACACTACCATACATCAGGAGCATTTCAGAACTGACAGCCAGACTACTGCGACCCTTAGGACTCAACGGCACACAAACCAACAGCCACGCTCAGACAACAACTCACTAGAACAAAGGATCCGATACCCAACATGAGCAAAACTAATGTAGTTTACAAAATACCACGCAAGGACTGCACAAAACACTATATAGGACAAACAGGAAGACCGCTAACAATCCGCATACATGAACATCAACTAGCCACGAAACGACACGACCAGCTATCCCTAGTAGCCACACGTGCAAACAACAAGCAACATGAATTCGACTGGGAAAACACTACTATCATAGGGCAAGCCAGACAGAGAACAGCCAGGGAATTCCTAGAGGCATGGCATTCATCCACAAACTCCATCAACAAACACATCGACCTGGACCCAATATACCAACCAGCACAGCGGACAGCTGAAACTGACACCCGGAAGCGGCAAGGACAGACCACTATAAATACCGGAAGAAACATCAAAGAAGCGCTTTGCAGGAGGCTCCAAAGCACTGATGATGTCGCCTAGCCAGGGGACGAAATGTTTGCAACAAAAAGTTATTTTATTGTGTCACTGCTTTACTTATCAACATAATTTGTGTGCATACCTAAAGTCAAAAGGAACGTCAAGTATTAACTTTTAAGAAAGCAAAGCACCCAATTTGAAAGAGACCTTGAATTTGAGTTTGATTGATTGATTGATTGGCTATTGTGAAGTGAGCTGGCTCACCTGAGGATGTAAGCTGATGCAGTTTTATGAACTGAGGAATGAAGTGAAAATGTTCATCGGGTGGCCTATGACTGAACTGAGTGAGCACATTTGACTGACTTTTCATGGTCAACATCACGTTTTACCTGTTTGAGCTCAATGTCAAATTGCAAGCACCTAACCAGTTTGTTTATTCTTTCAAATGTGAAATAATTTGAATCCAAATTAATACTTTGACAAATGTAGCAAAAGAGGAATGCAATGTATTTTTCTACCCTTCAGAGTCAAAACCTTGTAATATCAGGAGCGCATGCCAGACTGTACAAACTTACTTCAGAAATTTTGCATGCAATTTGAAGACGGAAAAATGAAAGAACTGGAATTAAATGTTTTTGCCCCAGCACTCAATATTGCAGCTGCTAATATATCTGAAAACCTTCACTGTGGCTTTGTAGTTTTGCACCTTGAAGTTGAACTACATGTAGGTCAAATACTGTAACCTGCCTCTGCTGGAGTTCTGTAGACTTGATGTAGTTGCTACTGACTTTCTAAACTTGGCGAGACATGCTGAGTATTGCATCACTATTCTAAGTTCTATTTAAAACTTTCCCTGCGAAAGAACCGTTTGCATACCAGGTTAACATATGAGAATTTGAAACAACAGTTGTGAGTAGCAGAATCTTTGCTAGCAGGCATAGGAAGGCTAACTCAGGCAAAGAAACCTCAGCCAACACATTAAAACAGCGGGTGAGCTAAATGTTTAGTTTTCTCAAGCAAATTGAACTTTTTAATTGTACAGTCCTTGATTATTTCTATCTTTTGAGCTGATCAGTTGATTTTTTTGTCAGATAGCACCGTTCTTTGCAATGTAGTAGGTACTGTAGTCTGTAGTGTTTAATCCTATAAAACAAGGGGAGTTGGGGCTGGACCCATAATTGAAACCAGCTGGATATTGCTTTGAGGATACCCGTTCAAATCCCATTATAACAGTTGGTAAGTTTAAATTTAGATAATGAAAATCTGGAATTGAAAACTTGTTTCAGAAATGGTGGCCACATTGTAAAAAAACCCCTTTTGGGATAGGAAATTTGTCATGCTTACCAGGACTGACGAACACACAAACTCCTGCTTCCTTTAATCTGGTTGATCCTTACTGCAATCCAAAATGTTTTTAGGAAGCGTTTTATTACTAAGGCACTTGTGGATGGGCAGCAAATGCTGGCGGCCTTGCTAGGAATGCATGCATCCCATGGAACAAAGAAATAAATTAGCCAGTTGATATTTTGAATGCATGAGACCTGTGGTATTTTGGTGCCATGTTGAAAGATGACTCTTACACCAGAATACTTGTAATACAGTAAATAATAGATTTAGCTTTTTGTCTGAATGAAGATTAAATTTCCATGTACTGGATCACTTTCCATTTACTCTTCCAAATTACGTTTGAAAATATCAGTAATACTGAGCAGGTCATGTAACACTGTTCAAGGTTGAATGATGGCTTTTCCAAAATGTTAGAAACTTAATGGATGCTAAAAGGCATAGAAAAGAAAGAAGGGGAAAGTTTGACAGGCAAGGAAGGCAGGAAACATTTCAATAGCAAAGGAGCAAAGGTATAAGGCAAAAGCAGATGGTCGTGAGATAAATGAAGAAACAAAAGTTGGATCCAGAGTAAATTCAAAAAAATACTCCAATCACAATCGAATACTGTCTGAAGAGGGGTCCAGTCTTCAGATTTCTGGCATATGCAGTTATTCGTTTTTGTACATTACCTCAGTGTTTTATTTGTTGGTTTAAGAATAAAATAATCAGAAATGTTACAAGTTCAGTAAATGTAATTTGCAAGTATTTTGCTCTGAAAGGTAGTAAAGAATGCTTCCTTGCAGCTTTTTTTTGTTGTAATACATTATCAGAGCCATATTCATTTTATGATCATTGTTCAGATTGTCCAGTGATTCGTAATAACAGATAGTATTTGTAATTGATTATTTTTGGTCAAGAAGATTTCTTTACAAGTTCTGTACAAGATAATTTTGGTTAGCTGTGACCTCAAAGCAATGAATGTTGAAATGAAAACTTATGGCTTCCAACTGAAGTATGTTATGAAATGTACTTGTGTTGATAATTTGTGGGATTCTTGATCACCTTTTTAAGCAAATATTTGACTGAAAAATTAATATTATTTGAGGAATATTATTGCTCTGCAACGGTCTTAACAAATTATCTAAATGCCCTCTGTCTTTTACTGTGCTAGTTTGGGAACACCTGCTATTGTAACTCTGTGCTGCAAGCCCTCTACTTCTGCCGACCATTTAGAGAAAATGTACTTGCATACAAAGCACAACAGAAGAAGAAGGAAAATCTGTTGACTTGTTTGGCAGACCTGTTCCATAGCATTGCCACCCAGAAGAAAAAAGTTGGTGTGATTCCTCCCAAGAAATTCATATCTAGGCTACGTAAAGAGAATGGTGAGTAATGCAGTGGGATGATTATTCATTTTCTGAACATTTTATTGTTGCAAATTTGTTTTGTTTTCTGACTCAAATTAATCCATCTTTCAAAGTTTTTAAGAAACACATTGATTATAGTAAGGCGTTTGACAAGGTTCCCCATGGGAGACTGGTTAGCAAGGTTAGATCTCACGGAATACAGGGGGAACTAGCCATTTGGATACAGAACTGGCTCCAAGGTAGAAGACAGAGGGTGGTGGTGGAGTGTTGTTTTTCAGACCGGAGGCCTGTGACCAATGGAGTGCCACAAGGATCGGTGCTGGGTCCTCTACTTTGTCATTTACATAAATGATTTTGATGCGAGCATAAGAGGTACAGTTAGTAAGTTTGCAGATGACACCAAAATTGGAGGTGTAGTGGACAGGGAAGAAGGTTACCTCAGATTACAACAGAATCTTAATCAGATGGGCCATTGGGCCGAGAAGTGGCAGATGGAGTTTAATTCAATTAAGTGTGAGGTGCTGCATTTTGGGAAAGCAAATCTTAGCAGGACTTACACACTTAATGGTAAGGTCCTAGAGAGTATTGCTGAACAAAGAGCCCTTGGAGTGCAGGTTCATAACTCCTTGAAAGTGGAGTCACAGGTAGATAAGAGAGTGAAAAAGGCGTTTGGTATGCTTTCCTTTATTGGTCAGAGTATGGAGTACAGGAGTTGGGAGTCATGTTGCGGCTGTACAGGACATTGGTTAGGCCACAGTTGGAATATCGTGTGCAATTCTGGTCTCCTTCCTATTGGAAAGACGTGAAACTTGAAAGAGTTCAGAAAAGATTTACAAGGATGTTGCCAGGGTTGGAGAATTAGAGCTATAGGGAGAGGTTGAGTAGGCTAGGGCTGCTTTCCCTGGAGCATCGGAGGCTGAGGGGTGACCTTACAGAGGTTTATTAAATCATGAGGGCATGAATACGATAAATAGACAAGATCTTTTCCCATGGGGCGGGGAGTCCAGAACTAGAGGGCATAGGTTTAGGGTGAGAGGGGAAAGATATAAAAGAGACCCAAGGGGCAACTTTTTCACACAGAGGGTGGTACGTGTATGGAATGAGCTGCCAGAGGAAGTGGTGGAATCTGGTACAATTGCATCATTCAAACGGCATTTGGATGGGTATATGAACAGGAAGGGTTTGGAGGGATATGGGCCGGATGCTGGCAGGTGGGACTAGATTGGGTTGGGATATCTGGTCGGCATGGATGGGTTGGACCGATAGGTCTGTTTCCATGCTGTACATCTCTATGACTCTATGATTAATTAACACTGCAGGTATTCATGTATGAATTTTAGCCTATTCCAAGAAAATCCTGTAGGTTTTTGAGTTTATATTTACATAACAGTTGTTTTTGTGTTGGACAGGAAGATGATGCATATTAAAAGGAATATTCTGCACAATATTAAAGATAATTATGTTATTCATTTTTCACTCTTGAGCAAAACATATTGCTACATATCCCATTGGAAATAAATCTGATAACAGAGCAAATTTCAAGAGAAGACCATAAGATCCAGGAGCAGAAATTAGGCCATATGGCCCGGTGAGTCTGCTCCGCCATTCAATCATGGCTGACAGGTTTCTCGACCACATTTTCCCACTTTTCTTTTCCCCGTAACCTTTGATCCCCTGGCAATCAAGAACCGATCTATCTCTTTTTTTAAATATACTCAATGACCTGGCCTCCACAGCTATCTGTGACGATGAATTCCTCCGATTCACCACACTCTGGCTGAAGACGTTTCTCCTTCTCTACATTCTAAAGGGTATTCCCTTTAAGGCTGTGCCCCAGGGTTGTCGTCTCTCCTGCCAATGGAAAGATCTTCCCAACTCCCACTCTATCTGAGTCGTTCAGTATTCTGAAAGTTTCAGTCAGATTCCACCCCCCCCCCCCCGAAACTCCCAATTTGTCGTCCCAGATTCTTCAAACATTCATTATGTTTTTGGCATCCTGACTCAGTTTGTGTCCAGTTTTATGACTCATTAGTGTTATGCTGGATTACTTTAAGCTAAGTAACAAAGGCATGAGCAATTTCTGCTGCATATATCAATTATGATAACTTGACAAAAGAAACAAAAACTGAAATGAGCTTTGTAATTGATACTGCCTGGGATGGAACAGTTTAGCTATGAAGAGAGTGTGAGTAAGCTTGGGTTGTTTTCTTTAGAGCAGTGAAGGATGTGCGGGGACCTGATTTGTCGTGTACAAGTTTGAGGAGCATGCACAGGGTGGATAGAAAGCAACTGTGTCCCTGAAAGGTAAAGGGCATGATTTTGTAATGAAAGGCAGGAAGTTTCAAGGGGATTTGAAGAATTTAGTTCTTATCCAGTAAATGGTGGGAATTTAGAATGTGCTGTTTGGAAGTGTAGTTGAGGTGCGAAAGTTCTTTTAAAAGGTAAGAAAAATGTGAATGCGGGTAATCCAAAAAACACATTGTTGAAAAAATTCAGCATGTCTAGCATCTACGAAGACAAAGTGGAGTAAATGTTTCAGGCCCTGTGACCGTTCAGAACTGAATGTAGCGAGGAAAAGGTTGATATATATGCTGAAGTTGGGATGTCAAGAGAAATAAACAATAGGTGGGAGGTGGAGCCAAGAAAGAGAGAACAGCAATTGAGCAGTCAAAGGAATGGGATCGCGAATGTGGTGCTGGAAAAACAGCAGTTCAGGCAGCATCCAAGGAGTAGGAGAATCGACCTTTCAAGCATAAGCCCCATATCAGGAATGGCTTTCCAGCATCGCAAACTCGAGTCTGATCTCCAGCATCTACAGTCCTCACTTTTAGCTAGACCAAGCAATCGATAAAAGTCAGCCTGAGAGTATCAATAGTTGCTCAAGGAGACCATTATTAGCTTACAATGCATTGTTTATTACAGCAGCCCATGTGATGACAAGGCCTGGTGTGTAGTTGTGGGGGTAATGACATGAGAGAAGGTGCTCAGGCCCAAACATGATGAACTTGATATTGAGTCCAGAAGGCTGCAGGGTCCCCAAGCAGAAAATGAGACGCTGCACTTCCAGTTGAAGTGGCAAACAATGGGGAGCCCAGGGTCAAGTTTGTGGACAGAATGTAGACATTCTGCTAAAGGGTCACCCTAGCTCATAATTCGCCTCCCCAGTGTAGGGATGGCCATTTTGTAAGCAGTGAATATTAGATTGAGTGTAGTATGGGTAGATTGCTTCTTCCTTTGGATAGTGAGGAAGTAATCAGGCCAGTGTTGTACCTTCTGCAATTGGGAAGGTGCTATGGGGAGGCAGTGGGAGTGGAGGAGTGGACCAGGATTCCCCGAGTGAACAGTTCCTGCGGAAGGCTGACGAGAGGGGAATAGAGGTGTGGTGGAAATGGCTGCCAATAATCCTTTGGGGTCCCTGGTCCTCACTTACCATCCCACCAGCATTCGCATCCAATCAGTGTTGTGGGAGGGAAGAGATGGGATGAGGGCAGAAGGTTGGGAGGTGGGTTAGACACGACTGAGAGCCCGATCAACCACGATGGTGAGGGAATCCTCTGTTGAGGAAAAAGGCAGATACTCGGTGGCCCCCTTGTAGAAGTTGACATCAGAACAGATACAATGGAGAAAGAGAAACTGGAAGAATAGAATGGAGTTTTTACAGGAAGCAGGGTGTGAGGATGTATAGTCCAGGTGACTGGGAATTAGTGTTTTTATCATGTACATTGGTGGCCAGTCTGACTCCAGAAATGGATATCGAGGGAGGACTCAGAAATCAACTGACCAGGTAAAGGTGAGAGCAAGGTCGAAATTGGAAGTGAAATTGATAAATGTTTTCAATTCCTTACGAGAGATGGAAGCAGCACCAATGATGTCATTGGTGTCCTGAAGAAAGAATTGTGTGGAAGCCGAAGTAGGACGAGAACAAAAAATGTTCCAACTACCCTACCAAAAGGCAAACCTGAGGCGCAGTCTGAGGCGAACATGACCATGAATTCCTTTTGCCTGCCAATTCAACACATTGTGTTTCCTGGCCAACACCTCTGCCTTGGGCCTGCTGTTGTCTCCAGTGAAGCTCAGTGCAAGTTGGAAGGACATCATCTCATTTTCTGCTTGGGATCCCTGCAGCCTTCAGTATTCAATATTGAGTTGAATCATCTTTGGGCCTGAGCACCTTCTCCAATGTCCTTACCACAACCCAACCTTGTCATCACATGGGCTACTAACACAAACAACCCATTTTCTGCCACTAATGGTCCCCACTAGCAGTTACTAATTTTCCTAAGCTGCCATTTCTTTGCGCAATTGCTGTTCTCTTTCGCTGGAGTCCATCTCTACCTATCGTTTATTTTCTGCAGGCACAAGCTGACAATCAGTACTGAAGAACGGTCACTGGATACAAACAATTATCTCTGCTTTGGTTCCACAGAGGCTGCCAGACCTGAGTTTTTCCAGCAGTTTCTGTTTTTGTCCCTTTTGACAAGTATTTGGCAAGCACATAAAATGTTATAGCATTCCCGGCTATGGGCCAAGTGCTGGAAAGTGGGCGTAGTGTAGATTTTTGGTGCAGACTCAACATTGGTAATATTCCTTTCCTTTTTGTCTTGCATTTTCTGCTGGTATTTCAGCGTTGCAGAAAATAGGTAATGACTATCTGCCCCATAGTAAGCTGCTCCCTGGACCAATATTGATTCCTCAGTTCCTTGCGTTTTGTATCAGTATATTGTTGTAGTAAGTGATCATAGGAACATTAGCTTCTCACTTTTGAAGGAGAGATAATGAACGTGTAGTGTTGCGATGCTGTTGCTTAGAAAAGGTAATTTTGTCCTTGGTTTTTGTCAAGAGACGTCGTAAAGGCAGAGGTGTCAAAGTGTCTAGTTTGATTTAGCTGAAACAGTCGCAAGATGCTTAAGTCCAAGGAAATATTCCAAGCTTCAGACGATTCTTGACTGATTTCTCACTCTGAAATCTCTTTGGAATTTGTTCCCACCTGTCTGTAAGAACCTGTGTTTGAACTTACCTTTTTTGTTACAGGATTGGAACACCTTAGTTAAGTTGCTGTATTGGGTCGGTTAAGTTTTCCAATAGTTAAGTTATTCTATGTTTTCTTTTGTTGGTGTTTCAACAAATTCTGTTTTACTTAGAGCCAAGTGGTTTGACCAGCTGCATCACATCTGGAGTATCCACTATGGTCTAGGCTACCTACTTAAAATATTTTGAGGGGCTCTGGCTTAGTTCATAACAGTAGCCTTGCCATTATCAATGTGTTGGCAGCACAATGACCCCTCCAAACAAACGACTCTGTCATTATGCTATTGCATTTTCCAAAAATAACCAAGTGCCATTGTACAGATGTTAACTTGATACTGCTAATGGTCTCAAGTCTAGCATACAAAAAATATTAATAACTCCAAAAGACTGAAGCAAATGTATTGAGCTAGCTTTGTGAAAAATATACAGATTGATTTATAAATCACTTTAACCTTGGTGGATCAGTTACTGCTAGAATAGATAATGTAGACCTGATTCTTAAGACTCAATCTATTATATGTTCCTGTTCTTTAACATGTAATACTTCTCACTCAATTGTTGGGAGAAGATTTCATTATTATTAGAAAATTTAAATGTACTTTACATTGCTGGTATTAGATTACTTAGAGTGGAAACAGGCCCTTCGGCACAACAAGTCCATACTGACCTGCCGAAGCGCAATCAACCCAGACCCATTCACCCCTTCACCTAACACTACGGGCAATTTAGCATGGCCGATTCACCTAACCCGCACATTTTTGGACTGTGGGAGGAAACCGGAGCACATGGAGGAAACCCACGCAGACACTGGGAGAATGTGCAAATTCCACACAGTTAGTCGCTTGAGGTGAGAATTGAACCCGGGTCTCTGGCGCTGTGAGGCAACAGTGCTAACCACTGTGCCACCCACTATGTGCTAGTATGTGAAGTCAGATCTTTTATATGGTATGAGGGGGGGAAGGTCATGTGAAGAGTTCCTTACTGCTGTACTGTAATGGTACCATCATTTATTCTAAACTATAAGCCCTTTAAACGTTAGTCCATATTTATTTTTCTTTTAATCATAGACTTGTTTGATAACTACATGCAACAAGATGCACATGAGTTTCTGAACTACCTGTTGAACACCATCGCTGACATCTTGCAGGAGGAGAAGAAGCAAGAGAAACAGAATGGGAAATTGAAGAATGGAAATGCAAATGAAATAGAGGAGAACAGTAAGCCTGAACCAACCTGGGTGCATGACATCTTTCAAGGAACACTCACTAATGAGACACGATGCCTGAACTGTGAAACGGTAGGTAAATTTATTTTTTACATCACTTTGCAGTGTCATATTGGCTATTTCTCAATACTCCTTCATTCCATGTTGTGGAAGAGGGAGGAGAGAGGTTTTTTTTTGTTGTTTGCATTATTTGTCTCCACCCTGTCTATATCTTCCTGTGTATTAATTGTAATCATTTGGTAGTACGGAGCTTGAGTAAACCTGGAAAAAGAAAATAGTGAGTTGACCATTCAGCCCATTGACCCCACACTACATTTCAACACAATCATGATTGACCCTCTATCTCAGTGCCATATTCTTACTTTATCTGATGACATCTTTAGCTTCTAGAAATCATCTCCTTCATGAACATATGCAGTGAATTGACTTGCATAGCCTTCTGTAGTTGAGAAGTCCACAGGGCTTCATCACCCTCTGTGAGTAAAGATATTTCTCCCTGCCTTGGTTCAAAATGGCCTGCTGGGGCCATGACCCCTTATTCTGGATCCTGTGGTTCGTAAAAATCATCTGTGCATCGAGTCTCTCCAACTTTTGTCAGAACTTTGTTTCAAATTCCTTTTCATTCTTCCAAACTTGAGTGAATGCAGGCCCAGTTGAACCAACCTCTCCTCCTATGACCAACCTGCTGACCCAGGAGTTGGTCTGATGAATCTGTTTGGCATAGAGAGAATGCAATATTTATTTCTCTCGGATAAGGAGACCAAAACTGTGCACACCACTCCAGGAATGGCCTCAACAAAACGCTATACAGATGTTATAAGACTCTTGTACTCACACTTCTTGCAATAAAGACTAACATACCATTTGCCTTCCTAACTGTTTAACTGTTGCTTTACCTGTATGCTTGCTTTCATTTGTACAGGAACATAAGGACCCTTTGTACATTAACCCTCCTCTACAGCACAAGTCTCCGCAATGATACTGGCCATCTTTCTGTTGCGGTGCAAACCATCCATCTTTCCCATAACTGGTCCTGATGTCTTAAGGATTGGAACCCCTCCCTCCTACACCATTTCTCCCATTGTGTATTATTAAGAACTAGGAGCAGGAGTAAGCAATTGAGCCTCTTTGGCCTGCACTGTCATCTAATTAGATAATTGCTGATTTCAGTTTCAGCTCCACTTTCCTGCATGCTCCCTATATCCCTTTAACCAATTACTAACTAAAATCACTGTATCTCCTTCTCAAATTTATTCAGTGTCCTGGCATCCACTACACTGAGGGGTAATGAATTCCACAGATGTATGGTTGTTTGAGAGAATTCCTTCTCATCTTAGTTTTAGGCTAAGGCTTTAGCATTTGAAACAATGACCTCTTGTTCTGGATTGCCCATAAAGGAAACGTCAGATTTACGTCCATTTCGTCAATCACCTTCAGCACCATGTATACCTGCATTAGATCTCCACTTATTCTTTGAAGTATAGGCCAAGCTGCTCAATCTCTCTTCATAAAACAAGCCTTTTATCTCTGGATTTAATCTAGTGAATCTTCTCTGAACAGCCTTCAATGGAGTTGTATACTTCCTCAAGTAATAGGACCAAAGCTGTACATTCCCAACTTTTATGCTCTATTTGTTCAGCAATAAATCCCAAAATCCATTTGCCCTCCTTGTTACATGCTGTGCTGTCATACTAAATTTTCTGTGACTCGTGCACAAGAATGCTCAGATCCTTCTGCATTGAAGTATTTTAAAGTTTCTTTCTATTTAAATAATAAGTTGCCTTGTCATTCTTCCAATCAAAATAGATAACCTCTCATTTATTAACATTAAACTCTGTCTGCCATATTTTGGTGCATTTATCTAACCTAACCATATCCATTTGATAACTTCATATTTCTTCATTGAAACTTACTTTCCTATCTATTTTAGTGTCATTTGCAAAATGTGTCTTTAGTACATTCTATCCTTTCATCCAAGTAATAGTTATACACCACAGAAACAGGTCCAACTTGTCCATGCTGACCAGATTTCCTAAACTAAATGAGTCCCAATTGCCTGCATTTGGCCCATGTCCTTGTAATTCTTTCCTTTCCATGTACCTATTTAAATGTCTTCTAAATGTTAGAATTGTACCCACTTCCTCTGGTAGCGTGTTCAATATAGACACTACCCTATGTGTGAAAAAGTTGCACCTCAGGACCCTTTAGGTTTTGGGGAAAGACCTTGGCTATTCACCTTATCTGTACCCCTAGTGATTTTATAAACCTCCATAAGGTCAACCCTCCGTGTCCTATGCTCCAGAGAAAGAAGTCCCTGCTTATACAGCCTCTCCTTATAACTCAAACCTTCAAGTCTTGCGAAAATCTTTTCTCTTTTGCAACCTTTCCAGTTTAATAGCATCCTTCCAATAGCAGGGCAACCAGAATTGTACACAGTACTCCAAGCGTGGCCGTACTAGTGTCTTGTACAGCCTGGTTTTATAGAGGGTCAATCGTGTTTGACTAATTTGCCTGCGTTTTTGAAGATGTAACAAGCCACTGATGTAGACTGTAAATAGTTAATGCCTGAGGACCAAACCTTGTGTACCCCACTAATTACAGCTTACCATCCAGAAACAAGCATTCATACTGACTTCCTGCTTTCTGGTGGTTAGTTAGTCCTCTGTCTCAGCTAATGTATGACTTCTAATTCCATGTGATCTTGCCTTGTTTATTAACCTTTCATGTGACAGCTTTCCAAATGCTTCCTGGAAAACCAGATATTGTTGACAGGGCCTCCATTATCCACTCTGCTTATTACTACTACTTCAAAGAACTCTGACAAATTAGTCAAACACAATTTACCTTTCGTAAAACCATGCACATTCTGATGGATTGAGTTTTGACTTTTCAGATGTCCCATTATGACTTTCTTAATGCATTCTAACAGTTTCCCAACTTGTATATTCTGTTCTACTGTCACAAGCATGAAACAGTGCTAGTAATCCTGAGATTATGAACTTTTAAGATCCTCCTTTTCAATTTATGCTCTTACTCCCTAAATTCTGCTTTTAGAACCTGATCACTTTTTAAAAACATTTTTATTAATTAATACCAGTATGTACCATGACCACTTCTCCCCCTTCAGAATGTCCTGCAGCTACACTAAGCCATTCTTAACCCTAGCATGAGGAGCCCAATGTACTACTGTACATTGAAATAATCCCTGAAATCCTATCTAAGCACACTGTCTGAGGCCAAGTCATCATTCTTGAGAGTGGTGCCCAAAATCTTACACTATACTCTAGCTATGATTTAATCAGCTCATTGTAAAGTTTTGCATGACTTCCTTGTTTTTGTATTGTACACCTAAACTGCCAAATTCATTTTGATATCATTTTACTTTACACCTGCATAATTTCACAGGTTAGCAGCAAAGATGAAGATTTTCTTGATCTTTCAGTTGACGTCGAGCAGAACACATCAATTACACATTGCCTGAGGTAAATAGTGATCAGATTGGTATCTGAAGAATTGTGTACATAAAATTTGTTTTCTTTTACACCAAAAATTATCACTCAAATTGAACTTGCAGTAGCAGGCTTTTTATAAGTTGGGATGGGGCGGGTGCAATTCTCCCTTGTTTGGTTTTACAAGTAGGCTAGACTAATATGAAATTCAAATTTCCCATTCTGAAAAGGATACCCCTGTTTGACTCTGGTTGGTTCCACTTTTTCTTGTATTTAATTTCTTTGCTGTAGGTGAATGTTCGCTTTCCTATGAAATAATATATGACCTCAAGTGTGGAGCAAGTTGGGATAGCAAGTTTCAGAGTATATAATTCCTATTTCTAAGGTATTCATGGTAATGGACTTCCTTGTGTTCTACTGATCTCTTCTAATGAAGGATACTAACCATTCTGATAATGCTGATACTTGAGACTGTAAGCTATTAAATAAGATTGCTGAAAAGGAATTGTGAACAATGAATAAAACAGATTGGCTAAGTCTCAAAACTCCAATTTAACTGATGATAGTAAGCTTTGAATTGTAGTTTTGCCTTTTTGACTGTATATAGGTACAATAAAATTGCATTAGTGAACAAGGAAAAGAGTTGCATAGATCTGCACGATTTTTCAGGTAGCTCCACCTGCAAAATTATTAATGTAAAAAATTGTGAAGTTATCTTTAACACTCCTCCATTTTCTGCCCCTTAATTGGTAATTATTTGTTCAATTAAAGGCCCAGTTGACAGGGTAGAAATGTTGAATTTTCTGTCCAGAACTTAATTATGACAGGCAGTAATATGGCAAGGGTTCAGGAATACCACCACCCTGCTTAATTACATGCCCTTCCCATTGTTATTTATGGAACAGAAGGAGGCTGTTCAGCTCATTAAGTCCATGTTGGCTGCCATGCCCCCCCATCCAACTCACTCACCACTCTTCTGATACCATATGCAAGCTCCCACATACCCTTTTGTACAAGTGTATGTACAAATATTTGCCATAGAAAGACCTGTATAGTCCTCCTTGTTTACAAGGACAGAACATTCCTGGTTGCTCACCTTCCATCCTACCAACCTTCGCATAAACCAAATCATCCGCTGACATTTCCGCCACCTCCAAAAAGACCCCACCACCAGGGATATATTTCTCTCCCCACCCTTTTCTGCCTTCTGCAAAGACCGTTCCCTCCAAGACTACCTGGTCAGGCCCACGCCCCCCCAACAACCCACCCTCCCATCCTGACACCTTCCCCTGCCTCCGCAGGAACTGTAAAACCTGCGTGCACACCTCCTCCCTCACCTCTATCCAAGGCCCTAAAGGAGCCTTCCACATCCATCAAAGTTTTACCTGCACACTCACTAATATCACTTATTGTATCCGTTGTTCCCGATGCGGTCTCCTCTATATTGGGGAGACTGGGCGCCTCCTTAGGGAACATCTCCGGGACACCCGCACCAATCAACCACACTGCCCCGTGGCCCAACATTTCAGCTTCCCCCTCCCACTCTGCTGAGGACATGGAGGTGCTGGGCCTCCTTCACCGTCGCTCCCTCACCAGACACCTGGAGGAAGAAAGCCTCATCTTCCGCCTCGGAACACTTCAACCCCAGGGCATCAATGTGGACTTCAACAGTTTCCTCATTTCCCCTTCCTCCTCGACACCCCCCCCCCCCCCACCAGTTCCAAACTTCCGGCTCAGCACTATCCCCATGACTTGTCCGGATGTACCCTACCTGCCTATCTTCTTTTCCACCTATCCACCCCACCCTCTCCTCCCTGACCTATCACCTTCATCCCCTCCCCTACTCACCTATTGTACGCTATGCTACTTTCTCCCCACCCCAACCCTCCTCTAGCTTATCTCTCCATGCTTCAGGCTCTCTGCCTTTATTCCTGATGAAGGACTTTTGCCCGAAATGTCGATTTCGCTGCTCGTTGGATGCTGCTTGAACTGCTGTGCTCTTCCAGCACCACTGATCCAGAATACTTCCTTCAAATGCCTACCCAGTTTTCTTTTGAAATTATTGTTCCTGCTTCCAGAATCCTCGTGGTTGAAAACTTCTGATATATTTTCAGCAATTTTTTGTTTTTATTTCTGTTGTTCAATATCGGCAGTATTGTTGTAAAATTTTCACAGAAATAGAATTGTACACGTGTTTGATTGTTTCTCTCTCTTTTCCTTTCCCTACATCCTGCTGAAAATGTATTCTAGATACAGTGAGATGAGGCTGGGACTTAATAATAGAATGGATACATTTTTATTTTTCTGTTCCTTCAAATCTCCATAGAAAAATGCTTGACTTGCAGTTGATGTCTTTACTTGGCCCTATTAGATTTTTGTGAAAGGTCTGTTCTGTTTCATGCTTATGAATCCTGTTTCCAGCCTCTTAATGCCACCTGTACAATTTGCAGTATTCTCTCTGGCTGCAAGAACAGTTCAGATAGACCCACACTAAACTCTGACTCCTTCTACTCCCACTCTTTTCTTTCCCAGCTGATTTGTACTTTGTGCCTTCAGGTGTTAATCAAATTCTCTTTTGAAAGCCACACTGAATTTGCATCTCAAATTAACACTGAATTAACTCTCAAGCTGCGCATTCCAGATCCTAACACTCATTATATGAATTTTTTCTCCTCATCTCTTCATTGGTTCTTTTGTCACTTGCTTTATATCTGTCTTTTAGTTCTCTGCCTTCAACCAATTTTAGTTTTGTTTCTACTCTTTCCAGACCATGCATGATCAAATTTCCACTCAGCATTCTCTTGTCTAAGGAGGCCAATTCTTGTTTCTCTGATTTATCCATATAATTCAAGTCCCTCCTCAATAAAATGATCTCATACTGTTTTACTGCACTGTCTCTAAAGCCTTCACGTCCTTCCCGAAGCGTGGTGCTGAATCACTGTTCCATAAAAGTTGTTATAACACTATTTGTAGGACAAGGGTGTTGCTGGTCAGGCAAGCATTTATTGGTTATTCCTAGTTGCCCTCAAGAAGGTCATTGTGAACTTCCTTCTTGAACCACTGCAGTCCATGTGTGAAGGCACTGTGTCTGTATTTGTGCCTCAGTGTGGTAACTTGCCATCTTTTTAAAAATAAAGCTATTTTCTGATCTTTCATTTCAAATTCTAAATGTAGTTTTCAGATTTTTCAATTTCTTCTGCTGCTGTTGTTTGAATCCTCTGGTATAATCTTCTTTTCTTTGAAAATACAGTTAATTATTATGATTTCTTCAGTGTTTTATTAACATTACTGCACTGTACATAATATTTTTATAACTTTGATTTGTAGAGATTTCAGCAACACAGAAACACTGTGCAGTGAACACAAGTACTATTGTGAAACATGTTGCAGTAAACAGGAAGCTCAGAAAAGGTGAGCATATAGAGCAGGTGTAATTTTGCATTGTAACTCTGACTTTCTTGAGATAACATATTCCTTTAATAAGAATTTCTTTTGTTCTGTGGATGGTTTAAAAAGTGATTCAAAAGACAGAACTGCCAAACAAACTAATTTGCTCAGTTTTACTTAATCAATGCCAGGTATTGATTAGAACAATTGGAAGTATAAACATACTTTGTTTGTTGGTAATGCAAAACCACATCAACTGAAATCAAGAAAACCTGCATTTTCATTTAGTGTTATCACAGACTCTGCATAAAATTGATCACTTGGAAGTGCAATGGTTTTTGTGAATGTTACTTTTAAATTTCAATTTTTACAGTTTTTTTTTATTCATTGATCATCCACTGAAACTGGATTCAAAATTTCTTGTTTTCTGCACCGTAATCATCCACTTTTGTTTGATATGTGAAATTAGTTGTTCATACTTTTAGCCACTAAATTAAATTGTTATCTTGATTTAATGGCTTTAAAAGACCATTGGAAGACAACTAGTATGTTTACATTTTATTGTCTAAATCTTCACATACTAATATTGTCTTTCTTCAACAGAATGTGTGTAAAGAAGCTACCCATGATCCTCGCATTACACTTGAAGCGATTCAAATATATGGAACAATTACATCGATACACAAAACTCTCTTATCGAGTAGTGTTTCCTCTGGAGTTGAGACTGTTTAATACATCAGGCGATGCTATCAATTTGGACCGCATGTACGATCTGGTTGCTGTTGTTGTTCACTGTGGCAGGTTCGTTTTAGGAAAGGTTTTTGACTAACTGCACCTGAGCCAGTTCTTAGAACAACTTTACTCCTGTGAAATAAGGGGAATGGATTTCACTTTTCACTACGGAATAATATAACGTCCTGCTTACCAACTGCATCTTGGTTAGATTTGCGAGTATGTTCATGCAGCTGATGCTACTTCCATGCTGAAAATCATGGTCTCCGAGCCTTGCATAAAGCTCTGTGTCTCAGTGCCAGACTCTTCTGTGCTCCTTGGCAGGCTTCCTAATGCAACAAATGTATCACTGTCACACTTGTCACTATTCTTCTGCATTATGTCCCACTAAAGTCCTCATCTGAGTCTGAACCGGAAGTCTCTCCAGTGACATGACACCTGTATTATGCTTACTTTCTGCCCTGGCTTAGTACTGTTGTGCCAGTCATCTCAATAAGGCAGATCCTATTTTTAATGTATTCTCTTAGACACACGCATGGTCAGTAACAGAACTGGTAGCGGTGAATGTGAAACTAAGTGAATGTACAGTTGACTTCATTATCTTGTTGGTTTTCTGCAATGCCTGGTCAGGTTGTAGTACTTGGGGATCAGAGAGGAAGACGGTTATAGTCGGGAGTGGGGATAGTCAGAGGTGTGTGGTATCACCATCTTGCCAACGGAATATAGGAACAGTAGCTGGTCATTCAGCCCATCAAACTATCCTGCTATTCGCAACCATGGCTGGTCATCATCTCAAAGCTATTTTTCAAAACACTCACCACATCCTATAATGTCATACATTTACAGAAATCAATGAGTTTCTGTCTTGAATGTGCTGAATGTTGACCTTCTGCAGCTCTGTAGGGTAGAGAATGCTAAAGATTCAGCACCTGTAAACGAAGCAATCTCTTCTCCTCATAGTCTTGAATGGCCTATTCCTTTTTCTGAAATTATGTCCCTGTTTCAAACGTAACCAGCCCTTTCTACATCCACCTTGTCATGTCCTGTCACAATTTTTGTATGTTTCAAGAGATACCTCCCATTCTTCAAAACTCTAGAGAATACAGACCCAGTGTCTTCAATCTCTTCTCAAAAAATAATCCCACTATCTCCAAGATTAATCTGGTGAATTTTTTTTGCACTCCCTCTACAGCAAGTATACCTTTCCTTAGAGAAAGAGACCAAAACTATACAATATATTCTCGATGAGATCTCAAGGGTTTAAAATAAACCTCTTTCCTTCTGTACACAAATCTTTCTTGCTTGCTGTGCCTCCTCACCAGCTTTTAGTGGATGTTGGACAAGAGCACTTAGATTCTCTTGGACACTTGCTCTCACCTCTCCCACTTAGAAAATGTTTTGTGTTTTGTTTTCTACCAAAGTGGCTAATTTCACACTTATTTACATTTATATTCCATCTACCATGTTCTAGTCTATTAACTTTGCCTGTCCAAATCCTTTTGAAGCCCCCTTCCAACCTCAAAGCTTGCATTCCACCTAGTTTGGTGCTACCAGATTTGGGAGTGTGAGAAATGGTCTCCGCATCTAAATTATTTGAATAGATTGTGAGCATTGGTGGACCCAGCATTGGACCTTGTGATACCCACTAGAAACAGCCTATCATCCTGAGAATGTGATGTTTATTCCACTTCACTCTGCTTTCTGTTTATTAACCAATCCTCAATCGTACTAGTAAATTCCCTCCCACACACGTATTAATTTTATTTACTAACCATCTGTTTGAGACTTTATCCAAAGATTTCTGAAAATCCCTCCAAAATCTGTTACCCTCCCACCTACAGACACCAGGCCCCTGGTGCTGTGAGGCAGCAGGGCTAACCACTGAGCCACCATGCCACTTTAAATCAAATTTCATACTGAAGTCCCTGCATTGATTACAGGAACATCATTGACCAGACTGCATTTCAGTCAATGTTTTCCTGGTCTGGAGTACACCCCTTAGGCACCCTGACATCAAACCAAGTCTCACATGTGACCTGTTGTTTTACTAGAACATTTTTTTAAACATTTAACATTTTTCTAATCAATCTGTTCAGAGATTAAAGTCATAGTCATAGAGATGACTAGGGTAGGTATCGGTCCAGTCAAGGATAGTAGTGGGAAGTTGTGTGTGGAGGCGGAGGAGATTGGAGAGACACTAAATCAATACTTTTCATCAGTATTCACTCAGGAACAGGACACTGTTGCTGATGTGAATATGGAGTCACAAATGATTAGAATGGATGGCCTGGAAATATGCAGGGAAGAGGTTCTGGGAATATTGGAGAGGATGAAAATAGATAAGTCTCCTGGGCCTGATGGCATTTACCCTAGGATCCTATGGGAAGCTAGGGAGGAGATAGCAGAGCCATTGGCCTGGATTTTTATGTCGTCATTGTCAACGGGAATAGTACCAGAGGACTGGAGGATAGCGAATGTGGTCCCCTTGTTCAAGAAAGGGAGTAGGGATAGCCCTAGTAACTATAGGCCAGTGAGTCTGACTTCAGTGGTGGGCAAAGTCTTAGAGAGAATGGTAAGGGATAAGATTTATGAACATTTGGATAGGAACAACGTGATCAAGGATAGCCAGCATGGTTTTGTGAAGGGCAGGTCGTGCCTCACAAACCTTATTGAGTTCTTTGAGAAGGTGACTAAGGAAGTGGACGAGGGTAAAGCAGTAGATGTTGTGTATATGGATTTTAGTAAGGCGTTCGATAAGGTTCCCCATGGTAGGCTAATGCTAAAACTACGGAGGTATGGCATTGAGGATACATTAGAGGTTTGGATTAGGAATTGGCTGGCTGGAAGGAGACAGAGGGTAGTAGTTGATGGACTATGTTCATCTTGGAGTGCAGTTACTAGCGGTGTACTGCAAGGATCTGTTTTGGGACCATTGCTTTTTGTTATCTTTATAAATGATCTAGAGGAAGGGCTTGAAAGCTGGGTAAGCAAGTTTGCGGATGACACAAAAGTCGGTGGAGTTGTGGATAGTGAGGAAGGAAGTGGTAGGTTACAGCGGGATATAGATAAGTTGCAGAGCTGGGCAGAAATGTGGCAAATGGAATTCAATGTAGCTAAGTGTGAAGTCATTCACTTTGGTAGGAGTAACAAGAAGATGGATTACTGGGCTAATGGTAGGCTACTTGGTAGTGTGGATGAGCAGAGGGATCTTGGTGTCCATGTACACAGATCTCTGAAAGTTGCCACCCAGGTAAATAGTGCTGTGAGGAAGGCATATGGTGTACTGGGCTTTATTGGTAGAGGAATTGAGTTCCGGAGTCCTGAGGTCATGTTGCAACTGTATAAGACTCTGGTGCGGCCTCATCTGGAGTATTGTGTGCAGTTTTGGTCGCCATACTATAGGAAGGATGTGGAGGCATTGGAACGAGTGCAGAGGAGGTTTACCAGGATGTTGCCTGGAATGGTAGGAAAATCTTATGAGGAAAGGCTGAGGCACTTGGGGCTGTTCTCATTGGAGAAGAGAAGGTTTAGGGGAGATTTGATAGAGGTGTATAAGATGATTAGGGGTTTAGATAGGGTCGACACTGAGAACCTTTTACCGCTAATGGAGTCAGGTGTTACTAGGGGACACATCTTTAAATTAAGGGGTGGTAGGTATAGGACAGATGTTAGGGGTAGATTCTTTACACAGCAGGTTGTGAGTTCATGGAATGCCCTGCCAGTAGCAGTGGTGAACTCTCCTTCTTTATGGTCATTTAAGCGGGCATTGGATAGGCATTTGGAAGTTATTGGGCTAGTGTAGGTTAGGTAGGATTCGGTCGGCGCAACATCGAGGGCCGAAGGGCCTGTACTGCGCTGTATCTTTCTATGTTCTATGTTCTAGATGTACAGCATGGAAACAGATCCTTCAGTCCAACTTGTCCATGCCATCCAGATATCCCAACCCAATCTGGTCCCACCTGCCAGCACCCAGCCCATATTCCTCCAAACACTTCCTATTCGTAGACCCTTCCAGATGCCTTTTAAGTGTTGCAATTGGGTTAGCCTCCACCACTTCCTCTGGCAGCTTGTTCCATTTGTGTACCACCCTCTGCGTAAAAAGGTTGCACTTTAGGTCTGTTTTGTATCTTTCCCTTTCACCCTAAACCTATGACCTCTAGTCCTTGACTCCCCCACCCCAGGGAAGAGACTTTGTCTATTTATCTTGTCCATGCCCCTCATGATTTTATAAACCGCTAAGGTCTCCGACACTCCAGGAAAAATAACCCCAGCCTATTATTCCTAGGTTTGTAATAACATCTCTGAACAGATTGATTAGAAAAATGTTAAATTTTTTTAAAAATGTCCTAGTAAAACAACAGATCACATGTGAGACTTGGTTTGATGTCAGGGTGCCTAAGGGGTGTACTCCAGACCAGGAAAACATTGACTGAAATGCAGTCTGGTCAATGATGTTCCTGTAATCAATGCAGGGACTTCAGTATGAAATTTGATTTAAAGTGGCATGGTGGCTCAGTGGTTAGCCCTGCTGCCTCTCAGCACCAGGGACCTGGGATCGATTCCAGCCTATTAGATTGGAAAGAGTGGGTAGCGAGTCAACTTTGCTGTGAAGTGGAGTGGGAGATCTTGGTATAGAGCAGTGAATTCTATATAAAGCAGCACATGAGAAAGGTGAACTCTGTATAAAGCAGCATGAGACAAAAGAGCTCCACATGACAACACTGGACTCTGCATAAAGCAGCGCAGGAGGAGAGTGGTGAACCCCATGTACAGTTGTGAGGAAAGCTGAACAGGGTGGGGGGATGCTGGTAGACAATGTCTTTAAATAACTCTAAATTAGAAATTCACCTAATCTTGGATTCAGGTGCTATTTCTACAGTTTTCACGAATTAAACTGCAGCAGTTCATTAGATAAATAGCGTAAAGTATAGGTTTTGGACTGTAGTGAATTGTTTGGAACAGAAGAAGATCCTTAATATAATTAATGTCCTTTAAAGGAGTACCTAATGAGTTTAATCTAAAGGGGAGTCAGGGCAACAGAGCTCACACCCATGAAATGAACCTCCAGGGCTATGTTGAAAGTTATAGACTCTTCTAGTGTCCCAAATGACCATGTGCAGGAAGTGGCTAACTGCATTTTGGAGTTGAAGTGGTACGTGGATTCACCTGTGGTGAATATGTGATGCTGAGATTATTGTGGACAGCAAATTCAGTGAGCTGATCATTCCACAAGGTAAAGACATAACAGGCAGAAAGTGACCACAAAGCATAGTAGAGCAGGCAATGCAGAAGACCTCTGTGGATGATTTCCTCCTCCCGCGTGCCCCCCCCCAACCTGATCTAACACATGTACTATTGTGGATACTGCTGGGGAGAGTTCTTGGAATAGCAGCAGGAACCAGGTCCATGGTGACTGTGCTACACAAGATGGGAGGAAGCAGAATGGCACCGCTATCTTGAAGAGAGATTCGATAGCAAAGGGATCAGCCAAGTATTTCTGCTACTGCAAAATAAATCTTGAATTATATCTTGCATTCTTGATGCCACTGTCAAGGATGGTGAAAAAAATAGAATAGGAAAGGTCTTACAAAAGAAATTAAAGAATAATATTAGATTCAACGATTGACCATATAAGATTGCCAGGAAATCAGCAAGCCTGAGGACTGGGAGCAGTTTATAATTCAGTAAAAGGGGACAAAAAGATTGATTAAAAGAGGGGAAATCAGAATAAGAGTAAACTTGAAGGAAATATAATGAATGACTGTAAAAGCTTCTATGTATGCATGAAGAGAAAAATATTAGAACGCAGAACAGACCCTTCAGCCCTCTGTTGAGCTATTCTCAGCTCGTCCCCTAAACTGTCCCAAAATCATCCATGTGCTTATCTAAGGATTGTTTCAATCTCCCTAATGTGGCTGAGTTGACTACATTAGCAGGTAGGGCATTCCATGCCCGTACCACTCTCCGCGTAAAGAACCTGCCTCTGACATCTGTCTTAAATCTATCACCCCTCAATTTGTAGTTATGCCCCCTTGTACCAGCTGACGTCATCATCCTAGGAAAAAGACTTTCACTGTCTACCCTATCTAATCCTGTGATCATCGTGTATGTCTCTATCAAATCCCCTCTTAACTGCCGCCTTTCCAATGAGAACAGACCCAAGTCTCTCAGCCTTTCCTCATAAGACCTTCTCTCCAGACCAGGCATCCTGGTAAATCTCCTCTGCACCTTTTCCAATGCTTCCACATCCTTCCCAAAATGTGGGGACCAAAACTGTACACAATACTCCAAGTGTGGCCACATCAGCATTTTGTATAGTTGCAGCATGATATTGCAGCTCCGGAACTCAATCCCTCTACGAATGAAACCTTACACACCGTATACCTTCTTAACAGTGCTATCCACCTGGGTGCCAACTTTCAGGGATCTGCGTACATGGACTCCAAGATCCCTCTGCACATCCACACTAGCATGAATCTTTCCATTGACCCAGTACTCTGCCTTCCTGTTATTCTTCCCACAGTGTATCACCTCACATTTAACTGCATTGAACTCCATTTGCCACCTCTCAGCCCAATTCTGCAGTTTATCCAAGTTCCCCTGCAACCTGTAACATTCTTCCAAACTGTCCACTACTCCACCGACTTTAGTGTCATCTGCAAATTTACTAATGCATCCACCTATGCCTGCGTCTAACTCATTTATAAAAATGACAAACGGCAGTGATCCCAAAACTGATGCTTGTGATACACCACTAAGTAACCGGACTCCAGACTGAATGTTTTCCATCAACCACCACTCGCTGCCTTCTTTCAGAAAGCCAGTTTCTAATCCAAACTGTTAAATCACCCTCAATTCCATGCCTCTGCATTTTCTCCAACAGCCTTCCCTGTGGAACCTTATCAAAGGTTTTAGTGAAGTCCATGTATACCACGTCAACTGCCCTACTCTCCTCTACATGCTTGGTCACCTTCTCAAAAGACTGAGGTTTATGAGACACGACCTGCCTAACGAACCATGTTGACTATCTGAAATCAAATTGTTGCTTGCTAGATGATTATAAAGCTTACCTCTTATAATCCTTTCCAAAACCTTTCCTACAACAGAAGTAAGGCTCACTGGTCTATAATTACCTGGGTCATCTCTACTGCCCTCCTTGAACAAGGGCACAACATGTTCAATCCTCCAGTCCTCTGGTACTAAGCCTGTAGACAATGACTACTCAAATATCAAAACCAAAGGCTCTGCTATCTCCTCCCTAACTTCCCAGAGAAATCGCTGATAAATCCCATCCGGCCCAGGGGATTTGTCTACTTTCACTCCTTCTAGAATTGATAACACCTGTTCATAACTAACCTCAATCCTTTCTGGTCTAATATCTCATACCTCATTCTTCTCCTCCTCAATATTCTCCTTTTCCTGAGTGAAAACTGATGAAAAATGTTCGTTTAGCACCTCTCTGATCTCCACAGGTCCACACTCAACTTCCCACTTCTGTCTTTGACTGGTCCTATTCCTACCCTAATCATCCTTTTATTCCTCACATACCTATAGGAAGCTTTGGGGTTCTCCTTTATTGTATTTGCTAAAGACTGCTCGTGTCCTCTCTTTGCTCTTTTTAAGTTTCTCTTTAAATCCTTCCTATCTGATCTGTAACTCTCCATCGCCTCAGCTGAACCATCTTGCCTCATCAACACAAGCCTCCTCTTTGTTAACAAGAGATGCAATTTCAGTAGTAAACCACAGTTTCCCTTACTTTATCACTTCCTGCCTGCCTGACGGGGACAAACCTATCAAGCGCACACAATATCTGTTCCTTAAACCAGCTCCACATTTCCATTGTCTGCATTCCCTGCATTTTGCTACCCCATTCTATGCAGCCTAATTCTTGCCTAATTGCATTATAATTGCCCATCAATAAACTCTTGACCTGTGGCATGTACCTATCCCTTTCCATTGCTAAGCTAAACATAACTGAATTATGGTCACTGTCTCCAAAGTGCTCACCTACAAATAAATTAAATTGCCAAGCACCAGGTCCAGTGTGGCCTCCCCTCTTGTCGCCCCTTCGACATACTGTGTCAGGAAACCCTCCTGTACACTTTGGACAAAAACTGATCAGTCCGATGTACTAGAGTTATAGCATTTCTAGTCAGGGTTGGGGAAGTTAAAGTCCCCCATAATGACCACCCTGTTCCTTTCACTCCTACCCAGAATGATGTTGCTAATCCCCTCTTCCACCTCCCTGGAACTCTGCGGAGGCCTATAAAAAAAACTCCAAGCAGTGTGACCTCTCCTCTCCTGTTTCTAACCTCAGCCCACACTACTTCAGTGGATGAGCGCTCATCAAAAGTTCTCTCAGCCACCATTATACTATCCCTGATAGTATGAGTGAAGACAAACATAGTTCCCTTATAGTCAGAAATTGGGAAATTATAATGGAGAACAAAGAAATGGCAGAAGAAATAGCCACATTTTTGACTTTTTTTCATAAAAGAGGACACACAATTTCCCAGAAATGTTAGGAAACCAAAGATCTGGTGAGAGGGAGGAATTAAAGAAAATCCATATTTAGTTTTTTTTTTCAAAAAGTGGAGAATTAAAGGGGTTCACGGCTGACAAAATCCCAGGGCCTGATAATCTGTATCCTAGATCACTATTGGAAAAGGCCCTGAATATATTGGATACTCTGGTCATCTTCCAAAATTCTACAGAGTCTGGAGCAATTCCTTCAGATTGGAGGATGGCAAATGTTACCACACTGTTTTTAAAAAAAGACAAAAAACAATTAATGATCATTTACCACTCATTAGTGGGGAAAATGCAAGAGTTTATAATAAAAGACATGATAACAGAAGAAAAACATGAAGAATTGCAAATTCTATAAATCAGAAATAAAAGCAAATTGCAGGGAAAGCTCAGCAGTTCTGCCAGCATCTGTGGAGAGAAATCAGTTAACATTTCCGGTCAAGTGACCCTTCTTCTGAACATCCTTATAACTGAATGCTTGAAAGCATTAATGGGATTAACCAAAGTTGTCATTGCGTTATGAAAGAGAAATCCTGTTCAACTAATCTACTAGAGTTTTCTTGAGGATGTAATTAGTTGAATACCTATACGAGAATTTGTGGGTATGGTCTATTTGGAAAGCTGTTGATCAAGTACACATTCACAGAGAGTGAAGACAGTGGGACTAATTCTAAAGCTCTGCCAGTGAGCTGGCACATATATGATGGGCCAAATGGTCTTAAAATTGTTTGATTCTATGCATAAAAATAGCCTGCAATGAAGTACCCAAGTCTGTATGAATGCTGTGATTACTGGAATGACATTACACCATCAGGACATTGTAGCAGTTCTGCCTTTATTTCCCACAACAGAAGATGTCCTTGACACCACTATCTACAGATAGAAGTCCATGTTATTGGGATGTTATATAGTCACAGAACAATCCGTGCGCAAGTGGTAAATGCCTATTTGTTATTCAGGGGTGGGCAGAAGGGAATAATCACAGCTGAACTGTCATCAGTCTCAGCATCAAGTCACAATTCTGCTTTGTAGTCTGCCAGGGGTTTTAATGCTAGGTATGTTTCTATTTGCTATGACCTAATCATAGAATCCCTACATTGTGGAAACAGACCATTTGGTCTTTTGAGTCCACACTGACCCTCCAAAGAGCATCCCTATCCCTGTAACCCTGCATTTTTCCGTGGCTAATCCATCTAGCCTGCTTATCCCTGGAAATTATGGGTAATTTAGCATAGCCATTCCACCTAACCTGCTCATTTTTAGACTATGGGAGGAAATCAGAGCACCTGGACGAAATACACATAGACATTTGGAGAAAGTGCAAACTCCACACAGACAGTCGCCAAAGCTGGGATTGAACCTGGGTCTCTGGCACTGTAAGGCAGCAGTGCTAACCACTGGGCCGCCTTAATGTGATTTCTTTGTTTTATATTTGGCTTCATTAGATTTTTTTTTAATAATGATTAAAGTTGAAAATGATAACAGATCCTCTGTCGAATATCACCTGTTGGTGGAAACTGAAAAAATGCACCTTGTGTTCATTCTGCTCCTCGTGTATTCATTTATGTCTATATTATTAAAGGAAGGCCTAGGTCACTTTACATGTGCCTTCAAAGGAGTGGCATATATTTACTACAATTTGGTGCACCATATCCCTCCTTAATTCTACTGGTCGATCCTATACTGCATGGCTTTATTTGTTTCTTAAACTTGATCTCATTTCTGTTATGTAGCCAGTCTATTATCAGTTACTATAAGGATTTTAAAATATTAATCAAGACCTACTTTCCTTCCTGTCCAATGAGTGAATCTCAATCAAATGATTTGTCGTTCTTCCATTCAGGCTACTGCCTGTAAACTACCTCTGTGAGAGTGAAGGGATTTGCTTGTTAAGCTACTTAATCTTTTTTTCTGCTCTACTGAAGTACTAGAGACTAGAAGCTAGAAATAAATGCACAAGCAATGTAAATAAACAGTATTACAATTGCAATGAAAGAGACTTTGAAAACCAGATGGAAATTGAATGAAGAAAGAAAGTGACTGAAAAATTGCAAAATATAATGATCCTATTCTTAATATTGTATTAGGAATGCTGAGAACAGAAGTGAAAATTGAGAAAAATAGCATTCTGTTGATTTTACTATAGGATCTTTCTGCATTATGTTAAACTGATATGTTGGTTGCAGAATAATTTGAGAATGAACTGATTTGACTCAATTGTCAATTAATTTAACTTTTATGGTCAGTTGAGTGAGCTGTACCTGACTTGAATATACGTTTTTCTGCCAAAATCCTTTTAAAACCAGATGAATTCTGAAATAGTATTGAGTAACTGAGCAGTTTTTCTGTCTATTTAAGAAAACAAGAATTTCTGATTAAAGTACATTTTTATAAATGTTGATCAATTATTTGTGCTATATAACATTTAATATTTGTTTGAAAATGCTTACAAGATGTCTAATTTTTGTTTCTCTCATGACAGTGGCCCTAACCGTGGACACTATATAACTATTGTGAAAAGCCATGGCTTCTGGCTTTTGTTTGACGATGATATTGTCGAGGTTAGTCTTGTAAATATTTATGCTTTATAATAATTTCAAGTTGGCAGAAAAGACTTTCATCTATCATGGGGCCAACGCACAGTGTGGAAAACCAGGTAGGCTGGATTTTGCATCCATAGTGAATCCAGCCTGATTATTTTCCTGGCTTTTTAAATTAACAATAGGCAAGTCTGCCAGGCTACTTAAAGAGCATGAGATTCCTGCTTGATTTATCACCCCCTCCAACTACCGCCACCATGCTTCGCTCCACTGATAATCCCTACCCATATAAGGGATGATTTATCCCAAGAACACTGAGTCAATCATAAACAGCTAAACTGTCCCAGTCCTGTGACATTTTCCCCCTCAGAATTACTCATGATGGGATGTGCCAGTTGGTGGAAGGCTGAGCGTACAGGCTTGGTTATTGTTTTCTTTCATGATAGACTTTACATGAAAGCCTTTTTTTTTGGCTTTTCACAAATTCAAATCATTTTCTGAGAATACAGTTAATTGACAGTTTGCAAATCACCTGCAGGAATAGCATGCCATTGATGCGATGCTTTCTAATTAAGCAAAAGATTGCTGGAAAGAAAAACTTAAGTTTTTCATTTTGCAATTATCAGTTCAATACTAATTAAACCGAAAACCAGCATTAACGCCAACGTTTTCAAGGATAATGCTGACTTAGTTGGTAATGGACTACCATATTGGGAGTTCACATGGCTGCATGTTGCATGAGAACAAAGCTGAGAACACCTAATTCTGTGGACTAAAGTTAACTAACTACTACTTACTGCTTCCTTCATTTGAGACTGTTTTCATGTCAGTCAAATACTATTGTATTCTCAAGGTCTGTGAAGGTTAAGGTGAACTATAATCACCACCTTGCCCTCTTCTGACAACTTTTGCATTGTGTAAATATGGGCAAGTTGTCTATTTTTATGCTGTGCATCTGAGTTGTATTAACTTTCACCACAAGTTTTTTTTTAAAAATATAGTCAGTTATGCTATAACATGGTAGTTCTGTTCTCGTGCAACCCTGTGTTATAAGAAAATTGTGTAATAGCAATACCATTTAAATTATTGGGGCCAGAATGTGTTATAACCAGTACCCACTTTAAAAGTTTAAGCTATAGAAACAGTGTCCCCAATTCATCAATCATATTATAGCGAGTTCGCATTAACAAAAACCATGTTATAGCAGAACAACCTGTATAATGCCGTAACTCATTTTGGGTATGATCAGTATGTTCCTAATGAAAGTGGATAGAAACATAAAACCTAGGTACATAAAAGCAAGTTTGTCTCCCAGCAGTCAAATCCCTGGAGTAAATTGAAAAATAGTGAGGTTTACTATTCTTAACAGAAGCTGGCTGAAATCTTAGTTGAGAGATTGTAGTTCAACTCTGTTATTTCCTTCTCCTTGGCACTGCTCTTATTATCATGATCTACTGACTATCAGTCTGTAATTTTGCATAAGAAAACATAGATTTCATAAAGCTACCCAAAGAGTAACTGGTTCCATGGAACTGCACCCCAGCAAAATATCCATGTCTGGAAGCTTGAAATACAAAGAAAAAATAGAAAACTTGCTTTCTTTTTAGAAATCTAAGAAATTTTAAGATTTACTATAGTAAATAACCACATTTGCAAAAATTTGTAATAATTGGACCAAACTTCTGTTCTGTGTACAACCGCATTATATTTGGCCCATCATGTCACTGCTGCTCTTTTCCTTCACGTGGCATCTAGTCTAATCCACCTTGTGGTTTCCAATTAGTTTGACTTTAGTCCATTGTTATTTATTATGTATTTTTTCCAACCACGTACCCTTGACCTTTTATTGATTTCCTTTCTGTTGTAACAAATTTTGATTTTATTGTGGTTACCTTTTCCCAAATGTTTTGCTATCATTAAGTCATTTCTGTACTCTATCACTTGGCCTATTCAACTGCTAAAAAAGCAGAATCTAACTGTCAGTCTCACCAAGTTTTGAAGCCTAGATGTTGAGACATTTGCATAAAATATAAATTGGATATAAACAGTTCAAAATTTCAGTTAAAGGGATCATGCCCCAAATTCTAACTTTGCAGTCCTTCACCCCTCCACACAAAGCTCCCTCTGCTGTGCTCATTCTAAATTTTACTAGAATGGACAAGGGTTATGGAGAAAATTAATTTTGAATCTTATTAATAGGTATGTTATATGTGCCAAAGGAGCATCGAGAATGTGGCCCACCTCCTCAACTTTTCAGTTAGACGCTACATACATTACTGGAAATACCCAGATACATTGACATCCTTGGGAATTGCCCAGGAAGTTTCAACTTATGACAAGCTACTTCTCCTTTCCCCAGTACCTTTTGCAAATGTCTTTGACTCTGAATTAGTGTCAGAAACTTTGGTCCATAATTACAGAAATAAACCCCAATCACTAGCATTGTTCACTACCGCCAACTCAATCTGACTATGCTCGCTCCATCTGCCAACCTTCCACCCTATACTATGAAAGGATTCTTTGTGTGAGAACTGTGGGAACATTTTGTTGTGCTGAAAATACATGTTGTAAAGTTTGGTGAGTTGTATTTTGAAATAAATTCTTGTGATAACGAATTGTTTTATCCAGCTGCAGATGTTAAGGGTGCCCAAATCTGAGTGCAGCTGTATGTTAGATTAACATGTAATATATTTATTTGATTGTATCAAAAAAATTTACATTTTTAAAGTAATGAGGCTACTGCAATCTGTGGTGAAGCAGTGATTGGCGATTGCTCATGTTTAGATAACTGTAAATGTAAAGTTGCAGGAATTTTCACAGTTAATGTATTTTATTACTTGAACATACTTGTTTTTTTCTGGTTATATTTGAAATTCTTAAAATTATTGAAGAATTCTATTTCTTTTACAGAAAATTGATGCTCAAGCTATTGAAGAATTCTATGGTCTGACTTCGGACATTTCAAAAAACTCAGAGTCTGGATATATTTTATTTTATCAATCAAGAGAATAAATTGTAAAGTACTGGCCTTGATAATCAGGTAGATAAAGAGTTAATTAGTTCAAAAGTGCTCAGGCCATTGCCAACTGGTTAGAACATATAGTGCTTTCAGGGCCCTTGTCTAGGGCATCAGAACAGGATTTATGGTCGTATTCCAGGCATTTGTCAGCTACTAGCAAATGGGATCTTACAAAAGAGTTCTGTAAGTCAGCAATTTTGGCAAGGGAATATCCAGTCAAAATACTAACAAAGGTAATGCAAGTATGCATGCAAGTCTTCCCTAATATATGAAATTAAGCCAATAGTTATGATAGTGTTCCAGATTTTGTTCACTGAGGTGCATTTTCTTTTACTGATCCCAGATGCTTGTGTTTTTAAACTAATATCAGACCTTGGTGAAGAGATCATTTATTTTCCCTCTTCTTCATCTGCTTCGAAAACTGTTGTTGGAGTGGAAGTTTGCCTGTCTAAAATGATTGTTAATTCATTGGATTTTAGAGCAGAATTAATTAATTGTATTCTGATTGATAATGTGTCTATTTCAATGTAAATGCAAATAAAACTGCATTATAGTTTCATAGTTTTTAAAAAAAATATTAACTGCCCTTTAAAAGCAGTCTGCTATCTAGTGGATATATATCACAGAAAATGTAACTTGATTAGCTTGGTTCATTTAGTCTTATCAGCAGCAAAATGGTTATGGATTCTGACTTTTGCATGTGTAATAAGTTCCTGTCTGCTGAAAGATCAAAAGCGGTAGAACACATCACAGATACGCATTATTTTATTCTAATATACAGTGAAATCAGTTTCAAGCTGAATTTGGACCTCATGAGCAGTCACTTTTAAGTGCTGTGGTATTTAATTGTTTAGGTTTATATTCTATAATGGGAAGACACCTATAGCTGGATAGTACTAGAGGATCATATTGATCGTTGTTAATGATCAAGTATATTATATGTTTTTTTTTCTTTGGAACGTTTTCTGGTGTTTTGTTTTAAGCATATCATTTATGGGATTACAATAAATGTATTAGATGGAATAGAATGGTATTTCTGCCAGAGATTTGAGAATTACAGTAACTTATCTTTGGCAAAGCGAGTAAACATGTTGGATGGCATATATACTTTTAAAAGGAGCAAAAAGTGCTCCATCTCAAAACTGAAATCTGATTCTGTGTACTATACAGTTGAAAATATTTATGTTTAATATACTGTAAGTTTGTGTCTATTAATTTTATTAACTATTTAGATTATGGTTCTGATCAGATTAGATTTGTTTATACAGTACTAATCAAATGAAAGTGCTTCTTTATTCAAAATCTGACAACTAACATTTTCTGTTCACAAATTTGCGGCTTCTTTCTCTTTGGATTTTTATTCATTGTTCTCTTAATTGTTTGTAAATTCACATTTCTAGATAGTCCACATCAGAATGATTTGGTATAGAGGTATTGCTCACAAGAAACCTTAAATTTTAAAACAGCAAACTGTATTACATCAGCTTCCTGTTTCCCCTCTCTCCAAATATTATCATGGCGATTTGTTGCTTCTATTGTTATAATTGTTTACTTACGTTAGAAATTCATCATTTAAATGGAATATTTTAAAAGTAAAAGTAATAGAAATCTAGTGGAATAGGAAACTTCCAAAAGATTTTTCCTTTGTTTACCTTTACAAGTGGAGTGTAGTACAGTAGAAGAAAGGCAGCAGAGACAGTTTGTTAACCATCTTTTTATAGCCTTTTATGCGATCTATGTTTGTAAACCTCATTTTACATTATTCACTTGGCACGTTTAAATTTTCTAGTTACTATCTTTACAGTTCTTTCACATTTAACTTTAAAGGGAGCCTTTATTATTTGGCTGGAATGCTTCTGCAATTGAATTATCCTGGATATGAATTCATGTGCTTCCCTAATTTTAAGATCTATTTTATAAATGAATTTATTATTACCAACAACTATAGCATTTGCTTTATACTGCCTAGTAATATTACACATTTTCTATAAAGTCAGCGTCAAACTTAACAAAAAGCCTTCTTTGGCCATTTAATTTGCTAAGGGAAGGAAAATCCATGCTAGGTAAAATTATTTCTCTTGATTCACCATACAGAGAAATCACAGTTGTCATATGGATTTGTTAAATCCAAGTTTTGTAAATGAAGGAAAATATGGTCATTATTCTTTATTCTCTTATTAACTTATTCTGTAGAATAGTTGTTTTTTTAAATCTATGGAACCTATTTAAGTGATATCCTGAAACTGTCTCCTTGTGTGAAAAAAGGCTTTTCTGAATATATTGCAGGACTTTTCAGCATTGGTGTTAGTAGGTATTACAGTTTCATTGATAATGGTAGCCAAGACATTTGAACTGTTTGCTGCATGAATTGATTAAAGCTTGTTGGATTTATCCATAGTTTTTAGACTTGGGTTAGATCGGATAGACCTTTAGGAAGCAAAATACACCTATGCTCCTTACTCGTAGGTGGTGTCCTAGTCAGATTTTGATTGGAATTCCTACACTTCCCCACCTTAGTCTCAGTCATGGAGTTTTGACCTTTAGTTGCAAAGATGCTATTGTAAAATTGGTGAAATGTATAAAGTTTAATCCTTTTTTTCATCATCAATAAAGATTTAGATGAAGATAATCTAACTTTGCTGAAATCAACTGGTCTTGATACTATTTGAGCCTGATGACTGTCAGACTTGAGGGTGCTAATGCAGGATTCATTATCTTCCCTTTGTCTTACTGAGCTTAGATTAAATATTAAACTAGCCAATGATAGCATGTGGTGACCCTTAGACAAACATTGACTCTCCATATGGTTGGGCGATCGAGATTGTCAAATACCTATGCCTTTCATTTCAGATGCTCTTCCTATTTTCTTGTTTCACATGTTCAAGTAAGTCACTTGCTTGGAATTCACATTCTAGTTCAAGCATGATTTGAGTGTATAAGTGTTTGCTGACAGAATCCTCTCTTGATTTATGAATAGCTCTCATTCTGAAACAAAGTTTTTAAGATGGCATTATTTTGCAGAGGTCTTTAGGAAGTTGCTCTTCCCAGATTTGAGAAGGTCTGAGAAGCATTTCTTTTTGAGCTTGGGTACAGGAGGAATAAAGGAAACATGAGCATAGATTGGCTCCTGCATTTGGATCTTAAAAATATTTCGTGCCACATAAATTACTTAAGCCTCAATATCAAGGAATTAGCTGCTAGCAAGAATCAATGTTTCCTTTTTTTTCAGCTCTTGCTCACTTTCTATCTTGTTTTATAATGGTGGTTTGCCCTAGCTTAGAGCATCTCTTTTGTTTTCGCTTTGATCATTCACTGGTGATCACTACTAAAGATTGTGAGCAGCTGTTCAGCCAATTATTTTTATTGGAAAGACCAAGCTGTCTACCATAGCCAACATAGTACTGTGCCTTTCTGTTTTTGTTTGATTTCCAGTATCCACAATTCTCGTTTTATTTTAGTGTTTAACTCTCAGCATTCTTTAGTTTTGCAGTTTGCGCACCTGGTCTCCTCTTTTGTGATAGCACGATTCCTTCAAGTGAGTTCAAGTAACACTCCTTTTTGCAATGGTTGCAAATGCTTTGAATTCCAACATACTGATCAACAAGAAATTAGTATGTGGTTTGAAATTGTCTTCTGATGCAAGTATTAAATGGATAATAGTTAGGCATAGTGCTACAGTCTGATTTCCCCTACTATTCCAAGACAGTCTGTTTTCACTGAAGACAAACTCAGATTAGAATTTGGGACAACTAGACTATATGAAAAGGACAGGATCAGGCTATGTACAATAAAAAATAATTTAAATAATAACAAACCAATGTGAGCCTGTAATAAGCAAGACTGTCAGTGACACTGAGCAAGACATGCTTGATTTTCTATTTTTAATAATTTTTAAAATAACTTTTTTCATAATTACCTTTGTTCAACAGGTTTCAAGGAAGATGCATTTTGTAGTTATGTGAAACGATGCTGCTCTTGGGAAAAGGAAATGTAGTTAACTGTTCAGCCCCTTCAGATTATTTCACCAATTAGTTGGACTATGGCTTTTCTATATTTCAACTGTTTGCCTTAGCTCCCTTGAAACCTATTTCCAATAGAAATATGTTTTCTGTTCGCACTCATGCTTGCGTTCAAAGCTTTTTATGGTGGTGAGGTTGGGAAGCAGGAAAGGTTTGAAGAATTCCTGATTTTCACATCCCTTTCACTTTAAATTGGCCTAGCTCTAATTTTAAGAATTTTCTTTTTACAATGATTGCAAAAGCTCTGTTTAATTCTATTTGTACCTACCTAGTTAGATCCCATTATTATTTTGCATTCTTGATTGTGAATCCTCAACCTTTTAAACTTTAGATAATGAAAAAGAAGTTTATGCAACCTGTCTTTATAACTGAACTCTTTAAGTTCTGGAAAATCTACATTCCATCTGCTATGCTGTCTCTGAGCTCCAGTGACTAGCTCACAGCATATGTTAAGCTTAGATTTACATCTGTGCAGTCTCATGGTTATATGGCACAATTTCTAGATCTCAAGTTTCAGAAGATTGTGATTAATTCAACTGAACATCTTGAAGTAGAAAATATCAGTCTCTAGCGATTCGTATCATGAGTCCAATTATTTTCTCCAATACCATTTTTAAAAAAACAATTCCTAGATTAAATCCAGTAAGTTTTTCCTTTAAACTTATTGTGTGATTAAAACTGAATTTGTATTTGACCTGTCCTTCCATGATGTACTAGATATATTTTCCTAAGTTGGCCATTTTCATATGTTCTTTCTATTTTAATAAAAACACTTGAAATTTTCTTTTAGATTCCATTCAAGCTTTTTTACTATTAGATTTTTATCTCCTTTTGTTGATTTTTTTAGAGTCCCCTGGTATTCTGGTTGACAAATGAAAGGTGTACAGTACCTATAAATGAACCTTTTCTTATCTGTTAGAATTTATTCTTGGAATTCTGACAACATTAAGGTTGAGCATCATCTGTCAAAGTTTAGCTGATCTCGTAGTTCACTCAGTTTTTTCGTTTTCATCTCAAGAAGTGTTGTTAAGTTCAGCAGTGAGAAGTTTAGTATCATTTGAATTCCTCAGTCCTTCCTAGTCTCGCCCCTAATATCAGGTCTCCCTACTGAGCATAGTTTATCCCATTGAGTTTTTGTACAAAGGAATATAGATTGTTTCTCATGGATCACCAGATATAAAATAGTGTATCTGAGCCCTCATTTTGAGGATGCAACTCTTGAGAGAGCAGTTTTCCTCTGTAGCTGTGACAATGACCATCTTTGACCCATGATTTTTCAGGAATCCTGTTGGTTGCTACTTAGTAGTTCTGCCTCAAGAACTCTTGAGAATTGAAATGGTTACAATTGCCTTGCAAAAGGGCAAGCTTTAGAACACAAAAATGTCTACATGATTAAGAATGATTCCAAAACACTAGGAAACCAGGCGTTCTTTCATTTTCATGGCTAACATTTTTCCTTCAAACAATACCATAAAAGCAAATATTATTTCAGCTTTTTGTTAATGTGGAATGATGTCAATCTCCAGATAAACTGTTTTAGCTTACATAAATTAATGTCGTCTATGTTTGTGGTGTGCTATGACATTTCAGGTATTTCAATCTGATTCATTATTGGCAATAGTAATTATCACTTGTAGAAGTTGCTGAATATCACTTGTCTAACAGCTAAGGTTCTCTTTATTTATGTATTGAATAAGCTTACTTGATCTATGTAAACCATTTCAATTATGTATTCTTAGAAGACACTTTCTCCACATTTCACACTGTTTGTGAACTTTGCCTTAGTTGATCTTGCTTTGATATTCCAGAAAAGCCTGTGACCCTGATCTTCTGTTGTGTTCTTTGATCTCCTGTTGCAATTTCAACTTTATATACAAATTCAGCAGCCATAACATTTTTAGTCTCTTCCAAGTTTTTTATCTCCATTAATAACTACTGAAATTATAAACAATGGTAACATAAGATCTTCCATTATGCAAATCAAAATTGTAACCGCTTTCATTACGATAGAACTTTGTGTTAGTAAAAGAATAGGCATTTGTTGGACAGGCAATTGTTTTGTAAGGCAAAACAGCTTGAGGCAAACTCGTGATAAAGTGGATATCAGCAAATTGAATCGTAAATTATATCTCTACATAAACCGTCCATTCTGAAAAATACTGTTACTTGTGCAATGGTAATATTATCTAAAATATGATTGGTTTATTTTCACAATATCTCTAAGTCAACCAGTTGGAGTGACTTTCACACTTTTGCTCATTGTCTTGATTACATAGTACAAACTGATATTAGCTCTGGTCATACACAATCAGTATTTACAGTTTGCACTTCATACCTCCAGTTTTTTTTTTAGATTTTCCAGCTTTCTGTAAATGTTTTTATTTGGAAAATGAATGAATTTTAAGTCCTATAGATATGTCTTTCTTTTGTGTAGTTTTTTAAAAACTCCGTACAAAGGCACTGGATATTTTCATCTTTGCACGCATTCTGTCTTGATACTGCATCTATAGGAATTAAGGTTTGGATCAGGATGAAGCCTTATAGTGGATTGGGATGCAGTGTCTAAGATGGCCACACTTGGTAAAAGTTTGTTAGGCAGATTATCTGGTGTTTTTTACCCAGTTGAATGGTTGAGCATTCATTTATATTTGTCAGTTGAACAATCCAATATTGGTCAATATGTGCTATATAAACGTTTAACTGTTGTTTGGTGGAGCACCGGATCTGAAACAACCTTACGAGGTCCCTGCCAGCAAATCACCTGCACTATTATTGATTTTGTAAAACAACAGTTATAAATTATGGCTCTTGCCAAAAGTCTTGCTCAGGTTCAACTGAAATGTCAAGTGACATGGTGAGTAAGTGATGGCTCAAGATGAAATTTTGGTCTCACGTGGCAGTCATGTCAGTCAATATGATTTAATTTCACTAATATGCATAACAGAATAATCACAGGACAGTACTATTCATACAATCAATATGTAGTCTATAAATTCAGAATTAGAAAATAAGTCAAGTAACTCAATTGAGATACTGTATTAGATGTTGAAGAAAGAATTGCAAAGTTGTTTTACTGAATTTTTTTCGATGAAATTATGAATTATTTGGGCCTATGGAGCATCTAAGCTGCCTTTTTGAAACCTTTGTTTGTAACTTGATGTTTTGGGAGTTTATCTGTAGGGATGTGGAATAATGATTTGGATTTTAAATATGTTAGTTTTGATATTGGTATGCATACATGCACTTGAGGAATATTGTTCGAAATAGAGACTGTTTTCCCCCCATTTGCATCTAACTAAGATGTGCCTGGCAACATATATATCAAATATTTGGCAGTGTAGGGGAAGGAGGAGGCAAATAGCTGAGACTACCATCTGCAAAGCCAGTTCTGATAAGACTGAAATCTGTACTTATACCTTCTGTCCCACATTATATTGAAGTAACTTGTGTATTAATTATTTTGATTCAGTTCAAAATCTTGCCAGTTTTGCATTTTTCTATTGTACATTCCAGCCACTGGTTGATTCATTGAGGTCTAATAATTAATCATCAAAGTTTTGCACTCATCACTCATTGGGTCTTCTGTTGTGAAGATACAGAAAAACAGTAGTTTTCAGCTCCTTTATATTCACTCCTTTTTCTTTAGTGAAAAGGCCTTTTTGTCTATTAAATCTTTTGTTTGAATAATGACCAATAAGGAAGTAATTTGACAAATCCATCCTTCTGTCTTTACTTGTAGCTCTCCTGCTAGCATGTCACCTTTTGATTCAGGGTTTAAGTACATTATCGTGTTCAGATGTTTGTGCCACAATATTGTTAATGTTTGGTCTCAACAGTATTTTTGTATGAAGTCCTTTCCTTTTAAAGTGTGGGCAGCTTTGCTATTTATTGTATTTCTTTCACTGTTAAAAGTTGGAACCTTATGATGTAACTCAATGGCTGTCATTGTTTTTAAAGAAAATGGGTTAGTGCAATTTGAATGCAACAAGGCAAGGCACATTTGGCAGGAACAAATTGCTCCAATTCAATGCTATCAATGTATCAATGTTTTGCACCTACTAGCAATAATGTAATTTCTATATGTGGTGCCATGACTTGTATAATTGCCTTCCAATCAAGACACACTGCAGTTTTTTTTTCAAAACCATCTACGCCTTTTCGAGTGCTGAAGAAGGATGCTGACTTTTTTTTTAAAAAATAGTGATCAAGTTAGCCCTTTATGGCAAGGTACCTTTTTAATGTACACACATTTTAAATCAATCGATAATACTGCTGTCATTGTTGCAATAACAAACTAAATGTTACAATCTGAGGTTAATTCAATATGATTTTTATTAGCACATCTATGTACTTGTCATTCAGTGCACACTTTATGTACCTTTTATATGTCCTAGTTTGCACACCTTGATATAAATAAATTCTGCAAAAGTCAATGTTTTGCTGATACTATTTGTTTCATTGAATGCATCTTTCTACATTGGCAGAGTCTTTGGAAGATATTAGCACAGGATTTCATTCCGCTAAATATAATATCACCATAAACATTTTTGTTCAACAATAACTATGTTGTATAATTTTGGTTTGGAGTAATTCTGTACATTTCTTACATTGGTATTGTAAAAATAATACGCAGAAACCAACTCTTGGCATTGTAATGTAAATTGGTATGTGTGAAAGATGCAAAGCCTTTTTAAGTATTGGAAAGATTAAATGAACATCAAGATCTACTTCAAGTTTTTTCAGCTACTGTAAGAATTAAATCTAAAGTTGGAGATTTTAAAGGTGCCAAACTATACTTCAGTAGCTATGTACTGGAAAGAACTTATTCACAAAGCCCTAAATGTTTATGATAGCAGTGGAAGGCAAGCTATCCAACATGGGTTTGACATTGTCATTTGCATCAGTGAAATTAGATAACCTGCTCAGGTATCAGGAAAGCTTCGGTGCATGGGCAAGTTAGTTAACACACAAACTTCAATGAACTCTTACATTCAAATTCCAAAATGTCCAGGACCTGAAGATAAATGCTACCAGCAGATAAATAATGCATTCAAGATAATGTTAGACATAAGAGGACAAAATATTGTAATTCTGGTCAACAAAACTGATAGTTTTTCATCATTGCCTGACTTTTTTTTTTGTCTAAGCAGTATTGAAATCTCACTGAATTAATTTGTATAAAAAGCAGGTTCCATGTAAAATTGCCAAGATGTCAACATTTGACTTCCAATCTAAACTATGGAATGGGAAGCTGGGAGGTATTTTAAACATTAGCATACCTGTGTATGTAAATCAACAGTGCACTTTGATTAAAATGTAATGTGCCCATTAAATGGGGAATGGTAAGAATTGACGCATACTGAACTTGTTTATAATCTGTATCTTCAATAAAATATAACATTGAACCTGTGTGATTTACTTAGGTACTGCCATGAAATATTACATCACTTAATCTAAACTTTTAAGATGTGTGAGTATTTAGTTTATATTAGTCTCTGAATAAGATCATAAGAAATAGGAATAGATGTAGGCTGTTCGACCCATTGAGCCTGCTCCGCCATTCAATTGACTTATGACTGATCTGACATATCTTTCATCCACTTTTCTGCCCTTTTGGTGTAATTCACTACTATCAAGGATCTATCTATCTTGGCCTTAAGGATAAAAAGGACTCTGTTCCCACAGCTCTCTACGGTAAGGAGTTCCATAAACACTTGGCCCTTTGAGAGAAGAAATTCCTCCTCATCTCAATCTTAAATTGGCAACCCTTTATTCTGGAATCGATGCCCTCTGGTCCTAGACTCTCCTGTGTAAAGTCTCATAATGTGGGAGGCACTAATAGGACTGGCATAATCTGGCTATCCCATTCTATCCGGAGTAGGTGGTGTGATATAGTCTATGATGAGACTTTCACAATGGTGATAGGCAGCTTTAGGATTTTGACCCCAGTGATGAAGGAATGTCTATAAATATCAAAGTAAGGTTGGCATGCCCCTGCACATGCTGCACTTATGTATCTATATATAGTGATATGTATCTATATTGTTGTTGTCATCATCGTGCTAACAGACCATAGGGGCTGCTCTCTCATTCAAGAGAGAAGTGATGTCACCTGAGGGCCACCAAACCTCAGGTGAGGGAGGGGTTGAGAAGGAGAGCCCTTCACGGTCACCTCAAACCAGTGATGGAAATTAAACCCATGCTGTTGGCGTCACACTGTTTTGTAAACCAACAATCTAGCCAACTGAGCTAAATCAGTTCCCTATAAACAGCTGTTATACTGTCATTTGAGCTAAATTCTGAGAGATACTGTTTTATAATTCTCTTTACTAACTCACTCACAAGCACTGTTTACTTTGTCTGCGTTTCCATCCATTCATACTACAGAAGTGTGGTAATATGACTTACTCTTACAAGATGAACTAAATTAAATATCTCTTACTAGGCTGCCAATCCATTACTGTTTCTTTACACCTTTCAATTCTTATTGCCCACATACTTCAAGCAGCGTTTCGACCTGTTTCTGTATCCATGAATAAGTGTTAATACTGTAACCTAGTCAGAAAATGCCATGCCTGATATTGTGTCTCCATAACTCACTTGAAACTATGGAAAAGTTATAATATAATTAGCCCTTAGTAAACGTCTCTCTCAACCTGAATAGACTGAATAATCAGTTTCTTCCACTAGCATGTCCCTATAATTTGCTGCTTATCTCTTTGAAATTTCCTGAGACACTACCTGTTTCTGATTTTTATTTAGGACTACCATCTTGTTCTAACGTATGCATTTATACTTTTAAATATATATTAAATAGGACAGCTACCCTCTTTAAGAAACTTGCGATCAAAGTGGCACTTACGTGAAACGCCATCAATGTATAGGAACTGTCAAAAACCGACATAGATGAAACCTCATGACCCAGCTGCAGGAGAACAATTTAATATCCTCCATACTTTTATTTAGTACATGCATAATTTCTCACTTATGTAGGTCACATCAGTCTAGTGTTTTTACTAACCTTACACACTTTAAAGACAAAATGACTAGCACCTCTTCACTATGCAAAGGTCAGACTGGACAGACATTCTAATCGTGACTATTGAGGTAGGTACATGAAAGTTTGTTGTACTTAGTTTTTGATGTCCGATATGGTATTTTTTTAAAAAAAGCGCCTGTGTGTGTGAATTCTTCTGACAATGTAAAACAGCAGAAGTCCTTTGCAGTTTTGAGAAATGGTGGCCCTGAGCTGGGGTAGGGCTAACTGCAGGGAGAGTAAGTGGCAGCACATGGCTGCGAGGGTGGAGGAGGATCTGGAAGGAGAACAGTTTCTGGATGTTCTAAATTTGTAATAGATACTGATTGTCCTGTTCAGATCCGAATTGTGTCAGTCTGAATGTCGTCCAGAGCCCATGCAGGATCAGTCGGTTCCGTAGGCAGGTGCTGATGAAGGAGATATGGCTGTGGAAGCAAGTCTGCTCCAGGATGTGGCTGAAGAGCTTCAGGGTAGAGGAGACAACCTGGGGTGCATTGAGAGAGAGAGAGAGAGAGCGCGACTTCACTGAGATCCCTGTAGAGAGAGGAGGAGAACTTCAAGGTATGCATCCTTGGAAGAGGCTTTGCAGTAAGTTTAAAATCAACTAGAAGAAAGTGAAGACTGCAGATGCTAGAGATCCGTGTCGAGGGTGTGATACTGTGAAAAGCCCAGCAGGTCAGGCAGCATCGGAGAAGCGAGGTTTTTGCTCCAAACATCAATTCTCCTGCTCCTCTGCTGCTGCCTGACCTGCTGTGCTTTCCCAGTACCACACGCTTACCTCTGATCTCCAGTATCTGCAGTCCTTGCTTTCTCCTCGAGTAAGGTTGGCATGCCCCTGCACATGCTGCACTTACGTTTATAGTGATATGTATCTATATTGTTGTTGTCATCATCGTGCTAACAGACCATAGGGGCTGCTCTCTCATTCAAGAGAGAAGTGATGTCACCTGAGGGCCACCAAACCTCAGGTGAGGGAGGGGTTGAGAAGGAGAGCCCTTCACGGTCACCTCAAACCAGTGATGGAAATTAAACCCATGCTGTTGGCGTCAGCAATAACAACTAGCTGTTTTAATCAATCTCCTGCTTCTCCAGCACAGATGTCATGCCAACCTGTGTACAATAAATACAACTTTGTGACACCATACTGCTAAAATTTTAATGTATGTAAAACCTAGAAAACAGCTGTAAAACAGCTATGGATTCCATCGCAGCCTTGAACTGTGCCACTGTGGATGCTCAATAAAGAGGCTATTTTCACCACTCACTGATCTGCCATTATTAAACACAATCCCACAACTCTAACATAAAGTCTAAAAATTAGCTGCTCACTCATAGTGCCATGGATTAAAGACAAAAATAAGTCCTGTATTTAGTTAATTCTAAACACTGCTCCATTCATTCTAAAACCCTTGCTCTCCCCATATTTGTATGTGTCATGCTTTGACTCTTTCTATGACATTTCTCACTTGCTGTTCCTTAAAATAGTAAAAGTTGAGTGAAAGAGTAGTGTATTTGACAACACATTAGTGATATTAAAATGGAACCTTGTGCAGGTTAAGGAACTGGGAGGAGTGTCCAGCAAGTCGGGAATCGAGAGAGAGAGAGAGAGGAGGTGGCTGTCCTTCTAAACAGCACATGAACATGGTCAGCAACCACACAGCGAAGAGCGAATTTGCACAAGAAGGGCAGTGGTCAATGGAAGTAAAACTCAGATATATGAGACCTGAAGTTTGACATTGCAGGAAAACAAGTTGGTGATTGGGCATTTCTTCGGGGCCCTTTGATTGGTCAACTGGTTTAAATCAGGAGACATTATTCGAGCTGGAGTAGAATTAAGCAATACTCCATTGAAATATTTAACATCCAAGTAAACAGAAGAGAAATGGTAGGGCAGATGACATGTAATACATAGTATTTGGAAATTGGCAATGTGAACCATGGTGACCACATTGGCAGCACATTTCTATTTGAACTTTGGCTCAGAGTTGATGAGCTGTAGGCACTGCACTTAAGGAGAGGGAGAACTACTGCATGCATTCTAATGTAAGAGGTGTGACTGCTTCCTAAAATAATTATATCAAATTTGATCCATGGTCAGGTATAGGAGGGTGTGACTGCAAATGACACTTGTATGAGAATTCAGAATGTAGGTTTGGAGGGGACTCAGTCAATGTCCGTGTCCAATAGGTGCAAGATTCTTGCTTCTGTTGTGGAAGAGGGCACAAACTGGAGAGAGGATCAGCAAACTAATCAAAACACCTTGGTACAGAGCACCATTCAAATAGTGAAAAAATGTAAATAATACTAGGGATAGCATGGTTGGGGGAATGGATAGTGTTATCTGCAGCAAAGACAGAGTCTCAAAGGTTCTTCAGGGCTGGAGAGGAAGGATCCAGTTGTGAATTTCCACTGAAATACCAATGACGTGGGTAAAGCGAGAAACAAAATTCTGTTCCAGGATTATGAGCAGCTGTAGGCTAAGTTAGAAAAACAGAACTAAAAATGTTTTAATCTCTGGATTACTACCTGAGCCACGTGCAAACTGGTACAGGGCAAATAAAGTTAGAGGGGTAAATGTGTGGCTCAGACATTGGTGTGGGAGAAATGGTTTTCAATTTATGGCAATAGCACCAGTACTGGGAAGAGAGAGCTGTCCTGTTGCAATGGGTTTAATTCAAGTATGATGGAACCAGGGTCCTGGTGAATTAGACTGTAACATATAGGAGCCAATCAAGTCTGCTTTGCCATTCAATCATCACTGATATGTTTCTCAACCCCATTCTCCTGCCTTCTCTCAGTAACTCTTGAACGTCTTACTCGTCAAGAACCTTCTCTGGCAATAAGTTCCACTGATGCTGTACCCTCAGGCTGAAGAAATTCCTCTTCATCTCAGTTCTAAAGGATCATCCCTTCGTTTTGAGGCTGTGCCCTCAGATCATAGTATCTCCTACCAGTGGGAATATATTTTCTTCATACACTCTATCCAGACCTTTCAGTATTCTGTAAGTTTCAATCAGATATCCACCCTCTATTCTTCTAAATTCCTTTGATTACAGACCCAGAGTCCTCAACCTCTCATGAGAAGCCCTTCAACAGTGGGATCATTCTTATAAATTTGTATGACTAGAGCTTTAAACTAATTGGTTTGGATGGTGGGGTGAGAAGCAGTAGTAGGGTTCAATTGAAGGGAAGTTTTTAAAAAATGTTCAAAGAAATGAGAGAGCAGCAGTTCAGAGTTGTAGAGAGGTGAACAACAGTGTGATGAAGAGTACATAATATTCACAGAAGTGTACATCAAAAATGTGAAAAAGAATAATAATGGTTAAAAAGTCAGTTTAAGGCTCTTTGTGCATTCAAGTACAGCATTTGTAGCAAGATAGATCAGTTGATAGCACAAATGAATATGACTTAATAGCTATTACAGAGACCAGATCAATGGGAATTCAATATTTAAGAGTACACAATGTTCCAGAAGAATACTCAAAAAGGTGATTAAGGTGGTTTCCCATGCTAATATTTCTGTCTCAGGCCTGCTACATCTACAGTCAGACTTAGCATAAGCTGGAAGAACCTCATCATCTGACTGAGCACATTATAGTCTTCAGGACTCCATTTTGAGTTTAATAATTTTAGAGCATGAACACCTCCTTCCATGCCTATTATCCTTATCACCCCCACACTCCTGTTATGAAATAGATTGCTTTTGGCGCAACTAATCGATTTTCACCCACTCAGCTTCGTTAACACTAATCTGTCATCTTCAGTGGCTTACCATCAACAATCCCTTTGTCTACCTAACATTTGTTTCTTCTATGTTTTGTCTCCACCTATCTGCTCATTTCTGTTCCCCCTCACCCTTATGTCATCAGCATAAATGTCACCTCTTCCTAGCTGCTATCAGTTATGAAGAACAGTGGCTGAACTGGAAACGATAACTCTGGCAGCATTTATAGAGTTAAAACAGATCTCCTGAGTTAATTAAGCAATTTCTGTTTGAGGTGGTGTAGCTTTGCTTATAAAAGGTATCAGTCGGGTGGTGAATAGTGATATGGGTGCAAAAAATCAGTTTGAGTGGAAATAAGGAATAGGAAGGAAGAAAAGTCATGATTCAGAGTCATCTATAGACTTCAATTGTCTGACTGTTGGATGCAGTATGAATTAGGAAATAATGGCGACGCTACAATTGTCATAGGTGACTAGAAACATTTTGTAGGCAAGGGATATGTGGAAGACATTTCTAGAGTGCACCAGGGATTGTTTATCAGAAGATGTTTATATTGAAGTAAGTACCTAGAAACAGATTATTTTAAATCTAGTAATGTGTAATGAGGTAGGATTAATAAAGAGATCTTGTAGTAAAGATCATTTTGGAGGTAGTAATCACAACATAGAATTTCAAGTTCAGTTTGAGGAAGAGCAAATTGGGTTTCAGACTAGTATCCTCAAATAAAGACGATTATAGAGGTATGAAGAAAGTTGTCAAAAGCTGTCTTAGAAAATAGATCAAGGGGAACGTCGGTAGATGAGCAATTGCAAACACTTAAGCAGATATTTATAACAGGAAAAATGTATTCTGGTTCACAAAAAAGGTCTTGATGAGAAGGATGAAACATGCACTATTAGCAAAGGTGGCCAAGAAAAGTATCCAATTAAAAATTAAGGTATACAAGATAGCAAAAATTAATGGCAGGCCAGATGATAGGGAAGTTTTTTTAGGAACTATCAGCCAATTATTAAAAAGCTAACAAGGAGAAAATTGATTATGAAAGTAAATTGGTAAGAGGTATAAGCAGACAGCATAAGGCAGAAATGCAAGCCTACAGCCTTTGTACCTTAATGCATGAAGCATTCAAAATAGCATAGATGATCTGATTGTACACGTCAAGGTAAATTATTAGGATCTCATAGCTATTCTGGAGGCATGGTTATAAGGAAATCAAAACTGAGAACAGCCATGATCATATTGAATGGTGGTGCAGGCTCGAAGGGTAGAATGGCCTACTCCTGCACCTATTATCTATTGTCTATTCAGAGTTATATGACCTTTCAGAAAGACATGAGAGAAGAACTAGGCAATGGAGTAACACTGTCAATAAGAGATGAAATGAGGACAGTTATGAGAGACGATCTAGAGTTGGAATGCTGGAGTGAGTAACTCACTTCCTGACTCCCTGAATCCTATTCATTACCTACAAGGCACTAGTCAGGAATGTGATGGAATATTCCTCACTTGCCTGAATGTTCCTTTTTCCCAGGTTGGGGAAAGTCCAAAACTTGCCTAATACTGTCAAAATTGGCCTTTCTCCAATTTAGAACTGCAACTTTTAGATCTGGTCTATCCTTTACTTATGGACAAGGGGAAGTGTCGGAGACTGGTAGTCAACAACACCTAGGAAAGCAGGCAAGAACACTTAACTGGCAGTTACTGAGGCAACAGACTTATAAAGGTGGCAGCTCAAAATGGGAGAATTTAAATTTGCCACCAAAGTTGGATGTCTACAACACCTACAGAGTCCCATGAGGCACACCATCCAATGTGTGGAACCAGCCGACACTGAGTTCAGAATGACAATGACAATGACAATAAAGTAACTTCAGAAAATCTGTAAAGTCATTTGTTAACAGGTCTTTAAATTGTAAAGTCAAAAGACATATTCATAACTATACTTGAATATTATTGAGAAATACCAGGAGTCAAAGGGAAAATCAGGGCAAATAAAATAAAAAAAAAGGAAACATGAAGGAAGTAATTTTGAAATATGGCAGTGCAGCTCAGTCAAATGGAGTGTGTGGCAGGTAATACGTGGGAGGTCATGGACCCTACGTTGTCCTCTGTTTCAGAGCTCATGTAGAAGCTCGAGTCACCCATAACACATTCATGAGCCTGAGATTTTTACGGATATTACAATCAATCAGAGGTGCTCACATTACATCTGCTGAGTCCTGAGGTAGAAAGGAAATGACTGACCAGTCCAAAAGGAACAGGCAGGAAATGCACGTGTTCCAGTAAAAGCAGTTTCCCATTTTAGAAGTTGGAGAGGGTGCTGGTTCCTCAAGCGAGCAGTCAGAGCTAAGTTTATGACACCATGAACAGTCTTACACCTGTGGTCAGCAAAGTTTTGGAAAGAATTCTGAGGGATAGGATTTATGACTATTTGGCAAAGCATAGTGTGATTAAAGGCAGTCAGCCTTTATGTGGGCAGGTCATGCCTAACTAATCTTATTGAGTTATTGAGGAGGTGTCAAGACAGGTCAGTGACGGTTGAGCAGTGGGTATGGTGTACCTGGATTTCAGCAAGGTATTTGATAGGGTTCCCCATGGTAGGCTCATTCATAAAGTCATGAAGCATGGGATACAGGGAGATTTGGCTATCTGGATTCAGAATTGGCTGGCTGACAGAAGGCAGAGAGTGGTTGTAAATAGAAAGTATTCTGCCTGGCGGACAATGTTGAATAGGGTCCCACAAGGCCCTGTTCTTGGCCTTTTCTCTTTGTAGTTTTTATAAATGACTTGGATGAGGAGGTTGAGGGGTGAGTTGAGGGGTGGTGAGAATTAGTGGAAAGTCTTTAGAAACCCTCAGAGGATAAGTAACAAAAAGTAAGAGGCAGGAGAAGATGAAATATGAGAGTATGTAAGAAGATTGCAAGAGTTCTTTTAGATATATGAAAAAGGAAGAGGCAACAGTGAACATTGACCTGCTGGAAAATGAGGCTGGAGAAGTTAGTAATGGGGAATAAAGAAACAGCGGAAAAACTGAATAGTTACTTTGTATCATTTTTCACAATGGAAGACAACATCCCAGCACTTCAAGAGAACCAGTGGGCAGAAGAAAGTATAGTAGCCATCACTAAGGAGAAGGTGTTGGGAAGCTGAAAGGTCTTAAGGTGGATAACTGGTGGAGTTCAACAGAGGTCAGGGTTGGGACCATAGTTATTCACCTTTTTTTGTTAAGTTCATTCATGGGTTGAGGGCCTTGTTGGCTAGGCCAGCATTTATTGTCCATACCAGCAGGCAGTTAAGAGTCAACTACATTGCTGTGGGTCTGGAAGCAAATGTAAGTCAGATCAGGTAAGGATGGCTGTTTCCTTCAATGAAGAACATTAGTGATCCAGATGGAGCCTCCCCCACAATCAACAATAGATTCATGGTCATCAGTAGACTCTTAATTCCTGGTATTTATTGAATTCAAATTCCACCATTTGCCAAGACAGAATTCAAACCCAGGTCCCCAGGACATTACTTGGGTTTCTGGATTAAAAGTCCAGCGATAATATGACTAGGCCATTGTCTACCATTGTACAATAACAATCTTGATGAAGGAACTGAGGGCATTGTTGCTAAGTTTGCAGATAACACAAAGACAGGTAGTGCTGAAGAAGCAAGGAAGATGTTCAAGGACTTGAGCAACCTAGGAGAGTGGGCAAAAAAGTGGCAGATGGACCATAATATAGGAACTAGAGGCATTAGGTTTAAGGTGAGAGGGGAAAGATTTAAAAGGAAACCTAAGGGGCAACATTTTCACACAGAGGATGGTGTGTGTATGGAATGAGCTCCCAGAGGAAGTGGTGGAGGCTGGTACAATTACAGCATTTGAAAGGCATCTGGATGGGTATATGATAGGATGAGTTGAAAGAGATATGGGCCAAATGCTGGCAAATGGGGCTAGATTAAGTTAGGATATCTGATTGGCATGGATAAGTTGGACCGAAGTGTCTGTTTCCATGTTGTACAACTCTATGACTCTAATTTCGAAGAATTTTCAGTTGGAACAATAAATAAGCATAGGGAATTAATTAAGCAGAAAATAGAAAAGTTAACAATAAAGTAAATTCCAGTAAGAAAGTAAATGGGGAACTTAAAGTCAATAATTAGCCATTGTTTTCACTTTGTGCAATAATAAGTGGAGTTCATCAGTCAAACACCCTTGCTATCATTGTCCTTTGGTACTGCATGGTACAAAATGACTCTCTTAGTTAGAAGAGTTTGGATCTGCTGTTGCAAACATTATTTCTCCTTATCTTCAGCAAGAGTGAAAGCCTTTCATATAACTATCAAAAGTTCTATGGAATGGAAAACTGAGTAGAGGACTAGATGTGACTTTCTTCAAAATTTATCAGAGCTATGTTATAAAACTGGAGAGCAGAATTATGAAACAATTGGATGAATGAGTTACTGATTTGCCTATGGAATACTTTGGGATTCCCTTTTATGTTGGCAATCAGTCTCCTATTTCTGTACCCACTAGCATATGGCACTAGGATTAATTCGATATGAGGTCTTACTTGTTAATTTTCTACCAAGCTTCCTAAATGTGATTGCACAACATCCCTCTTCCATCCTAAATCATTGATACCAATATGGACTACCATGTCTGGCTGTTCACACTCCTCAGAAGAATGTCCTGCAGTTCCTCTATGACCTCCTTCATCCTGGCACCAGTGAAGCAATATAACATCCTAGAATTTTTTTTTGTGGCCACAGAAACCTCTGCTTGTTCCCCTAACTAATGAAACCCCTGTTACTATTGCTCCTCCTTTCTTCTTCCTCCCCTTCTGTATAGCCAAACCATTAGAACATAGAAATGTACAGCACAGAACAGGCCCTTTGGCCCACGATGTTGTGCCGAGATTTAATTCTAATGTATAATATAATAACTTAACCTACACACCCCTCAATTCACTGCTATCCATGTGCATGTCTAGCAGTTGCTTAAATGTCCCCAATGACTATGCTTCCACCACCACAGCTGGCAATGCATTCCATGCATTCATAACTCTCTATCATAAAGAACCTACCTCTGACATTTCCTTTATACCTTACTTCTAACATCTTCAAACGGTGACACCTTGTACCAATCAACCCTGCCCTGGGGAGATATCTCTGGCTATTGACTCTATCTATTCCTCTCATTATTTTGTATACCTCGATCAGGTCTCTTCTCTTCCTCCTTCTTTCCAGAGAGGAAAGTCCAAACTTATTCAACCTTTCTTCATAAGGCAAGCCCTCCAGTCCAGGCAGCATCCTGGTAAACCTTACTTGCACCCTCTCCAAAGCCTCGGTATCTTTCCTAAAGTAGGGCGGCCAGAACTGGACACAATATTCCAAGTGTGGTCTCACCAGGGACTTGTAGAGCTGCAGCAAAACCTCACGGCTCTTAAACTCAACCCCCCCCCTGTTAATGAAATCAAAACATCATATGTTTTCTTAACAACCCTATCCACTTGGGTGGCAACTTTGAGGTATCTATGTACCTGCACACCCAGATCCCTCTGTTCCTCCACACTGCCAAGAATCTTGTCTTTAATCCTATATTCAGCATTCGAGTTCGATCTTCCAAAATGCATCACTTCACATTTATCCAGGTTGAACTCCACCTGCCAATTCTCAGCCCAGCTCTGCATCCTGTCAATGTCACGTTGCAGCCTGCAGTAGCCCTCGATACAATCAGTGACACCTCCAACCTTTGTGTCATCTACAAATTTACTAACCCACCCCTCAACTTCCTCATCCAAGTCATTTATAAAAACTACAAAGAGCAGAGGCCCAAGAACAGGGCCCTGCGGGACCCCATTCAACATTGTCTGCCAGGCAGAATACTTTCTATTTACAACCACTCTCTGCCTTCTGTCAGCCAGCCAATTCTGTATCCAGATCGCCAAATCTCCCTGTATCCCATACTTCATGACTTTATGAATGAGCCTACCATGGGGAACCCTATCAAATACCTTGCTGAAATCCAGGTACACCATATCCACTGCTCAACTGTCATACACCTGTCTTGACACCTCCTCAAATAACTCAATAAGATTAGTTAGGCATGACCTGACCCTCATAAAGGCTGACTGTCTTTAATCACACTATGCTTTGCCAAATAGTCATAAATCCTATCCCTCAGAATTCTTTCCAAAACTTTGCTGACCACAGGTGTAAGACTGTTCATGGTGTCATAAACTTAGCTCTGACTGCTCGCTTGAGGAACCAGCACCCTCTCCAACTTCTAAAATGGGAAACTGCTTTTACTGGAACACGTGCATTTCCTGCCTGTTCCTTTTGGACTGGTCAGTCATTTCCTTTCTACCTCAGGACTCAGCAGATGTAATGTGAGCACCTCTGATTGATTGTAATATCCGTAAAAATCTCAGGCTCATGAATGTGCTAAGGGTGACTCGAGCTTCTACATGAGCTCTGAAACATTGAGGACAACGTAGGTTCCATGACCTCCCACGTATTACCTGCCACACACTCCATTTGACTGAGCTGCACTGCCATATTTCAAAATTACTTCCTTCATGTTTCCTTTGGATTACTGGAATTCTTTTATTTTATTTGCCCTGATTTTCCCTTTGACTCCTGGTATTTCTCAATAATATCCAAGTATAGTTATGAATATGTCTTTTGAATTTACAACTTAAAGACCTGTTAACAAATGACTTTACAGATTTTCTGAAGTTACTTTATTGTCATTGTCATTCTGAACTCAGTGTCGGCTGGTTCCACACATTGGATGGTGTGCCTCATGGGACTCTGTAGGTGTTGTAGACATCCAACTTTGGTGGCAAATTTAAATTCTCCCATTTTGAGCTGCCACCTTTATAAGTCTGTTGCCTCAGTAACTGCCAGTTAAGTGTTCTTGCCTGCTTTCCTAGGTGTTGTTGACTACCAGTCTCCGACACTTCCCCTTGTCCATAAGTAAAGGATAGACCAGATCTAAAAGTTGCAGTTCTAAATTGGAGAAAGGCCAATTTTGACGGTATTAGGCAAGAACTTTTGAAAGCTAATTGAAGGCAGATGTTTGCAGGTAAAGGGACAGCTGGAAAATGGGAAGCCTTCAAAAATGACATAACAAGAATCCAGAGAAAGTATACTCCTGTCAGGGTGAAAGGGAAGGCTGGTAGGTATAGGGAATGCTGGAGACTAAAGAAATTGAGGGCTTGGTTAAGAACAATAAGGAAGCATATGTAATGTATAGACAGGGTAGATCAAGTGAATCCTTAGAAGAGTGTAAAGGAAGTAGGAGTATACTTAAGATGGAAATCAGGAGGGCAAAAAGGGGACATGAGATAGCTTTGGCAAATTAAATTAAAGAGAATCCAAAGGGTTTTTACAAATATATTAAGGACAAAAGGGTAACTAGGGAGACAATAGGGCCCCTAAAGATCAGCAAGGCAGCCTTTGTGTGGAGCCACAGAAAATGGGGGAGATACTAATTGTAGATTTTGCATCAGTATTTACTGTGGAAAAGGATATGGAAGATATAGACTGTAAGGAAATAGATGGTGACATCTTGCAAAATGTCCAGATTACAGTGGAGGAAGTGCTGGATGTGCTGAAACGGTTAAAGGTGGATAAATCCCCAGGACCAGATCAGGTGTACCCGAGGACTCTGTGGAAAGCTAGAGAAGTGATTGCTGAGCCTCTTGCTGAGATATTTGTAACATTGATAGTCACAGGTGAGGTGCCGGAAGGCTGGAGGTTGGCAAACGTGGTCCCACTGTTTAAGAAGGGCGGTAAAGACAAGCCAGGGAACAATAGACTGGTGAGCCTGACCTCAGTGGGATGTACATGTATTTGGAAAGGCAAGGACTGATTAGGGATAGTCAACAAGGCTTTGTGCGTGGAAATCATGTCTCACAAACTTGATTGAGCTTTTTGAAGAAGTAACAAAGAAGATTGATGAGGGCAGAGCAGTAGACGTGATCTATATGGACTTCAGTAAGGCGTTCGACAAGATTTCCCATGGGACACTGATTAGCAAGGTTAGATCTCATGGAATACAGGGAGAACTAACCATTTGGATACAAACTGGCTCAAAGGTAGAAACAGAGTGGTGGTGGAAGGTTGTTTTTCAGACTTGAGGCCTGTGACCAGTGGAGTGCCACAAGGATCGGTGCTGGGTCCTCTACTTTTTGTCATTTACATAAATGATTTGGATGCGAGCATAAGAGGTACAGTTACTAAGTTTGCAGATGACACCAAAATTGGAGGTCTAGTGGACCTCAAATTACAACAGGATCTGGACCAGATGGGCCAATGGGCTGAGAAGTGGCAGCTGGAGTTTAATTCAGATAAATGCGAGATGCTACATTTTGGGAAAGCAAATCTTATCAGGACTTATACACTTAATGGTAAAGTCCTAGGGAGTGTTGCTAAACAAAGAGACCTTGGAGTGCAGGTTCATAACTCCTTGAACGTGGAGTAGATAGGATAGTGAAGGCGGCGTTTGGTATGCTTTCTTTTATTGGTCAGAGTATTGAGTACAGGAGTTGGAAGGTCATGTTGCGGCTGTACAGGACATTGGTTAGGCCACTGTTGGAATATTATGTGCAGTTCTGGTCTCCTTCCTATCAGAAAGATGTTGTGAAACTTGAATGGGTTCAGAAAAGATTTACAATGATGTTGCCAGGATTGGAGGATTTGAGCTATTGGGAGAGGCTGAACAGGCTGGGGCTGTTTTCCTTGGAGTGTCGGAGGCTGAGGGATGACCTTATAGAGGTTTACAAAATTATGAGGGGCATGGATAGGATAAATAAATAAAGTCTTTTCCCTGGGGTCCAGGAGTTCAGAATTAGAGGGCATAGGTTTAGGGTGAAAGGGGAAAGATATACAAGAGACCTAAGAAGCAACTTTTTCACGCAGAGGGTGGTACGTGTATGGGATGAGCTGCTAGAGGATGTGGTGGAGGCTGGTACAATTTAAGAGACATTTGGATGGGTATATGAATAGGAAGGGTTTGGAGGGATATGGGCCAGGTGCTGGCAGGTGGGACTAGATTGAGTTGGAATTGGGTTGGCATGGATGGGTTGGACTGAAGGGTCTGTTTCCATGCTGTACATCTCTATGACTCTATGTTGGGAAAAGGCAGCTGAACATGCCAAATATTTAGAATTAGGTTTGATTGACATGTGTACTTTAAGTACAAAAGTATAGGAATGCAGTGAAAAGTGTACAATGTCACCATACACAGTGCCGCTTTAGGTCTTAAGTACCTAGTTACAACTAAATATGTTGAATATTGGTAGTCCGGTCATAGAGCCATCGAGACGTACAGCACAGAAAGAGACCTTTCAGTCCAACTCGACCATGCTGACCAGATATCCTAAATTAATCTAATCCTGTATTTGGGTCAATAACTAAAAAAACATTAAGCAATGACGACGATTTAAAAACCATAGACACTGCAGGTAGCAATTTCTTAGCCCACCTTTGCCAAAGATAAATTTCTCTCCTGACACGCTTGAATGGGACAGAGGCTGTATGAAGTTGATATACCTTTTTTGTGATAAAGAACACACTTGGAAAATATTAAGGAGTCATCATTTAACTCCTATAGTTTTAAGTGTGCAACCTAATTAATTCTTTCAACCGCAATATATTGGCTCCCAGTAAAAGCTGTGAATTTTAAGCTCAATCGCTGTTGCTCTGGTGCCTCATTGAACATTTGTGATTTGCACATGACGTAGAGGTGGTACTGGAGCTTTCAGAGCGTAGCTCCTTCCTCAAACTCAGAAAGCTTGTGATTTCAAATCATTCTTTTGGACTACAACCTGGTGTAGTGTGACTTCTGACCTTGTGTTTTGGTGACATTAGCAACAAAGAAAAACAGACAGGATGATCAATTTTCTGGGGGGAGCCCCACATTTTACAGTATATATTGGATAAATAGCTTTGATTTAGTGAGGACTTCACACTCATTCATAGTATCTTCTGGCACGTGACTGACTATTCCGTCCACACACTGGGATTTTTCCGGTTGACTTCTGTTGTAGCAACCGTCTGATAAACAAGCTCCAGGTAACTGCCTTATAGCAGCGTCTTCAAGGGTATGTTATCTCATCAAAATGATATTTAGTAAAATGTTTACACAAACTAATATGCGGTTCATATCGCTGAAACTGATTTCAGCAGCAATTTCAATTCTGAGAGTTTGTTGTCTCTCAGGAACGAGTAAGCGATGCACTGTAGTAATTGCATGCACCGAGGTTGCTAATATAGTAGGTAGCAGTTTTACGATTCGTTTACGCGGAGTTTAACGATTGGCCTGATACTTGCTCCTGCTGTACTAAGGTCAGGCTGCTGAAATATATTGAAGTGGTCACGATTCAATTGTTTTAAAATAAATTAAAAACCTGTGAATATTCAGCAAGCCAGACAACACATTGGGAGTCCAGATGCTGCAATAGAACAAAATACCACTCAGGAGACATTACCAGGGAAGAGTTTTGGGTTATTCAATGGAGTCAGAGGGTTACAGCATAGAAAGTCTTTGGCCCATCAAACCATCTAATTATTCTCATTCAATTTTCCAGCATTTGCCCCATCACCTTATCCCAGATCCAACTCTCCAATTCCACACTGCCCTGTTGAACTGTCCTACCCATCCATCTCTCTTTCCACCTATCTGCTCCACCCTCCACTCCAACCTATCACCATCACCCCACCTTCATCTACTTATCACCTTCCAAACTACCTTCCCCCAAGCCCCACCCCTCCCATTTATGTCTCAGCACCCCTCTCCCCACCATTTCTGATGAAAGGCTTATGCCTGAAAGGTCAACTCTCCTGTTCCTCAGATGCTACCAGACCTGCTGTGCTTTTCCAGTGCCATACTTTTGACCCATCACCTTGTATGCCTTGGCATTGCAAGGCATATTTTGTGCCACTATCTCCCTTACAGGTAGTGAGTTACAGATTCGTGCTGCCTTCTGAGTGAAAAACCTTTTCCTCACATCCGCTCAAAACCTCCCACCCCTTATGTTAAACCTATGCCCCCTCATCATTGATTCCTCCACCAAGGGCAAATATTTCTTCCTATTTATGCCTCTTATAAGCCTTGAGCCGTCTTCACCATTCAATACGATCAAGAGTGATCTTTCAGCTCAATACCCTAAGCCCATCCTTCTCCCACATCTCCTGATCCCTTTAGTCGTAAGATCTGCTTCTAACCCCATTTTGAAAACTCGTGGTGTTTTAGCCTCAATCACTTTCTGTTGTAGTGAATTCTACATGCTCACCATTCTCTGTGTGAAGAAAGTTCTCCTCTCACTCCTTTTGGAATGTCAAACACCCCTGAATATTGAATTCACAGTCTTTGCCATCCTGTAACTATGTCTTCATAATAGATAGCAAGTTATATTCATTTATTTTTATTTGTGTCATCGACTCATCTATCTTGTTCATCTATCATAGATCTATCATCTATCATTCCGATAAAGAGCACAAAGCTTGATTTGTGACATTATTACTTATTCTGGTTCCAAGTTTTCTATTCCTTCCTGTTACACTTTGCTTATTGTGTGCCTCTTCACTGGCCTGCACACCTGCCCTCTTTTTCTTTTAGATTTTTTAAACATCCCTCCATTTGAATCCTACCTGTCTACAATCCTAGTTATACAATTTGTCATGACACAGGTTCCACAATGGTTCAAATTAAGCCTGGCCTTACATAACAAAAGTTTCCCTAATACTGGTGTTAGTGCCTCAAGAATGAGATTCCATTTCTCCCATACCAATCATTGAACCATGTATTTATCTCTCAAATTTATTTACCTGGTGCAAATTTGCTAATGCCAAGTGGCTTAGGTGGTAATCCAGAGATCATTTGCTTTGTGCTTCTGCCTTTCAGTTTAGCTGTGAGGCACTTATAATGCCGAAGCAGAAGGTTTTTTTTCCTCATTCTACCTACGTTTTGGTACCTATTTGGACCACAACATCTGGATCCTTCCCTTTCTGCTCCAAGTTCCTCTCGAACTGAGAGGAGATGTTCTGAACCTCGGCAACAGGAAGGTAACACAGCCTTCAGAATGCTGTCTTTGCTGCAGAGAACAGTATCTATTTCCCTAATTGTACTATCTCCAATTACTACTTGATTTACCTTATTCTACCGACTTGACTGGTATTCTGGACCACAATGCTGTGGTTAATTTGCTCAACTTCCCTGCAGTCTGTGCCCTTGCCCACCCCGTAAGTAAGAACCTTGAATATGGGTGCTGGCTGAGACCCCTCCAAAGTCATTTGGATTCCCATACCCGCTCATTCATAGTCACACCCTCCTATTCCCTGACCATGGCTATATGCCTGTTTCCTTAAGGAAAGTGTGTGCAGGTAGTTCTCCCCATCCTGATGTGTTATGCTTCAAATCATCAACTCTGAGCCAAAGTTCCTCGAGCAGCCAATATTTGCTTCAGATGTGGAGACAGTGGAATGTACTGGTGTCTACCAGCTCCCATATTAAGTCATAGAGCTGTACCACACAGAAACAGATCCTTCAGTCCAACTTGTCCATGCCGACCAGATATCTCAAATAAATCTAGCCCCATTTGCCATCATTTCGCCCATATCCCAATAAACCTTTCCTATTCATATACCCTGCCAGATGACGTTTAAATGTTGTAATGGTACCAGTTTCCACAACTTCCTCTGGCAGCTCATTCCATATATGCACCACCCTCTGCGTGAAAAAAATGGCCCTTAAGTCCCTTTTAAATCTTTCCTTAAACTGATACTCCACTATCCTGGGAAAAGACGTTGTCTATTCACTCTTTCCATGCCCTTCATGATTTTATAAACCTTTATAAGGTCACTCCTCAGCCTCCAATGCTCCAAGGAAAATAATTTCAGCCTATTGGGCCTCTCCCTTTAGCTCAAACCCTCCAACCTTGGCAACATCCTTGTAAATCTTTATTGAGACCAGATCTAAAAGTTGAAGTTCTAAATTGGACAAAGGTTAATTTTGATGGTATTAGGCAAGAACTTACAAAAGCTAATTGGGGGCAGATGTTCGCAGGTAAAGGGATGGCTGGAAAATGGGAAGCCTTCAGAAATGAGATAACGAGAATCCAGAGAAAATATATTCCTGTTAGAATGAAAGGAAAGGCTGGTAGGTGTAGGGAATGCTGAATGACTGAAGAAAGTGAGGTTATGGTTAAGAAAAAGAAGGAAGTATATGTCAGGTATAGACAGGATAGATCGAGTGAATCCTTAAAAGAGTATAAAGGCAGTAGGAGTATACTGTACTTAAGACAGAAACCAGGAGGGCAAAAAGGGGACATGGGATAGTTTGGCAAATAGAGTTAAGGAGAATCCAAAGGGTTTTACAAATATATTTAGGACAAAAGGGTAACTAGGGAGAGAATAGGGCCCCTCAAAGATCAGCAAGGCGGCCTTTGTGTGGAGCCACAGGAGGTGGGGGAGATACTAAACGAGTTTTTTGCCTCAGTGTTTACTGTGGAAAAGGACTTGGAAGGTATAGAATGTAGGGAAATAGATGGTGACATCTTGAAAAATGTCCATATTACAGAGGAGGAAGTGCTGGATGTCTTGAAATGCATAAAAGTGGATAAATCCCCAGGACCTGATCAAGTGTAGTCTAGATCTCTGTGGGAAGCTAGAGAAGTGATAGCTGGGCCTCTTGCTGAGATATTTATATCATCAATAGTCACAGGTGAGGTGCCGGACGACTGGAGGCTGGCTAATGTGGTGCCACTATTTAAGAAAAGTTGTAAGTATAAGCCAGGGAACTATAAACCAGTGAGCCTGACGTCAGTGGTAAGCAAGTTGTTGGAAGGAATCCTGAGGGACTGGATGTACATATTTGTAAAGGCAAGGGCTGATTAGGGATAGTTAACATGGCTTTGTGCATGGGAAATCATGTCTCACAAACTTGATTGAGTGTTTTGAAGAAGTAACAAAGAGGATTGATGATGGTAGACGGTAGATACAGGGAGAACTAGCCATTTGGATACAGAACCGGCTTGAAGGTAGAAGACAGAGAGTGGTAGTGGAAGGTTGCTTTTCAGACTGGAGGCCTGTGATCAGTGGAGTGCCACAAGGATCGATGTTGGGTCCTCTACTTTTTGTCATTTAAACAAATGATTTGGTTGTGAGCATAAGAGGCATAATTAGTGGGTTTGCAGATGACTCCAAAATTGGAGGTGTGGTGGATAACACAGAGGTTACCTCAGATTATAACAGAATCTTGGTCAGATGGGCCAATGGGCCGAGAAGTGGCAGCTGGAGTTTAATTTAGATAAATGCAAGGAGCTGCATTTTGGGAAAGCAAATCTTAACGGGACTTATACACTTAATGGTAAGGTCTCAGGGAGTGTTGCTGAGCAAAGAGACCTTGGAGTGCAGATTCATAGCTCCTCAAAAGTGGAGTCGCAGGTAGATAGGATAGTGAAGAAGGCATATGGTATGGTTTCCTCTGTTTGTCAGAGTATTGAGTACAGGAGTTGGGGAGTCATGTTGCGGCCGTACAGGACATTGGTTATGCCACTTTTGGAATATTATGTGCAATTCTGGTCTCCTTCTTATCGGAAAGATGTTGTGAAACTTGAAAGGGTTCAGAAAAGATTTACAAGGATGTTGCCAGGTTTGCAGGATTTGAGCTATAGGGAGAGGCTAAACAGGCTGAGGTTGTTTTCCCTGGAGCGTCAGAGGGTGAGGGGTGACTTCATAGAGGTTTATTAAATCATGAGGGGCATGTATAAGATAAATAGACAAAGTCTTTTCCCTGGGGTGGGGGAGTCCAGAACTAGCGGGCATAGGTTTAGGGTGAGAGGGGAAAGATATAAAAGAGACCTAAGGGGCAACTTTTTCATGCAGAGGGTGGTACATATATGGAATGATTTGCCAGAGGAAGTGCTGGAGGCTAGTACAATTGTAACATTTAAAAGGCATAAAGATGGGTATATGAATAGGAAGGGTTTGGAGAGACATGGGCTGGTGCTGGCAGGTAGGACTAGGTTGGGGTGGGATATCTGGTCGACATGCACGAGTTGGACCAAATGGTCTGTTTCTGTGCTGTACATCTCTATGATTTGATGACTTTATGAAGACTTTCAAGTTTCACAACATCCTTCATATAGCAGGGAGACCAGAATTGCATGCAGAATTCCCAAAGAGACCAAACCAATGTCCTGTGCAGCTGCAACGTGACCTCCCAACTCCAATACTCAATGAACTGACCAACAAAGAAAGCATACCAAATGCTTTCTTCACTATCCTATCTATCTGCAATTGCACTTTGAAGGAGACATGAACCTGCACTCCAAGGTCTCTTTGGTTCAGCAACACTCCCCAGGATCTTGCCATTAAGTGTATAAATCCTGCCCTGATTTGCCTTTCCAAAATGCAGCACCTCACATTTATCTAAATGAAACTCTATCTGCCACTCCTCAGTCCATTGGCCCATCGGATCAAGATCACGTTGTTCTCCTTCGTTGTCCACTACATTTCCAATTTTGGTGCCATCTGCAAATTTACTAACTATACCTCCTATGTTCATATCCAAATTGTTTCTATAAATGATGAATTGTAGCTGCACATATTGCATGCCCAACCAGCTGTACTTGATTTAATTAATTACTTTGCATGTTAACCATTTAAAAAATGAATTTCTTCAGCTGCGGTAACACCTCCTGATCTAAACCACTTGGTCAATCAAATGGATCGCAGGTGTTGCTATGGCATCACACTTTGGCTCTGACACGTTCGAACCAAGTTGAAAGGGTTCTCTGCCTCTGGATTTTGTCTCCTGCCATCTATGCCCTTCTCTCACAGTCCATTCTTCCTTCTATAAAGTTGCAGCCCCTGATCTCTCGTATTGTTTGTAAGGCTACTGAGCCCACTCTCTCTTGCACTGTTTCTGAAGCACGTGGTCCTCCTATCTTCCCCCCTCTCACTCTTTCAGGTACTGGTGACTGAGTCTGGGTCCTCCAGACTTACACTCGTTTAGGTGCTGGTGATTGTCTCCAGATCGTCACCTTACAACATAATAATTCTGTGACTGTGCAAAGGTTTCATTCACTTCATGTGATCTTGGGAAATAACTCAATGTATAGGATTCCACAAAAGCCAAAGGCCCTGTCTGGAGGGCTGACGAAACTAAACTGTTTGAGTCCAGCTACTATCTGGTCTCTACCCGCAAAGTGCAAGATTGTTGTGTGTGCTGCCCACAAACAGCTGGATGAATCCAATCTGCTAAAATCCCATCAGATCTATTGTTAATCATCAGCAAAGTATTGGAAGGTTTCATCAGCACTCGTTCAGAATTTTACGACTGCCTCCTGAATGCTGTGGTGTCTCTGCACCACATCGACTGCAGCAGTTCAAGAAGGTGGCTAAACACCATCATTGCAAGGGCATTTAGGGATGAGTGATCTTGGGCTTGCCAGAGCTACACTCATCCCATAAACAAATAAAATTGATTGACGTTGCTAGATAAAGGTACATTGTTTGTGAAATTGGAAAGATTTGGAATAAAGTTTCTGAGAATGGACCTGAGGTGATTGAATGATATTTCATGTGTGACAGACTAAAGAAGCTTCTTTGGCCTTACACCATCATCCTTTTGTCACTTAATTCCTCCTGCCTTATATTAGATCAGAGTGCTTTCCTTTCAACCTTTTCCTTCCTCTCCCATTCCATTTTCTGCCTCTTCACTTATTTAATATCTCTTTGCATGTGTACTTTTTACAAATTCTGATGAAGGTACTCATTTTGAAACATTAACTCTGCTTGATCTTCTCTGATATTTCCTGACCAGTTGAGTGTTTCTAGAAGTTTTTGATTTTAACATTTTGAAATGTTTTGTGTGCTCCTTTCTTTCCGTTCATCACAGATTGTACCAATTCACCAATCTGGAACAATGAGCCAGCCACACATGACTGAGGAATGGACAGGAAAAAAAACAATTGAGAACTACTTATCTGGAAAGACGTTGAAAGAGGAAATTTGGATGCCTTTGGGATCTTGTGCTCTTGAGTCAGTTAGTCAAAACTATGCACAAGTCAGAGAGCAAAGTAAGTTATCACATTAGCAGTTATATCACAGGATTAATGGATGCAAACTGTAAATCTGTATTTTATTCAAATTCATTGTCTATTATTGTAGAAACTGTTGCAGATAAAATGCATAAATGTGTAAAAACAATTTGCAACCAGTGACATATGAACAAAGTGCCTTCATCTTAGTTATAAATCAGTGACAACAACAGATCTGCATGCCTCAACCTTTGTGGTTATTTAACAGAGTCATCTTGTCAAAATATTTTAATGAATTTACTAAATGGGACAGTTTTCATTTGTGACCCATAAGATAGAGGAGAAGAATTATACAATTTAGCCTATTGAGTCTGCTTCACATTCAATCATGGCTGCCTTCTCCCCAGAATCTTTGATCTCCTTACTAATTAAGAACCTGTCTATGTCTGACTTAAGTATACTCAGTGCCTTGGCCTCCACAGCCCTGTGCGGCAGTAAGTTCCACAGATTCATCAGCCTCTGGCTGAAGAAATTCCTCCTAATCACAGTCTGAAAGGGTCATCTATTTACTCTGAGGATGTGCCCTTGGGTAGTAGTCTCTTCTACTGGTGAAAACATCTTTGCTACGTCCACTCTATTCAGAGTCCTCAACCACTCCTCATATGACAAGCCGTTCATCCCCAACACCACCCTTGTAAACCTCCTCTGGATCCCCTTCAATGCTAGCACATTCCCCCTTACATTTGGAACTCACAGTATTCCAGAAGCGGCCTGATCACAGCCTTTTACTACCTCAGCAGTACCTCACTGCTCTTATATTTTAGCCCTCTCAAAATGAATACAAACATTGCATTTGCCTTTCTAATTGTCAAGTGATCTGTATGTTAAACTTAAGAAACTCCTGAACTCGGATACTCAATATCCCTTTGTGCATCAGATTTCTGAACCTTTCCTTGTTTAGAGAATAGTCTACTCCTTTATTCTTCCTACGAATGTGCATAACCTCACATGTTCCCATATTATGGTCCATCTGCCACTTTTTTGCCCACTCTCCTAGGTTGCTCAAGTCCTTGAGTAAAAAATGAGGTCTGCAGATGCTGGAGATCACAGCTGCAAATGTGTTGCTGGTCAAAGCACAGCAGGTCAGGCAGCATCTCAGGGATAGAGAATTCGACGTTTCGAGCATAAGCCCTTCATCAGGAATAGGAGAGAGAGAGCCAAGCAGCTGCTCAAGTCCTTGAGCATCTTCCCTGCTTCTTCAGCACTACCTGTCTTTGTGTTATGTGCAAACTTAGCAACAATGCCCTCAGTTCCTTCATCAAGATTGTTATTGTACAATGGTAGGCAATGGCTTAGTCATATTATCGCTGGACCTTTAATCCAGAAACCCAAGTAATGTCCTGGGGACCTGGGTTTGAATTCTGTCTTGGCAAATGGTGGAATTTGAATTCAATAAATACCAGGAATTAAGAGTCTACTGATGACCATGAATCTATTGTTGATTGTGGGGGAAGCTCCATCTGGATCACTAATGTTCTTCATTGAAGGAAACAGCCATCCTTACCTGATCTGGCTTACATTTGCCTCCAGACCCACAGCAATGTAGTTGACTCTTAACTGCCTGCTGGTATGGACAATAAATGCTGGCCGAGCCAACAAGGCCCTCAACCCATGAATGAACTTAACAAAAAAAGGTGAATAACTGTGGTCCCAACCCTGACCTCTGCTGAACTCCACCAGTTATCCACCTTAAGACCTTTCAGCTTCCCAACACCTTCTCCTTAGTGATGGCTACTACACTTTCTTCTGCCCACTGGTTCTCTTGAAGTGCTGGGATGTTGTCTTTCATTGTGAAAAATGATACAAAGTAACTATTCAGTTTTTCCGCTGTTTCTTTATTCCCCATTACTAACTTCTCCAGCCTCATTTTCCAGCAGGTCAATGTTCACTGTTGCCTCTTCCTTTTTCATATATCTAACAGAACTCTTGCAATCTTCTTACCTACTCTCATATTTCATCTTCTCCTGCCCCTTATTTTTTGTTAGTTATCCTCTGATGGTTTCTAAAGACTTTCCACTAATTCTCACCACATTATATGCTTTTACACCATATTTAATTTGCTTTATCAGCCATGGTTGCCTCATCCTCCCCTTAGATTGTTTCTTCTTCCCTGAGATAAATTTCACTGGTGCCTTTGGAATTACCCCAAATGCCCCTTCCATTGCAGTTCCACCATCTTCTCTGCTAGGCTTTCCTTCCAATCAACTCTGGCCAGCTCCTCTTCAAGTCTTTGTAGTTACTTTATAGTAATACTGTGACATCTAATTCAATCTTCTCCCTCTCAAAAGGCAGGGTGATTGCCATCAAATTTTGGCAACTGCCCCTCCAGTATTGTCTCTCCCCTAGTGGACTCTACCACAAGCTGCTCCAAAGAACTATTTTGTAAATAGTTGAAAAAAGGTCTTTTTTCCCTTTGCAGTTCTTCAACTCTGGCCAAACAGAATCTACACTTTCCATCTCTTTAATCACTTGTTTCTATCAATTTAATTTTATTTCTTACTAACAAGGCAACCCTATCCCCTCTTCCCATCTGCTTGTCCTTTACTATCCTTGGATATTTATTTCCCAGCCCTAATCCCCTTGCAGCCATATCTCTGTGATACCCACAATATCAAACTCACCAATTTTAATCTGAGCTATACTTGTTCTGTGTACGGTGTGCCTTTAAGTACAACACCCTCAGTCCTGTATTGACTGCCTTGCTTCTCGTAGTTGTCCCCTTCTCTGCAGTGCCTGAATTTAGATTCCTGACCCTTTCAAAACTCTCTTCTTTTACTTGTTCTGAAAAACTTCAATAACCTTTCCTGAGCCCTCCCCGCAACCTTAACTACTTTAAAGTCCTTGTGACGCAATTTACCTCAATTTGTGCCATCAGTTCGTCCACCTTACTCAGAATGCTTCATGCATTATGATACAAAGTCTTTCAGCTTGTTGTATTATGGAGTTTCCCAACTTTTATGATTCCTTCTTACAATATGACATTCACACATCTGTACCGTCCTTTTAATTTTGGAAAACAGGCAACCCCATCACCAAACTGCAATCCTACTTTCTCCTTTACCTTTGACTTTAAAAGGTTTCATGCAGCTGGAGTCAATCTTCACTATTTAGCTGAAATCTCTGGTTATGTGATTCTCTAGGACTCTGGTCCCAGCCTGATTCAGGTGCACTCTATCCTGTCAGAATGGCTCCCATTTAATACTTGAAAACTGGTGTTACCTTACAGTGAGAGCAGGATTCGGGGGGGGCAGGGGGAGATGTTGAGTACCACGGTAAGAGTTGCTCAGCATTATGTCATGACAGCAATGATTTGGAGTTGTGATCTCTGAGACAGTAATTGTGACTGTGGAGTGAACACTGTGCTGGGGCAGTACTGGGATTGGTGACAAGGCTCTACTACTTGTGTATGCATAAACCTTTCACCCCAGGCACAATTGGACTTTTCAAAATAATTGTCGATGATATCATTGGCAATCCCTGGACTTTCAGATGCTTTGAATTTTCAGGCAGCTACGATTCTAGATTTATTACAACTGTTATCATCTACCTCACTTTAGAATGTAACCGCACACTTCCATTCAAGATCTGAATATGACTGCTATTTGTTTCATATTATTCAGCAAATTTGTACATTTCAAGATCAGATTTTAATCCTGTATGCTCGGTGAGCAGTAACTTCTGAGCTCAGAATTTGAACTTTTCATGTCAAGCTGATAATAACCTACAGGACTAGGCACACAGACTAGGTACCCCCAGTGCTGTTTTTCCAGATGCCCATAGTTTTTCCAGCAAGTTGTGGCAGGTGAGATGGAGAATCCTAGCGCAAGTTTAAACTCACGGTATTGTCTGCAGCAGGCATTCAGTTAAAGAAATGTAAATTTAACTGTTTTCTTCTCCTGCAGATGAAAAGGTAACTGCTATTTCAAGCCCCAAGCAGCTGTTAATTGACAAGGTGCTGGCCAGGCGCAGGTTTGATCAGCTTGTAAAGGAAAAGGAACATCAAGCACGAAGCAGGTCAGATGCACACAGTAATCTTTTTTAATATTACAGCCGTCTCATTACCTTCACAGCACAAGGATACAGTGATTAGAAACATGACATACAATTTACTTTCCCCTTGACAATTAGTACCTAAACAGCACTTTTCACATATCTTAATCCATGATACCAGACATCAGAAAACCCAAATCAGTAATGCAGGCTGAGGTAATGTGAGGTGATAAAGCTCAAGAGAGGTTTTGGGGAAATTCTTTGAAATACAAAATAGATAGGAAGGCAAAGGGATTTAGGCAAAGCTCAGGGTAATAAGTGATTCTTGTTTGCTGTTCAATGTAAAAAAAACCATGTTGATCAGCAGGGTATGATAGGGTTCCAGTAGATACATTGAAGGCTGCTAAGACTGATCTGCACTTGGAACGTTTTCCAACATGTAGAACTGGACATTGTGGATGATGGAGTTTTGGATGAGTTGCTTGCTCAGACCTTCCCCTCCTTGTATTTTCTCTCTGGCTCTCATAGTTACTCACTTTCAAAAGAGGCTGCATCATATTTTATTTGGTTGTACCAAGTACTGCAATCCTGAGTGAGCTTCTCCCAGGATTCCAAGTCAATATTAAAACTCCTAAATGAAGCCATTAGAGTGTCTTTGTAGTTTTTAATATGACTGTCAGAGTACAGACAGACTTTGGTAACTGTGTGTCAAGCATCGAACTACATGACCAATCCAACTCAGTTATGAGTGAGTGTTGTGTGGATGCATCATATGGCAGCTTGGATGAGCGTATGGGTCTGATGTTTTGTTCTGCTTTCTGGTCTTTAATTAGATCAGATGTATTTGAAATTCTTGGTATGGCGTTGGTGCATAATCCAAGTCTTGCACGTTTAGAGCAAAGCAAGTGACAGTTCCCAAATGCAAGATATAGAGTCTTAGAGATGTATAGCATGGAACCAGACCCTTCGGTCCAACTTGGAGAAAGTGAGGACTGCAGATGCTAGAGATCTGAGCTGAAAATGTGTTGCTGCAAAAGCTGCCCCGAAATCTGAGTTCATCCCTTGTGGTTGGAGGGTTCCTAGGCGGAAGATGAGGCGCACTTCCTCCAGCCGTCGTGTTGCTATGATCTGGCGATGGAGGAGTCCAAGGACCTGCATGTCCTTCCCACTCCACCAAGGACATGCAGGTCCTTGGACTCCTCCATCGCCAGACCATAGCAACACGACGGCTGGAGGAAGAGCGCCTCATCTTCCGCCTAGGAACCCTCCAACCACAAGGGATGAACTCAGATTTTTCCAGTTTCCTCATTTCTCCTCCCCCCACCTTGTCTCAGTCCCAACCCTCGAACTCAGCACCACCTTCCTAACCTGCAATCTTCTTCCTGACCTCTCTGCTCCCACCCCCACTCTGGCCTATCACCCTCACCTTAACCTCCTTCCACCTATCGCACTTCCAACGCCCCTCCCCCAATCCCTCCTCCCTACCTTTTATCTTAGCCTGCTTGGCACACTCTCCTCATTCCTGAAGAAGGGCTCATGCCCGAAACATCGATTCTCCTGCTCCTTGGATGCTGCCTCACCTGCTGCGCTTTTCCAGCAACACATTTTCACCTTCGGTCCAACTTGTCCATGCTGACGAGATATCCTAACTAATCTAGTCCCATTTGCCAACACTTGGCTCATATCCCTCCAAACCCTTCCTATGCATATACCCATCCAGATGCCTTTTAAATATTGCTATCGTGCTAGCCTGCAGCACTTCCTCTGGCAGCTCATTTCATACACAAATAACCCCTGTGTTAAAAAATTGCCCTTCAGGTCTCTTTTATATCTTTCCCCTCTCACTCTAAACTTATGCCCTCCAGTTCTGGACTCCCCCACCCCAGGAAAAAGACTTTGGCTGTTTATCCTATCCATGCCCCTCATGATTTTATAAACATCTATAAGGTCACCCCTCAGCCTCAGATGCTCCAGGGAAAACAGCCCCAGCCTGTTCAGCCTCTCCCTATAGCTCAAATCCTCCAACCCTGGCAACATCATTGTAAATCTTTTCTGAAACCTTTCAAGTTTCACAACATCCTTCTTATAAGAGGGAGACCAGAATTGCACACAATATTCCAAAAGTGGCCTGTACAGCCACAACATGACCTCCTAACTTCTATACTCAATGTTGAAGGGAGGAATGGAGAGAGGGACGACACAGAGAATTCTTTCTAGAGTTGCGCAGAGTGAAAATGATAATAAGGATTTCAAATTACTGTGCTTGGGATTTAGAGATATTGAGTCATTTTTGCATAAAAGAATGTTTATGGAGGGTATAGTGCTCATGGTGGGCGATGCTTGAGTAGATTTTGGTTATAATCTGTATGTGGAATTGTAACTTAGCATCAAGACCTCAACAAAGTCAGGAGGACAGATTCAATTAGTGCTCAACAGGGTGGTTTTATAATATAGACAGAAAATGCTGAAGTATTCAGCAGGTGAGGCAGCATCAGTGGAGAAAGAAAGACCATTAATGTTTCAGGTCTGTGACCTGTCATTAGAACGTGAAAAAATGTAGAAATGTAACTGAGGTTTGAACAAGAAAAAGGAGAAAAGTGGAGAAAAACCAAAACAGAGAGACCTGTGGTGGGGTAGAAGGCAAGAAAGATTAAATAACAATAGAGTTAGTGGAGCAGGGTCAAAGGGAATGGTAAATGGGACTAGTGAAGAAGCAAAGACCTTAAATGTATGCATCCTCTACCACTGACGTACGGTGACAGTATTGTGTGCCATCTAGAGGATGCACTTGTAGTCACTCACTGAAGATCTTTGGACAGTACCTTTGAAATCCCCACCATAGGATGTGGCTGCAGATACAGAGGACACCATCACCTGAAAGATCCCCTCCTGACTTGGAACTATATCACTGGGTCAAAAGCCTGGAGCTCCCTTCCTATCAGCATTCTGGATGTACCTACACCACAAGGACAGCAGTGATTCAAGTTCCCCACTATCTTCTGTATGATTGGTATATGATAGGATAGATCGAAGAAGTTGGGATTGTTCTCCCCAGAGAGAAGAAAGCTGAGAGGAGATTTGATACAGATTTTCAAAATCAGGAGAGGGCTGGATAGTGTAAATAAGGAGAAGCTGTTCCCTCTTGTGAAACAGAAATGAATGAGAGGGCAGAGATTTAAAGTGATGTGAGCAAAGTCTTTTTTACACAACAGAATGTGCAGAATGCATTGTTTGGAAGTGCAGTGAAGGCAGGTTCAATTGAAGCAGTCAAGAGAGCTTTTGATGGTTATTTGGACAGAAGTGGTGTACAGAGATATGGGGAAAAGGCATGAGACTGGCACTAGGTGATACAACTGGAGCAAGCACAATGAGCCATTCGGTCACTTCTGCAGCATAACAACTCTGTGATTCTCCAAGGCATTTGGGGTGGGCAGGAAGGTCTGTGATGCTCATGTCCTGTGAAATAATAAAAGAAACAAAAGATTTGAATAGACTGTCTGTGTGGAGTTTGCACTTTCTCTCCATGGCTGCCTGGGTTTCCTCCATGTACTCCGGTTTCCTCCCAAAATCCAAAGATATGCAGTTTAAGCGATTGGCCATGCTGAATTGCCCATAGTGTTCAGGGATGTGTAGGTTAGGTGCATTAATCAAGGGGAAATGTAGAGTGATAGGGTAGGGGAATGGGTTTGGGAGCGATATTCTTCGGAGGGTCGGTGTGGACTTGTTAGGCCAAATGGCCTGTTTCCACACTATAGCGAATCTATGATTCTATGAACAGGTGTTAATGACAGAATGATGGACAACTGCTACCTAACAACAAAAAGAAAAGTAGTAAGATCAAAATATGCTATGTCAAGGGAACAAAATGGGGCGAGGGATTATAAATTGTTAAAGTCAGCCCAGGAGTGGTAAGGCTGAAAGTGCCCACCAGAAGGTGAGGTGCTGTTCCTTGAGCTAATATTGAGATTTAATTGGGATACTATGAACATGACAGGCCAAAGATGCTGGTCAATGTGTGAGCAAGTTGGGGAATTCAAATGACAATTTGGCAGATACTCATTGTTCTGTTTCTTACTGAGTGAAAGTATTTCACAATACAATCACGCAATCTAACTTTAGTCTTTCCGCTGTCAAGCAAACCACATTGTGAGAAACGAATGCACTAAAAGAATGCCCGGAATTTGCTGTTTCACTGGAAGGAATCTTTGGAGCCTTGAATACTGAGAAAGGAGGTTTGCTGGTGGGTTGGGAGGGATTAAAGGGCAGGGTTTATATTTCATATGTTTGCAAGGAAAGGTGATGTGGAAAGAGAGGACGAGTATGGTATGAATTGAGGACTGGGTCAGAGTAGCATGGAGGAAGCATTTCCTTCAGGATGCTGTGGTGGGAGGGGAGATATGTTTAGTGGCGTCACTATGCTGGAGTTGGTGGGAATGCTGGAGAATGATCCATTGAATATCCCAGAACCATAGAATCATTGTGGCACAAAGGAGGCCATTCAGCCCATAGTACCAGCACCGGTTGCATACCCTACTGCCAATCTCCTGCTTTTTTCCAATATCCCTGCACACCATTTCTCTCTAAATAATCATCCAAAGTCCTCTTGAATGCCCCAATTGAGCCTGTGTCCACCACATCACCAGACAGTGCATTCCATACCCTAACTCCTCGCAATGTGCAAAATGTTTCCTCACGTCACTTGCAGGCAAATTGCATAAAGTGGGCTGTCGATAGGGCTTTAGACTAAATAGTTATGGTTTCTGCTGCATGGAAAATTAGAAAATCAAAGGTAAAAGAGAAGGTAGAATTGCAGGTTAACGATGGGGAAGGGACAGAATGTGTGAATATCATTTTGTACCAAGGAAATATAAAGTGTAGGGAAAATCAAAAAGAGAACAAATTTAAAGGCTTTGATCTTATCAAATGAAATACAGCATTCAGACTAAGGTAGACACACCGATGGCAGAAGTTGAGATAAAGAATTATGATCTCCAGCAAGTTTGCAAAATACTTTTAAAAATCCATGAGAACTCTCCATAATCAACCAACGTTTTTTCATGTGTTTATCTATTCTATCTCAGGTAATTGTTTCTGAAAGTTTCCCTGCCACTAAAGTTAAACCGACTGATCCAAAATTGCTGGGATTATCCTGACAACTTTTCTTGGATAGGATTGTACTATTTACAGTTCTCCATACTTCAGTCACCTCCCCTCATTCCTGGGAAAACTGAAAGGTTATGGCCATTAGCCCTGCAATTTCTACATGGAGGATAGTGGAGTGGAATTTGAGGACAGCGAACATCATTATGGTTCTGGGTTGAGGGAAAGATGTGTAATAATCAAAGCCTGTGTCAGGCATGACAGCAGGAAATCTACAATAGAGAAACAAGGAAGGCATGTCAGAACTGCTGTTATGAAAAGATGTGCATTGTTCGAATTATTATAAGATGGAGAAACTGAGACAGTGATATCGAGTTCTTACAGCTACTGAGGGAGTGCAGTCGACACTAGTTTTGGGAGTCAGTGGGGCTTATTAGTTGATAGTCCATCACTAGAAATGGAGACAGAGAAGAAAAGGAAAAAGTTAGTTAATGGAAGAAGTGACTGGAGTTAGAGCAGAAGTTGTTCAGTGGGACAGCATGTTCAGACAGCTGGAAGAATGTTGTGGTGGATGAACATTGGCTTGACCTTCTGTTTGGGAAGAAAGGAGAGAATCCTCCAAGCTTCCTGATTGGGGCTAGGTGTGGGATCCAGATTTTGTGCCCATTGTGAAAAGGGACAGTTATGACCAGGAAACTAGAAACGTTGAAGTGATGGAGGGCTGTGGATGGAGGAGGGATGAGATTGAACAAAGAGAGACACAACATCAAGTTTGTTAACAGTCTGGTTGAGCCTCAGATACTGATCATAAAGAGTAGTGAAATCAGTGGTTAGGGAGCAGAGTTTCTTACAATGGCTTCCCATTATTTAGCTGGAGAAAATGTTTGATCATGCAATCTTGACGATGGAGGAGTTGAGAGAGACAGGGGTGAGATAGAGCTGGGTGTCAACAATACATGTGGAAACTGATGCTAAATATTGTCATAGAGAGGCATCCTATAGATGAGAAATAGGAGGGTACCGACAATTGATTGTTTCAACATACTAGAGGTAACAGTGCAGGAGTAGAAAGAGAAGCCATTGCTAGTGATTCTTTGGCATTGAGTATTAGTTAGATAAGAATGGAACAGAACAATTCCATCAACAGCAAAGAGGTGATTGGAGGAGAAACTTAGACAATCAGCTGCAGACAGGATAGACCATAAACATAGCAGCAGAAATAGGCCATTCAGCACATGGAGTCTGCTCTGTCATTCAATTAAATTATGGCTGACCTGATAATCCCCAACTCCACATTCCTGTTTTTTCACCATAACCCTTGATTCTCTTGTTGATTAAAATCTGTCTGTCTCAGCTTTGAATATACTTAACAACCCAGCCATAACACTCTCTGCAGTAAAGAGCTTCACCCTCTGAGAGAAGAAATTCCTCCCCATTTCAGTCTTAAATATATGTGGCCCTTTATTCTGAGATTATACCCTCTAGTCTAGACTTTCCCACAAGGGGAAACAATCGTAACACATCTACTCTGTAAAGTCCCCTAAGAATCTTATATAGTTCAATAAGGTCCCCTTTCTCTTTTCTGTATCCTAAAGAGTACAAATCCAATCTACTTAACCTCATCTCATAAGACAGTCCCTCCATTCTTGATATCAGTCCATTGAACCTTCTCTGGACAACCTTCGTGCCAACATATCTTTGCTTAGATAAAGGAGCCCAAAGCTATTCACAGTGTTCTAGCTATGGTCCTATTAGTGCCATACAGTTTTAACAAAATCTTCCTACCTTTATTATCCATTCCCTTTGAAAGAAAGGCCAACATTTACCTTCCCTATTATCACTGAATTTGAATGTTAGCATTTTGTGATTCATGGACAAGGACTCCCAAATCCCTTTGTTCTCTAGCTTTCCACAGTCTTTCTCCATTTAAATAATATTGATCTCCTCTATTTTCCTGCCAAAGTGCACAACCTCACATTTCGCACATTATATTTCATCTGCCCAAGTTTTTGCCCTCTCACTTAATCTCTGCAGACTCGTTGTGTTATTCTCATCATTTCTCTTGCCATCTATTTTTGTGTAATCCACAAACCTGGACGTAGTACCTTCACTTTCCTCATCCAAGTCATTAATGCACAAAGTAAATAATTGGGGTTCCAGCAATGATCTCTGTGGCACTCCATTGGTAATGGGTTGCCGTTAATTGAGAAGAATATGGAGGGATGGGTTTTATTGATTACAATCATCTTGGATGTCATTTGTGACTTTGAAAAATGATATATTGGTACTATGGCAGAGCAGAAATCTGATTGAAGCGATTCAGATTTGGCGTTCTGGGAAAGATATGTGTAGATTTGGGAGGTAACAGCCTGTTGTCATGTGTTTGGATGCAACAACATGAGGAAAGGTCGGAAATAAGATGGAGTTGTAAGGATGGAGGATTTAATGGTTGTATTTTGACGAGGATGATGTGGTAGATTTAAAGATGAGAATAACAATGCATATGAGAAGAACCACACTGGCTACCTTGGTGACCAGGAACGCCATTGGGCAATCAGCAGTTTACTTTTAGATACTGGATCATGGGAGTAGGGGATAGGTCTCCTGAATACCTGTATTAATTGTTACGGAAACTCAAACTCAGGAGTCCCCAGAGGAGGAGGAAGTGAAAGAGCAGGTGACCCTGGAAGCACCAGACACTTCCAGGAAGACATCTGGGAACTCAGAGGCACATTCATCACAGTTAAATGAAGATGATATACCTTTCGCAAGTTAGAATCCAGTAGGAAGTCCATCATTTACACTCAATCCTTTTAACCCCTTCCCCACAGAAAGCACAGTAAGAAGAAACACTATTTCCATCCCCACTTAATAACTAGTGCTACCCATTATATTCAAAACAAATAAGGAGCCCTGATGTCCTACCTCACCTCCCCCCCACCCACTCCAAACAATCTCTGACCTTTGGTAGTTTTCTTGAACTGCTACTGGGGACTTGAGAGTTTTTAGGAAGTGCAGCCCCAATACACAGGAGAGAAGGATAGCTGCTGAGATTGGAAGAAAGCAAATCACATGCCCTTAGCAGTTGTGTAGCACTGTAGCCTTAACCTAGACTGCAAATGGAACTTGGTAGAGGAACAGCCTGGGGGCGAATAAGCATCAGAAATTGTTGTACAGCTTCAAGGCGACTGCAGTTGCTACATTCCTCTCATCGGAAAGTGGCCTGATCTGCTTCTTTCCAGGGTATTCTCCTCCTCATCACTACCACCACTACCTCCATCTGAATGTCAGCATTTGGCTGCTGGATGATGTTTGTAGAGGTTGTGGGATATGTAGCGGTGCAGTTATTGGGATGTATGCAGTTGAAGCTTATTTTGGCCACTCACATCAAGTCAATAAATTTATTGTGGCACTGGAACCAGGCCAGAAATTTATAGAGGTTTAAGATGACATGTTTGTTTTTGTACTGTAATAAAGGCTAAGTTGTTGAGTATTTTGGAATTGTGCCCATATACCAAGGTCTGGATTATTAATGCAGATGTTAAGTCAGCACTTATTGTTTTTACCACCTGCTAACACATTCAAATCATGATAGGTATCAAATTACATTCCAATTCCAAGCCTTCAAACAACATTTCATATGAGCCCAGCACCCAGTTAGGGTCTCCTTTCCTCTCTTTGGTTTTTGGACAATATAAAAACCTTGATTATTCACTGACATTTTCTTTTAAGGAAGTTGAAGGAAAAGCAAGAAAGCTTGAAGCAGGAATTGCATAAGCTACATTTGCAGAAGAAGCACTTGGGAACAGGTAAAAATATTTCTGAATTTAACAAGTTTAAAAGTGGGTACAACAGCATTGTGGTTATTGTATAAGGTGATGGTTTGAAGGAATTACTATTCATGTTACATTCTGATGTCTCACATTGTGGGTGAAAATAAGTTCTGCTCTCGCTTTCAGATGTAACTGTACCAGATGTAACTGTACCAGGTCCCCAGGCTCACATTCATTATGCCTGATGACTTGTTTTACGATCATGCAATCAACCTTCTTGTTATCTAAGCATACTGCTTCTTTTGCAGATTCTGTACAGTAGCATATCCACTACCATTAATTGTTGGGTAGGCCAAAGACAAAGACAGAGGATGATTGGTAGTAGCAAATAACCTCAAACGTTCCTTACCCAACACCACATGCTGGCAAATACCATAAGGTGCCAGCAATGGTCATCTGGGAAAATACCTTATGCCTGCAGTGGTACTGACCTTCGTCAAAAGGAGAAGAAATCAAAAAGACACAACAGAAAATAACACAATTGTAGCAAGTTACTTTACCCCTTTAAGAACATTGCCACTTTAGCAAGGTACAGTCAGCAGCTGAAATACAATTGCTAACAGAAAGGGACAGCGACAAAAAGGTGAGCTCAAACCCCGAAGGCAAATTCCGTTCTGAAGCTGGTAGGAAGTGCTGAGCCAAGAGTGTGAGCTAGGAAAAGACATAAAAAGCCAGCCACACTTAGAAAATATAGAGGACTTAGTGAAGGAAACTCTGTAAGGAGCAGTTGCATTCTGAAAGAGGTGAAGTTGGAGGTATCCAAGTAAAAATGGAATTACTATCGAGATCCTGTGGGCACCTGTGATCAGGAACTAAACTGGACTGAATACTGTGGCTGCAAAAGCAGGTCAGAGCCCGGCAGTTTCATAGCACTTCATGACCTCCCAAGCCTCCACCATCTACAGGGGTGATGGAATACTTCCCACTTGCCAGCATTGGCAGAGTTTCAGCAACACTCCAGAAGGTTGATACCATCCAAGGCAAAGCAGCCCACTTGATTGTTATTACATCCACAAACATCTTCACCAAATGCTCAGCAACAGCAGTGCCTGTGATCTGCCAGCTGCACTGCAGAAATTTTCTATGGCTCTTTGGACAACACCTTCCAACCCATGAACATTACTTTATCTAAAGCAGTGGTTTTCAGCGACAAGGTGAGAAGTGTGCCGCAAAATTTTCAGGAAGCAATGCTGCTTTACCTCGGTGTCGAGGCTGTGTCCGTGATTCCAGTCTCCTCTGCAGCCTCGGTGTTTATTATTGAAGGCAGTATCTGTTGACACCAGGCACCCTTATTGACTGCGCATGCGCAAGGTTCCAGAGCTGTGTAGATGTAGACCTTTACTATTATGCATATGGTATGAAAAGTAGGTGTGCTGTGGAATTGTTTATCTTGTTGAAGTGTGCCCTGATGCTGAAGAACCACTGATCTTGAAGGACAAGGGCAGCAGAACCACTGATCTTGAAGGACAAGGGAAATATGAGGAACATTTGAGGACTCTGACTCTATACTTGGAGTTTAGAAGGAGGAAGGGGAATCTAATTGAAACATACAGAATACTGAATGGCCTAGACAGAGTGGATATTGGGAAGATGTTTCCATTGGTAGGAGAGATGAGGACCCAAGGGCACAGCCTGTGAGTAAAGGGAAGACCTTTTAGAACGGAGGTAAGGAGAAATATCTTCAGCCAGAGAGTGGTGAATCTGTGCAATTCATTGCCAAAGAAGGCTGTTGAGGCCAGATAATTAAGTATATTTAAGACTGAGATAGATAGGTTCTTGGGTATCAAGGGTTACAGGGAGAAAGTGGGACAATGAGGTTGAGAAACTTATCAGCCATGATTGAATGGAGGAACAGTCTCGATGGGCTGAATGGTCTATTATCACCACCTGCAACTGCCTTTCAATTATCTCACCATCCTGACTTGGAAATATATCGTCGTTCCTCTACTGTCACTGGGTCAAAATCCTGGAATACCCTCTTTGAGGGCATTGTGGGATTATGCACAGCACATGGACTGCAGTGGCTCATGAAGGCAGCTCACCACCATCATCTTGAGAACAATTAGGGATTGGCAGTAAATGCTAGTGCAGTCAGTGAAGACCACATCCCAGGAAAGAATTTAAATCAAATGTTATGAAACACAATGTAAAGACCAGAAAGTAAATGGAAAGGAGTCTAACAGAAATCTCTCACCTCTCACAATGAGCATCACTGCCACTGACACTGAGGTCCACAAGGTGCAGCCACAAAGAATGGTCAAAGAGCCAGCAAAGAAATTTAGACCAGGGCTACTGAATTGGGAAAATCTCTGAACTTATTTGGGTTGAAAGTACACAAATTTAAAGAAATCTCGCAAGAGCACACAGCAGATCAAGAAAAGTTAAGAAATGTTATTTGTAAAGGACTTACACTCAATAATTAAAATACAGTTTCATTGGGAAGATTTTATGAGGGCCAGTCAAGAACTGTATATAAAACTGTACGTAGAAGAAAAAATGTGGTGATTAAGACTGTGAAAGCTGGATAAATGTCATTTTATCCACAGGACACGGGAAAAACTCTGTTGTGGCTGAGGAGGTTGGCAAACTCTATAACTGGGTTGTGACCATTTTAATCTTTAAAAAGGTGTGAAAACCCAGTAAATAATACAAACAGACTAGAAGATAAAATGCAAAGATTTCCAGAAGAAACAAATACTGAGAACAGGAATGAGGGGTACATGACCTCATTAATGAATCTTTAATTACTAGTGTCCTTGTATTATAGAGCAACTACTTGAGCTAGAGTGAAGTGTTCCTCTGCCTAGGAAATTCAGGAAATCAAGGGTCTTCCACAATGCTGAAGAAAAACAATTTGGAGAGTTACAAACCGATGCGGAAGCTGCCACAAGGAGACCCAGATCGATGCCAATGAAAAGGAGTCCCAGGCCAGTCATTGGAATCCTTGGCCTGCATTCACCTCATCTTCAAAGCCACCACTGAAGTCCCCAAGTGGAAGTACCCAGCCACAAGGAACAGACGGACCCGCACCATACTCGTCACCACAGCAGCCACTCGGAGCTTCCTTCCTAACCCGAAGTCACCAAAAGAAGAGGAGGACCAGTTCCACCACAGAACACACCAGATGGCCTCCTTCTTTAACCACCATAATTTCCCTTCCCACGTGGTTGAAGATGCCCTCTAATGCATCTTATCCTCGTCCTGCCATCTCCACCCTCAACTGGGACAGAACTCCCCTGGTCCTCACCTTCCACCCTACCAAACTCTGTATACACCACATCATATGCCAACATTTCCACCTCCTCCAAACAGACTCCACCATCAGGGATATATTTCCCTCCCCACCCCTATCCGCTTTCCGCAAAGACCGTTCCCTCCTTGACTACCTGGTCAGGTCCACACCCCCCAACAACCTGCCCTCCCCTCCTGGCACCTTCCCCTGCCATTGCAGGAATTGCAAAACCTGTGCCCACACCTCCCCCCTCACCTCCATCCAAGGCCTCAAAGGAGCCTTCCACATCCATTATAGTTTCACCTGCACATCCACCCATGTCATTTATTGCATCTGTTGCTCCCAATGTGAATGCGGTCTCTTTTACATTGGGGAGACTGGACGCCTTCTCGCAGAGCGCTTTAGAGAACATCTCTGGGACACCCGCATCAATCAACCCCACCACCCAGTGGCCAAACATTTCAACTCCCCCTCCCACTCTGCTGAGGACATGCAGATCCTGGGTCTCCTCCACCGCCAGTCCCTCACCACCCGATGCCTGGAGGAAGAACGCCTCATCTTACACCTCGGAACGCTTCAACTCCAGGACATCAATGTAGACTTCACTAGTTTCCTTATTTCCCCATTCCCCCACCTTACCCAAGTTCCAATCTGCCAACTCAGCACCATCCTGATGACCTGCCCCACCTGCCAATTTTCCTTCCCACCTATCCGCTTCACCCTCCTCTCCAACTTATCACCTTCATCCCCACCTCCATCCACCGATTGTACTCTTGGCTACCTTCTCTTCAGCCCCACCCCCTCCTATGTATCTCTCCACCCTGGAGGCTCCCTGCTTCATCCTGATGAAGGGCTATTGCCCGAAATGTTGATTTTCCTGCTCCTCGGATGCTGCCTGACCTGCTGTGCTTTTCCAGCACCACTCTAATCCAGACTCATCGGCTAGATGTCTGCCTAGACCACAATCTGTTATGTCGTCCTGCAGTTGTTTTGAGTTTTTCCCACAGATTCCAGCTGTTTCATTTGGTATTATTTAAGCTTCAGTATCAGAATCAATCATTAATTATCATTCTTCGTCATTTATTTTGCTGTGATTTATCGAATAGCTATTCAGTGTTATCACTTTAATGGCTTTCCATCTTTTTTGTACTTCATTTTGTTGACAGAATTTACTGTCCCCTCATGCACACATGATGACCAGAGTGCTCTGCAGTTTCGAATTCTTCAGATTAGGAACAATCTTCCCACTCTGGAAAACAGAATCCAAGAATTAAGGTCTTTTAAATATGAAGTGTTCAACCTGGTATATTCTATGCATATGTTGTTGTTTTGTCTTTCTTATTTAAAATATCTTTAAATCAGTGGGTGGTGGGCATCTTCAGGACTCATTTTGAAGGTGTATAAGGGAACTGGGGTAATTCACCTCATAATTCCTTTATTCCTTGCTAAAAGAAAATTCTCAAATTGGTGGAGTGGGTGGTTAGGTGGCTGATGAGGTTCAATACAGAAAAGCTTGAGGTGATGCAGTTTGTTTGGAAGAACATTGAAAAACAATATGAAATAGGTGGTTCAATCCTAAAGGGAGTGCAGAAGCAGAAGCACCTGATTTAATGTGTCATTAATGACCTCTCACTTTTATTTTTTCTCTTTCTTGTCACTCTGTCAAAAGCTTTCTTAATTCAAAAAGCCTCTTCAATAGTAGGTCAGCCCTCAGCCTTCTATATTCAAGAGAATCAGCCACTCAATTCCAACCTAATATATTATAAACCTACACACTTCTTTATTCGTATTATTTTGGTTAATCTTCCCTAGTGCCTGGGCATCCTTTATATCATATGGCTACCAAAACTCTATTCAGTTTTCTAAGTGTGGTCTAATTAACTTTGATACAAGTTTTGCATAATTTTCCTAATGTTTCAATATTATAACTATTAAATAAATATTATTTTGTTTATTGCCTTCTCAACATAATGGTATCTTTCTTTATACTTTTACATTTTCTGCAAAATCAAAGGTGGCAGGAAGGACTATGTTTAAGAGACATGGAATTTCTTTTATATTTTGCATTTGTACATAAATAAAATGATCATAAATAATAAAATTCAGCATAATTGTTTTTATCTAATTTGTCAGAAAGTTTATGTTATTTAAGGAATATTGTTTGAATGCCATCACTACATTTAAATGGGATTCTTAAAATTACTTGCCATTTTCCAATTAGCAGAAAATAAAATTGACATTTATTTTTAGCTTCAACATACACACGTTGAGATGCTTGTCCCACTTTTCTCATATCAGTCTATTGTACCAGTATGTGCATGGGATGCCTATTTCAATAGTTAAGTGACCTCAGAGTTGTGGTGCAGTCAACTGCATTGGTTGTCAGTGGACAGAAGCTCTTTTGTCATTTTTCCAATTGCAGAAATGCAGTCTTCAGTGTCAGGGCCATATGTGCACATTCCTCATTAGATTACATACTGTACTAAATCCTCTTTCTATCTCACACTTGTAACATTGAGCTTTCTTTTGCTCAGGATCTTCATTATTAATGCAGTCTTTAAGGATTTCCATTCCATTATTAAGTGGACAATTGGCCTGAGGGGTTTGTAACGAAAGAGAGGGGCAAATATATAAACAGATTGAAGTACAAGAATGCATAATTCAAATTCGAGACTTTGAGCAACTGCAAGACAATTCCTTGTTCAGGATAAGAAACCATAAAACATTGGAGCAGTAGGAGGTCATTCAACCCTTCAATTCTGCTTGACCAATCGATGAAATCACAGCTAAATTGATAATCCTCAACTCTACTTTCTTGTCTTTTCCCATAAATCTTGATTCCCTTGTTGATTAAAATGCATTAGTCTCAGCTTTGAATACTTCAAATATATGTAACAACCCAACCTCAATAGGCCCTTGTGGTAACGAATTCTACAGATTCACAACCCTTTAAGTAACAGGGTTTTGGATATATTGAAGTCTATGAATGGTGGTACTCGGGAGCTCAGCCTGGAGATTGTTGGAGCGGTTGAGTCTAGAGCTAACAAATATTTTAATAGAGGCCCTACGGAAAACATTCATCCGCAAATCTAATTATGGATATGTGGAAATAAGTTGTTTTCATGATGACATAGTTAGAAATTGTGTTTTAAAAATAGGTGCTTTAGCCATTATTTTTATTTTGAATTAATTTTGTATTTGAAAAAATATGAACTGCAACTGAAATCTCAAAAAATGTTAATATATTCATAAAATGTTGCAAATGTATTCATTGCAGAAAAGAATATTTCAGAAACAGAGAGAAAATGCTAACATCATATAACAAAGATTCTATATTTCAAGGAGCAGAACCTTACCACATCAGACACATCAACATGGTTAGTATTGGAGGTTTTAAGTACTGAATGAGAGAGGAAGAATGTTTCTTTCCTCCTTGGGTATTCAACCTTCCTAATCACTGTAAAAAATCTGAAAGAACTGTGGATGCTGTAAATTGGAAACAAAAACAGAAATTGATGGAAAAGCTCAGCAGGTCTGGCAGCATCTATGGAGAGAAGTCAGAGGTAATGTTTCAGGGCCAGTGATCCTCCCTCAGAAAGTTTTGAGGAAGGATCACCAAACCTTTATTAACTTGGACTGTGTCTTGCTCAGGCTATGATCTTTTCTTCCTGACCATGCACAGGTAGATAGTGATAAGAGAACCTGCACCTCCATGGGTGTCAACCATGCAGCTGCTTTGCAGTGAGATGTTCCACTATTCCCATTGTCTACACTCAAAACTCCATCAGCCCAAACTGTTGTCCTCCCAATTAGATATGAACTCCATTCAGCTTTTGAAAATGACCAGTTACAGTGTTAAACTGAGTAGCCTTCAATTTGCAATCTTTGACTATCCACTAGCAGTATGTGTCTTCCCTCTGAAGCCCCCATTACCCTCAACCCTATCATTGAGAAAGTAAACATAGAATCTCTCCCACTAAAAGAGTCATGCTATCCCCATTGAAATTTCTTCACTGTCCCTTAAACCTCTTCCACATCATCTACAACCCTTCTGCAAGAAGTGTGGAATATCTGTACTGAATATTCAGTCTGGATTCAAAGATATGTCTACTCAAGGTTATATGTATCTGCCATGGGTCTTCAAGTTATGGACAATTTTTGGCCTGCACGTCTTTGGGCACATGGGGCAAAATGTTCATGAGGTTATACAAAGAAGAGTGCACAAGTTGTTTTCTTTTCCCTTCGCTGTTGCCTATCTGGCTCACCATCAAGCTGTTTCTATTTAGAGTTATGAAGATTAATTGATAAATTGTAACCATTCTGAGTGACTTATGGAAAGCTCCTCCGAGTAATTAGGGTCAATTAGGGTCAAAGTATCTTTGAAGAATTTTCTTTATCCTGCCCTGAAAATTGGCTGTTTGAGGGTTAAGAAAACAATAGCTCGTGGGAGTGATGATTTTCAGTCACCCAGACACTGTCCACTCCTTTGTGATTGATTTTTCAGGAGTTTTGTTTGAATGCTTGTAGAGCTGCTTCAAGAAGGATGCCATTTGTTCAATGGTTCTCCCAATGAGTCCAGAGAATATGGTAGGGGCACAGCTGTTAGAATTTCTCTAGTGCTTTAATGTATAGAGATAGACAATCTAGTCTAGCATAGGCATGTGGTGATGACAAATTCTCTGCACTTGGACTTCTGCTGACTTGCAGAGGTCTTTGTTGTCAAATACTCCCTGCTCTCTTTATACAAAGCTGAACTAGCGCAGGGTTGCATCATTTTGTCAATGCTGTCTTTTGGAAAGAGCAGGCTGCTGAGGTATAGAAAATGCTCCATGTATTTCTGAGTTTCTTCTTCAGCATATTAGATTAGATTAGATTCCCTAGGAGAAAAGTGAGGACTGCAGATGCTGGAGACCAGAGTTGAAAAATGTGGTGCTGGAAAAACAAAGCAGGCCAGGCAGCATCCGAGGAACAGTAGAATCGATGTTTCGGGCATAAGCCCTTCTTCAGGAATCATTCCTGAAGAAGGGCTTATGCCCGAAACATTGATTCTCCTGCTCCTCGGATGCTGCCTGACCTGCTGTGCTTTTCCAGCACCACATTTTTCAACTCTAGATCCCCTGCATGTGAAATATTCAAAAAACAGAATTAACCCCTTGTTTATAGAGTTGATGAGGTCAGAAATGGCTTGCACATTTACTGCAGACTTAGCAATGGCACAGCAGTCATCAATAAACTGTGGGGGCATGCATGTGATGGCTGGTTAGTTTGGTATGGAAGCTCTTACGGTTAATAAGTTTTCTATCTAGGCACTATTTAATTATTTATACCTGAGGCCAGTGGCCTTATGAGCTGAATACCCACTGTCAGATTGTAATGACAATGGTCTGGAGACTGACGTTTGGGTTGGAAGTGACTTTATTTTGATCTTCTAATCACTGTAGTAGATCATCATGAAATTGGTGCAGGATTGTAGTGAAGTTTCTTTGTTCTCCAGAGCTCTGGATATCCATCTTCAGAGCCTTATGACTGACTGAATCAAAGGCAATGAAAAGCTTCTGGTGGTCTTGACATTTTTCTTGAGTTTGCCTGTAAACAACGACCCTGTTGTGATTCCTCTGAAGCCATACAGCACCTCTGGACAGAAGTAGATGATTCAGAAGGATTTTCCCTTTTAAAGACAACAGGGGAAATACCCTAATAGTTTCCACAATATTATTTCTCTGCCTTCTTGAGGATAGTTACAATTATCATATTCCTGTAGTCGAAGGCAGATGGGGCTGGGTGGAGTATGCTTCCTCCCAATCCGCACGATGACTACATGGAATCTTAATGTCTGCAAAAGCCTCAGCATTGAGGCCCGCTGCTGGAATACCCTCAGGGCTGGAGCCATGAGACCACACCTGGAATATGATGGTGAGGGTCAACCTGTGGAGGAATTCTGTACAACATATGGCTGTGGAGGGAAAGTCACTGTATTTAAGAAATAAATAGATTTCTAGAAGCTAAACATATCAAGGGGTATGGGGAGAAAACAGGAATATGAGATAAAGGATCAGCCATGATCAGATTGAATAACACAGTGGGCTAAATGGCCTACCTCTCCTGTCTTCTAAGCTCTGCTTCTAAATTGGTTAGTATCTTTTCAAGTACCAACACTACTGTAAGATAGGCAAAGTCCTTTGTGATCACTTAGGGTCTTGAAAGATGTAGTCTATATGCAGGTTCCCTCAATTTTTCCCTTTCATTATTAGCAAATGAATGTGCTAACAGTAACCCTTTGTTAGTCCATTAGAGTAATAGAGATGTACAGCATGGAAACAGACTCTTCAGTCCTACTCGTCTATGCAGACCCACCACCCTAAATTAATCTAGTACCACTTGCCAGCATTTGGCTCATATCCCTCTAAACCCTTCCTATTCATATACCCTTCCAGATGCCTTTAAAATACTGTAGTTGTACCAGCCTCCACCATTTCCTCTGGCATCTCATTCCATACATGTACCACTCTCTGTGTGAAAAACTTTCCCCTAAGATCCCTTTTAAATCTTTACCCTGTCACCTTAAACCTAAGCCCTGGGGGAAAGACCTTGATTATTCACTCTGTTCATACCCCTCATGATTTTATAAATCTTTATAAGGTCACCCCTCAGCCTCCAACATACAAGGGGAAATAGCCCCAGCCTTTGTCTCAGATAGAACATCTTGCTTTGTGAATTGTCTGCTAATCACAATGCAATTTTTACCAATTTGTCTGCATTGAAATTTGCTTCTTAGAAGTTCATTATTTTGAGTGATGGTCTGTAATGAATACTGTAATAAGTTAACATAAAATGTAACTAAAAATGCCTAGTATCTTTAGTCTTAGAACTGGGAATTTTGTAACATCTGCATTACTTTTAAAAACTGCAATTGTGCTTCCTACTTTAGGTTCACTCAATGCTCAATGATATGATTGAGAATTTGTTGGATGACTATACCCGAAAAACTCCAGATAAAATGGACACCTTCACTGCTGAGTATCCTTTTGTCTTCTTGGTTTGCAGTTATTTATATAACATGGTCACTTAGGATTTTGCATTATTGCCAACATTCTATAGGCAACATATCCACAAAAATATCATTCCCTTTTTCTTTTAACACAAAGGTGAGAGGAGAGAGTTTAAAAAACACATAAGAGGCATAGGGTGGTTGATGTGTGGAATGAACTTCCTGTGGAAGTGGTGGATGCAAGTACAATTACAGCATTTAAAAAACATTTGGATGGATACATGAATAGGAAAAAAAGGACAGGCGGATAGGACTTGTTTAGTTTGGGCTTTTGTTCGCCATGGATTGGTTGGACTGAAGGGTCTGTTTCCATGCTTTGTGACTCTATAATTGCTCAAACTGAAAAAACACTTTGCAGATATAATTTATAATGTCCTTTGAGTAGATATTTAATTCTCTTGGAGCCAGTCCAAGGTGATACTTAGCTACCAAGGGTCTATTTATGTTCTTTTCCTTCCTTACATTGAAAACTCTCAATCTAAGAACTGTGTTTTACACAGTAAAGGTTTTCTCCTGGAGATTCTTTCTTGAGCACAAGTTAGGCAAATCTGTTAACTTCAAGCTAACTGGTCACACACGCAGTTTTTCCAGTTCAAGTGAGTAGTTAAATCTACTTTCTTTCATGATTAACCCCAGCACCCACAGCTGCTGACCAAATCCATTATACTCTCGGCTAATCTTGGATGTAGGTTGTCAAAGATATTTTAGATCCTCCCCCCACCCCCCAAAACACCTCCTCTGTTGATGTAAATACCTTGGGACTTGTAACTTGGTAGAAACACTGATCATCTATCCTTGAGGCCACAACTCTCTTCTGCTTTGCATTATGGGCAGTTTAAAACATGGTTGTTTACAATCGAACATTGCCAATGCTTTTCTGGGAATTCGGAGACTCAGTCTATCCATCGTAGTACACAGGCAGTTGTTATTGCCTCCAACCATCAATACCTTGCACTCTCCTTTCAGTAAAACAATCTAAATTTTACTTAATCTTTAACAATCAAACCACCTCGACTTACCATCAGGCTGACCTCAGAAAAGGTCACTAAATCCTGCCGAAATTTAAAGACCGTAGTCCAAACCATAGCAATCTTCTCAACCTAATAATTGAAACTATTATTTATATTCATTCTATTGAGGATGGAAAAAAGTAATACTATTGTTGGTCTATGTGTCTGGAAACAAAATATCGAAAAAAAAAGGTTTCATCAAAAACTGCTACATGGCAATGGTGTGGACTTAGAACTAATTAGTTTTGTAGGCAAAGTTGCAGATCTGGATTTGAATTAAGACTGTAGTATTTTCTAAATCACCTGTTAATGTTAGGAGATGGAGTGAATTGACCTTTTTTTTGGAATGTTGTGGGTTGTTTTAATTAGAATGTTGTTGATTCTTTCAGAATGTTATGCTTATCTTAGCTGCTACTGTCCGTCAAATAGTGAGCAAGCTTTCAGAACTGGTTGTTGAAACCTCCTCAGTGAAATGAAAGTTTGTAAATCTGTTTTTTTTTTCAGATTTATAATGGTAAAGCATTAACCAAATAGGAACAAATGGGACAAAATACCAACTGGAACTACATAAATGCATTAATGTAGTTTAAAGTTGAGTTTACATAGTGTGGAGGTGCTGGTGTTGGACTAGGGTGGACAAAGTAAAAATTCACACAACACCAGGTTATTGTCCAACAGGTTTATTGAAACTACAAGCTTTCAGAGTCCCCGCTCCTTCCCCAGGCAGCTAGTGAATGGGAATGCAGTGGACACATACTTTATAAGTAAATGATCAAAGGATCATATAACTTATGCAAATATATTGAATAAATCTAGATAGCTATTAAGTCTTTAATCAATTAGAATGGAGATGCAGGTTTTGATTGATTAACATGTAAATCCCAGAATTTCTTTCAAGTCACTGGCCCAAGATAACCTCAGGTTTTATCAGAATAAAGGCGACACTTCAGGTCAGATAATACTTTTTAGGTGTGAGGCCATGTTTCCAGTCTGTTTGTTTCGCAGTCTGGAGTCAGACTGGTTTTATTTCCAAAGTAGGAGTTGATAAAATGTGTGTGTGTGCGTGTGTGTGTGTGTGCGCGCGTGTGTGTGTATGTGTGTGTGTGTGTGTGCGCGCGCACGCGCAGTGGAGAGACAGGGAGAGTGTATGGGGGTGCATGTGTGAGAGAGAGTATGTGTGTGTGCATGTGCACTTCAAAGAAAGTGTGTGTGAGTGTGAGGGAATATGTGTGTATAAGAGCATGTGTGTGTGCTTGAATAGAGAGTGTGAAGGAGCGTATGCCCGTGAGAGTGAGTGCCTGTATATGAAGCAGGGTCTATGTGAATGTGCGTGTGTTTTTATGAGAGTGTATGGTATATGTGCCTGTGTGTGTGTGTGTGTGTGTTTAGTGTGGTGGTTTCACCTGTAGTGTGACATGAACCCAATGTTCCAGTTGAGGTCCTCCTAATGGTACCAAACATGGCTATCAGCTTTGTTGCATATCCCAAAGTCCACCTTGGAGAACATTTAACCAAGGATTGGAGGCTGAATGTCCTGACTGCTGAAGTGTTCTGCCATTGGGAGGGAATCCTACAGTCTGGTGATTGTTCCATGGTTTATATTCATCCGTTGTTGTAGCATCTGCATAGTTTCGCCAATATACTATGCCTCAGGGCATCCTTGCCTGCAGTGTTTGAGATAGACAATAGAGAATTTCCTGTGATCCTGAAAGATGCTGTGGAATTGCTTTTATGTGTTAGTAAGAATCTCTGATCTAGAGCAGAGATTTTGGAGAGTGCTACTGCAGCCATCTGAGCAAGTACAGTATACAGTTGAGAATCTGTATGTGTAGACATAATAGATAGATTAATAGATTTTCTCCCTATGTCCCTCCTAAAGTCAACCTATTTGATACTGATAATAAGTTAAAACTGGACGATGAGGACTCTCACCATTTCACTGAACTGAACTGAATTTCCTTTTCTCATAAAACTGCTCGAATTCTTCCTTTGTTGCATGTGAATCCAGATGACTAATGATAGTTAAAATGGCCACAGCAGTGGCAATTACAGGGAAGGACCTAGCAGAAGCATCCTTTGATCATTTACCTGGTGAAGATCTCAGTCCTCATTTAGTGTATTGCTCTGGTCTTTCCGATCCTGTGGAACATTTAATATCTTTGCAACCTTTACCAACAGTGACAGAAATATTGCCCTTTCCTTGTAACTGGTCTGGTCAAGACAGGATCACAATGAAAGTTGGAGGTCCTGTCCCACACTTTATACGCTAGGTTCTGGAAATCCCAGCTGATCATTTCCATTTAGTGGTGGAATTTATCCAGTGAATGCAACTCAGCTTGGCACCATCTTTAATGTGCTTTCAGTGTAGAAATAATAAACATGTCTTTTATTCTGCTCAGGTAGGGGAATAATTTAACCTATTTCTGAATGATAAATAGGTGGGTAGAAGATAGAAATTCTTAAATCCTATCATTTTGAACACTAATTTGCACTAGAAATAATGAGGAATAGTTTATATTCTGTGCTTTGAAGTCCTTATGTTTGCTTTGTAATGCTTAATTTTCAAGTTGTTTGTCACTTTTATTAGTTTTGATTTATACGCAGTTTATAACAATAAATATAATGTTTTTGCTAAATTTCTAACTTCTGCAATTGAAATGGATAATAGAGAGACCATGTCTGCTTCCATAGCCGTTTTATTTACTGAAGTAAACTTGTAAATAGTATTGTACTTATTTTCCAGATATTGGGTCTGTACTTTTCAACATTATGTTAAATGTTTGATTTATTCAGTGATGTTCCATGAACCAGAGAATGACGGCTATAAAGACAGCAGTTGGAATTGTTTTATTTTGTGTTCACCAATAAACAAGGATCCTTTCTTCATATAGGGAAAGAAAATACAATCTTAGGCACCAGAGCATAAATTTCCAAGGGAAACCCCCACCTCCACTTGGCTGCCTTTCTTTGCTTTAGTTTTGAACACTGGCCCTTTAATACAAGACAGGACTCCCATCCATCTCCAGTAAGAGGTCCAGCTTCACAGAGCTGCCAGCCAACTGGAGGCACCATTCTCTGTGCCTCACCAGTCAATGACCCTGCTGGTACTGCAGGAGGCCCAGGAGGAATAGGAACCTGATGTCCCAAAACACACGTAAGTTCATGATCATATCCAAGCCCAGAAACAAGAGAGTTGGAGGGCATTTGGGTTAACATGGGCTGGCTGTTGGATGTGGGGAGTCAAACTCTTGGAGTGAGACCTCCAGGAGGCACAGGTGCCTGAGAAGAAGAGACTCTTCCCCCTTTGCACTGACCTGCAGTCTGTAGTGTTAAATCTGTTGGGCTACGTGTTGGGCTCAGTCCTCTCCTGCTGCCTGTTAATCAGAGCAGTTTCCATTGCCCACTGAAAGGCCATAACAAGTCCATGGTGGTAGTCCACATGACACTTCCCCTGCTATCTGTAAGATGAGGTAAGGATGAGCATTTTGGCTAACACATGTCCTCATTTCCAGCTGTTCTTGTCTGTGTGTAGCCCATAAAATTCTGTCCTTCCTTCTTGTCATTTTTAGTTCCTTCTGTTGCTGTTTCTGTCAATATATGGATTAAATTAAAGCTTAGCTTTCCTTCATTATCCCAGAATCTTTGTAATATTTAGGATATTCCAGAAATAGGACAACAGACTCAGCTAAAGAACAAACAATATAGAACAATAATTTTAACTTCCATTATTTATGATGCCTTTAAACAATATGAAATATCCCAAGATGGTTTCTTGAATACTATGAAGCATTTGGCACTGATATGCTTAAGGAGATGTTTACTAAAAACTTAGTAAAACAGGTATATCTTGATAAGCATCATAAAGGGGCGAGAGTGTTCAAGAGGAAAGGAAGTTTAAGTAGAAAATTTCAGAGTTTGTAGTCTAGGAATCTGAAAGCATGGCCTCCAGTTACGGAGTGATCAAAATCATGATGTTCAAGGGGTCGGAATTGGAGTAAATCACAACATCATGAAAGAAATGAAGCCTTGAAAACAAGGATGAGAATTTTTAAATTTCGGTGATACTTGACTGAGAGCCAGTGTAGGTCAGAGAGTGAGACTTGGTGCAAGTTAGGATATGGGCAGCAGAATCTGGCTAAACTCTAATGTATGCAACAAACAAAATGCGAGATAAAATCTTTGTTATTTATTTGAACTTAATTAGAGATATTAATATTTTTCTCTCAACTGTACTTATTGCAAATAGCATTGATTAGTGAAAATAATTGGCTTATAAACCAACTGGGTAATACTCAAGTTCCAAGAAAATAAGTGAAAAATGGATTTCTGAATTTGAAAATAATTGCAGTGACTATCGTGAAGCCAATTATAAATCTTCATAAAGGGACTTTGTTTCCAGAACATTTGCAAAATGATGCACATTACCGTGCAATGGTTTACTTTGTAGATGGCCTGTTGTTTTTCCTTGACATATCCATTGCAGTCAGTTTTCCTGGAATACTTCAGATGAAGCTGACAACGTATTGAAGGAAGTAATGATGGATAGAGTCGCCAATCTTATTGTGGAGCAGTTTATTTTGGAGGTGAGTTTAAAACCTGGAAAGCTGCAAGACATTTCTGACCTTTTAGGGTCAGGGAGAGGATCTGATTTATAAAGGGCAGATCGTGTCATTGTGCATGTTTCTCCAGTGCTGATAGACCCAGTGTAGCCAAGAAATGTGGAGAATGTCCAAAATGTGTTTCTTTGCGAGCACTCTATGTTGCATATTTAATCTTGGCCTCTTCCTCCTTATTGTCATCTGCTTATGCCAATCTGGAATATAGCATGCCTTAACTCATTGGACAGAGTGGTCTGTACCATTATCCTGAATGCTAAATGTGTGAGGGAAACCAAGGCTCCTGAAACAGAGGCCATGCTACTGGCTCTGTCCACTTCATGATATTGCATTGTAACTGGAGAGGTAGGGAGACAGAGATATCATTTTTAACGAAGTAGGGTGAAAGATATTGGTACATCTATGTCTTTTTCTGGTTGGTCCAATCAGAGTTATGATCAGAAGCCCTTGAGTAAATTTAGACATTACAAATTAATGATTGAAGTAGAATGTGAAAATATACTTATGCTTTACAGTAAGTGCTATTTGTGCTGAAAAGTATTGCAACTTTTTTTTATTTTAAGAAACTTAGACTTTTAGATTACAATTTGAAAAGAAAAATTCTTTCATGGGATGAGGGGATCAGTGGCTAGGCCACTGGGTAAATGAGTCCAAAAGTAGAGAACATATGTTTAAGGTAAGAAGGGAAAGATTTGAAAGGGATCTAAGGGGCAACTTTTTCATGCAGAGGATGATGCACATATGGAACAAGCTGCCAGAGGAGGTGGTGGAGGCTAGTACAATTACAATATTTAAACAGCATCTTGGTGGGGATATGAATCGGAAGGGTTTAGAGGCTTATGTGCCAAATGCTTGCAAATGGGATGAGATTAATTTAGGATATCAGTGCAGCTGGGTTGAACCGAAGGGTCTGTTTCTATGTTGTATGACTCTATGACTCTATTTATGGCTGTCTTGAGTTGCCCTTGAGAAGGAATTGGTGAGCTGCCTCCTTGAATCTCTAGATACACCCTCAATGCTACTGGAGGGGAGTACCATGATATTGACCCAGTGACAGTGAAGGAATGCTGAGATAGTTCCAACTCAAGATGATGGGTGGCTCGGAGAGGAACTTGTAGCTGGTGATGTTCCAATGTATCTGCTACCCTTGTCCTTCTACATGGGTTGTGGGTTTGGAAGCTGCTGCCTAAAGATCCCAAGTGAATTTCTGAAGTGCATTTTGTAGATAGTACATACTGCTTGTGTGGGGAAGAAAATGGATGATTGTGAATGTGGTACCAATCAAGTGGGCTGCTTTGTCTTGGATGGTATCAAGTTTCTTGAGTGTTGTTGGAGCTACACCCAACAATGTTGTGTATTCCAAGACATTCCTGACATGAACTTTGCAGATACCACCCAGACTCGTGGGAGTCAGGAGATGTAGGATTCCTAGCCTCTGATCAGAAACAAGCAGGTCAATGGTAACCACTGGGATGTTGATAATAGGGGATCCGGTGATGGTAATGCCAATAAATGTCAAGGAGTGATGATTCAATTCTCTCTTGTTGCAGGTGGTCATTACCTGGCATTTGTGCACCATGAAAGTCACTTGCTGTTTGATAGTTTAAATCTACATATTGTTCAGGTCTTGCTGCATCTGAAGAGCTGTGAATGGTGCTGAACATTGTGCAATCTTCAGTGAACATCCCACTTCTGACTTTATAATGGAAGGAAGGTTATTGATGAAGCAGCTGAAGATGGTTGGACCAGGACACTACTCTGAGAAAGTCCTGCAGAGATATTCTGGAGCTGAGGTGACTGATCTGTAGTAGACTCTGTGTAGTAGCTATATGAAGAGGTTGGACAAACTTGGATTATTTTTGCTAGTAGCAGATACAATAGTAATATTTAAGAAGCATTTAGATAAACACATGAACGGGCAAGAAATAGAGGGATAGAGACCATGTGCAGGCAAATGGAATTGGTTTAGAATGACATCATGGTTGGCCTGTCCCTGTGCTCTACAGTTATATATTCTATCTCCAACAACTACCACCTTTCTTTGTGCCAGGTATGATTCCATCCAACGGAGAGTTTTCCCCCGATTTCTGTTGACTTCAGTTTTGCTCCTTGATGCCACACTTGGTCAAATGTGGTCTTCACATGTCTGTCACTGTTTACCTCCCCTCTGGAATTCAGCTCTTTTGTCCATGTGATGTCCATGTAATGAGTTCAGGAAGTGAGTGGCCCTAGTGGAACCCCGAACTGGGAGTCACTGAGCAGGTTTTTGCTGAGCAGGTGCTGCCTGATAGCACTATTGATGACCCCTTTGGCCCCTAAGTGATGATCAAGAGTAGACTGATGGGACAGTAATTGAATGGGTTGGATTTGTCCTCCTTTTTACTGTAAAAAATGAGGTCTGCAGATGCTGGAGATCACAGCTGCAAATGTGTTGCTGGTCAAAGCACAGCAGGTTAGGCAGCATCTCAGGAATAGAGAATTCGACGTTTCGAGCATAAGCCCTTCATCAGGAATAAGAGAGAGAGAGCCAAGCCGGCTGAGATAAAAGGTAGGGAGGAGGGACTAGGGGGAGGGGCGATGGAGGTGGGATAGGTGGAAGGAGGTCAAGGTGAGGGTGATAGGCCGGAGTGGGGTGGGGGCGGAGAGGTCAGGAAGAGGATTGCAGGTTAGGAGGGCGGTGCTGAGTTGAGGGAACCGACTGAGACAAGGTGGGGGGAGGGGAAATGAGGAAGCTGGAGAAATCTGAATTCATACCTTGTGGTTGGAGGGTTCCCAGGCGGAAGATGAGGCGCTCCTCCTCCAGCCGTCGTGTAGTTGTGTTCTGCCGGTGGAGGAGTCCAAGGACCTGCATGTCCTCGGTGGAGTGGGAGGGGGAGTTAAAGTGTTGAGCCACGGGGTGATTGGGTTGGTTGGTTCGGGCGGCCCAGAGGTGTTCTCTGAAGCGTTCCGCAAGTAAGCGGCCTGTCTCACCAATATAGAGGAGGCCACATCGGGTGCAGCGGATGCAATAGATGATGTGTGTGGAGGTACAGGTGAACTTGTGGCGGATATGGAAGGATCCCTTGGGGCCTTGGAGGGAAGTGAGTGTGGAGGTGTGGGCGGGCTCTCTCTCTCTTATTCCTGATGAAGGGCTTATGCTCGAAACGTCGAATTCTCTATTCCTGAGATGCTGCCTAACCTCCTTTTTACTGACAGAACATACCTGGGCAATTGTCGGGTAGATGCCTTTGTTGTAAGTGTACTGAAAGAGGCTAGGGGAACAGCAAGTACTATTACTGGAATGTTGTCAGGCCCATTGCCTTTGCAGTATCCAGTGCCTCCAACTGTTTCTTGATATCAAGTGGAATGAATTGAGTTAGCTGAAGGCTGGTTGGTATCAGTAATGCTGGGGACTACTGGAGGAGGCTGAGACAGATCATCCACATGGCATTCCTATCTGACAGTTGCTGCAAATGCTTCAGCCTTAACCTCTATACTGATGTGCTGGGCTTTTCCACCCTACTGATATTTGTGGAGCCTCCTCCTTCTCCTACTCATAATCTGGTTGAGCTCTGACAACTATAACCATTTAAAATAATTTGTTGATTTTCACCTAAGCTGATCTTTCTATCAGCCTGTGTGATCTTTTGAAAATACATAATGGTATCAACTGATATCATGCTAAATAATGCAAACTATCCCAGGTTCGGTTCCTGACTCTTGCGAAATTGGAAGTCAATCAGAAATACCTCTGACTCAGTTACTGACTCAGTCAAATAATAAAAAAATCTAATTATAATGACTCTCAATTTTCAGTTAATGCCAGACACTGAGCCTATAATATTTCAAATCCAGATACACTTGTTACAAGTTCAGATCCACATAATTTCTTGTGTTCTGTTATGCAAGTCACTCCTTTATGAGATTTGAGTATCTTTGCGAGAGTTGACTGATATAGCCCTATGTCAGCTTGCATGATGGTGTAAATTCAGGTTGTGACACCAATAAACTGTACCGGATTGTTCATAACTTTTGCACATCCACCAATCTTTTCCAAGATTAATTTAACAACCTGTTGTCTGTAGATGTGTTTGTAATAGGTTAGTTGTTGAGATCAATGCCGAGCAGTTTATATGCATGTACTGATATCTTTGCTGTTGCCATTGACTCGGTCAGGAAGTTCGGTTCTTCAGGGCTCAGTGGTAGCATATTGAGCAACTCTTGGTGATCAAAATTGAAATCTTGACTCTGAGAACATTCTAATTATTTACTTTCCTCAGGACATGCTGTGAGTGACTTTTACTTTGAAGGAAACCTGACTGTTCAGTGTTGGGCATATAGCGAATTGGTGTTAATAAAAAGCATGTTTCCAGACTATATTTGACTTGAAGCTATGAACCTCATGAGGTTCAGAGTCATCAATACACATTTACACATTACTCCATCCCATCAACTGGATATGCCAATGGGATGCTACGTATTCAGGGATTGTGATATGAGTTTAAGGTACATTAGATTAGATTTGTTAGATTAGATTCCGTACAGTGTGGAAACAGGCCCTTCGGCCCAACTAGTCCAACCAACCCTCTGAAGAGTAACTCACCCAGACCCATTCCCCATATTTACCCCTGACTAATGCACCTAACTCTACGGGCAATTTAGCACGGGCAATTTAGCACGGCCAATTCACCCAGCTTGCACATCTTTGGACTGTGGGAGGAAACCAGAGCACCCGAAGGAAACCCACACAGACATGGGGAGAATGTGCAAACTCCACACAGACAGTTGCTTGAGGCTGGAATCGAACCCAAGGTCCCTGGTGCTGTGAGGCAGTGGTGCTAACCACTGAGACTCTTTGATACAGTTGAGATTGTCACTTTTGGAAATAGCCTGAGCATTTAACTATTTGCTTGCACTGACCAAAATCTGACTGTACAGTGATATAACACAGTATCTAATAATCATATACCTAGAGAAGTGAAAATGTTTGTCTTTGACAAGTGGCCTCACACATCTGCAGGCACTTCAAAAGTAGACTTAGGAAACAGTTGGTAAAATAAGCATAAATGTGAAATACTCCAGATGTTAGAAATCTGAAATAAAAACAGAAAAGGGGAGAAACAAGAGAAGCAGAAGTAGTCTGAGAGGGATTAAACAGACCGGGGAGGTGGGTTTGGATGTGTGCAGGGAATTCCCTAAGGTGAGAGGGAGATGTCAACATCATTTTACTGTATTCCGGGTTTCACCTCGGGGGATTTGCAGGCCAATGGGAAGCGGGCTTGAAATTGTTGGGTAACAGTAAGATGCAAATAGGCAATTAGTTGAAGGCAGTCTCTCAATGAATGAATAACTCCCCCACCACCAAATCTGCAGCACCTCAAGTTTTAGGATTTCAAATTTCCTCACTTTGCTCAGACGCCTATTTCATTTCCCGCCTCTCTGTTTGGAGTTTGCACATTCTCCTCATGTTTGTGTGGGTTTCCTCCGGGTGCTCTGGTTTCCTCCCACAATCCAAAAATGTGCAGGTTAGGTGAATTGGCCATGCTAAATTGCCCAATAGAGTTAGGTGAAGGGGTAAATGTAGGGGAATGGGCCGGTGTGGACTTGTTGGGCCGAAGGGCCTGTTTCCACACTGTAAGTAATCTAATCTAAATACCAACCTTCACTCTTTCACTCTTCAATAGACCAGGCTATTATGGTTCCATAATAACTGCTAATACCTGTAGCAATTTGACTTGAAAATCACTTTGAAAAAAACAATACAGCCTTCTTACGTTCTGCAGAGATGGGATTACAAAAACTCTCTCCAGACCATAGCACCTTATTAGGAAACAAATCACTGTACTCAAACTATACAGCCTAGTTTGTCTTACAAAAAATCATTGTATAGAACTTTTTACGGAACATAATTCCAGTGTAACATAAGTATATAGACTCATTGTATACTTTTAAAGAGATTATTTACCTTTAATGACCTTTAAGTTTCACACTAAGTGATGTAGAACATAGAAGTGTATGGCTTAACCACTAAAGCTGTTTTACTTCAAAGTGACTCAACAGTTTAAATTTGTTTGACGCCATAAAAGCCCTAATAACACAATAGACCCATGTTCATTTCGACATAAGACCATTCTTACAAGGTGTCTTACATTGACCACAATTAAACAGAATATTATGATACATTATTTACTTGATCATTACACGTAAGTAAACTGAAGTTAGTTGTTAAAAAATAAACTCAATCCTCCATTCATTTGACAGAAACAGGTCATTTGAAATTGATATACTTGCTAATTCAGTGAGTGAATGTTACATCGTGTAATCTTAAAAGATTGAATCAAACATGTTTCTATAACTTTAAAAGGAGAAAACAGTATACTTTTTAATCGCATGTACCCCGGCCATTTTTTTCCAAGTGCCTGACTATCCTTCTCTCCATTGAATTGAAGTTCACATTTTCATAAATAAATTGGAGTCTGTGATGTTTTTGTTTTGTTCATGGGATATGTCTGTCTCTGGCTAGGCCAGCATTTTTTTACCCACCCCTAATTACCCAGAGGCAGTTAGGAATCATAATCAATAAATATATATGTGTCCCAACACATGACTGGTGATAACTGCTTGCTTTGCTGCTCCGATTTAATAGTGACCTGTTTGGAGAAATCTTCTTGATTCTGGTTCCTTTAGATGAAAGCCCGCTAAAAGAGACTGAATTGGAGGAAAGCTCACTAAGAACAAGTTGCCAAGATGGTATCCACATTTTTGAAAAGAAAGCCTTTCGTTGATTTCAAGATGAAACCTATTTGTTCTTTTTAAAGAGTAATTGAAAAAACATCACAAAGTTGTATTTCCTGAGTAAGCTGTGTTTTGGGGATAGTCAGAGGGATAAGAATTTATACTTTTATGTCACTGACTGTATGTTAACCATTTATTATATCTTGTCACTGCCATAACAAGAGGAATGTGGTGATAATCAAATGCCAATACTTCACAAGTCACACTATTAGTATAAATGTCTAAATATAACAATTACAATGGCCAACTGTTCCTCTTTTGATATGCTTTCACAGTCCTTTGAATAAACTGAAAAATATCTGTTCATTACAACGTAACATGTATTCTTAAACATGAGGGTGGATCAGGGCAGAGCTTATATACTTAATGGTAAGGTCTTAGGGAGTGTTGGTGAACAAAGAGATCTTGAGGTGCAGGCCCATAGCTCCTTGAAAGTAGAGTCATAGATAGACAGGGTGTGAAGGAGGTGTTTGGTGCACTTCCCTTTATTGATCAGTGCATTGAGTATAAGGGTTAGGAGGTCATCTTGCAGCTGTACAGGGCATTGGTTAGGCCACTTTTGAAATATTGTATTCAATCTGGTCTCCCTGCAATAGGGAGAGGCTGAATAAACTGGGGCTATTTTCACTGGAGAGTTTCTAAAATCATGAGGGGCATGGATAGAGTGAATAGTCAAGGTCTTTTCCCCAGAATAGGGAGTGCAAAGTTACAGGTCATAGAGTCATAGAAATGTACAGCACAAAATCAGACCCTTCAGTCCAAATTGTCCATTCCAACCTGATATCCCAACCCGATCTGGTCCCACCTGCCAGCACCTGGCCCATATCTCTCTAAACCCTTCTTATTCATATACCCATCCAGATGCCATTTAAATGTTGCAATTGTACTAGCCTCCCAACTTCCTCTGGCAGCTCATTCCATACACGTACCACTCTCTGCATGAAAAAGTTCCCCATTAGGTCTCCTTTGTATCCTGCATTCCAAGGTCTCGTTGTTCAGCAACACTCCCTAAGACCTTACCATTGTGTATAAGTACTGCTCAGATTTACTTTCCCAAAATGCAGCACCTCGCATTAATCTAAATTAAACTCTATCTGCCACTCCTTGGTCATTGGCCCATCTGATCAAGACCCCATTGTAATCTGAGGTAATCTTCTTCATTGTCCACTACATCTTCAACTTTGGTGTCATCTGCAAACCTATATCTCTTACGCTCACATTCAAATCATTTATATAAATGACAAAAAGTAATGGACCCAGCACTCCACTGGTCATGGGCCTCTGGTCTGAAAAACAACACCCCACCACCACTGTCTGTCTTCTACCTTTGAGCCAGTTCTGTATCCAAATGGCTACTTCTCCCTGTATTCCACGTTTTGGAATAGCAAATCGTAGTAGGACTTATACACTTAATGGGTGTGTTGCTGAACAAAGAGACCTTGGAGTGCAGGTTCATAGCTCCTTGAAAGTAGAGTCACAGGTAGATAGGATAGTGAAGAAGGTGTTTGGTATGCTTTCCTTTATTGACCAGAGTATTGAGTACAAGAGTTGAGAGGTCATGTTGTAGCTGTACAGGACATTGGTTAGGCTACCTTTGGAATATTGTGTGCAATTCGGGCCTCCTTCTTATCGGAAAGATGTTGTGAAACTTGAAGGGGTTCAGAAAAGATTTACAAGGATGTTGCCAGGGTTGGAGGATTTGAGCTAGAAGGTGTGGTTGAATAGGCTGGTGCTGTTTTCCCTGGAGCGTTGGAGGCTAAGGGGTGACCTTATAGAGGTTTATAAAATCATGAGGGGCATGGATAGGATAAACAGACAAAATCTTTTTCCTGGGGTTGGGGAGTCCAGAACTAGAGGGCGTAGGTTTAGTGTGAGAGGGGAAAGAGAGACCTAAAAGGCAACATTTTCACTCAGAATGTTTGGAATGAGCTGCCAGACAAAGTGGTGGAGGCTAGTAAAATTGCAACATTTAAAAGGCACCTGGATGGATATATGAATAGGAAGGGTTTGGAAGGATATGGGCCAGGTGCTGGCAGGTGGGACTAGATTGGGTTGAACCAAAGGGTCTGCTTCCATGCTGTACATCTCTATGACTCTACCTAACCAGTCTCCCATTGGGAACCTTGTTGAACACCTTTCTGAAGCCCAAATAGATTATGTCCATAGCTCTGCCCTCATCAATTATCTTTGTTACTTCTTTAAGAGAAACTCAATAAAGTTTGTGAGCCATGATTTCCCACACACAAAGCCATGTTGACTATCCCTACTCAGTCCTTGCCTTTCCAATACATGTAAATCCTGTCCGTCAGGATTCCCTCCAACAACTTGCCCACCACTGACATCAGGCTCACTGGTCTATAGTTCCCTGGCTTGTCCATATTACCCTTCTTAAACAGTGGCATCACGTTAACCAACCTCTAGTCTTCCAGCAGCTCACCTGTGACTATCGATGATACAAATATCTCAGCAATCACTTGACTAGCCTTCGACAGAGTTCTAGCGGACATCTGATCAGGTCCTGTGAGCTGCATTAATTATGGGACGTAAAGAAAGAGTGATGCATGCAATGTTGTCTTTGGTGGCAAGTTTTTATTTCGGTAGTGGAACATAATGGTAGAAAACAATATTTTCTGATCTCAGTATTGGATTATGCATGTAATGTTTCAAGTGCTGACCAAATTCCTTACTGAAGTACCAGCATTATGTTTTATTTCTTATTTCCTAGGCAGAGCACATTCCTTGATGGTATCACAAAAGTGTTATTGACCAGGCAGAGATCAAGCTAATCCTAATTGGATTCTATAGTGGATTTTGAGGTGTTATTTCAAGCTGGTCCTTCCACAGAATTTCAATTAATCCTTTACATTTTTTCAGTTATGGTGTAAAGCCATTTTTTACAAATATTTGGTGTGGTGTACATAAGTATGCTTCAAAAGTAGTTACTATTTATTATTAACTTGTGTGTTTTGCAGTAAATGTGACAAAATTCAAGTCACAGAGGAGGCTTTTATCACCAAACACTAGTGGTGATAAAAGCCTCCTCTGTGATTTGAATTTTGATTAATTTAGAATTGAAGTAGACTTAAAAATCTCTTTTTGAGTAAAAAAAAGAATATCGATTATGCTTTAAAGTACTAAAATCCTTTGTAGTGGGGAAAATAACATACCATTGGTGTTCCTTTTTAAAACCTCAGTTGGCAAGTTCATGTCATGGTATTTATTGAATACAACCTGTTTGGAGTGAAAGGAGGAAAGAGAAAATCAAAAGGTATGAAATGGTCAGCAAGAGTTCTGAGGAGGGTCATGAGACCTGAAACATTAAACTCTGCTTTCTTTCTAGAGATGTTACCAGATCTGCCAAGATTCCCCAGCAACTTCTGTTTTTGTTTCAGAATTCCAGCTGTCAGTGAGGTTACAGCACCATTGATACAGGTTGCAAAAAAAGTCCTGGAGCTAAGGGCGAATTTCTCCTTAGTGCAATTCCTAATAAAGAAAGCATTTCTTTTATGTTTAAAATTAAATTTACTTCGGAGCTAACTGGACAGGTGTCTTTAACCAATCCTTCAAAAAGATCTTCAACATTTTCAACTGACATGCTGGCAGCCAATTCTACTTAAAACTAGTCAAAATGCAAAATCTACATTTAAACGTTTAGAAATCAGATTACAAGGCTTTTGTTTTATGAGTCTGCTTGCATTAAGTAAATCAGTCAAAATTCTGAACGAAGTCTTGTCATGGTTGCTTAAAATAAATCTTTAATATTTGTCATATTCTCCAGTAGAAAATTCAGAATTAAAGTTTGCTGAGCTGAATCCAATATTTATTTAAAAGTACAAACTCCCAACACTACTCAAAGGAAAGGGTGAAACATATGGAAATATTTGACTATATAAGAAATAAAATATCTTGTATAAACAGTGTACTATCATTTTTATTATACTGAAGGTTTGAGTTCAACTACAGCAATTTCAATAATACTATTCAAGAAAACTGTCTCTAATTTTTCAAGTATGCTGTGTGAAAAAAAAAGGCTAGGTGCAGAACTAGAGTTAAAAAAAAGGATCAAATTAAGGGACAGTGAAGAGTTTTTAGAAGAGGTCTATCAAAGGATAAAGAAGGGAGCACATTGGGTCTGTGAAAAGAGAATTATGATAATTCCAAAGCACAGGCGAATGAACTGGACAGTGCTGAGTGTACTTGAGCAATGTTGAAAACATGGAGGGTATGTTTGAAAATGGTTAAAGGAATATATTATATTCTTTTTAAAAAGTGACCTAGGAATTACGAGCAAGTTTTACATTTCCAATATCTGGGAAGAGATGAATTAGCATGAAAGGTAACAACATGCTTGTGTTTTATCATGTTCTTTAAATATTGTTGTATGGAAAGTATGGAATTTAAGAACGATACTTGCTTGCTGAATGGAAGTCAATCACTTTGAATTCAAGCCAAAGAGGAGCCTGAAATTATTTTGTTTGTAATGTCCAATTTTGCAGTTAGCATGGAGGCTGTCTGGATCCCCACAAAGCAATAGGCCCACCCTCTTCCACTTAGTGATCTGTGGCTTAACTCAGCTTTGATCATGGCCATGTCTCTGTGAGAGTTGGAAATCCAACCCTCAGGGCTGTGCTCCAATAATGTATGGAGAAGATGTTATTAATTGTCTAGGCTGTTACACCAAAATATAATGCAATGCAAATATAAGGTGTCTGGAATTTATTCCTCCTGAACCTCCCTAAAAAGTATCTCTTCAAAACTGCTATGATGGTATCCAAAGAATGCATTGCGCATATTGCAACACATTTGTAATTCTCATTCAATAATTCATTTTCATTTAGAACATTAGAGGTTTGTTGTATAAATATATTCTTCAAAGCATGTGTCAGTCGTGCATTTGCTATTATTGGTACATGTAAAAAAAATTCTTACCTTGAATCGGGAGAATCTTTCTAAACCTGTTTGAATTTTGGATAACTTACAACAAGATTTTTTTGATCAAAAACTAACTTAATGTGTTAAATAGATAATTAATTTTATTTCCAATGTGCACTGATAAAGTCCAAAAACAGTATAAAAATTTAGTCACAGTATGTGGAAAGTATAAATCCTGCATATATTTGCATACGGTTATGATGTAATAATTGTTGCTACTGCTAATTAATAACACAAAGTGATATTCCAGGAAGTTGTTCTATCCCTGTGCCAACACACAAATCCAAATATGTTCCGCTCATCAGAGTAACTTGGACATGATAACTGTAGGAACAGTTTGACCTAATTGTTTTAGAATATCCTTTAAAAACTTAAATAGTCTTTTAAAAACATTGATGTTTTTATTACTGTAAAATTTTATAAATTTTCAATTATCTCATTCTGACAAATATTAATTTATTTCAGAAATATGAAAGATAGAAATTGTAACTTGTAACACAGGCACAACATGACCTAGTTTTTGATATCAATGTCGTCTTCCTAAAAAGACCTGAAAAAAGCACTTACAACATGCTTCTGCAATTTGATGCTGCACTAGCAACCCTCATTGTAATGCGCTGCAAGGACACTATGTACTCAGGAATACACACCCAGCTCATTGACTGGACCAGCTTGGGATTGCCAAGTGGTGGAAGATTTTGCAGATGAAAGAGAAAGTGGTAGAGCATGAGCCTTGGTGGGAGGTGGGTACAAAAGCAGTGATAGAGTGAGATTTTGAAAATGGTGGCACTTATGCTGATGGAGTGGAAAAGGATGTTGACTTTCTTCCTACCGCTCTGGGCATTCCTCTCTGGGCATGTTTTAACCCATATGGCCACCTCAGGCTAGGCTGGCATGGCTGGTTCTGGAAAAGATGATGTCTTGTTTGTACACCCCACCATCCAACATGACCTTCTGCAAACAAAACCGGGGACCAATTCTCTCCTGCTTGTCATGTCTGGGGCAAAAATCAGCAACCATGCAGGGTAGCCGCAGATGGACAGTGTTACTCTGGGTGCCCAACCAGGTTTTAAAGTTAGTGCTGGTGCAAGGGAGGAGGGTGAATTCTGAGCTATCTGCTGAATGGTTAGTTGCTCAAGGAAACGTGTGTTATAAGATTGGCTGCAAATTCGATGGGAGAGATGCCAATGGGCGAGGTAAATTATTAATGGGATGGGTTTGATAAGATAGAGTGAGAAAACTTGCTAGAATGAGAAATGTTCAAAAAAAACTCAACGTAAGACTGTGGTGCATATGACTCTTTTAGGATCTCAAGCTGAGATTGGTCTGCATTGAGCCAGACCTACTCCACTAAGGTTTGCTGAATAGGCTTTATGGCCTAGGTGCAGGAGCTACACATCAGGAATTTGGGAAGGAAGTATCTTTTCGTTGTCTTGCTGTCTCTATATTCTTGCTGGAAAAAAGATAGTCGAGACTAGTATCAGTGCCAGTTTGTCTAAACAAAGAGTTTGAAGTATCATTGAATGTTATTTACTTAAGTTCTAGTAAAATCCTTGTTTTATATTTTAGTACAGCATCAATTCGTTCATTTCAATTGGTTAATAATACTCCAAAGATAATATAATTGCAACTCTGCATAGAAATAGAAAGTCATAAGTAGGTAATAAAATTCCATCGAATTTGAGCACCTGAAATTACAAGATGTAGTTAAAATGTGCGCCATTTTTAATAAATAGATGCTGACCTATTGAGGAATCAGTGGCCAGTGTGCATTGACCTAAAGTGTGTCTTCTAAAAGCCTGAGTATTATCATATTAAGGAACTGTATTGCTTCATATACTGATCAGAATTCAGTGTGGGTTGGGAACATGGACTATGTTGTATTATTTGGAGGAGTGGTGTCTTCTCTTCACTTGAATCAGCAAATCTGAGCAAATGTTTTTTTCTGATTTTTATGACAAAGCTCCTCATTTGGAATGAGAGTGAGGTTTTTTTAAAAAAAAACTTGAACTATCAGAGTGACAGTAATTCCAGTAAGATCGCATTATTGCTCTTCACTCTGAGAAGGTGCCCACGTGGTACTGACTAGTATCTGTGATCACGTGGATCTGCCAGTTGTTTTCCCTGAAGAATATGTGTGACCCGGTTGGATTTTCAGAAGAATACTGAGGGTTCCATGATCTGGCTCACAGTTGGTTTAGTTTGCAAGTTTGCATGCTAAGATTCTAAATCATAAACTCTACATAGCCACCAAACTGCCATACTGCTCTGCTTACTGGCCAACAATGCAGCTGACAGCCAATGATTTAGTTTTGCATTGTCGAAGCCAAGTGAGGGAGTATCCAGTAATTTGGAGAAAAATAGTAATTTGTTTGGAAACATTACTGCTGAGATAGACAGATGTTTCTGGTACTTGAAGGGTTGAATTTGCCATTGCATTGCAAGTTGATTTTCTTCAGAAATTATCATTAAGTAGGTATCAAGTTCACCCATTACAGCTTTTGAAAATAACAGTTTGGAAATAAATTGAGCATTCAATGGCTTAATAAGCAGTGCAACATGTTCCTGTTTCCTAATAACCTGAACTGATATTTGCCAAAAGGTTTATGTCATAATGATCTTTCAGTCCTTAGTGAATAAACATTTAAAAATTGGCATCACTAGGCATCCTGACATGAGCAATGTAATGACATAATTCATCAAACATTGATTTAAAGCCACCCATGTGTTTAATTTCTGTTATATGGTTCTAAACTGTTTCCACATTTCATTCCTATCATTATGACCCCTGCCATCTAACTCTCTTTGTCTATTACTGTCACATAAAACTGCTGCAGCCGAAGTAAAACGCTAAAAGCGTTTTCAGTTATGTACTGGCAAATCAAGAAGCAAGAGCCTGGAATTCCTGAGCTGGGAGGGTGCATTAACACTGTAAGCTGGACTATTGGGCCTGAATTTGGGATTAGCATCGATGCAGATCCATTTTTTACATTCACTCATGGGATATATGCATTTATCGTTTGTTCCTATTTGCGCTTCAGAAATAGTGGTGAAGAGCATTAAACCACTGCAGTCCATTTGCTGTAGGTAGACCCACAATACTATCAGGAAAGGAGTTCCAGGAGTTTGACCCAACAACAATGATCCAAGTCAGGACGGTAAGTGGCTTAGAGAGGACCTTGCAGATTCCATTTATCTGCTGCCCTTTCTGCAGTGCGAATGGCACACATTGCTGCTACTGAACATGGTGGAGGAGGACATGGGTGTTTGTGGATTTGGTGCAAATCAAGCAGGCCGCTTTGTCTTGAATAGTATCAAGTTTCTTGAGTTGTTGGAGCTGCACTCGTCTGTGCAAGTGGGACCTTTTCTATCACACTCCTAACTTGTGCCTTATCGACAGTGGACTGGCTTTGGGGAGTCAGGAGGTGAGTTACTCACCAGAGTATTCCTAGCCTCTGACCTGCAAGGTGTTTCTGTGGCAGGTTCAATTGAGTTTCTGGTTAATCATACCCCCCAGGATGTTACAAACATGGGAGCATAAGAGCAGGAATAGACAGTTCAGCTCATCAAGGCTGCCATGCTATTCACTTGGATCGTGGCTGATCATCTTCTTACTGCCACTTTGCTGCACCATCTCCATATCCATTTAGATTAGATTAGATTACTTACAGTGTGGAAACAGGCCCTTCGGCCCAACAAGTCCACACCGACCCGCCGAAGCGCAACCCACCCCGACCCCTACATTTACCTCTTACCTAACACTACAGGCAATTTAGCATGGCCGATTCACCTGACCCGCACATCTTTGGACTGTGGGAGGAAACCGGAGCACCCGGAGGAAACCCACGGGGAGAACGTGCAAACTCCACACAGTCAGTCGCCTGAGTCGGGAATTGAACCCGGGTCTCAGGCGCTGTGAGGCAGCAGTGCTAACCACTGTGCCACCGCTGGTCCCACAGCAATCTATAACTTGCTGCCTCAAACACATTCAATGAGTGAGCTCCCACAGGTCTCTGAAATAAAGAATCCCAAAGATTCACCATCCTCTGAGTAAAGAAATTTCTCCTCACCTCCAACTTAAATGACTGCCCTTTTTCCTGAGAATAGGCCCCTGATTCTCGAGTCACCTGGCAGGCAAACATCCTATCTACTACCCTACCGAATCACTATTTTTAAAATTCCAAAGATATCACCTCTCACTCTTCAAAGCTCCAGGGAATGCAGACAGTTCCTCACTCTCTCCTCAATTCACTTCTGCCACGCCCAGAGATTAATCTGATGAACCTCCATTGCATTTCCTTGATTGCAAAAGCATCTTTCCTTCGACAATGAGAACCCAAAACTGTTCAAAGTGTCTCACCTGGGCTCTTACAACAGTAGCATGGCATTTTTACTCTTTATTCAAATCTTGTTGAATCCTGATTTATCAGATGCCTTCCAAATTTCCTATTGCACCTCCATGCCAGCTTATAATGGCTCATAAACTCAGATCCCTCTCCAAATAAATCCAATTCCGGGATTTGGAACAAACCAGGACAGACAGGGAATTGAAAATGCTGTGTTGCAGTACATTTGATAGTTTAGACCCATACGTTTAACTTTATGTAACACCGTCAGTGTCATTGCTGCTGCAATCAAACTAGAAGTTTGTTAACTTTCCCATATGTATCAGCTCTGGGTTTAACTGAGAATGTCAGTCTGGTGTGGAGAGTCTGGACCATAAATCACAGGCAAATTCCTACAATGCTGTTAAGCTAAGACCTCGGGCATTTTAAGCCTGGGTGCATTTTCATCTTGGAGCACAGTATCCAATTAGAAACTGGAGAGATTGATATGCAGACAGGGAGGTAAGATTGAAATTTCTCATTGGCTCTGTGAGGGACCTATAGTGTTGGTTTCCAGTGTTAAGTAATTGGTGGACTGTTGGGGAGGGCATAGTGGATCCTGAGGCAATTGTTTTCAGGGGCTGGGAAGATCAATCTTAAGTGTGGAGGCCTAATGGAGCACTGAGTGAAAACACTGGAGTCTAAGTCCAAATGTTAATGGTGCCCCACCTGTCTATGGCAGGTATCTGAATGCTGCTAAAAAGGAGATAGGCATCAATTGAGCAGGAAGCACTTAATTCTCAGATTGGAGCCAATTTACTTCTTCCATTTAGGCATAGCTTTTCTATTTAATATTCAGGAGTATTCATAAGAAGAGTGCCTGAAACTTGAAATGAACAATGTGTGAAGGAGTAAATAGGTCCATTAAATGCTCCACATTTTTATGTCTGGAGGCCAATCTCCAGACTCTGAAAGAAACAAGTTTACTCAAAAATCAGTTGTAGTTGGTGCTTAGCAGGAAGACATTGGAACTGCTTTGGGGATGTACTTGAAACATCCCCATTAACTCATGGTGACTTATTAAGTAGAGAAAGTTCATCGGGAAGATAGTGACCACATTGAAAGACCTAAGCTTTCCTTCAGGATGGATGAGTTGTACATTGTGGTGAATGTGATGGAAGTGTCCAGAAATTGCAAATCCCATTCTGAGCATGACACTTCCCATTTTTATAGAGAACAGTAGGAAATACAGTCACCTTTGGATTCCCACTTGCATAGTTTGTGGAGAGAGCTGGCCATTTAATCAGATGTGATTTTGTTGAGGTTGGTGTCTGAAAGCAGTACTGTGCAGATTAGATCTGGTAATAGCAGGAACGAACCTCGTGTATTTGTTGGGATACCTGGCTGCCGTTTGAGGGTAGTGGGGAGATACCCTTTGGGGAAGGAAAGGCACTCTGAGAGACAAGGCAGCCCTTTAGAAGAGGCCTGATGTCTGCAACTGTAGAAGGTGAATTGACATAATAGTAAAACGACAAGGAGTGGAGAGAACGCAGGAAGGATTGGGTTACCTCTTCTGGGTTACCCTATCATCTGTGGCACCCAACTGAGATGGTACTCTTACATTGTGACTTCCCCTTTGGTCTCAAAAAGCCAAATTCCTCCATTGTTCTTCCCCACTCACCCAGTATCCTTGCTGGTTTCTTCTCTGTATTCTCCTGTATCTCAGCTGTAATCGCTGGTGAATTCTGTCATTAATGCAGCTATTCAGCTGCTGTCCAAACTCGAGGCTGGGTTTCTTGTTCCTGATGGGTAAAGCTCTCACACTTACCTTGTTAAGACTCCAGGTACCTGTATCTCTAGGGCAATGTTGCCTTTTGTAAAGCTGGTGGGCTCATGGGTGATTTTTCTATGATCATTGAAATTAGAAATGCAAGTAGGGCATAAAGAAATAGCAATGACATTGTAAGAGGAGTAACTTGGAAGAAGTAAAAGATTATTCGGATGACAAAAGTATTTCTGATGTTTTTTGTCTGGTCATAAAGCAAATGAAATAGAACTGGTAGAGAAACAAATGTAAACGATTCAACCTATGCAATGGATGACGAACATTATTAGATGCTTCGCCACAGCTCACTACTGGAGTATTCATCTCCTTACTTTGAAGACTGATTATGGACATTTACCCTTGTGCTGGACATGCACAGAAGCTGTGGTATGGCTACTTTTAAAAACCAGAGCATTAATATAATATGGAGGGCTTTTGCTTTGCACAGTCCTAAAGATACCAGAACAAGTGGTTGGTTACTATCACTTGAAATTTCTCTAAGGCAATGTCTGCAGCTGCTTGCAGTAAAAGGTTGAACAAGTGTGCATTTGGCACTTTGCTGCTAAACTGCTTTATTCCATTCCAAGGCATCATTCTGTGGTTGATGTACTTAGATTCATCAGTTCTCACTCTACATTGGGAACTGCTCAGATGGAAGAACAGAAGTTGAGGTGGAAGGAGCAGGAACTCCCTCTTCTGACTTTTATCTGGGATTTAGATTGATCTCCTGAAGATATGCCAAGAAGTTGATGGAATGTCAGTGGAAATTCCACCCCTAACTTTCTGAATAATTAGCCTTGAATGCATTTTTTCATAAATTGTTAAACTTAACCTCATGTAAAAGTAGGAAAAATGTAATTCTTAATCCTGACATCAATCTCTTAAGTACTAAGCTAGAAACTCTTTTTAGACATACTACAGCAATTTTTAATAATCTTACGAGATAAAACGGGTAAAATGTATGTCGGACATGGTGTACTGTGTATGTTGTGGAATAAGTTCAAAGAGTTTATAAAGAACAGGATGTTCAGATTTATAGCATTCCTCTGGCAAACAGTTTAACAAATAGGATGAAATACGAATTCAACCTCTGGTATAATCCTCTGATCAATAGAGCATCAAATAAATATGTCCTCAAAAAATTTGAAGTACTTTTCTACATAAGTTTCCACCAATTACATTTTGGAATCGGTGGGGGTAAAATTCAGCTCCACTGCTTCAGGCATAATCTCATGGAGTGGATGATTTGCTTACACAAGAACACATTTGAATTCAAAAATAAAAGTCACACTCCAAATCATGACATTTGAATTCCACATTGAGAACAGACAATGGTGGGAGTATTCAGCAGATCTGGCAGGATCTGTGGAGAGCAAACTGAAATTAATGTTTCAGTTCACTGGCACCTTGTTTGAGGCGAGGAACAAAGCAGCCAGTAGTTCTGTCTTTCTCATTGAATTCTACAATTTTGAAACTAAGGTCCCACTTTAATTCTGAAACAATTAATTATCTCCACTTGCAGTTCATTAACAGGACAGCTCAATGCTAATGTGTACATATGAAACAAAGGGAGAAGCAGGCAGACTTCTTGCTTTTTATATTCTGATTTTATTTTTAAACACTGAATTTCAAAAATAAACCACAGTTTCCAGAAGCAAAGAATACAAAAACAAGTAATATAACGGTGAACAAGGACACAACCTTAGTTAAGTTGTTTTTGCTGATCCCCCATGATAAGAAAGTGAAGATATTAAGCAAACAGTGAAGAAGGGAATAATGTTACATTGATATAACATCCATAAACATACAGTAGCAAGTAGTTTTCATTTGTTACCCATTCTGTCACTAATGGTGAAACCAAGGCATTGCCAAGAGCCACAACTATTGTATCTTGACATCTCTGAAATTGAGCTCAGTGGCATGATGGCTCAGTGATTAGCACTGCTGCCTCACAGCACTAGGGAGCTGGGTTCAATTCCACCCTCAGGTGACTCTCTGTGTGAAGTTTACACATTCTCCGTGTGTCTGCTTGGGTGTCCTCCGGATGCTCTGATTTCCTCCCACAGTCTATAGATGTGCAGGTCAGGTGGGTTGGCCATGCTAAATTGCCCATAGTGTAAAGTAAGTGGATTAGCCATGGGAAATGCAGGATTACAGGATAGGGTAGGAGTGGGATGCCCTTTGAAGGGTTGGTATGCACTCAATGGGCTGAATGGCCTGCTTCCATATTATAGGGATTCTATGATTCTATCACACTATAGAATGATGTTCTAAATTTTAGTGTTCTGTTGTTCTTTTGCACTCAATGCTATTTTTAATACATATGTTTGCAGATTACACATGAGTTGTCCAGTGAAGTGGCTCAAGAATTTTTCATTGTAAACCAAATGAGTCGATCACTAGCATTTGATGTTATCTTGAATGCAGTCCAGGTGAGTAACAAATGAACATAGGATTCTGTGTGATATTTTACTTTTTTGCCCCATTGTAGTTTACTCTCATCTCTGTTAAACAGGCTGACTTGTACAGCAGTAGCCACCCTCTGGTAATTCAGTGGAATATCTATTCTTGTGTGTGAGCCCAGATAGTGATTATTAATAGGCTATTCAACTATGGGAGAGTCACAGTCAAGTTTCTTGTCCAAATACATACAAGTTGTAGTGATCATGAGCAGGAACCCTGGATTATTTCTTCCTCTTGTAGGAAAGGAATACTGAGAACTAGATCCACTTCATAGTTTATTACTTTCTTTTCTTCACATTCCTCTGTTGGTTAATGGAATTATTTAATGGGCAAGTTTTACAAATACATTTTCCTACCTGGAAAATATATCAGGAAATGACAGTCTTTGATATGCTTCCCCTGATTTTCTTTGATTAAATATATAATTTATCCACTGAATTTATGCTCCTGGTAGGAAAGACCCATGCCAGAAGTTATTCATAGAATCGCTGTGTACAAAGAACAAAGAAAATTTACAGCCCAGGAGCAGACCCTTCAGCCCTCCAAGCCTTAGCTGATCCAAATCCACTGTCTAAATCTATCACTCAATCCCTAAGGATCTGTATCGCTATGCTCCCCACCTACTCATGCATCTGTCCAGATGCATCTTAAATGAATCTAATGTGCCTACCTCTACTACCTCTGCTGGCAACGTGTTCCAGGCACCTACCACCCTCTGTCTAAAGTTCTTTCTGCGTATATACCCCTTAAACTTTTCACCTCTCACCTTGAATGCATGACTTCTTGTTATTGATTCCCTCACCCTGGGAAAAAGCTTATCTCTATCCATCTTGTCTATCCCCTTCATGATTTTATAGACCTCAATCAGGCCCCCCCTCAATCTTCTTTTTTCTAATGAAAACAATCCTAACCTACTCAACCTTTCTTCATAGCTAGCACCTTCTATACCAGGCAACATACTCGTAAACTCGCTCTGCACCCTCTCCAAAGCGTTCACATCCTTTTGATAATGTGGCGACCAGATCTGTACACAGTATTCTAAATGTGGCTGAACCAAAGTCTTGTACAATTTTAACATGACTTGCCAGCTCTTATAATCTACACCCCATCCGATGAAGGCAAGCATACCATATATGGCCTTGGCCACTCTATCCACCTGTGCAGCCACCTTCGGCGTACAATGAAACTGAACTCCTAGATCTGTCTGCTCATCAACTTTTCCCCAAGTCTCTTCCATTTACTGTATAGTTCGCTCTAGAATTAGACCTTTTAAAATGCATCACCTCACATTTGCTCAGATTAAACTTCTTGATCTGCCACTTCTCCGCCCAACTCTCCGATCAATCTATATTCTCCTGTATTCTTTGACAGTCCCCTATGCTTTCTTCTACTCCACCAATCTTTGTCTCATCAGCAAACTTACTGATCATTCCAACAGTGCCCTCCTCCAGATCATTTATGTATATCACAAACAACAGTGGCCCCAGCACTGATCCCTGAGGAACACCACTGGTCACCTTTCTCCATTTCGAGAAACTCCCTTCAACTACTTCTCTGTCTCCTGTTGCTCAACCAGTTCTTTATCCACCTAGCTAGAACACCCTGCACACCATGTGGCTTCACTTTCTCCATTGGTTTACTATGGGGAACCTTATCAAACGTCTTACTAAAGTCCATGTATATTGTATCTACAGCCCTTCTTTCATCTATGAACTTGGTCACTTCCTCAAAGAACTCTGCTAAGTTGGTATGGCACAATCTCCCCCACACAAAACTACGTTGCCTATCACTGATATGCCTATTCTCTTCCAAATATAAATAGATTTTATCCCTCAGTACCTTCTCCAGCAACATTCCCACCACTGACATCAGGCTCACTAGTCTGTGGTTACCTGGAATATCCCTACTACCCGTCTTGAATAGGGGGACAACATTAGCAACATTTCAGTCCTCCAGCACTTCACCTGTGTTTAAGGATGCCACAAAGATATCTGTCAGGGCCCCAGTTATTTCCTCTTTCACCTCCCTCAACAACCTGGGATAGATCCCATCCGGTCCTGGGAATTTGTCCTTTAGTCTACCAAACACATCCTCCTTCCTTATGTCAATGTTATCCAGAGTAAACAAACTTCTATCTCTCATCTCAACATTCATCATGTTCCTCTCCTCAGTGAACACTGATGCAAAGTAATCATTGAGAATCTCACCCATTTTCTCAGATTCGACACACTACTTTCCTTCCTTATCTTTTAGTGGACCAACCCTTTGGATATTCCTCCAAAGCCTGTTCTGTTCTTAGCTGCGTGGACCTTATGTACGCTTCCCTCTTCCTCTTGGCTAGTCGCACAATTTCTCCTGTCGTCCACAGTTCACAAATCTTGCCTTTCCTATCCCTTGTTTTCAAAGGGACATGCCTATCCTGCATTATCTTCAATCTATCTTTGAAAACCTCCCACATGTCCAATGTGGACTTGCCTTCAAATAGCTGCCTCAATTTTCATTTCCCAGCTCCTGCCGAATTTTGATATAATTGGCCTTGGCCCAGTTTAGTACTCTTCCCTAAGGTCCACTCTCATTTTGTCTACGAGTATACTAAAACTTACAGAATTGTGGTCACTGCTCAAATTTTTACTAAGCCCTTAACCTCCTGGCAACCTCCTCGTCCCAACGTCACCTCTGCTCTATCTCCTGCTGCTCCCAGACAGGAAAAAAACATCCTTTGACTACTGTTAAGGATTAAATTTCCTATACATTTCCCTAAACTGTTTTAAAACAAGCCTGTTTAACTATTTGTGGGAAATCTGCTTTGTTGACAATTAGCAAAAGGGTGTGTAATTTAAAACACTATGAAATGATTTTTTGGAAGTAATAGAAAATTGAAAATGATAGACTCAAGGTAGGATTTTTAAAAAAATGTCATTTCTGGAGAAGTGGCTTATTCCTTGAAGAAAGCCTTGTTGGTTCAATGTGCATGGTTTATTTCTCAATAACGCAATGCTGCTTATTTTTAATTATAAAGATAGTTTTTTTTTTAAACTGTTCTCGAATTGCCTTTTGTTCCTCTAGGAAGTGGGAAAAGAGAGACAAAAGCAAAGTCAGAATGAAAAACCCGCAGCTTCAGTTGGTCATCTGACAACTTGGCTGTTGGAACAGCAAAACGATCGAGAGCTACACAGGTAAGTAGATGACAGTTATTACAATAAATATTCACTTTCCACTTTATCATCTTTTAGGAATTATTAACGCACCAGATATTCCAGAAGAATTATTTATTCATGACGTTTGAAGGCTCTGCAGTAGTAATTTTAATTCACATGTTTGCCATTCCTATGTAATTGATAGTCAATGTTATTATGATGTGTACTTAATTCATGTGTTTATAGACAATTAACCAATTCACAAATATGTAAAATTTAATTGTTTTTATTGTTTAAGACTGTTAAAATAATAATAAATGATTACTAAATGTAAAACTAATGACCAGTCATTCCCTTATAACTGCTTACTCACCATGATGTTGAGGGTTCTGCAATCCATCTAATGAAACTGATATTAAACAGGTACAATGTCAGGCTCCCCACTGATATTCTGTAAAGATTATATGAACACAAAATTGTCATTATTCTAACTGCTATTGTAATAATTCATATTTTACAATTAATAGAGTCAATCAGTAATTCTTATTCAAAGAAGTGAATATCCTGTAAATGCCTAAATGTTTACAATTGGGGCAATCTTAATATAAGTTGACTCAACCTACTGAAATCTCCAGCTATTACTGTAAGAGGAAAAGTTGTATTTGCATTTATAAAAGATACAAAATTTTACTCACTTAATTTTTCAAAGTAATCAGAAAGTATTTGACATTGAATAAAATTATTTGTATCAGATTGACAGCACAGGAACAGGCCATCTTGTTAATGCCTCTGCAGAGCTTTGATCCAACCAATGTTGTCAAACTCTCTGAACCTCATCTTCTTCATCTGACTTCCTTGTAAATGTATAATCCAAACAGACCTACAAAACCATCAGGTTAATTTCTAATATTGTAATTTTTTTCACATATTGAATGAAAAAGTCTCTCAAACATAAGATATTGCCAATACTAACTCCATGCCATCAATAAAGTTTAGGGACCTGATCAACCTCTTCCTGACCATAAAAAGCAAGCTTCCAACTGATGAGCAGAAACATACAATGCCCTATTGCATCACTACTCTCAAAGACTCCATTGCATCCAGCGGTGAAAATTTCATGGTTAATGAGCAGGTGACTATTCCCTCCCAATATCCTGAATTGTGTGATGCAGGCCATGTGATTCGGTGGATATATATTATGTATATAAATTATTCAATTTGGAATTTTTCATTTTGAACTAGTGGCATATGGGGTTTCTGTGTTTCTGACGGAATTTAGTAATTAACTGGTAAATGCTGCTTTATTCCTGAAGAAGGGTTTATGCCCGAAACGTCAAATCTCCTGTTCCTTGGATGCTGCCTGACCTGCTGTGCTTTTCCAGCAACACATTTTCAGCAAATGCTGCTGTAGCCTTGGTGCTTTATAATAGTTTAGACAATGCACCTCTAAGCGGTTAGGTTTATTCAATTTTATCTTAATATTGTTTTTGTAAAACAAACTGCTGTTTTTTGTTAAAAATTAAGTTTGCAACATTGTGTGCTTTTGTTTCATTGAGAGACTATCTCATTTAAAACAAAATACAATCTATCAAGGCAAATTTCAGTCTGGGAACTGACTTATCCAGTAATAACATCAGGTAGGATCATAACAATAGTGACTGCAACAGTCTCTTAGCTTTCCCCCACTATTGCCCCAAACAGAGAAATTTCACATTCAACCCAGTGAGCACAGATGTTATGGTTCACATGTCCAGAGCAACCAGAAACAGAAACTGTCATGGCCAAGGATGCACCGACGATGAGTCGTTTGTTTGCTCAGTTTCATGAAGCAAGTTAAAAAACTGAAAGACCTTGGACAATTAATGTAAATAGAAATTCCTCTGAACCTCCAACTACAACCAGACCCCAATCCAACTGAAAAGGCGTCACAATTCCTTTGGGAATGGACACAAGCCCAAACTGAAAAAACATGGCTTACTCCCCACAACTCAACAGAAATCTTAACTACTCCGCATTCCCTCTGACTAATAATCAGGACATCAACCTTCTCCCTTTTTGATCACCTCTTCACCTGTGAGGAAATATACCATCAAACCAAACTCACTGACAGTTAAAGCAAAACCCTCTTAATTTTCCACTGAAATAAGCATACTACATCACTATGTAGCAATCAGTGGCCAAGGAGATCTCTCCAAGAGGTGTGACAATCCACCCCTTGTATGGGAACATCTCAACAGAAATAATCACTGCAGTTGTCAGTCGCTCCAGGCCCTCAATATTCCAGGTTCACAGAAGGAGTGCAGGAATTGGCTTGTATCTTCTCCATATTCCCTGTAATTCATTGGTCCCTGACCCACCCTGTCCTTGTTGAATGAGCTTCTAAGACAAGAAACCCCTGTCAATACATTTAGTTTGTGTTCTACCCTCTTCCCCCTTTGCAGGATGAATTAATTAGCTTTCTATTCCCTCATTGAGTGAGGAAGGCAAATCAGTCTCTCCATCAAAGTAGGCAGAAACCTCACAGCCTCCGAACAATGGAGGGAAGACAGAGAGCTGTGCAGGTACCTAGTAGGATCTGGTCACTTATTGTTTGAGACTATCCAGGGAAGTCACTCAGGGATGTGTCACAGTCAGTCCACTAAACATTAAGGAGGGCTTATCAGGGGCCAGTGCTTCTGGAGGGAAGCTGGGGATCTTAATTGTAGGGATTGGAGGAAGCACATTGGGAGCAGAGGAGATTACAAAATGAAACAGGGTGACTCAATGTATAACATGGGGAAAGATGATTGAGTGTTGAAGGGAAAGAGGTAATGCAGGAGAGGTGGGAGGGAGGACAGGGAGTTGTCAATAGCTAGCAGCACCCTGGGTTTGATGGAGAGGAGAATGCTTCCTCAATGAGGCTGGGCTGAAGTGGGTAGAAAAGTGGGCAGAGGATCAAAAGAAACCCTGAGGGAGGATCTTGGGGAAGTGTAAGGCCTATGATGTTGATAGGGAGAGCTACCAGGAAGAAACTGTATACCTTTGGGGGTTAACATCGTTAACAGGCAGAGCCTGAGACTCTGTGCCTGAGTAACTACTGTTTCTTTCCACTGTTCTGTAAACAAATACACAATGGAGATGGAAATTGCTTCCACAACACCCAGAGAAGGTGGAGCTTGGATTTCCTTTGATGAGGGAGGGGTTTTAGTTGTGAGCAATGTGAGACCGTTCAAAGGACAGCAGTATTACACAGACCCCCACCCACTGAGGCTGAAACATTCTTACACGTACTGTACACTTTGAGAACCTTAGGCATTAATCTGTTGTGTCAACAGTGTGGTGCTGGAAAAGCACAGCAAATCAGGCTGCATCCAAGGAGCAGGAAAATCAATGTTTCAGGCAAAAGCCCTTCATCAGGAATTAATCTGCTGTGTGCAGTCAAATCCTGGTCATAGCCCCTGACCATCTTGTACAGTAGCAGACACGAACACCTGTGATTCACAAGCAATGCATTGGGACCTGGAAAGACTGACACTTCTGACCAAAGCAGCAATCACCTTCCAAGTTTCCACATTACAGGAGGTGGAGGAGCTGCTCACTTCACACCTTGTGATATAAAACATCATGAGACTGTAAGGATGGCTAGACTCTGTGTCTTCAATGTTGTAGACAGCGAGACAGGTATTCATTCATACAGCTGATGAAAAGTGAACATATTTTTACAGATGTGAGAAAGTATTTATTTTGACTCATATGTGACTTTACTTGGCCTTCTTTCTTTCCCTCCCATTAGACCATAGTGCAATCCCAGGTTCCATAGTGAGGGTGGAAGGGGTCTGCCTGACAGTGGGGCCTGGTGGCCTGTGAGGTTTGATTGAATAAAGGGAGAGGTGATTTTATCGACACACAGGTGCTCCTGTGTGTCGATAAAATCACGGGACTGACAACACCACAGGACCCTCTCCTGCCTGAGGCTGAGCAGGTACCAAGTCTCTGGCAATCCTCTGTGTGCCAGTTACCCAGGGCATTTCTCCCATGGCCGGTTGCGGAAACATGGCAGTGAAGTGCCCATCGAAGGTACCCCTAGCACTAATCTAACTGACGTACCCACTGAGGGGGCTGCAGGAGGCAGCTTTGCTGATGTGTCCTCTGAGGCCTCTGTGCTCTGCCCCGGGAGGGTATATTGTGTGGGGCCCTCTCTTGCCCAGAAAGACCATCAACACACAGCTGCAGGAGAGAGAATGCATGGTGGACAAGGAGTAAAAGTTCAGACATGTTTCAAATACATTCTCCATAATGGAAGAGGGGCACAACAATGGACAATGCTCAGGTATGGGCTGTTTTATTCCAGAATGAGAGTTAGGGGGAGATGAAAGTGGTTGACTCAGTTGTCAGTGCTGGAGCAACTTGTGATAAAGTAGGTGTCCTAAGGGGGAGAGCAGCAGTGAAGAGGAGTTTGGTCTGGTTGTGGGAATTGGCTGAGTGAGGGTGAGTGAGAGAGGGAACGCTGCATGTGACAGTGACTGTGGAAGAGTATGAACCTTTCTGGCAAGTGGGAGCAGAAGCAGAATTTGAGTCAGTGAGAGGTAGCAAGGAGAAGATGATTGTGTTTGCCTGGATGGAGCTGGGTGTAGGCTGTTGACTTTCTCCCCACACTGCTGGATGTTTCTCCAAACCAAGACGCACTCACTGACACAGTGACAGCCTCAGACCAGGCCGGCTGGGTGTGTTGTTGTGGCCTGTTCTGCCCTCTTGGCTAAAAAGGACGGTATTCCTCTGCAACCAGCTTTATAAATATGGTGGCAGTGCCGAGAATGCTGGGATATCCTGGCAGTTCTGAGTAATTCCTTCTACAGTGAGTGGGAGAATCAGGCTCGTATTAGATGAGCAGGGCACAATAGGAGTGTGATGCAGTTAAGGATGTGTGTTTGGGACCATACCATGAAACTCAGTAAAAATGGCATGGCTGATTTCTGGTAAAAATCGGCCCCTTGATTTAGTTTCACCTTGTTCCTGTGCTCCCATGTCACTCTATCTCATCTATTCACCTTCACATACTGAACCTTTGCTTTGTGCTCTCTGTCTCTCTCCTCCAGCTCCTTCCCAAGTTCCACAGCTCACTCTTTGGCCCTGCTCCTTGTCCTCCTCTTCCTCTTCCCCATCTTCACCCTCTATAGTCCTACTCAGCCCTCTCCCCCTTCCCCTTGCCAGTTCCCTTTCCTACGAACCTCACCCCTCCCTTACTCCCCTTCCTGCCCCTTCTTCACATTTGTCGTGATGATCCTTATCGCCTCCCTCATTACTTATTCTCCTCCTGCCTTTTCTTTGTCTCTTGACCTCTTGAGTGATTCTCATTGTGTGTCCTGACACCACTGAAAAATTGTGCACTCACATTTTGTTGCCCGAGCCAGCGTAATAAAATGAGTGACCGAGCTGCAGTTATGTCACTGCAGCACCCGCACCGATACAGTGCACTGAGAACATCTCGGGGGTGTCATTAGACACCCTCTTCCAAGTATTGGTTCTCAGCATGATCTGCTTTTTTCCCCAAATTGCACTCTTTCCTTGTCCCAGTCCTGTTACCCAGTGCTTCCACTCAATCCCCTATTCCTCTTCCTCCTTCCCCTAGCATCTTGCTCCATATTTTGCACCATATTTGATACCAGCTTAACTTAAGCACCGTACTGGGTCGTGATCTCCTGTGCTCAGTGACACCAGCCATACCTGGCCTACATAAAATCAAAACCCACAAGCCTCCAGTTGCTTATATTTCAGAATCACCTGGAGAGTTAATTGAAAATTTGTGGTTGCTTCATATGGTTTGTGGTATCTGTAGCAGTTCTCAAAAAGGATAGGACACTGCCTCTGGCTGTTTTAGTAGACATTAAAAAAAGGGATTGACTGCCTCAGATCAATTACACAGCTTGTTCTTTTCTAATTGAATTACTGAAAAGGCCTATTGAATCCTGAACAACAAAGGTTGTCAGTTGAAGACTGCCAAAGGCACAGTGACTTTCCCATGCCACTGTGTGTCAAACAGCAGGGAGCTGAGCATTATTATAAATGTCAGTCAATCCCCAAGCTGTTAGTTTTTATCAATAATGCCCCTGGGCCTTGCTTGATATATTTAACAACAGCGACCTTTGGTTGTATATTGCTTTTAATATGGTAACTGTCAAAGTCACTTGGCAAAGCGTAATTGGACATAGTAGAGGATTGGTCTTCAGTATGTAACTTGATCAAAGAGATGGCTTTTATTAGAGGAGAGAGAGAAGTGGAAAGGTGTAGCCTGGGAATTCCAGAGTTTTGGGGATAGATGGTTAAGTGCACCTTCAGTAATGACAAGGTGAAGACTTCTGGATGATAGGTGGCCCAACTATAGTGGAAGGGAAAGCTCTTGCAGGGCTGTACAGCTCTCAAAGGTTACAGAGTTAGGAAAAGATGAAGTACTTTAAGAATTTCAACACAAACCAGAGGATGTTAAATGTGAGCCAGTGGAGAACTTGGCGCCAGTATAGATCAGCAAACATCAGTGAGATAGGTAGTCTCATTAACTTGATTGAGTTTTTTTAAAGAAGTGACAAAGATGATTGAAGGGAGGTTGTCTATATGGACTTCAGCAAAGTGTTTAACAAGGTTCCACATGGTAGACTGGTTAGCAAGGTACGGTCACATGGAACCCAGGGGAGCTAAGCAATTGGATACAAAATTGGCTCGAAGTTAGGAGACAGAGGGTGGTGGTAGAGGACTGTTTTTCAAACTGGAGGCCTGCAACCAGCAGCCACAGGTTTGGTGCTGGGAACATTCTTGTAAATCTTTCCGCATCGTCTTAAGTTTAACAACATCTTTCCTATAGAAAGGCAACTAGATGTATACACAGTATTTATAAACTTGAAAGGGTTCAGAAAAGATTTACAACCATGTTGCCAGGGTTGGATGGTTTGAGCTACAAGGAGAAGCTGAATAGGCTGGAACTTTTTCCTGGAGCATCGGAGGCTGAGGAGTGACCTTATTGAAGTTTATAAAATCATGAGGGGGCATGGATAGGGTCAATAGCCAATGTCTTTTCCCCAGATTGGAGGAATCCACTGTAAGGATTAGATTACTTACAGTGTGGAAACAGGCCCTTCGGCCCAACAAGTCTACACCGACCCACCGAAGTGCAACCCACCCAGACCCATTCCCCTACATTTACCCCTTCACCTAACACTGCGGGCAATTTAATATGGCCAATTCACCTAACCTGCACATTTTTGGACTGTGGGAGGAAACCGGAGAACCCGGAGGAAACCCACGCAGACACGGGGAGAATGTGCAAACTCCACACAGTCAGTCGCCTGAGGCGGGAATTGAACCCAGGTCTCTGGCGCTGTGAGGCAACAGTGCTAACCACTGTGCCACCTAACGACCAATTTTTTCATGCAGAGGGTGGTCCCTGTACGGAATAAGCTGCCAGAGGAAGTGATGAAGCTTGGTACAATTACAACATTTAAAAGATATCTAGACGGGTGCATGAAAAAGAGGGATTTAGAAGGATATGAGTCAAATGCTAACAAATGGGACTCAATTAATTTAGGATATCTGGTTGGCCTGTACGAGTTGGACCGAACAGTCTGTTTCAGCGCTGTATGACTCTATGACTCTAACTGCAACTTATTGTGCAATAGTATATGGGCAGCAGAGCATGAAGTATGCAAGCCTGGCCTGGAGAGCATCCGAATAGCCCGGGGGTGACATGGACTAGCATTTCAACAGCAATAGGATGAGGCAGGAACAGAGATGGGCAATATCACAGAAGTGGAGGTGGTCTTTGTGATGGAAAGCTTGAGAATACAGGGATACAAAATCTGACTCTATTTTTATACACTATACGGTTAATTCTTTAAAATATTAGTTATGAAGAAAAGTCACTGGATCCAAAATATTAACTGATTTCTCACTACAGATGCTGTCAAACTTGTGAGTTTATACAGGAACTTCTGTTTTTGTTTCTGATTTCAGCAACCACAGTTCTTTTGTGTTTTTGTTTAGTTAAACATTGCCCTTGTTGAAATTCTAGCCCAATGGGAATGCAGGCATCTTTAACTCCTAGTCTGATGATTATACTTTAATTTTAAAAAAGCCATCTTCATTTTATTTATTAATTATCGAGTTTTGAGAAGATTTGTAGCTCAGGATGAGGTTCTGAACTGGAAGATTCGTTTTCAGACATTTCGTCACCATACTAGGTAACAAAGAACAAAGAAACTTTACAGCCCAGGAACAAGCCCTTCAGCTCTCCAAGTCTGTCCCGATCCAAATCCACTGTCTAAACCTGTCGTTCAATTCCTAAGCATCTGTATCCCTCTGCTCCCCACCTACTCATGCATCTGTCCAGATGCATCTTAAATGAATCTACCGTGCCTGCCTCGACCACCTCTGCTGGCAACACGTTCCAAACGCCCACCACCCTCCGTGTGAAGTACTTGCCATGTGTATACCCCTTAAACTTTCCACCTGTCACCTTGAAAGCGTGACCTCTCGTTATTGAATCCTTCGCCCTGGGAAAAAGTTTATCTCTATCTACCCTGTCTATACCCTTCATGATTTTGTAAACCTCAAACAGGTCCCCCCTCAATATCCTTTTTTCTAATGAAAATAAACCTAACCTACTCAACTTCTCTTCATAGCTGGCACCTTCCATACCAGGCAACATCCTCGTAACCCTTCTCTGCACTCTCTTCAAAGCGTCCACATCCTTTTGGTAATGTGGCAACCAGAGCTGTACACAGTATTCTAAAAGCAGCCAAATCAATGTCTTGTATAATTTTAACATGACTTGTCAGCTCTTATACTCAATACGCCGCCCAATGAAGGCAAGCATACTATATGCCTTCTTGACCACTCTATCCACCTGTGCAGTAACCTTCAGGGTACAATGGACCTGCACTCCCAGATCTCTCTGCCCATCAACTTTTCCCAAGGCTCTTCCATTCATTGTATAATTCGCTCTTGAATTAGACTTGCCTAAATGCATCACCTCACATTTGTCTGGATTGAAAGCCATCTGCCACTTTTAGGTTACTTACAGTGTGGAAACAGGCCTTTCGACCCAACAAGTCCACGCCCACCCGCCACCCACCCAGACCCATTCCCCTACATTTACCCCTTGACCTAAAACTACGGACAATTTAATATGGCCAATTCACCTAACCTACACGTTTTTGGACTGTCGGAGGAAATCGGAGCACCCGGAGGAAACCCACGGAGACATAGGGAAATGTGCAAACTCCACACAGTCGCCTGAGGCAGGAAATGAACCAGGGTCTCTGGTGCTGTGAGGCAGCAGTACTAACCATTGCGCCACCATGCTGCCCAAGTTTCCAGTCTATCTATATCCTCCTGTATTCTCTGACAGTCCCTTATGCTTTCTGCTACTCCACCAATCTTTGTGTCATCTGCAAATTTGCTGATCATACCAGCAGTGCCCTCTTCCAGATCATTTATGTATATCACAAACAACAGTGACCCCAATACTGATCTCTGTGGAACACCACTGGTCACCTTTTGCCATTCCAAGAAACTCCCTTCAACCACTTCTCTGTCTCCTGTTGCTCAACCAGTTCTTTATTCACCTAGCTACCATGTGACTTCACTTTCTCCATTAGTCTACAATGGGGAACCTTATCAAACGTCTTACTAAAGTCCATGTATATGACATCAACAGCCTTCCCTTCATCTAACGACTTGGTCACTTCCTCGAAGAACTGTATTAAGTTGGTAAGGCATGATCTCCCCCACACAAAACCATGTTGCCTATCACTGATAAGCTCATTCTTTTCTAAATATAAATAGATCCTATCTCTCAGTACCCTCTCCAGCAACTTCCCCACCACCGATGTCAAGCTCACTGGTCTGCAGTTACCTGGAATATCCCTACTACCCTTCTTGTTCAGGGGGACAACATGAGCAACCTTTCAGTCCTCCGGCACCTCACCTGTATTTAAGGATGCCACAAAGATATCTGTCAGGGCCCCAGATATTTCCTCTCTCACTTCCCTCACCACCTGGGATAGATCCCATCCGGTCCTGGGGATTTGTCCACCTTAATAACCGCTGGCATACCCAACACATCTTCCCTACTTATGCCAACATGATCCAGACTAATCAAACTTCTATCCCGAATCTCAAGATTCATCAGATTCCTCTCCTCAGTGAACACTGATGCAAAGTAATCATTCAGAATCTCACCGATTCTCTCAGGTTCAGCACACAGCCTTCCTTCATTATCTTTTAGTGGACCAATCCTTTCTCTAGTTACCACTTGCTTCTTATAGAAGAATAAAATGCTTTGGGATTTTCCTTAACTCTGCTTGCTAAAGCTATTTCATGACCCCTTTTAGCTCACTTGATTCCTTGATTAAGACTTGTCCTACTCTTCCAATATTCCTTCAGGGCCCGTTCTGTTACAAGCTGCCTAGACATTACGAATGCTTCCCTTTTTCTCTTGGCTAGTCGTATAATTTCTCCTGTCATTCACGGTTCACGAATCTTGTCCTGCCTATCCTGCACTACCATTAACCTATCTTTGAAAGCCTCCCACATCTCAAATGTGGACTTCCCTTCAAATAGCTGTGTCCAATCCACATTTCCCAGCTTCTGCCTAATTTTGATATAATTGGCCTTGGCCCAGTTTAGTACTCTTCCCTTAGGACCACTCTCTTCTTTATCTACGAGTATTCTAAAACTTACAGAATTTTGGTCACTGTTCCCAAAGAAATCCCCCAAAAGAAATCCCCCACCGCATCTTCTATCACTTGTCCTGGTTCGTTCCCCAGTACCAGGTCCAAAATGGCCCCTTCTCTCATCGGACTATTGACAGATTGCTCTAGGAAACTCTCCTGGATGCTTTGTACAAATTCTACCCCATCCAGGCCTCTGACGCTAAGTGTATCCCAGTCAATGTTTGGAAAATTAAAATCTCCCATCACCACTACCCTATTGCCTCTACATCTATTCATAATCTATTTACCTATTTGTTCTTCTACCTCACACTCACTGTTGAGAGGCCTGTAGTACAGCCCCAACAATGTATCTGCACCCTTCTTATTTCTCAGCTCTACCCATAATGCCTCACTACCCAAGACTGCCATAATGTCCTACTTTAGCACAGCTGTGATATCGTCCCTGACCAGCAATGCAACTCCACCCCCTCTTTTTTTCCTTCCCTGTCCTGTCTGAAGCATCTATATCCTGGAACATTTAGTTGTCAATCATCATGCCCTTCCTTCAACCCTTCTGTGATGGCAATAGTATCATATTCCCAGGCACCAATCCAAGCCTTAAGTTCATCTGCCTTACACACTTTACTCCTTGCATTAAAGTAGATGCATTTCAGGCCATCAGTTCTTTTGTGCTCACCTGTTCTCTGCCTACTCTTCCCTTTATTAATGCTATCTTCGTAATTCTTACAGTCTCCAGTCTCCACCTCGCTGCTTACTTGTTTTCTCTTCTGGTTCCCGGCCCCTGCCACATTAGTTTAAAACCTCCCCAACAGCAGTAGCAAACATTCCCCCAAGGACATTGGTTCCGGTCTGGTTCAGATGTAGACCGTCCATTTTGTAATAGTCCACCTTCCCCAGAACCGGTCCCAATGTCCAACAAATCTGAACCCCTCCCTCCTACACCATCTCTCAAGCCACGTGTTCATCCTGCCTATTTTCTCATTTCTACCCTGGCTGGCACGTGGCACTGGTAGTAATCCGAGATCACTACCTTTGAGATTCTCCCATTTAACTTCTCTCCTAGCTCCCTGAATTCTTCTTTCAGGACCTCATCTCGCTTTCTACTTGTATCATTGGTGCCTATATGCACCAAGACAACTGGCTGTTCACCCTCCCCTTTTAGAATGCTCTGTAGCCGATCAGTGACATCCCTGACCCGAGCACCTGGGAGGCCACGTACCATCCGGGAGTCCCGTTTCGGCCACAAAACCGCCTATCTACTCTCCTCACTTTAGAATCCCCTATGACTATGACCGTACAAGTCTTTTCCTCGCCCTACTGAACAGCAGTGCCTGCCATGGTGCCATGATCTTGACAACTGCTGCACTCCCCTGATGAGCCATCTCCCCCAACAATATCTAAAACGATATACCTGTTTTGGAGGGAGATGACCACAGGGGACAACTGCACTGCCTTCCTACTCTTTTTCTGCCTTTTGGTCACCCATTCACTGTCTCCCTCAGCAATCCTAACCTGTGGTGTGACCAGTTCACTAAACGTGCTATCCACGACCTCGTCAGCGTCACGGATGCTCCACAGTGAGTCCATCCACAGCTCCAGAGCCGTCATGCGATCAAACAAGAGCTGCAGCTGGAGACACTTCTTGTAAGTGTAAGAGTCAGGAACATTAGACACTTTCCTAAGCTCCCACATCAAGCAAGAGTCACATGCCACAGGCCTGAGATCCCTTGCCATTGTAAGCTTAGCTTTATATGAACTAACTAAAACTAAAAAATGCACTTAAATAAGTGAAAAAGAAAGATAAGAAATAAAAGCCTTACCTTACAAAGTCTTTTTCTTCCGGTTAGAGGAGGGGGAGGGAGATACTACACATGTAGTATCTTGGGTTTAGCCACTGCCTAAATATAAATGAAGCCCTTACCTTCCTGGCAGCCCTCGCTTCACTCCTCCTTCTCTCCTCACCACTCTGGCAAAATGGAGGCCCAACTCCTGAGGTAAGTCCCTTTTTAAGTGGGAAAACTTACCCTTTCCGGCAGTCCTCGCTTCACTCCTCCTTCTCTCCTCGCTGCTCTTGCAAAATGGAGGCCTCCATCTTCAGTGAGCCCTCAGACAAAGCACTGCTGATGATTCCTGCTTTCTATTTATACATTTAGGTTTCTTTGGCTTGGTGTTGATTGATGTGAACAGGGCTGTTGCATCAAAGGAGACCATTATTTCAGCCTCTTCTACCTTAGTATCTTTAATGATCTTCAGGAATTCTTGGGTGGAGTGGATGGAGTGGCATAAGTCTTCTACTAAGTGTTTTAGTCTTTGGTGTAGCTCCTTGGCCAATCTGTAAGGTGTTCCAGGTAGCGAAACTGTGGGTCTGAGGGAAGCTCCTGGTTTATGAATTTTGGGTAATCCGTAGAAGCGTAGTGTGTTGAATCTATCTGGTTTCTTTTTTTTTTGTAAGTCAGTCTTATTTATTTCTCCAGATTTCTGAAGTTTTTGAGTAGGACTGTGATTCGGTTCTCTAGTTGTGGGGTCGGGTCTATCACTACTTGTTGGTAAACGTTGGTATCTGCAAGTAGTGCGTTTGCTTTTATGTTTACAGATTGTTTAGTAATGCTTATGATTTCCTGTTTAACTTTTATATTTATTATTTTTAATTCTACAGAAAAGGATTATGGGGTCACATTCTCTCCGTTCCTGCCACAGAAATACCAAGTGATGTCCATCTCCAACAAGAAAGAATCTAACCAAGTCCCCAGGATATTCAACCACATTGCCACCATTGAATCTCCATTCATCAATACCCTCTGGGTTATCATTAACTAAGAATTTGACTGTATCAACAACACAAATACTATGGTGTAACTCATTTTCTGACTCTCAAAGTTCAATCATTGTCTACAAGGCACAAGTCAGGAATTTGTTCGAGTACTTGCCTGGATGAATGTGATTCCAACAACACTCAAGAAGCTCCACACCATCCAGGTCAAATAACGCACTCAATCTCGTCCCATCCATGACCTTAAATATTCACTCTCTCCTCCTCTAACACACATCGGTAGCTATTTGTACAAGATGCACTGCTGCAACTTGCCAAGGCTCCTTTAATGGCACTTTCCAAACAACCTCTACCACCTGGAGGAATGAGGGCATTGAAACACCACACAAGATTCCCTCTAGCATCCTGACTTGGAACTTTATCGTTATTCACTCACTGTTGCTGGGCTGCGATCCTGGAATGGCCTCTCCCCACAGTTCTGTTGATGTACCTAATATGCACAGACTATTGTGTTATGAGAGACAATTCACCACCGCCTTATCAAGGTGAGTTCAGGATGAGAAGTTGTGACCTTGTGAGCAATACCTACATCCTATGAATGATTTTTCAAAGAAATATGTATTGCTAAGTTGATGAAACAAAAGAGAAGAAAAGAAGACTGCAGGTTGATGATGCATGGAGTTCTGATGGTGATTGACTTAATAAACAGTGACAATAGCCAATAGTGTGTGGGATGATACAGCCAATTCAAATCTAACAAGAACATTAAACTTCTATAATTAAAATAAAAAGATTTTCCTATTAAGATATAGAATTGCATAAAATCTCTGTCACCATCACCAATTCACATACATTGGTTGGAGATGATTTTCTCGGGGTCAGTTTGCCCCGATACAAAGGTCAAGAAGAGAATTCTGATTCTTTCCATTTTCCTGAGACTACCAGAATGTACCTTGAAAAATGCTTTAGGAAGCAGAGGATGGTTGCTGTTCTGTAACTTAGACAGTGGCTCTGCATAAGCTGGTGGTAGGCCTAATGCCTTCACTTACTCAGATTCATAGGCACAAATAGGAAAGCAAAGGAATCCTAAAAAGTGGGTTTTAAAGAAAAGACTGAAGTTGATAGTTAGGCTTGGCAGCCTTCATGCTGTTCTCCATGATCTCAGTGGGAACTTCTACTAGAAACCCATCTCAGAGACATCATAATACCATAAAGCCATAAGATAAATGAGCAGAATTAGCCATTCAGTCCATTGAGTCTATTCTGCCATTTCATCATGGCTGATATGTTTCTTAACCCTGTTCTCCTGCCTTCTCCCTGTAATCCTCAATCCCCTTACTGAGTAAGAACCTATCTATCTATTTCTGTCTTAAAGACCTTCAATTGCTTGGCCTGTACAGCCTCATGTTTCAAACGTCTGTGAGACATCCCCAATTTTCTATCGAATTGAGCAAAGGATTGGCTGACCCAGCCCCCACCCCCCAAAGAAAAGGGGTGAAACATTTCATGCCTTTTGGGGTTTCTATTGATCCTTCTGCAAGTACAACAGGAAATTGGAAACTCTACCACCCATTTAGTACGAACATTGTGTAAACCAGAGTCACATGAGCTCAGAGGGGAATGTTCCGTTCACGTTCCTGAACTTGCTGGGGATTTACAGCAGTTCAGTGTCAGTCCCTTCCTGACTGGCAAGTTACTATAAATACCTGTTTGGCAATTGTAGTCCTGTGCAGCCTGATCAGGAATGTCATCACTAATCGATGATGCAATCCAGATCTCCTGTGACTTTCCCTGACTCCTGTTACATAAGTACCAGCAAATCACTGTGCCGGTTCTTTGTGAGGTTTTTGCTGTTGTGAACTGCTTCAAATTTTGGCCTTTACTGACAAGAATTTCAATAAAATGGATGGGTGTTATGTTAGGTGTGTTGGTGGTCAGGTGGTAGTGTAACAGTAATAGTGAAATTTTTTCTTCTGTTTTGAGCTCTGAGGTCAGTGCGGGATGTAAACTTTCAGAAACTGAATCTAATGCGTCGGAACTGCTCTGGGATCAGGTTCTGAGCAGAAATTATAAATTGTAATACCATAACATCTGATTCAAGCTTCTCTCTCTCAAACTGCTGGTGAATCCTATTATGTTATGGTCACTGTCCCCTCGGGGTTCTTTCACTGTAAGCTCGCTAATCAAGTCTGCCTCACTTAGACTAGTTAAACAACGGGTAGTGGGGTCGGAGGGTGGATTGTGTGGGGGTGAGGATGGAGTTGAGTGATCAGGGGAGGGTAATAAACTTTCCACAACGAGTAATATGGCAGAGACTATGAAAAGGCACAGGAATCTAACTTCAGCACAGCAGATCAAAAGAAGGGGACAGTTAATATAGGACTAAAGGTGTCGTACTTAAATGCACGTAGTATACAAAACAAGGTAAATGTCGCACAGATTGAAATTGGCAGGTATCACAATATTGTGGGTATCACAGTGATGTGGCTGCAAGGGGATCAGGACTTGGGAACTAAATGTTCGAGTGTACAAGTCCTATTGAAAGGACAGGCAAATGGGCGGAGGGGACAGGGTTGCCTTGTTAGTAAAAAACTGAATCAAATCTACAGCAAGAAATGAGATAGACATGGAAGCATAGAATTGTGTGGGAAGAGTTGAAGAACCACAAAGGAAAATAGACTCTGATGGGAGTTGTGTACCTGTACCGGCCTCCTGGCGGTAATCAGGATGTGGGGAAGAAAATAAAGCAGGAGATGGAAAAGGTGTTGTAAGAAAGGAACTATTACAATAATCATGGGGGACTTCATTATGCAGGTGGACTGGGAAGATCAGGTTGGTAACGGATCTTAAGAAAAGGAATTTGTAGAATGTCTACAAGAGTTTTTTTGGAGCAGCTTATGGTACAGCTAATGTGGAAGAGGCAATTCTGGATTTAATGATGTGTAATGAGGCAGACTTGATTAGCAAGCTTAAGATGAAGGTACCCTGAGGAGGCAGTGACCATAACACAATCGAATTCACCCTGCAGTTTGAGAGGGAAATGCTTGAATCAGATGTAATGGTATTACAACTGAGTAAAGGCAACTACGACGACATGATGGAGGAGCTAGCCAGAATTGATTGGAAGGGGAGCCTAACAGGGAATTCAGTGGAACAGCAATGGCAGGAACCTCTGGGGGTAATTCAGGAGGCACAGCAGAAATTCATCCCAAGGAAGAAGAAACATTCTAAGGGGAGGACAAGACAGCCATAGCTGACAAGGTCTGTCAGGGATGGCATAAAGGCAAAAGGAAAAGTATGCAATGTGGTGATGATTAATGGGAAGCCAGAGGATGGAAAAGCCATTAAAACCAACAGAGGATGCCTAAAAAAAAAGCAGTGTGGGAGAGAAGATAAAATATGATAGTAACCTAGTTAGTAACAAAAGAAGATGGCAAAAGTTTGTTTTTAGATATATAACAGTGAAACGGGAGTTGAGTGGAAATTGGACCTCTGGAAAATGAGGCTGTAGAAGTAGTGATGGGGAGAAAAAAATGATGAAAGAACCAAATACGTACTTTGCCTCCGTCTTCATGGAACTATCAGAACTTCAAGAGAGTCGGGAGCAGAGATGAGTGTAGTGGCCACCACGAAGGAGAAGGTACTGGGAAAGCTGAAAGGTCTGATGGTGGATAAATCACCTCGATCTGATGGACTACACTCCAGGGTTCTGAAGGAGATAGCTGAGGAGATTGCGGAGGCATTGAATGGTCTTGCAGGGATCACTCAAGTTATGGAGAATCCCACAGGAATGGAAAATGGCTAATATCACCCCTGTTTAAGAAGGGAGGGAGGCTGAAGACAGGAAATTATAGGCCAGTTAGTGTGAACTAGATCATTGGTATGATTTTATAGTCCATTATTAGGAAAGAGATTGCAGAGACTTGGAAATGCTTGATTTGATTTGATTTATTATTGTTACATGCAGTGAAAAATATTGTATTGTATTGCATGCTATCCAGACAAATCATATCTTGCAAAAGTACGTCAGGCTAATAGAACAGAATGCAGATTATAATGTTACAACTACAGTGAAGGTGCAGAGAAAGGTCAACTCTAATATATGAGAGGTCGATTCATAGTTGATAACAGTGGGGAAGCTGTTCTTAAATCTGTTGGTATGTGTTTTCAAACTTTTGTATCTTCTGCCTGATGGAAGAGGGTGGAATGGCGTATAAACAGGGTGGGAATTGTAGATGATGGGTAGTGTAGATGGACTCATTGCAAGGAAGGCTGGTTTGCATGATAGACTGGACTACACACACAACTCTGTAATTTCTTGTGCCTTGGGCAGAGCTGTGGTGCATCTGGATAAAAAATGCTTTCTATGGTGCGTCTATTAAAAAATGGTCAGAGTCTTTGTGGATTTGCCAAATTTTCTTAGCCTTTTGAGGAAGGAGAAGCTTTCTTGACTGTAGCATTGACATGGATGGTCAGGGATAGATTGGTGACATCTACTGCTAGGAACTTGATGCTCTCGACCACCTCCATCTCAGCACCATTGATACAGACAGGGGTGTGTCCTGCACTCTACTTCCTGAAGTCAATGACCAGCTCCTTTGTTTGGCTGACATTGAGGGAGAGACTATTGTCTTTGCACCATACCACTAAGCTGTCTATGTCTTTCTTACACTCTGTCTTACCATTGTTTCAGATCTGACCCATTATGGTGGTGTCATCGGCAAATTTGTAACTGGAGTTAGAGCTGAATTTGGCCACACAGTCATGAGTGGATAAGGAGAATAGTAATGGCTTGGTAAGATAGAGCAGAGTCAGTATGGCTTCATCAGGAGAGGTCACATCTGACAAATCTTGGAATTCTTTTGAGGTAAGGAGTAAGTTGGACAAAGGGAAGCCAGTGGAATTGATCAATTTAGATTTCCAGAAGACCTTTGACTGCATAGGTGGCTACTAAATAAGTGTTAGGGGCAAGGTAGTAGCCTGGATGTCATTGAAACTTAGAGAATACTGAGAGGTCTGGAGAAGATGTTTTCAGAGACAAGACAAAGCCTCAGAATGCAGGGAAAACCTTTTAGAACTGAGATGAGCAATTTCTTTATCCACGGCATGGTGCATCTGTAGAACTTATGGCTGGAGAAGGCTGTAGAGGCCACGTCATCGAATGTCTTTAAACAGAGAGAGTTCTTGAGTAGTAAGGTGATCAAGTGGTACCTGCCGAAGGCAGAGGCAGCATGGTGGATCAGTGGTTAGCACTGTTGCCTCACAGTGCCAGAGACCTGGGTTCGATTCCAGCCTCAGACAGACTGTCTGTGTGGAGTTTGCACATTCTCCCTGTGTCTCCTTGGGTTTTCTCTGTGTCCTTCCGTTTCCTCCAAAGATGTGCAGGTCAGGTGAATTGGCCAAGCTAAATTGCTCATAGTGTTAGGTACATTCGTCAGGTGAAAATGGGTGTGGGTGGTTACTCCTTGGAGGGTTGGTGTGGACTTATTGGGCCAACGGGCCTGTTTCCATACTGTAGGGAATCTAATGTAAAGGTAAGAGAATGGGGCTGACAAACATATGACCCATGATTGAATAATGGAGCAGATATGATGGGCCAAATGTCCCATTTCTGCTACTATATCTTATGGTCCTAAAGTACACCAAACAGGATGCACAGCCAACCTCCTAACAACCATGCAGCCACACAGCTTAGAGGAAATGTTGTTAGTGATCCAACCCCAGATTCACATTCTGGGGTCAAGAGTTCAAATCTCACTAATGGCAGATGGTAAAATTTGAATTCTTAGCAAAGAAATTCTGAAGTAGAAAGCTAACCTAACACAACCATGTGGCCGATGTTGACTATCAGTTGATCTATTAAATTCCCATCAGGTTCACTGATGCCCTTTAGGGAATGAAATCTGCCATCCTTAACCTGTCTGGCCTACATTTCTTCCCTCTCACTGATGTCTGGAGTCAGTCTGGGGTAATTAGGGATGGGCAATAAATGGTGGCCAATTCAGTTACACCCACATCCAATGAATAAATGAAAACATCCCATGAGTCCACTTAGAACTAAATTAAAAGTGGAATCGTCTCAGACCAAAAGCACTAAGCCAAGTAAATGGGACAGCTGTGGACATTATTGCTTATGTGTGTATCAGAACTTTGGTTCCCTGTTCAGACTGATATAAAGTAGAGAGAGAGATTCTTTTCCCTTTGTTCTGGATAAACAAGGGATTGAAAAGGTCTGAAATGAAGCTGCATTGAAGCGCATCAAAAGCCTGACAGCTGTCAGGGCAAGGTATGCCTCTTTGCTTTATCTTTATATGGATCTTCCATTATCAGCAAGGTTCATTATTGTAATGGGACTCCAACTGGCTGTAAACTGAGATGACAGCATCTAATGGCGAACAACCAACATGTACTCTTCTCAAAGTAATTTTCTAAAAGCAGATGAATGAGATGTATTGTTATTTCTTTTTCGTCTATACAGTAGATGTACAGTCATTAATGATTGTGTAATGATAATGTGTTTGAGATGGGATCTTTCATACACTGTGTTTTGCCAAAAATGTGTCAGCAATGCCATAAATCACAATATAAGATATAAGATGACCTCATTTTCTTTTTCCATTCCAAAAATCATGGTTTGTTTTGTACATTCTCTCCCTATACTTGCATTAGTAGTCAGTCTCAATTTTTTGAACCCCATAAATTGATGCTTTATTTATCTGCACCTTATAACTTGTCACTTGTTATGAGCTGTGCTGCAAAATGTGTGGGAACTTAAGACACATCCACAGATGGCAGACATGGCAAACACAGATGTAGACCACTCCCACCCATGTTTTCAAATCTTTGAAATATAATTGGACCCTATTTCTGCAGGAAGTTTGAAGCTTCAAATATTGACTTATTCATTGATATCTACAGCACAATTAGAACTTCTAGCAATAGTAATGGCCTGCTAGATATGGAGAAATGTATTCAAGCTCATTTTACTGGGTATTTTCATTAAACATTACAAACATGGTAGCAAGTCCTTGTCATTGCTTTTTCTACCCCTCCCTCTGTCATTTTCAGAGAGTACAAAGACAAGGAAGTTATGCAAACATCTTTATGAAAGACTGGTTAGACCGTCGTGTTTGATTCCGGTAAAGAACATTTTGAATTATAAGGACAGGTTGGATAGGCTGGGACATTTTTCACTACATTGTGAGAGGTTGAAGGGTGTAACCTTATAGAGGTTTATAAAATCATGAGGTGAATAAATAAGGTGAATAGGAAAGGTCATTTTCTGAGGGTTGGGGAGTTCAAATCTAGAGGGAATGATTTTAAAGTTGAGAGAATGTTTTGTATGTGAAATGAATTGTCAGAGGAATTGGTGATTGCAGGTATAGTTAAAACATTTAAAAGATATTTGGACAAATACATGGATATGAAAGGTTTAAATGAATATGGGCCAAACGTTAGCAAATGGGGCTAGTTTAGTTTGGGAAACTTGTCAGCATGGATGACCAAAGGGTCTATTCCTCTGCTGCACAACTCTCTGACTCCCACTATTCAAGAACAGAATAAATATTTGAATATTGTTAGAAAAAGAAATTCTGATGATGCTTTTTGTGCTCAGCTTTCAGTTTTTTGCACACTCAGAATTATTTACCAAATGCCGTCCAATTGCTGAATCATATCTAATGCTGGACAAAATGTTGTGTATTTTAAGTCTTGCATGCCTAGGTGGTCCATTTATGATTGTGCTCAGTTGGGTTTGTAGTGCATTGCATTTGTGTGTACAGAAGTTAATGTTTTAATACACTGGGGTCCTGTTTTATTTTTTGCAGAGAGGGAACCTGCAAATATGTTATGACTTTTGAACTCTACAAAGTAGGTGACATTCTAGTTCATTCCTAAGAGCAATACCTTGACTAAGCAGAATCAATCAACTTGCATGGTTTAAAATTTAAGCAAGAAGCTTGCTAGTTTACTATCAATGTCAAAACTAGTGTATTGTTTCTATCTTGTATTATTGCTGCTACTATAATTGCAGTGCTTATAACTCATTGAGTAATGGTTACCAGGTTGCTTATGCCACATTTAAGATTTGACTGGTTTGTATCTTTCCACAGATTTTACCTTTAAACAACTGACTGTAGCTGTGCTTTCTTATACTCAGTTTCTTTTCTGACACCATAGTTCAAGTGTGCAACGCAATAGCATATCCAACATGAGATCTTTATTGAAGTGAACCGAAGTGCATGTGCCTATGAGCCCCTATGAGAGACATTTTTATATCATATATTTGCATTTATATTCAAACAAGAAGTACATTTAGTCCACATGAAACTTAAGGTTTCTACAGGTGCTGAAGTGGCAGTTTGCTCAAAACATTCAAAACTCATTTGTAAATGATGATTAAATTGGATTCAAAATGTCTTCAGTGTCATGAAATAAAAAGGTAATTGTCAATTGGTGTTTTAGGGACTGGAACACTGTTTGCTGAAACTTTGGCCAATAAGGCAACAGGAGACTGTCTAGTTCAGTAACTAGAAAATTCACAAGTTATGAATAATACCTATTCAAGCAGGGTGGCAACTTGCTTTATGATTCAACTCAAGGCACAGGGTCGGTCGGTCGGTCGGTCTGTCAGTCCCCAATGCATTGTGGGTCTTTCACTTCCAGTATGGGCAGCATAGTAACTTCACTTGCAAACCTCTTTTATGCACAGGTCATCAAAAACTTCTTCCTAATAACTTTTTCCAAACCGCAACCCACAGCATGATCTGTTACATCATTACATCCTGATTGGCCTAGATTAGGTGAGACAGTGTGCACGTTGATTTGTGAAACTCATGATTAATCTCTAATTGACTCTTAATATAATGGACATTGACTGATGTCACCCCTGCTAATATCCTGACTGGTTCCTTAAGTTGACCCTTATCCATGGGGATGCCTTCTTCTTTACTATTGGCTCTGTATAACTTTCAGTTAAGATATTTGGCAATGTTCTTGACCTCTTGTTGGGGAAAAGGGAAGCAGGACCCAGCGATTGATATTCATGAGATCATTTCTCAATTTCACTTAATTGCAAAGTTCTCATTAAATTATACACTTCTTGATCATTGATTATTTATTGTTACTTGGACTCTCTGCTTTCTTTTCTGCTGTGTTGGAATGCTTGGAAAGTGTTTATACCATCTTTTTCTTTAAGGCAATAGATATAAAATAAGTTGTTTATAATTCCAAAACTATGCAGTTTAAAAGCAGTTGTTGTACAGGGTAATGAACATGAGTGAGGTAGTGAAATAGTTTTCTGTGGGTAATCTTAAGTAATGGAAAGCTAAAGGATTATGCAATTACAAACTTTACAAAGTAAACTCTAATTCAATATTTACTTTTAGGCAATTGTTTCATTTCTAAACAAATTGAAGCACACTTGTCTGGCAGCACAACTGTGACTATGATTTCCTGATCAGGGCTGACAATTCAGGTATATATCACTCTGCCTTTAAAGATCACATGTTCTTACAGTGATGAAGTAAGAATGACCTAGACTAGGCCTCTTGGCTTTGTAGTTGTAACACTAAAACGTCAGTGTATTCTCTTCACTTTGTTTGCAATCCCATGATGCATTTCTTTGTCAAGTGACGTTAAGCAGTCACATGATGTTAAGTTACCAAGATTTGCACTGGCGACTGTTAAGCAGGATATTAAAATATCAGATTAATCAATCTGTACACTTTGTGTGATTTTAACTAAATTAAGTCAATTGTGAAAAGTTAGTTTCCCTACTCATCTTACACTTTCACCCTTGTTTAACAAGAATCTAGTTACCTTTGTTTTAAAACTGTTTTAAAATTTTTACCACCTTTTCAGGAAGAGAGCTTCTATAACCTTCTGAGATAAACATTTTTGCCTTGTCCCTGTTTTAAATTGGTGACCCTTGGTTTTTCAACAGTGACCTCGAGTTCTAAATTCTCTCATAAAACATCCCATATTTACCCTGTCAAAACCTCCCAAGATTCTTTGTTTTCATAAAATCACCTCTTGCTCTTCCAAACTCCAACAGATAAAGCCCTAACCTGTCCAACCATTCCTCCGAAGACAACCCACACATTGTGGAGAATAATCTAGTATAGGTAAATGCTTCAATGAATTGACATCATTCATCAAATAAGGTCACTAATATAGTACACAGTACTTTGGATGCAGTCTCATTAGTGTCCTGAAGCATAATCTCTCTCCTTTTGTATTTAGTTCCCCTCCTGATAAATAACCTTTAACCTTTCCTAATTAGCTGCTGCACCTACATTCTAACCCTGTGTGACTCATGCACTAGCACAAACAGATCCAGTTCCATCTCAACTCTGTAATCTCTCACCATTCAGTTACTTTGCTCTTTCCATATTTTTCCATAATTAACAACATTTTTCAGATCTTTGACAACTTGCTTAATGTATCTGTATTTTTTTCGTAGCTTCCTTAGGTCATCTTCATAACTGACTTTCCGAGGTACCTTTGTGTCATTTGCAAATTTGGTAACCATTACTCCACTCCTTTCAACCAAGTTATTGACATAAATTGTAATAATTTGAGGCTGCAGCACCAATCCATGTGGCACACCACTCACTACATCTTGCTAGTCAGAAAAAAAAATGTTTCTTGTTATCTGTTCCCCAGGAGAAAGTGAGGACTGCAGATGCTGGAAATCAAGAGTCGAGAGGTGGTGCTGGAAAAACACAGCAGGTCAGGCAGCATCCGAGGAGCAGGAGAATCGACGTTTCGTGATGAAGGGCTTATTCTGCTGTACTTTTCCAGCATCACACTCAACTATTGTCTGTTTCCTGTCAACTTCTATCCATGTCAATATATTATCCTGTACACTATGAGTTTTTACTCTGTTTTTGCCTCTGAGAAGTTTCTGTAGGATTTGTCTTCCGATGGACTTTAGTAGAACCGTTCACTGATAAATCTTCCGCAGTTGTCAAGGTTTGGTTTTGTTCCTGCTTCTTTACACCATTTGGTTTGCAGGATTATATTTTGGCCACACATGTAAGGACATGCATCTCCCTGTCAGATTTTTGCATTTGTCTGAATTTGACATCAGTTGCCAGTGCAGTATCATAGAATAAGACTCTATGTTTTTCTGCCATCAAAAATGTTTCTGCTGTTACCTCATGCCTGGAAATTAGACATAACTATAGTCCGAGCTTGTTGGCTCAAGCTTAAAATGAGGCAGCCAGCAACTCACATGGTCAACCCTGTTAGACTGTACACTGTGCGCAGGCCTGTCCTTCCCTGTTAAATTCAAGTGTTGGCGGGACTTCCAATGTGCTCACTGAGGTACTTCATTTGGGCTATGGTGAGCACTCCACTAAATCCACAGGGGAATTTGAACGTTCACGATGGAACTGCTCTCGCCAGGTCCTCCCATTGCATTCCCATCTGTAGGAGTCTAGCCCTATCTGACTGTGGTATGTATTTCCCTTGGCTAAGGAAAGCATAATTAATGGATGAACCTTACAAAGAATGAGCCAAAAGAGAAACTTTCAGTACCTCTCGGTGGCTCTTCACTGACCTCTCCACAAACCTCTTTCCAATCTCAATCAATCGAGAGAGGATGTCTCCCCACCCATTTCCAAGTACCTGATGCTTGGTCACTGTAAGCAACATAATGGGAGATCTACAGAAACCTTCCAAATCCTATTTGCAGGGCAAATGCTGGAGCAGTTTTATGTTATTTTGTATGCTTTATTATACTGAGTACAATGGTGGAGACGGTAACACAGTATATACTTATTAATTTAAATATACACTTCACATAAGTTAGAGGGTGGCACACAGTTGACCAAGGCTTGCAGAAATAAATCAGAACTTTTTACATGGTAAAACATTCTCTCCCTATTTTTATCATTGGACATTCTATGGCTGCTAGGCTACAGCACATAGACTGCTACAGCACATAGACTGCTACAGCACATATACTGCAGTATTTCAAGAAGGCAGCTCACTACCATCTTCTCGAGAATACTAGAGATGGCAATAAAGTGAATAAAAAACTTGCTTCGATAAAGCTCTTACACTTGTCCTTTTATTTTCCAAGATTATTTGAAGAAAAGCTTATGAATAGGGTGTGCTAGGGCCTAAAGCAAACCATCCCATCAGTATAACTAGCTGAACAAAGCTAATGCTTTCTGTAAAACTACATTTGCACATCGAAATTCAGCTGCAAGTATCACAAGTCTGGGCAAAAATATCAAGTTTATGCTTGCAGGCTTTTGGGGAAAATGTGAGGCAGTCAATTAAACTATAAATGAAAATTGTGTGTGTGTGTGTGATAAAGAGAGTCATGTTTGGCTGTAATGCCTCATTGATAAAATATCATGCTAACACTCATTGTCTAATCTCATGTATAAATCATAGCCTCATGCTATGGAAAGGAGAAGGCTGCTGAAAGTCTTTTAACTGTACTCCAACATGAGTTATTGCCTCCAGAAGAGATGACCAAAATAAAAGGAGTGCAGTTATTTTGAACACTGGAGCTGAGGCACAGCTGACATAACTTCCGCTAGTGGTTGCAAACAAGAGAAATTTAAAAAGCTGACAGCATCACAGTTATCAGCTGGAAACTGTAAATAATGCCTTTTGAAAATCCTATTAATTTCTTTGGAATATGCATGTAACTTTGAAGATGCGAATGAGTCAAAATAAAAATACCTCTACCATTCTGAATCTGAGATGGTGGGTTCACCCCCTCTAGTGGCAAACATTGTCATTGTCTAGTTGGTCATAGAGTCATAGAGATGTACAGCACGGAAACAGACTCTTTGATCCAACTTGTCCATGCCGACCAGATATCCCAAACTAATCTAGTCCCATTTGCCAGCAACTGGCCCATATCTCTCTAAACCCTTCCCATTTACATACCCATCCAGATGACTTTTAAATGTTGCAATTGTACCAGCCTCCACCACTTGCTCTGGCAGTTCATTCCATACACGCACCACTGTCTACATAAAAATGTTGCCCCTCAGGTCTCTTTTATATCTTTCCCCTCTCACCAGAAACCAACACATTCTAGTTCTGGACTCCCCCACTCCAGGGAAAAGACTTTGTCTATTTATCCTATCCATGTCCCTCACGATTTTATAAACCTCTCTAAGGTCACCCCTTAGCCTCTGACACTCCAGGGAAAACAGCCTCAGCCTTTTAAGCCTCTCCCGACAGCTGAAATCCTCCAACCCTCAACAACCTTGTAAATCTTTTCTGAACCTTTTCAAGTTTCAGAATGCCCTTCTGATAGAAAGGAGTTCAGAATTGCTCGCATATTCCAAAAGTGGCCTAACCAACATCCTACACAGCCGTAACATGACCTCCCAACTCCTATACGTAATGCTCTAACTAATAAAGAAAAGCATACCAAACGCCTTCACTATCCTATCTACCTGCGACTCTACTTTCAAGGAGCTTTGAACCTGCACTCCAAAGTCTCTTTGTTCAGCAACACTCCCTGGGACCTTACTATTAAGTGTATAAGTCCGGTCTGATTTGCTTTCCCAAAATGTTCATTTTTATTTATTGTAATTTATTTATGGGAGCCTATAACCAACCATATCTCTCAAAAGCTTTATTTATAATGAATTGCTTTGAAAGTCAGTGCACTTTTTGGAGTCAAAATTTTGGGGCCAGCTTATCAGGCATACGTTTTAATGGTGGCATTCCATGTTTAATATTATGCAGCTTTAGCAGAAGCAGATGTTTGTTATTATGTCCTGACATGTAATTGAACCTTCACTGAACCTGTAAGAAACTGAGTGGCAGTGGTGGACACGTGACAATAATGTGGTGAATGATATCCGGCCAGATTTCTCCCTGTGTCTCTCCTGTGGGTCACTAGCTGTTACTGTGATCCACAGACACACAAAGCTCTCTGAAGGTCTTGTCTGAATTGCTGTTCTTCATCTGTGAGTCAATTGATGTCAACCAGCTCTTCAATTCTGGCAGCTGTAACAAGTGAGGCTGAGCCTGTCTTGATGGCTACTCAGGTTGACTTGCCACCAAGGGTCACAGGAAGTGCTCCAGTGTTCCTGCTTTCTCTCCCTCCCCATGGACCTGAGAATTGCAATGATGAATAGGACTATAACTGCTGAGTTCAATTACCCAGCAGCAATATCCGGATCAGTGAAGACTCCAATGATTAAGTAGCTTGCCACTATTCACTGCCTAGACGTTCACATGAAGGATTGTTTCCTTTATGGGTTAACTGGCAAGCCAGCAATTGTCCATCCTTCACTGCACTTCAACACAGGGTATTTAACAGTCAGTTGTATGGCTGTGGGTTCAGAGTCACATGTAGGCCAGACTAGGTAAGGCTGGCAGATTTCCCTTTCTTAAAGAGCATCAGTGGACCAGATGGATTTTTGTAACAATTGATGATCATTCATGACTGTCATTACTAATATGACCTTCATGTTCCAGATTTATTTATTGTATTTATAATCCACCAATTGCCATGATAGAATTTGAACCTGTGATCCATGAGCATTAATATGGGCCTCTAACTTATTACCTCAGTGGCATAGAAAATAGGAGTAGGTCATTTGGTGCCTCAAGTCTAGGCCACCATTTAATAAGATCATGGCTGATCTGTTTGTGGTCTCAGCTCCACTTTCCTTCCTGCCTGCCCTGATATCTCTCGATTCACTTGTCTATCAAGAATCTATTGAACTCAGCCTTGAAAAAAATTAAAGGTCAGCCTCTTCTACTTTTGGGGAAGAGATTACGAATGAATCCCTGAGAAAATATAATTCTCCTCAGTTCTGGCTCAAAAAGGAGACAGTCCTCCAGTGTTAGTCTCTTTCACAAGAGAAAACACTCTCCTATTGTCGTCCCCCATCCAGTCCTCTTAACCTTTCAATAAGATCAGCTTTCATTCTTCTAAACTCCAATGAGTAAAGGCCCAACCTTATCAATCTTTCTTCATAAGATTACTCTTTCATCCCAGAAATGAGTTGAGTGAAACGTCAACAAAGTTTCTTCTAAAACAAACTCATCTTCCATCACCTTCAACTCCCTGCCCATTTCTATGCTCAGGAATCATCTCAGACTCTTTCATCCATCTTCAAAATTCTCTTTTCACCTGGTCCCCTCCCTCTGGTCTTTTCATAGTCTGTGATCTTTTCATTGAGAATTGCCAATGTGACAGTGGCCATCTTAATTTCACTGATCCCCTCACCCACTCTAATGTGACTCCCTCTAAAAAAGCTGCACTCCATTCTCTCAGGTCTGACCCTGACTTTGTTATCAAACCTGCTGATATGAATGATGCTGTGGTTGTCTGGCATCTATCTTGCAGAGGCTGAGTGCAAATTTTGCACAGTTCCTCCCATCTTCCTCTGGATTATGACCCAACCATTGGACATTAAGCTATTATTTCCAATACTGTCACTGACCTCATCTCCTGTGGAGATATCCCCTCCATAACATCCCATCTCACTGTTTTCCAATCCAGCTTCTACCTCCTTCCTAAAATCCACAGGATTGCCCTGGCAGACCCATCATTTCAGTCTGTTCCTGCCGTACTACACTTGATTCTGCCTATCTCATTATTTCCCTCCCTGCTCAGTCTGATCCCACTTAGGTTTCTTGCACAGAAATTCTTCTGATATTTTACATTAGTTCCACAATCTCCAATTTCCCGGCTCAAGTCACCACCTCTTCACCAGGAATGTGCAATCCCTTGATACAGCCAGTCCCTATCAGGTTGGGCTGAAGGATCACTATTTGTTCCTTGAGTAGAGGCCTGAACATTTCTTCCTTCACCTGGCTGGGCTACTTCTCCATTTGAACAACTTCTCCTGTAACTCATCTGACTTTCTTCAAGTCCAAGGTGTGATCAGGATGAGTCACATGGGTCTCAGTTATGCCTGTCTCTTTGTGCTTCACCTGGAACATTTCTCTTCCAGTCCTCCTCAGGCACCTTCTCTGATACATTAGTGATGTCATCAGTGCTGATTCCTGCTCTTCTCTGGAATTGGAAAACATAATCCATTTTGCTCTGAATTTCCAGCCTTCCCTCACCTTTATGTGGTCTATTTCTGACTCTAACTCTTCCCTTCCTCCACATCTGTGTTTCCACTTCTGGGGAGAGGCTGTCCACCAATATCCACTCCAAACCCACCGACTCCTACAGTTATCTCGGCTGCATTTCCTCACACCCTGCTTCCTGCAAGGACTACATTCCATTCTTCCAGTATCTCCATTGCATCTGTTCTGACCATGCCACCTTCCACTGCACTGCCTCTGACATTATCGTTCCCTTCTATCAAGAATTCCCCCCACCCACACTGTGGTATTTGCAGCCTGCAGCTGTGTTTGACCCATTTCTGCACTCGCCCTTTCTCCCCCTTCCCTGGACAACAATAAGGATTCCCCTTGTCCTCACTTCCCACCCGACCAACCTCTGCATTCAAAGGATCATCCTCCGCCATTTCAGTCACCTCCAGCAGGATACCACCATCAAATACATCTTCCCATTCCCTCCACAGGAACCATTCTGTCTATTACACCCTCGCTCCCTTCCTCGCACCCTTCTTTCCATCCACCCTACTATCCCATGTCACCTTCCCTTGGTATCGCAGTAGGTGTAACACTTGCCCTTTTCATTTCCTCATTCCTCACTGTCTAAGGCCCCAAACACACCTTCCAGGTGAAGCAGCCTTTTACTTTACTTCTTTCAATCTGGACTATTGCAATTGCTGCTCACAATGCACTCTGTTTTACATTGGTGAGACTGCTCCATGGAACACTTTGGCTCTGTCCGTAGGAATGAGACCAATCTTCCAGTTGCTCATGATTTCAATAAATCATCTTGCTCCCGTGCTAACATTTCCATCATGCGCCTTCAGTGTTGCAAATGCAGTCTCACAACTGACTCTTTACAGTTGGGCCTGTACAGCCACAATAAACTTTCCCCACTTTTATATTCCATTGCCCTGGCAATAAGTGACATATGCCTTCCTTATTACTTGCTGTACCTACAGACTAGCTTAATGTTTCATGTAGTAGAACACCACGTCCCTTTGCCCCAGTTAGTTCTGCGATCTCTCTCCATTTAAATAATATGCTCCTTTCCTGTTCTTCCTACTAAAGGGAACAAATTCAAATCTTTCCACATTAGGCTTCATCTGCCAACTTTCTACCTACCCATTTAACTGTCTGTATCCCTTTGCAGATTCCACCTCTTCTTAATAACTTAATTTTCAACTTATTCCCTGACTGCACTGGCCCTTCCTATTTATTCCCCTTTCTTGAATGTATTTCTGTATTTGAGTGCTCTGGTCCATTAGCACATTCACCCCAGCCCCTGTTTTCATCCAAACAGGCTGAGAAAACCTCTCACCTGCTGAACAATTACAACGGCTGTGGGTCCCTTTCCTCACTTACTGTCTTGCCCTGTCGTTCCTGACTATTTGGCAAATCAGCAGACTGTATCCTAACAGTCAGGACAGTCTTTTGAAATGAAGTGTCCATGTAATGTATCCCCTCCCTGACGTGTCTTCAGCTTGGATTCCAGCTCAATAATTCTAAGCCAACGCTCTTCAAATCAGACACTTAGTGCAAACGTCCTGAGTCACACTGGCATCAAAAAGCTTCCACATTCCACAATTGCACCAAATCATCTGCTGTGTCATCTTCATAGGTTTTTAAATTAATTTTGGGTTTATCCTTATTTACACTTAATGAACTAGTCCAAGTTAATAATAAAATAGACATTTAGCACTTTAAATAAAATATCCATTTTTCTAATTCACAGCTACTTACCAACTCCCACTAAGAGTGACAATTCACCAGCTGGCATTCCTGTTCCATAGTTTTCCCTCTAAATAACGTTTATTGATTCTTAATGAGCTGCAAATGGCAGATGACAGACAGTCTCCAATGGCGAACTCAGCAGATTGTCGATGGGTCCATAACTTAGGTAATGTCTTTATTACTCTGCTACATTTGCAGATGTTTATGTTACAGAGGAGGCTGACAAGTCTAGAGCATGTAGACTTTCTTTCTTTGTGACAGGGAGTCATTTAGAATAATTACAGCCATAACTCATGCTGTAACTAGGATAGTTTGAATGGCACAGTGCTTATTTCAGTTACCTCAGGGAATCAGGCAAGTAAACTTTAAACACTGCAATCAAAGATGTAGTGAACCTGCAGTACTTAGATGTGACCACTTCAGTCCAGTAGGTTGAAGTCTCTGCAGCTTTATATATAACTTCTCATATCTACATTGCACGCTAAAATACTCTTATACTGGTTCACTTTTCACTTTAATTCTGTAACCCTTACTAAACATAGAGATGTACAGCACGGAAACAATCCCTTTGGTCCAACTCATCCATGCCGACCAGATATCCTAACCCAATCTCATCCCACTTGCCAGCACCCAGCACTTATCTCTCCGAACCCTTCCTATTCATATACCCATCCAAATGCCTTTTAAATGTTGCATCACTTCCTCTGGCAGCCTATTCCACACACACACCACCCTCTGTGTGAAAACGTTGCCCCTTAGGTCACTTTTATATCTTTCCCCTCTCACCCTAAACCTATCCTGTCTAGTTCTTGACTCCCCCACCCCAGGGAAAAGACCTTGTCAATTTACTCTATCCATGCCCCTCACAATTTTATAAACCTCTATAAGGTCACCCCTCAGCCTCCAATGCTCCAGGGAAAACAGCCCTAGCCTAGTCAGCCTCTCGTAGAGTCATAGAGTCATAGAGATGTACAGTATGGAAATAGACCCTTCGGTCCTACCAGATATCCCAATCCTCTCCCTACAGCTCAAATCTTCCAACCCTGGCAACATCCTTGTAAATCTTTTCTGAACCCTTTCAAGTTTCACAACATCCTTCCGATAGGAAGGAAAACAGAATCGCATGGAATATTCCACAAGTGGCCTAACCAATGTCCTGTACAGCCACATGACCTCCCAACTCCTGTACTCAATACTCTGACCAATAAAGGATAGCATACCAAACGCCTTCTTCACTATCCTATCTACCTGTGATTCTATTTTTATATGTTTGTTGTCGTTTTCATATTTTTCTTAGAAAATCAGAACGAAATAGTTATGAGAACATTTTTTAAAGGTTATCACTTGATACAACTTTTTAAATTGGATTCTTACTGTTCCTGAGCTGGCTAAGTTAGTAAAGGTGAGATTGAGTCATAAAGACTCTCAATGTTAATCTGTTGGTATGTATGCTGTACTTGAATAATGGTCAAGTTTATGTAAAAGTTGATTCCTGTCTTTTTGGTCAAAAAACAAATTATTTTCACACACCTCATGTATAGCAGAAAACTCCAAACTCTGTATTTGCCAACCACTTGTCACTGAAATAAGACTCACTATGGTGTAAACTTACTTAATGAAATCAGTGTATCAATGAAGATGACTGTTTAAGTCCTCATGTCTGCACATGTACTTTGGCTCCTTTTACCTTTGCAGGGAAGTTGGCACAAACAGTCTCTAACTTAACAACTCTGCAATATTAAGGTTTCTCCAAAATATTAATTGTGTAAAAGTCGACCTCCGACATTTTGCCAAAAAAATTAATCTCACAATTACAACTTTGACACAAGTATATGTGTTGCCGATATGGTTTCGCTTAGACCAACTGTAAACCAAGGGTATGTTTTGCTGAGCATCTCAGTCGAGCCTGTAAGGGCAAGCCTGACTTTCCAGTCAACACCCATTTCAATTCCCTTTCCCACTCCCCTCCGATGTGTCCATCCTCAGCCTCATCCATTGCCGCAATGAATCAGACCACAAATTGGAGGGACAACACTTCATCTTCCACCTGGGCAGCCTACAGCCCAGAAGACTCAATACTGAGTTCTCCCTCCCCATCCCCCGATTCACTTTCTAGCCCCACCTCCTCCCTTCCATCCCCCTGACCAACCCCCCCCCCCCACTCCCCCTTCCAGCTATCAACAGGGTTCATTTCTTCTATCAACCAACCAGATCATAACCACCACCTGTATTCACCTATCACCACCCCACCCCTTTCCCCACCCATAACACTTTCCTCCCCACCTCTTTATCTGCAACTCCCCCTATCCCCATTCCTGAAGAATAGTTACACTTGAAACATTGACTTAGAATCCCTACAGTGTGGAAACAGGCCCTTCGGCCCCACAAATCCACACCGACCCTCTGAAGAGTAACCCACCCAGAACCATTCCCCCACCTTATTACTCTGCACTTGCCCCTGATTAATGCATCTATCCTACACATTCCCAGACACTATGGGCAATTTAGCATGGTCAAATCACCTAACCTGCACGTTTTTGGATTGTGGTAGGAAACCGGAGCACCCGGAGGAAACCCATGCAGACACGGGGAGAATGTGCAAACTCCACACAGACAGTTGCCCAAGGCTGGAATTGAACCCAGGTTCCTGACTCTGAGAGGCAACAGTGCTAAACACTGAGCCACCATGTTGCTCTCCACCTTCTGATGCTGCCTAGCTTGCTGTGATCATCCAGCCTCCAGTTTGTCTACATGTATATCTAGCACTAGCTGGTCTAATCTCCAGTGATAACAGCATTGCTCTAGTGTTCCTGAGTGGGAGAGAAGAATGAGGATAACACAAGGAGATGCAGATGGTTAATAGCAGGAGTAGAAAATTCAGCCCAGTGGGTCTTTCAATTTATGCTGCACCTTGGGTTTCAACTCTACTCTCCTACCCTCTCCCCATTTTCCATATTTCGTTAAAGGCCGAAAATCATTCCAGTTCAGTTTTTAAAGATATTCACCAATGAAGCATTCACATCCTTCTTGGCAGTGAATTTCAAAGATTCACAACCTTTGAGTATAGTAATTTCTCCTCATCTCAGTCCTAAATGATTGACCCCTTATCCTGAAACTGTGACTCCAAATTCTAAGTTCCCCAGTTAGGGAAAAGCAACCTCTTTGTTGACATGCAGCACCTGTAAAACAATATGCAGACAATCAATAGCAACCCTAGACAAGTGACATGTTCACTCCAGACGCTAGCTTCAGCTAAGTAACTCTCTATGACTCTAAGAGAAAAGTAGAGCCTTATTGAGTGCCGATACTCAGTGACCTTTCAAATGTAGTCATAGATGGGACACTGGGAGACTTGCAAATATCTCCAGCTCCATCCTGAAAGAACCCAGACACAGAAACATTCACCTCTTCAGACCCCTTACAGACAATGCCATCCAATGATTCAGCTAATCTGTAAGTGGTGATACAAAAACAGAAATAGCAGAGGAGACTCAGCATCTGACATCAGGGGTGGCACAGTAGCACGGTGGCACAGTGGTTAGCACTGCTGCCTCACAGCACCAGAGACCAGGATTCAATTCCCACTTCAGGCAACTGTCTGTGTGGAGTTTACACATTCTCGCCGTGTCGGCGTGGGTTTCCTCCAGCAGCTACGGTTTCCTCCCATAGTCCAAAAATGTGCAGGTTAGGTGAATTGGCCATGCTAATTTGCCCGTATTGTTAAGTGAAGGGGTGAACGTAGGGGAATGGGACTGGGTGGGTTGCTCTTCGGAGGGTCAGTGTGGACTAGTTGGGCCGAAGGGCCTGCTTCCACATTGTAAGTAATCTAATCTCTGGTGTGAAAGCAACGTTAATGTTTCTGGCCCAGTGATCCTTCTTCAGAACTGACTGTAGCTAGGGAAAGGTGGTATATATGCTGAAGGCCGAGGATGGAAGGGAAAAGACAGTGCAATGTGAGGAGATGGAGGCCCCAAGGGGAGAAAGACAGTCAGGCAGACAAATAGATGGATATTGGTAACATTTGTACAATGAAAGGGGAGTGGCCAGTTCTCCCAGCTCAGCTTTTCTCTGGTTTGGTTTGGTTCCAGTAGGCAGGTGTTGTGAAGCTGCTGGACCCAAAAAAGCAGGTCCAGACTGATCCTCCCTCTCTCTGACATCTCTCCTGTAAGATGCTGCGTTTGATTTTACCTTTTTATACCAAGGGGTGTTCATGGGGAGTGTTGCAAGTATTTGGAACAAAATCATTAAGTTGGGATAATCTGTTGGGTTTTTGGATAGGTTACGTTATTCTGTATTCTGATCTCTTTAGCTTGTGGTTCATTCAGTAATCTTGTAAATAAATGTTGTTATGTTTAAAACTAAGTGGTTTGACCATCTGCATAACTCCTGATATATCTGCTTAAAAATACTAACAAAGTTAGGGTCTGGGCTACTTCCTTGAAATGGGTTGAGAGGGTTTGGCCTGGTCCTTAACAATTTGGAAGGTGTGTCAGGGGTCTTGGATGCTGAGGAGGAAGGAAGTAAACAGGCAGGTGTTACACCTTCTGCAATTGCAGGTGAAGGTACCGTGGGGTGGTGGGAATGGAAGAGGATGGACCAGAGTCCCAGAGGGAATGATCCCTGTGGAAAGCTGACAAGGGAAGGGAGGGGAATATGTGTGTGGTGATAGTATCCTGCTGGATGTGGCAGAAATGGTTACTTATGTAAAGTGGTAATGATCCTTTTAACTAACACTAATTAATACATGTCTAGCTCTGTGAGACTAAATAAGAGTATTCACTGGAGTATTAACTCACCATTGGTGTCAAATCAGCATTGCATACTTCCAGTGGATATTCAGTCATTCAAAGAGCCCAATTTCATATCTACCATAATCTACTAATCTGTTTAGCTACTATTGTCTCCTTTTACTTCCACTAAAATCAAATAGCATTTAATCAAAAAAGAGTTATTTAGCATGAAGCCTCCGTTGTACATCTTGATCTAACTAAATCTCAATTCTAATCTCCTGCACCCACCTCTAACATTAAAAGGACATATTTTCCTGTGTTCATTGGTTCAGTAGATCCTAACTGGAAGAGAAGATGCAGCTGAGATATGGGGTAGGACTTCCTCTTAATGTAGTTTATGCCAATGCCTAGGGAGGGTGGCACATAAACATTATTGATCAACGCAATCTGTTTCATCATTGATCAGCAGACTGACAGTTTCTGCTGGTGGACTTTTCGTTTCATTGACTGCTGCCTCTAACAAAAACAATAAAAAAGATTTTGTTGTGACATAGCAGTCCTAAGTTATGACACAATGTACACTGGACTCAACACAACTGATGTATGCAAGTATGATGTTAAAAGATACTTAAAGTCTAATGGTTATTAAAGATTACTAATAATCAGCTTGCTCCCAAATTCAGTCCAGACAGAATGATGATTTATTTGGACGCCATTGCGTTCCATAACACAGTGACTGGGAAGGAGCCTGACTTGAAATTATTTTGATTAAATGTATTGACAGGAATGCTCACTAAATACCATTGGACCAGGCTTAAAAATGTTAATTGTATCCAGATTTCAATTGCCCACATCGTCCTGCTCTACTGTCAACCAATGGACCATGTTTACACTGAAATGCATGTTTGCCTTATACATAGTCCAGATAGTTTGGGAGTATGAAAATTTAATAAAACATGATAGAATTTTCCAGCTGCTTTTCATTGCCTGGATATCTACCTTGCCGAGATAGCAAGCTGGTTCCTTTTAGACAGGTCATTAATGTCACTAGCCTGCAGCATTTCAAATGGATCACATTATCCACCAACTTTGTTTTAAAAACATGTCTGTTGAATAACTTTTTGATTAGAGTAAAATATCTGTTTTGATTTGCCCTAATCAAAAAATTAACTTTTTTTTTCTTCTTGTAGCTATTAAATACGTTGTAATGCGGAGTCAAAATCCTGCACCTCCTGCGAGTGCACCTTCATTATACCGACTGCAGTTGCTCAAGAAAATGTCTTACCACCACCACCTCATTGGTAATTATAGATGGACAATAATATCTAACTTTGGCAACGATGCTCATTCTAAAGGATAAAAGAAAGGTTCACCTATTAATAATGAATTAATTAACAGAATTTAAATAGTGGCTTAAAATGTAGTATCATGTGTTGCCAGCTCTAAATGTGACATCTAAATGCACTTGGACACAGCTGGAGCCAGGTGGCATCCGACGAATGATGCTCTGCCTTTGTTCGGCCACAGTCTCCAGAATCAAAAGCAACACCTTCCTGTGCGGTGCTGTGCTATTTGGAGCAGCAGGATCCCATCACAACAATCTCCATCCTGTGGTGTCTCAGATGGTCTTGTTTGCAGAGGAGGAGTGGCCCTGTACTGTACGGCATTTCTTCAAAGATAGTAAGAAGAAACCAGTTAAGTAGGGAGTCCAAGGTACCGGGATGCTGGTTTAAATACCCGTGCAGAAGTCTTCTGCTTATGGAGGCATAACAAAAGACCTAGACCAATGTGCAGAGGATTAGCAAAAGAACATTAGAAATAGGAGTAGGCATTCTGGTCTGTCACGTCTGCTCCATTAGGGCTGATTTTTTTCATGGACTCAGCTCTATTTACCTGTCCAGTCACCATACCCTTAATTCCCTTACTGTTCAAAAATCTATCTGGCCTCCATAACCAAAAGCCTGCTCACACTTCCTGTCAAGACACATTCACAAAGGATAATAATACAGATAAGACATTGGAAGCTTGATTGCATCCATTCCTAGTGTTCAGAAGAGAGTGGAAATCATTAAAATTGTGTTTTTTAAATTTAAATTTTAAATTTAATTAAATTAAATTTTAAATTTTAACTTTGAATTATAAAAATTCCCAAATTTCAAAATAAAGCTGGAAATCTAACTGTATAGGTCAGTTCTTCTGTAGGATTTTCTTTTACTTTCACCTTTGTCTATTCCTCTGGCACCAAATTCTCGTTTGCCATGAACTAATAAACCGTTATGTGTGGGGAACTTTTGACAAGTATTGACACATTTCCAGGGTTTCCTGACATTATTGAGACACTCCTGGGAACATTTTATGGAATTCCAAAGCATGTAACTACTATCCAAAGGAAACATTACAATCGCTGCATATTTTCTTAATCAATATACATGTGAAGGAACATAAATAATGGACCGATAAGTCAATAAATAGAAAAATCTCATTGCAAATTAAAAAAATAGACACCTGACAATCTCAGGGCACCGTGAATTCCTTCACTGACCTACTCGTGTTCCTTAACTGTTATTTGAACTATTTGATTTCTTTTTCCTGATGTAAATGATCATAAATGTTTCCACTTCAATGTTTTTTTTGGAGAGTTCTCTTCTCAATTCCTATTAGTAAGTAGCTAACACTTGGACATGGTGAAAAAACAGCAAGACTTACTGCAAGACTGCTGCCAGACAATCCTTTTTCCATTCAGTAATTCCAAACAATGATCCCACTCTGAAAATTTATCTAATCTTTGCCATCTTCATCAGCTCCACAACATGTTACAGGTCACTGCCGGCTGTGCTCTTCTCAATCTAACCCCATCTTTGGAGGTCGATGTGGACTCGATGGGCCAAATGGCCTACTTCCACACTGTAGGGATTTTATGATTTTATGATTAGCATTCCCACATTATCTGGAAATTGATGAGGGCCACTACATCGGATAAACTCAGTCCAAACTGATCCTTTGCACCCGTCCAAACTGTCTTTCATCAGCTCTTTTGGCATCCACAGCTCACCAGAGACAAGCTGATGAAGGCAGAGATCCAATGTGGCTGCTTGGCCCTATGGCTTCCAACAGGTTGAAGCACCAGTTCTAGGCCTGAAAGTGGGCCTGAATAGATCTGTAGGATATTTATTCCCCCAGACCACAGAAGAAAATATACAACTTTATGTCAGTATACAGTCTGGGGCCACTCATTTGAGTCTCCATATGTTTTGAAACTGCCAGTGTTAGACTTAATAAATGGCAGGAAATAGACATCAGCTTACAAAAGCAATCTACCTGCCAAATATTTAATGCCTTCTGATTAAGTTGTCATTCACCCTGTTATGATTTAGAGCATGAGGTTGCATTCAGTTTCAAATTTCGAACTCATTTCACAATGGAAAAGAGTCTGTTTTTACACGTGGATCTGTTTCAATGAGACCGTTACACTTTAGAATCTTGTTTAAATACAGAGGCATGTGAACACTTCCTTTCTCACGCAAACAGTATGCTAATTAGAAATGGGATATGACAAGCCAGGAATGCAAAATACTCAGTTGGCCCAGTCCAGGATTTGGGTTGTTGAACTGTCACCTCGTATCCAGCGAAGTGTCCATGCAATCGACCCAAATCATTGTTGTCAGAAGTCAAAGCCGACATTTAATTCTGGCAAGGTACATTTATTTTATATTTTACTTCTCAGAGGGGCTAAACAAATGCTTTTTTTCAATACTGTACACATTCTGTTCACAATTGCAAAGTCCCTGAACTCATTTAAAGTCTATCTTCACCCGACAGAAAAGAATGTTTTGGCCACAGATGAGGTTCGTATCAGCAATCTGCTTCAGCTTATTGTTTGTGTTTTACCTTAATGTGAAAAATTTCAATCCACCAATTTTTTCTGGGCTCAAGCCTACAATCGTTAACCACCCTGCACTATCTACCACTGCAGGGCATGTGACATGAAACTTATTTCATTGCAAACTGAAGCTAAGGTTTAAAAATAAACATAGAAATTATAGGTTAGCAGTCATTGCAACTGAATGGATAAATATTTTTGTACTGCTAACAGAGCTGAGCAATTGTGAAGAATGTATGTATTTCTCCATGCTATAATCAAAAACACTTGAAACATTGTACCTCCCCTATGGAAACTGCACAGGAAGTGAAGTTGGCCTGAGTAAGTAAAATGATATGAGAGTGGATTGTTGGTCTTAGCAAATGTGTATTCTCTGAAGAGGAAAAAGGCATGTAGAGTTGAGAAGTTACTGAAACATTTGCAATGAATGTGAATTCATTGGTCCAGACCTAGTATTTTATAATGTTTTTTTAATTTGTTTTTTTCTATGATGTACTTGAAAGATGCTGTTTAGAATATTCAATGTGTTTCACTACAGTTGCAACAATTGTACACACGAGGTTAGGGAGGATAAACTCGTAGTGTGTGTGGAATCTGTCTTTGTGATCTAAAGCCCCTGTGTTGTTCTGTCTGTTCTCCAGCGGTAAACAGCATTATTCACTTATTTTGACCCCACAGAAGTCAACATCCTGCCTTTATCAACCAGGCTATAAAGTCCCAGTCTGTTTTCCTCTTTGTCTTTGCAATTTACATCTCACTATCTCAACATTGACAGAGAGGGATAATCTGATGAGTAGACAGTTCCCACCCCAATGGTTATTTTGTGAAAACAACCATGTATTTTGATATCTTTAGCATTTTATGTTTCAATTAAAGAATAATAACTTTTAAAAAAATATATATGTGCACATGTACTTTTGTCACACTTGACATTTTTTTTCCAGGTGAAGCAGCAATTCATCTGCACTTCACTCACTCCAGCCTATTGTATTCGCTGCTCACAATGTGGTCCCCTCTCCACTGGGGAAACAAAGCACAGACTGGGTGACCACTTTGCAGAACACCAGAACAACATTCTGTCCACAAAAATGACCCTGAGTTTCCAGTTGAAAATGCATTGCTGGTTAAAGCACAGCAGGTCAGGCAGCATCCAAGGAATAGGAAATTCGACGTTTCGGGCTTTTACCTGAGTTTCCAGTTGCCTGCCACTTCAACACACTACCATGTACCCTGGCCAATATCTGTGTCTCAGGTTTGCTGCAGTGCTCCAGTGAAGCTCAGCGGAAGCTGGAAGAATAGCACCTCATTTTCTGTATGAGAATGTTGCAGCCTTCTGGACTTAAATATTGAGTTCAACAATTTTTGGGGCTTGAGTGCTCTTCCTCTTGCTTTCCCCCACACACAGGACTTTGTTGTGACACAGGGTGCTTTCAGCACACACAACTGCTAATGGCCTCCTTTAGCAGCTATTCATTCTCCCAGGCTGACCTTTACCCATTCCTTTGTCTGTCCTAATGTTGTTTTCTCCCTCTGGGCTGTATCTCCACCTATCATTCACTCCTCCACCATCGTCCCACCCTTTAGAACATAGAACATTACAGCGTAGTACAGGCCCTTCAGCCCTCAATATTGTGCCGACCTGTGGAACGAGTCTGAAGCCCATCTAACCTACACCATTCCATTTTCATCCATATGCCTATCCAATGACCATTTAAATGCCCTTAACTTTGGCGAGTCTACTACTGTTGCAGGCAGTGCGTTCCATGCCCCTATTACTCTGAGTAAAAAAACTACTCCTGACACCTGTCCTATATCTACCACCATCTTTCTTGAGCATATATACTTCCATTTCCTAGCTACAATCAGATCTGAGGAGATGTCACTGGACCTGAAACATTAACGCTGTTTCTCTCTCCACAGATGCTGCCAGACCTGCTGAGATTTTCCAGCCATTTTAATTTTTGTTTCTGAATTCCAGCATTTGCATTTCTTTTTTTATTATTTCTTTCTCTGTCATTTTTAGAACATTTTTATTTGTTTTCTATTGATTACTCTTTCTTTCTGCATTCTCCAGTAGCAGAGGCAGCCTGAAGGTCCTGGCATGGTAGTGGTCAGGTCAGGCTTGAAACATTGTTCAGACTCCCTGCTGATGACAGCACCCAGAGCCAGCTAACTCTGCATTACAGTCCACAATCAGTGGAGATCAGTCAGAGAAATTCAGTCCTCTGGTATTTGGGAAAGGTTCGAGTCAAAGTGTGGCTGGGTTAGGGTGATTTGCGAAATGATATCAAAGGATTTTAAGGGGCTATGGACAAGAAGTATACTGAAGGGTAATGAATGATCAGGTGAGGAAACGTAATGGTATTTGATATAGTAATTTGATGAGTGAATGGGTAGTGAACTGTTAAGAGTATAGGGAGTATTGTGGATTGTTAATATTTCAGGGATTCACCTAGTTCATAAAAAAGCTAAGTGGCGTAGAACTGCAAAGGTTTGGCTGGGGAAGCTGGTAATTGCTGAATGAGTAATTAACACTGGGGAAAAGGTATTATGAACAATTTATTTGAAGGAGAGCATACAAAGAAAGCTGGCAAGGTAGTAAGAAGAACAGAAATTGCTGGAGAAACTCAGCAGGTATGGCAGAGTCTGGGAAAGAGCCACCAGATTCGGAAAGTTAATTCTACTTTCTCTCCACTCTTTGGGGGGAGAAACGGTGGCTCAGCACTTAGCACTGCTGCCTCATAGCACTAGAGACCCGAGTTCAATTCCTGCCTCGGTCTATGTGGAGTTTGCACATTTTCCCTGTGTTTGCGTGGGTTTCCTCCCACAATCCAAAGATATACAGGTCAGGTGAATTAATCATTCTAAATTGTCCACAGTGTTAGGTGCATGAGTCAGGGATAAATATAGGGTAGGGGGGTGGGGCTGGGTGGGTTCCTCCTCAGATGGTCAGTGTGGACTTGTTGGGCCAAATGGCCTGTTTCCTTGCTTGTAGGTAATTAAATCTAAAAGGATGCTACCAGAGATGCTGAGTTTTTCCTGAAATTTCTGTTTTTGTTTCTGACTCCAGCATTTACTGTTTTTTAGGGTAGTGAGAAGCTAAAGTGGTTGGAGGACAGTGATTATGGAAGATGAAGCAGTTGGGGAGGCAAAAGGTAGCATGGACAAAAATGTCAATAATACCAGCCCTGTGTAGCGAATTTAACATAGAAAAACATTGCCTAGCATGTCAGGACTATAATCAATAAATGGATACCAAGGCATGGGCCAGAAGTTGAAACTTCTGCTGAGTAATCTTTTTTGTTCATGGGATGTAAGTGTTGCTGGCAAGGCCAGAACTTATTAATCACTTTTGGGTCTTGACCCAATTACTGTGCTATGTAGCTCCAGATCAGGATAGAATGGGCCAGTTTCCAGCATCCGGCCAGACCAGCTGACTGGTCAGAGGTGAAGCAGATCAAAAGGCCAGATCTATAAGTGACTGCTCACTCTCAGTACAGCAGGAACACCCAATCAGTCACCATTACCATTACCACTATCCCAGCCCACAGAACAGCAGGACCTATGCTGATGGGAGCACCACCAGCTGGTCAGAGATGGTCCTAGCTCCCTCCCTCTCCAAACTGAGCTTGAGAGGACACATCACCTTAGCCACAAAATCCAAAAGAACATTCAACTGTCTCTCTCAATCTTGCCCCTCTGATCTTGCCCATGAGAAACTCTGAAGGCATTTTCAGACACAAATAAATGTACAATGGGGAAGATATAGCCTATGTCCAGTTTCCCTCTCCTTGTATTAAAAGGAGAAAATGTATTTCCTTCTAGTCAGTAATTTTATGTTCTGCTCTTTATGGATATGTTACCCAAACAGGAAAAGGTGCGATTATTTTGCACTTACTCATTCCATTGAGGCTTGAATGGTCAGGTAGAGTCAAAGACGTTTGATGTAATTTATTGTGATGTGATGTTCTTGAATGGGAATGATCCAAAGGATTTGTGAAGGTGAAGGAACAGTTCTGACTATTCTGACAAAAACCCCAACCATTTTTCAGGTTTGTAAAGGTTCAATTCTAATACCCTTGTAGTGGTCACTGAGAGGTTCTTCAAGTGATAGTCATTTCAAGGCTCTATTTCTTATTTATTTGCCTTAAATGGGTAAGTTAGTCCACTTTCACAAGTTTCATGTCCTAACGTTTCCTTTAAGCTAGAATTATGCAGACCACAGAAAGCTGCAATTATTTGGGCTACTCTTTCTGTAGTATGTTACAGATAGCATGCTCTATTGTAGTAGCTTCATACTTTACTATGCTCACGCATTTGTTTCATCCCTGCAGGGGAGATTAAGGCCTTGCGCTATTATTGTTAGTTGATTAATCCAGAAAACTAGGTCATGCTCTGGAGACCTAGGTTCAAATACTGCAGATGGTGGAGTTTGAATTCAATAAAAAAGGATTCTAAGTAAGATTGTAATGATGACCATGAAACCGTTGACTATTTCTGAAAAGTCCATCTGGCTTGCTAATGTTCTTTAGGGAAGGAGACTGCCATCCTTACCTGGTCTGGCTTACATGTGTCACCAGACACATAGCAATGTGGTTGAACATTAAGTTCAATTGACGATTAGGGTTGGGTAATAAATGCTCACCTAGCCATCGATGCCCAAATGTAGTGAATAAATACAACAAAAGCCATGTTTGTCTTCTCAGTCTTATTCTGTCTCTCTAATAATCTTATCCTTGTTTCTGCAGAAAATTGGTTTCATCCCAGTAAACCTCACTCTCTTTCTCATTGCAAATCCTGCAGCCCACTTCCACATAAAGTCTCATGTCCCTTTTGTCATTTCATTTTCCTTTTTGCTATACTTTTGAAGTATAGAGGAGTCAGCCTATTTAGTCTAAGTTTAGATGCAAATTAGATCTTGAAAATTCTTGAAAATTGATGGGTGGTATCTTGATGAGGGGTGGGCATCTCGCCTGCCATCTGGAGAACCACATGCCAATCAATGTTTCCTGGGGCCAATGCTGGACTTCCCATGGAATCAAACCTCCAGGGACAGAAGTTCCACCCAGCAAGAGGTGCCAACAAGCATGTGGGAGGGAGTCACAGGAAGAAAGAGGCAGGGAATTGGAAGTGAGGGCAGAGAGTGTCTTCCAATGCCATTACCCCCTCCTCCCCCACCTCACCATCTGATTTCATTTGATCAGGCACTGATTGCCTTTAATTGACAGATCTCCCTCCTCAGAGACAATAATATTCCAGCAAGGTATCATAAGACAAGCACAATTAAAGACCTGTCTGATGTTGGATTAATCCAAACAATTGTGGACTAAGGTTTTCAAGTGATCATAATTGACTACTTGAGTGTCTCAGTTATAAATAAGGTAGGAAGGTAAGCTAATAGTCTGACCCACCCAGAACTTCTGTCAGAGGCAAAAAGACCTATTGTACACCATGGTACACCAACACTCCACCAAAACAGTGTCCTCCCTGCCTTGAAGCTTGCCAATGCTGGTACCAGAGATGCCAGCTTCCAACACTGGTAGAATTCAATCAAAATGTTTAAAAACTATTATTATTACCAATTCCTTCAGTGCTCACTTAATCTTCTAAAAGAGATGGGGAGGACACCCATTAATATCTGTCAAGTTTCATGTCTTAAGATTTTAACAATAAGTAAAAGCCCAAAACCTGTGGGTCTACCTACAATACATAGATGTCACCCTGAAGGTGGAAGAGAGTCATTCTTGTCTGTGAGGGACCACCAATGATAGATGTCTGCACTTCCAGAATGTTCGAGAGGCTTAGCATCACCTTTTCAAGGGCATTTATAAGCAGGCAAGAAATATTGTTCTTGCCAGCAAAGATCACACCCATAATTAATGTAAAACTGTTGTTCATTCTTTACTTTGAAATTGAACTTTTAATGTTAAAGTTGTACAGTAATTATAACCTTCTTTAAATAAGGAGACCGAAACAGTATAGTGTTTGAGATGTGGTCTCGCCAATGCAAGAGATATTGACAGATATTAATGGGTGTCCTCCCTATCTTTTTTAGAATATTAAGCAAGCAATGAGGGAATTGGTAACAGTAGTAGTTTTCAAACATTTCTGCTGAATTCTACCAGTGTTAGAGGCTGATATCTCTGCTACCAGCACTGCCGAGCTTTGAGGCAGGGAGGACACTGAGTTGGTGGAGTGTTGGTGTATCATGATGTATGATTGGTCTTTTTGCCTCTGACAAATAGAAATTCTCGGTGGGACAGACTGTGTAACTGAATCATAATATCCTTATTTTTGTGTTCAATTCCTCTTGTCATAGAGGAATACATGAAAGGGGATGGCTGTGGAAACCACAGTGTGACAAACATTGCTTTGACGATATGATTATAACCTGCAGCAGTGAATCTATAGTAAAAGATGGCATTTTGTGGTTCTGACATCCGAGTGCTCTTGACCTAATGCGAAAAGATATTTGTCTCTTACCTTTCACAAGCTTGGGCACACTGAACTATGTTTTACCCAACTGTAAGCACTTTTGAAGTGTATAGTCCCTATTGTAATGTAAATTTGAAAATTTGAACTCAGCCTGATCCCATAAACAACAATGTAGATGACCTAATGGTATCATCACTGAAATGTCCATATAACATGGATGTCTTGGACACATAAAGGTGAATAAATCTCCAGGACCTGATCAGGTGCCTAGAACTCTGTGGGAAGTGAGGGATGTGATTGCTGGGCCCCTTGTTGAGATATTTATATCATCGATAGTCACAGATGAGGTGCCAGAAGACTGGAGGTTAGCTAACGTGGTGCCACTGTTTCAGAAAGGTGGTATGGTCAAGCCAGGGAACTATAGACTGGTGAACCTGATGTTGGTGGTGGGAAAGTTGTTGGAGGGAATACTGAGGGATAGGATTTACATGTGTTTGGAAAGACAAGGACTGATTAGAGATAGTCAACATGGCTTTGGGCATGGGAAATCATGTCTCACAAACTTGATAAAGATTTTTTGAAAAAGTAACAAAGAGGATTGATGAGGGCAGAGCAGTAGACATGATCCATATGGACTTCAGTAAGGTGTTCAACAAGATTCCCCATAAGAGTCTGGTTAGCAAGGTTAGATCTCACGGAATACAGGGAGAACCATCCATTTGGATACAGAACTGGCTCAAAGGTAGAAGACAGAAGGTGGTGGTGGAGGATTGTTTTTCAGACTGGAGACCTGTGACCAGTGGAGTGCCACAAGGATCGGTGCTGGGTCCACTACTTTTTGTCATTTACGTAAATGATTTGGATATGATATAGTTAGTAAGTTTGTAGATGACACCAAAATTGGAGGTGTAGTGGAGGTGTAGTGGACAGTGAAGAAGGTTACCTCAGATTACAACAGGATCTTGACCAGATGGGCCATTGGGCTGAGAAGTGGCAGATGGAGTTTGATTTAGATAAATGCGAGGTGCTGCATTTTGGGAAAGCAAATCTTAGCAGGACTTCTACACTTAATGGTAAGGTCCTAGGGAGTGTTGCTGAACAAAGAGACCTTGGAGTGCAGGTCCATAGCACCTTGAAAGTAGAGTCGCAGGATAGGATAGTGAAGAAGGCGTTTGGTATGCTTTCCTCTATTGGTCAGAGCACTGAGTATGGGACTTGGGAGGTCATGTTGCAGCTGTACAGGACGTTGGTTAGACCACTTCTGGAATATTATATGCAATTCTGGTCTCCTATCTATCAGAAAGGTTTTGTGAAACTTGAAAGGGTTCAGAAAAGATTTACAAGGATGTTGTCTGGGTTGGAGGATTTGAGCTATAGGGAGAGGCTGAATAGGCTGAGTTTGTTTTCCCCGGAGCGTCGAAGGCTGAGGGGTGACCTTATAGAGGTTTGTAAAATCATGAGGGGCTTGGATAGGATAAATAGACAAAGTCTCTTCCTAGGGTGGGGGAGTCCAGAACTTGAAGGCATAGGTTTAGTGTGAGAGGGGAAAGATATATAAAAGGGACCTTAGGGGCAATGTTTTCATGCAGAGGATGGTACGTGCATAGAATGAGCTGCCAGAGGAAGTGTGGAGGCTAGTGCAATTGCATTGCTTAAAAGGCATCTGGATGTGTATATGAATAGGAAGGGTCCAGAGAGATACAGGCCAAGTGCTGGCAAATGGTACTAGATTAGGTTGGGATATCTGGTCGGCCTAGATAAGTTGGACCGAAGGGTATACCTCTATGACTTACGTTCATCTGGAGACCTAGATAATGTTCTGGGGACCTGGGTTCGAATCCCACCATGGCAGATTTTGCGATTTGAATTCAATAAAAATTCTTGAATTAAGAGTACAATAATAACCACAAATCCATTGTCAATTGTTGGTAAAACCCTTCTGGTTCACTAATCCCCTTCAGGGAAGGAAATTGCCAGCCTTACCTAGTCTGACCTACATGTGACTCTAGACCCACAGCAATATGATTGACTCGAGATTGCTCTCTGGGCATGGCAATATATGTTGGCCCAGCTGGTGCTGCCCTCATCCCATGAATGAATAAAAAGATCTTATTAAGGCCAGATGGAGTCATTCAGCATTGGAACAGATTCTTCTGTTCTTTTGCAATGTTGATTGAGTGATAAATACAGCCAAGTCATTAGAGAAAAAAACCTCTTCTTCAAAATATGCTGTTGGAGGTTTTACAACCAGAAGGCCAGACAGGATCTTTGTTTAGTATCTAGAATATAAAGCAGTGATATTCTGCTGAGGCTACATAAAACTGTGGTCAGACCAAATTTGGAATATTATGAGCAGTTTTGGCCCTCGTGTCTAAGGAAATATGTGCTGGTATTGGAGGGGAACCAGAGGAGCTTTATAAGAATGATCCCAGGGATGAACTGCTCATCATATGAAGAGCAATTTAGGATTCTGAGTCTGTACTCGACAGAGTTTAGAAGGATGGCATGGAGGATATCATTGAAACTTACTGAATACTGAAATGCCTGGATACAGTGGATGTGGAGAAGATGTTTCTGATAGTAGGACAGACTAGGATCTGAGGACATAGCCTCAGAGCGAAGGGATGACCCTTTAGAACTGAGGTGAGGAGGGAATTTTTCAGCCAGAAGGGTGGTTAGTCTGTGGGACTCATTGCTGCAGAGGCCTGTGGAAGCCAAATCATTGAGTGTATTTAAGGCAGAGATAGATAGGTTCTGGATTAGTTAGGGGATGAAGGGATACGGGGAGAAGGCAGGAGAATGGGATCGAGAAACATATCAGCCATGATTGAATGGCAGAACAGATTCAATGGGCCAAATGGCCGAATTTTGCTCTATGTCTTATGCTCTTGCCTCATCCAAAAGCTGATCACTGCAGCATCACTTAGAATGGGACTTGAACACTCAACTTTCCAATCAATCAGTTCAGAGATCTTACTGTACACCTATGGAGCAGGGTGAGGCTTGAACTCAGATCTCTTGGCAAAGACATAAGGGCATTAGCACAGTTCCTAATGGATGTAGTTTTCTTTTTCTTACTTGTCTGGAATTGCTGTCACTCACAACTGAATGGCTTTCTTCTGTCACCAAAACACTTCAGATATCTTTCATCTATTAATCATCACCAGTAAATCACCCATGTTTTTCAATTGTTAATTTATATGCAAAGCCCACATTCCACCAAAGTTGAAAGAATATAGGGAGGAAGCCAAATCAAAATGGTAACTTTGGTGACTCCAACAACACTCAGGGTAGGACTCCTCAGCCTGTTGGAGATATATTAAACCTGTGAAGTAGGTGGGAGTGAACCCAGGCCTCCTGAGGCAGAGGTAGGGACACTACCACCAGAGCTCAGCAGCACATCGTTTTCTCTTTTTTATTATATCCTGAAGTGCTCTTACACACTACTGAAACATACAACTTTCTGTTCTTTTTCCCTTTCCCTACATCAGAAGTGCTATCATACTGAACCAAATGTTTTCTTTCCTGTCACCAAATTACCATGTCTTTTTTTTCGGTTTTAACTACTTGCTACCACTACTAAATTATCTGTGTGGCCAATTGAATATTTAGATGCGAAACCCATTATGGGAAATGCAAATCATCAAAAGGTGAGGGAGAGAATTCAAAACCTTTTTTACCCAATCAATCTGTTCAGGGATGTTATTAGACACCTCTGGAGACTTGAACCCAAGCTTCCTGGCTGAGGAATAGGGACACTACCACTGTGCCATAAGGCCAGTACCAAACTCAATCGTGCTTTTTTGATCATGGAGTATTTCCTCTGGTGGATGTTGAGTTTCTTCAAAAAGTAATCCACTGGCTGTTCAATTCCATCCTCTTCCTGTAGGAGTAGAGCTCCAACTCCTAGAATCGATGGCGATTTTAAAAAGGTTTGAAAAGTTTGGTGCAGCTAAAACTGGTTTGGTGGTTAATATAGCTTTCAAATGGTCTTTGTGTTCTTCTTCAGCAAATCGGTTAACAGTGCCACCACACTGCTGAAGTTTTGAAACAAACTTCTGATAAAATCCACTAAGTCCTAAGAATTGAAGCACCTCTTTCTTCGAGGTTGGCCATGGAAATTCCTTGATGGTCTTTGTCTTTGCGTTCTTTGGGGTCAACCTTCCATCATTGATGATTATGTCTCAAGAGTGTCACCTCTGCTTTCGTGAATTCAGTTTTGTTTAAGTCGATTACCTGTTTTGCTTCTTGTAGTCGTTCAACTGTACCATGTGATCTTTCCAGGGCTTACTAAAGATCACTACATCGTCCAAATAAACTGTGTAGTTTGTTAACCCAGGCACAACTCTGTTCATGAGTCTTTGGAATGTGGCATGTGAGTTCTTCATTCCAAAGGGCATCACTTTAAACTGATATAGCCCATTTGGGGTTACAAACACAGAAATAACTTTCACCATCTTTGATAAAGGTACCTACCAGTAACCACGCAGTAAGTCCAACTTGGTGATGTAACTAGCTTGTCTGACTCTCTCAATACAGTCCTCCAATCTAGGGATTGGATATTAGTCTGATTGTAATGGCATTGACCTTCTGATAATCCACATAGAATCATTGAGTCCCATCCAGTTTGGGAACTAAGCCAATCAGCAAACTCCACTCGCTCTGGCTTGGTTCAATGATGTTCTCATCGACTATGGCCTCCACCTCCATCTGGACCTCTCTGGCTTGAAAGGATTAAGCCGATAGGGGTGTTGTTCTATTGGAGCATTATTCCCTACGTCTACTTCATGTACAATAGCATTAGTCCGCCCCTCTGATTCTTACCCATGTCCTTATGTTGCAGTAACGAATCTTTCAACTGTGTTCTATGCTCCTGAGACCGATAGCTTACTAACCTATCCCACTCCTCAAGGACTTCATCATTTTTTAATCTATTTTGAGGCACATCAAAATCCACATCATCTGGATTTGATTCCTTACTCTGTGGGGCAGTAACTAACACCTGGTTCTCCAGTTCTGTCTCTCCAGTATAATAATGGTTTCAACATGTTCACATGACATACCCGATACCGTTTTTTCTGGCATCTTTACAAGATAGTTTACCTGACTCGACTTTTCTCAATTTTATATGGACCACTAAACCTGGCTTTGAAGGGGTCTCCAATCACTGGTAACAGTACTAACACATCATTCCCTCGGGAACATAACTGAGTCATAGAGCTTTTATCTGCCACCTGTTTCATTCTATACTGTGTCCTCTTTCGGTGCTGTTTAGCTAACTTACCTCCTCGTTTAATTTCTCCCTCACCTCTGATACATAATTTAAGTGTGAGACCTCGACCTTGGTCCTGTCAATTTTTCTTTATTACTTTCAAAGGACCTCTTACTTCATGCCTGAATATTAACTCGAAGAGAGTGAACTGAGTAGATTCATTTGGGGCATCTCTAATTGCAAACAATACGAATGGGATACCTTTATCCCAATCATTCAGGTAATCTTAATATGGTCTTCAAGGTCTGATGCCACCTTTCTAAAGCTCCCTGGGATTCAGCATGATATGCACTGGATTTAACATGCTGTATACTTAAACTATCCATAACCTCCTTATACAGCCTAGCAGTAAAATTTGACCCTTGATCTGACTAATCTCTCTGGGTAGCCCATATCGTGTGAAGCAAGCTTCCATCTCCTCTCTCACCTTTCTTGCACTGAGACTCCATAATGGAATTGCCTCCGGAAAACTAGTAGACATATCCGTTATGGTTAACAAGTACTGGTTCCCACTTTTAGTTCTCGGGAGGAGATCTACACAATCAATTATAACCTGTGTGAAAGGTTCTTCAAATGCGGGAGTTGGCGACAAAGGTGGTGGTTTTATTACCGCCTGTGGCTTACCTACCATTTGGCATGTATGACACGTACGGTAAAAGTTAACCACATCCTTGTGCATTCTAGGCCAATAAAAATGTTTTTGTACCTTAGCCTGAGTCTTTCGTACCCCCTAGGTGACCTCCTACAGGGAGTTCATCAGCCACCCGTAACACTTCCTGTCTGTATGCTACTGACATCACAATCTGGTGCACTTCGGCCCATTTCTCCTCTGCATTAACATGCCATGGTCACCATTTTCATCTTAGGATTCTATCTTTCAGACAATAGCCATCCGGAATATTCTCAGCCTCCTTTCTGGAGTACACATCCACATTTATATCTTTTAATGTCTTGTCTTGCTATTACAAGTTCCTTGGCTTTTCAGGACTAAACACTTCTGTTTGACCCTCTGCCTATTCAGGTTTTCCTTGCACCATTGCATCAAACAGGGTGTTCGCTAACTGAACCTCAAGTCCTTCATCATTCTCTTTACTTTTTGCTTCCTGCTGTGACTTATGATAGTAGGAGCTGGTAGCTACACAGTCTGGGAAAATATCAGGATATTTCTGTTTTAATTCCTCAGTTTCTTGGTCTTCCTTAGGTTTTTCCACAACAAGGAGTGTTACTCCCACCTTGGATCCTGCTATATCATTCCCAAGAACAAGCTGGATTCCTGGAACTGACATTCTGTCAATCACTCCCACTGTAACTTCTGCAGTTTTGAGTTGGCACTCCAACCTGATCTTACATAGGGGAATGCTAAATTTCTATCCATCTATCTCACAAATTACCACACTCTTGGGTAACAGATCGGAAAGAGTGCATATTCACTCATCTCTAATTATCAGTAACTAGTTAGATCCTGTATCTCTCAAAATTATAACTTCTTGTCCTTCTCCCCTTATTCTTTCTGAGTAAACTTTACACACAGAGACAAATTCTTTGTACAGATCAGGCACTAATTCCATACCAAGCCCCTGCCTAGGCTGTGCTCTCTCCTGCAGCTCCTTAGTTCTTCTTGGGGTCACCTTTACAACCTTCACTAGTGCCACTGGCATAGTTTCTTCTACCACATCTTTTCCCACAATGTCTTTCTTTAATGACCAGCGATGGGACGTTACGTGTCCCACTTTAACACAGTGGAAACACCTGAGACCTTTTACCTCCTTTCCAATGTCTTGGGCTTCTTTTTTATCCCTGTGGTAATTTCTTACTAGTGCTCTCTGTGTTTTATAGTGTAGGATCTCCCCTTCTCCCAACTTCCATCCCTCACAGGATAAAATTCTGGCCGGGAATTTCTCTTATGCACCAAGATGTATTCATCTGCTAACTTTGCTGCCCTTCTCACTTCCTGAACTTTCTGTTCATCCATGTGAATTCTTACCATCTCTGGAAATACGTTTTTAAACTCCTCTGGCAAATAATCTCTCAGAGAGCCTCAAAGGTCTTATCTGTTCTAGATGTAGGTTTGCTCGCTGAGCTGGAAGGTTCATTTCCAGACGTTTCGTCACCCTACTAGGTAACATCTTCAGTGGGCCTCTGGTGAAGCAGTGCATATGATTCCTGCTCTCTATTTAAAGGGGAACCTAGATTATCGAATGGGCAGCATTATTTCATTCGGATAATTGATTATTCGGCTAATCGATTTAACTGCCTTTCCTCTGGGGCTCAGAGTTTTTAAAGTCTGCTCCCCTTTCAGAAGATTGCAGCAGCACACAGCACTGCCCCCAACCCCAAGCAACACTGCCCCCCACCACCAACCCCACCCCCAACCATGTGCAACACCGCCCCCGACCCTGCCCCCAACCCCGTGCAACACTGCCCCCCAACCCCCAACCCCACCGCCAACCCCGTGCAACATCGCCCCTGCCCCTGACCCTGCCCCCAGCCCCATGCAACACTGCCCCCACCCCCAACCCCACTCCCAACCCCGTGCAATATCACCCCCTGCCCCAACCCTGTGCAACATCACCCCACCCCCAACACCGCCCCCCCAACCCAATGCAACATCTTCCCCCACACCCAACAACACCCCAATACACACCTGTCCCCTCTCCAGGGCAGCCAGACTGTACACCAACAACACGACTGCTGCTGCAGCTTCTGCCTTTGTGGGGTAAGTCTCCAAATAGCACACACACAACTTTTTACTGCAACTTTTTAACAGGTTCCATCTTTGCCCTGTACAGGACAATGTTGCCGAGATTATCTGGGGAAGGGAGATTTAGGGTACATCCCTGTGTAGAACTCCAGGGAAAGAGTGGGGAGAGAGAAAGGGTGGGAGGTCAGTCATTTGGAGACGGTGCCTGTTTAATCACCGTGAACAAAAGACATGATCACTGTTGGAAACACGTCTTTGATGCTATGTTTCCATCGGGACCTCAAGATCTCTTTCGGATAATCCAATTTTCAGATAATTGGCATTTAGATAATTGAGGTTCCCCTGTAGATGTTTGGGTTTCTTTGGGTTGGTGATTTTTTTTTCCTGTGGTGATGTCAGCCCACAAATCCACCAACACCCTAAAACAGCAGCAAATGAATTTGAAAGGCCCTGTACAGACAACAAGCAAAGCTAATGTCATTTATAAAATACTGTGCAAGAACTGTGACAAACACTACATGGGACAAACAGGCAGAAAACTAGCCACCAGGATACATGAACATCAACTAGCCACAAAGCAATATGACCCTCTCTCACTAGTATCCTCATACACAGATAAGGAAGGACACCACTTCGACTGGGACAACACATCCATCCTAGGACAAGCCAAACAGAGACACACACAAGAATTCCAAGAAGCATGGCATTCCAAGCAGAACTATCAACAAACACATCGAGTTAGACCCCATCTACCAGCCCCCGAGAAAAAGAAAAGAAAATGACATCACCAACCCAAAGAAACTCAAACATATAAATCATGTACACTGCTTCGTCTGAGGTCCACTGAAGATTTTACCTAGTAGGGTGACGAAATGTCTGGAAATGAATCTCCCAGCTCAGCGAGCAAATCTACATCCAGAATCTCAACCTGAGTTACAAATCTTCTCAAAACTCACTATGTCTTATCTGTTTTCAAAGCATGCACACATTTATCAAAATGACTATCTTTAATTCTTTGGAACTCAACATAAGTCTGACCTGGTTCCTTCTTTGTGTTTCTGAACCTCTAAATGCTTCTGGTACCACATCATAAGCACTTAAAATAGCCTGTTTAACCTCTTCATAATCTCTTGGCACCTCATCTGACAGCGCGGCAAATACCTCATTAGCTCTGCTTACCAGTTTAGCTTGAACTAGCATTACCCATAAATCCTCAGACCACTCCATCTGCCTAGCCAACCTTTCAAATGAAATAACGAAGGCTTCAACATCTTTCTCATCAAAATTTGGCAGAGTTTTGACATATTTATAAAGATCACTACTTTTCTTCTCTCTCTCTTTCTGTCTCCCTTTCTTCTCTTTCTGTTTGCTCAGCTAAGAACATTCTCTCTCTCTCTTTTTCCTCTCTCTATCTCTCTTCTCTCTCCTCTTTTTCTCTCCTTTGTTTATCTTCTAACTCCATTTTCCTCAATTGTAATTTAAGTTTTTCTACTTCTACTGCACTTGTCTGTTTCTCTGACACACCTAGGCGTTTGAGTAACTCCCTTACAATTTCAGCTTTACTTTTGTCCTTGGTTAAACCCAAATCTAATTTATTTGATATTTCTAAAAGTATGGCCTTTTCCTTTCCTTCTAAATGTTTTTGGAAAATTTGAAAATCATCTTCAAATCCCAGAACAGCTTTAGCAATTTTAAGAGCTAGTTCTCTCACTTCGAATTTAATCAACCACCCGTCACCAAAAGTAAACAAATTGCCTCACCTATGTTTTATATAAAGATCTAGGACATTAACCTGCAAGTGTTTATATCTACTGGGCTTTTTCATACCCCAACTGAAAATGTGTTTCTTTTTAAAGCACAGCAGGTTAGGCAGCATCCAAGGAACAGGAAATTCGACGTTTTGGGCATAAGCCCTTCATCAGGAATCTATTTACCTCTGTCTAAACCTGTTCAAATAACAAATCCAAGACCCAAACTGTTCAAATCACAGAAAAACACCCCCCAACTGTTCAAGTTCCAGCAACGAGACCCCAAACTGTTATGACACAGGTAAACACCACCCCCCGGCTAATTTAAACCAACAATATAGAAAAGATTTACCCCATGCGGTAATCTGTGAAAATTAGAGAGGCCAAGAACTATTTAAATTAAAAATTAACAACTTTATTTCTTGAAGTATAATAGAGTCTAATTAACTAACAACTATTTACAACTCCTTCCTCTAACCTATCTTTTAATTTCCCTTCTATAATGCCAGTCTGTTAAAATCCCCGAGTAAGATTTACCAAAAATTAAAAGTTTAAAACCAGACAGTTGTTGAATCTTCCCTTTGTATCTTCCTCTGGAGATTTTAATCTTCTTAGAGATTTCTATTTCACAGGTCATTGATCGATAATGGTACATTTAAGAGAGCCGTGTTTCAGGCAGTCTGTACATGTTGGTGGCTTGGCAGTTCTCCCCCAACTATTCAATTTTTATCAGTTTTATACCCAAAGCATCAGATCCTTTCATTGGTGTTAATGTTGTCAAAATACCAAATTCAAACTTAATTGGAATTTGATATTTTGGGGCATAATCAAAACAGATTGGCTGAATTTGGATTTTTTTTTGTCTGTAGGCAACCCAGCTAATCTAGCTATTCAACCAAATGTTATATTTTTAATTTTCTAGTATTCTGTGTGCTTTTCTAGCTTTCAACTCTCTTAAATGTACAGTACTCTTACATCTTTATAATAACATGCATCTCTGTTTAATGCCTTCCTGTTTAATGCCTTCCCTTATATTTCCACTACCATTTGCGGACCTATAGACAACTCCACCCCCTTTTCCCTCTTGCCCACCCCCTCCCCCCCATAATGTTTTCTGCACTTTTGGTTTTCTTACCTCTGCCCAGATTTCATATCATGAATTTCTGAGCTAATACCCTTCCATTGATTTCCTCCTTACCTGACAATGGTACCTATCTCCTTTCCTTTTTTTGTTCTTCATAAATAATGAATATCCCTTGATGCCCAATTTCCATTCTTGCTCATCCTGCAGCTGTGTCTCTGTAATCACAACAATATCATAACAGTTTCTATCCATTTGCATTGCTAAGCCATCTCCTTCTTGTGAATGATCCTTTAGATTTGTCTTTTTAACTTTATTAGTTATCTTAGCTTTATTTTGCACAATGGCCTCATCTGTCTTTCTCCCATGTCATTTTCTGCCTCCTATCTTTGCTTCTTATCTTTCTGTCTTTTATTTCTGTCCTGATTTCCCCTCCTCTACCTCCCTGCTCAGGTTTTCATCTCCTGCCTTGCAAGCTTAAACCTTCCTAAGCGCAATAGCAAACATCGCCACCTCACCAAAGACCTAGTCCTTGCAAGATATAATTCGTCCTGTTTGTACTAGTCCCAATGTCCCAGAGGAATCTGAACCTCTCTCCACAACACCATTTCTCCAGCCGTATTTGCATGTGGAATATCAAGTTGGAGATCAGAGTCAAAATCAGAGTCTAAAAGCCCAGCAGGTCAGGCAGCACTGGGGAAGCAGGAGAATCGACATTTTGGGCTCATGCCCTTCATCAGGAACCCTGCTGTCTCCTGGGATGGAGTACTGACAGATCTGCATGTGGTTCCTACTCTGCTTCTTGTCTCCTTGTGTGGATGGGACACCAGGACTGGGGCGTAAGGACCAATGCCTGAGGCGATGTAACTCTCCAGCATCCCCTGAGGGAACTAGGCCTGTCTATCCATGGTAGCCGCCAACCAGCCCATGGAAAAGTTCATCCAGTGGGCTATAGGATGGGATATATTGTTCCATATCCCCAATGAGCGCCAGTCAGTTCTGTACACCTGCCTACTACTGCTCACTTTATATTTCCACAGAGTTTATGATAGCTCCTCTGGGCCAGTGACCTGGGACAGTTCTCCCACACCCATCTATGTGACAGTCCCTGTGAGGTCCTTAGTAGCCTTTAATCCCAAACGCCAGTCACCTGTTGACACTGATTGACGTTTCAGTTTGGGAGTTGGTGCAGGGCCCTGAAGGCAGCTTTGTCAATGCTTCCTCCGGGCACTGTCACCTGCAAAAGATTGGGACGGATTCTCTGGAGGTGACAGGGCTGCTTTTCTTTTCAGATGTACCTGGGACACTGGCCACACCTGGAAGACAGAAGAAGCAGAAAGTGCCATGGTCTCTGGTTACATGTGGTGCTCGATGTATGTCATTGAGCACCTGTTTAATGCCACTGTTTCAGGGCATCAACTAGTGATGTTTACTCATCCCAGAGGAGCAGTCCCCATCCCTTGCTGCAAGGTCAAGGAACCTCTCCTCAGACGGTTTGAGGGGGTGATATCCCCAATCTGTCTGGCACTGCATGTTATGAAATGGCATGAACCGAATGAATAAGAAAGATGCTGGTGGATAGCACAGGGTTGGGGCAGAGGAAGGTATTGAGGTGGGTACGGTGACAGAGACAGACTGAGAGTGAGGTAGCAACCAGCAGAGTACTGCACTTACTTTGGCAGTGTGCTGCAGGTCATTGATCTTCCTTCAGTGCTGCAGCTCTATCTCCTACCGTCTCAAGGTAGCACTGACTTAGCTGGTGACCTGCAACTTGGTTGGCATGGCATGGCATGGTGTCACAGCCTCCTTTGATATTACCCCAGGAATAAAGTGGCCCGTCTCTGCCCTATCCCATCGAATGGGGTCTCCCTGTCAGAAAACCACAGAGTAAACTTCGTCTTCTCAGCCGTTTCTCCTTGGTCAGCTCCAACATGCAGGGCAGTCCCCCAGGTCCTCCTCCAGGTGCACAACGGGCACCCAAAAATGGCATGAATATAAGGATGCTGGTCTTAGCGGGCTTGTCTGGTGTGCTGCTCAGGACTGACGTGTGCTAAGACAGGGCAGAAATCGGATGTTATATGGGCCGTATTGGCATCAATGGCCACTAATGTTCTGAGTTTGGTTCGGTATCGCAAGATAATCTGCAACAAGCCAAACCAATTGTAAAGAAATGTTAGCCAAGTAGTTCTAATGCAGACACTGCCTCTTTAGAAAAAATTCTGTTAGGTTGATTTAAGCAGTCCTATATAAAGATCGGCACTTATTTTCAACTCGTTGTTGACACATGAGAAAATCGAGGAAATATACCCCCGGTTTCTGAATATTTTTCTGCACTTAGCTTGTTTCGTAGCACAAACATGAAGAATTGCTGGGGGGGTCAGCGATGGATTCATTTCTCATCTCAAGCTGAGAGCACAGTGTCTTTTGGGTGAAAGGAGAGGTCCCAACCATATGGATGGTGGTGAATGGGGGTTCTGCAGTTCAATTTGTCTTGTGTTAAACAGAGTGAAGGCTATTGCTCCAGGCAGGAAGTAGACTGCAGCTGCATTCCAGCTGCACTGCGAGATTTTTGGCATTTGTAGTTCAGAGTTTGCGGTTTGACGTCTGAGTGGCAGTGCTTCAGTTTCACTCCATTTCCACCAGTCAGGTATGTTGCAGAGTTTTAGAAAACCCTCATAATCCTTTCTAAGCTTTCTTGGCCTGAAGGCTCTGGCTATCTTATCCCTGTTAGATCAGTCATCGTGTGGGAATAGTCAGATCATTGATCTGCACACTGCATTCTCAAAGCTGTTTTGTTTTTCCTTAGCTGGACAGGGCTCATGCTGCAATATGGGAGAGAGCTGGCATCATACACACATCAACATTCTTTACTTGTTAGTCTAAGAGGTGGGTAACATAAGAACAAAAGAACATAAGAGAAAGGAGCAGAAGTGGCCATTTGGCCCTTCAAGCCTGGTCTGCCATTCACTTAGATCTTGGTTTCTCTGAATGTGATAATTCCTGCCCGGTCCCCCTTCCATCCCCACATAAATCTATCTACCTCAGCCTAGAATATGTGTAATGATCCAAACTCTGCTGCTCACTGGGCAAGGGAATTCCAAAGATACTCTGAGAAAAGGAATTCCTCTTTATCTTCTTCTTAAAACGTCTTTACTTTAAAACTGTGTCCCCTAGTTCTAGATTCCCCATGAAACTAAATATTCCTTCAACATCCACCTTGACAAGTCCCCTCTGAATCTAATGTTTCAATGAGATCACTGCTCATTCATTTAAATCAGAACAGGAGCAGGCCCAACTTGCTCAACATTACCTCATGAAACAAGCCTTTCCTCTCAGGGCCATTAGCTGAACTGCTTGCAATGCAAGTTTGTCCCTCCTTCAATAGGGTCAGCAAAACTGGGGTCTCACCAATGGGATGTGAAATTGTAGCAAAACTTCCCTACTTAAATGCTCCATTCCCCTTGCAATAAAAGCCAATGTTCCGTTCCCTTTCCTAATTACTTGATGTATCTGCATGTTCATAGTTTGTGATCCAAGTACAGGAATACTTAGCTCCTCTGTACTGTTCTGCCTGCATTCTGCAATTTCTTCCAATTGAAATAATATTCTGCGTTTCTTTTCTTCCAGCTAAATGGGACAACCTCACACTTACCTACATTATAGTCCACTTGCCAAATATTTGCCCACTCACTTAACCTGGGTGTGGCTCTTTGTAGACTGCAGCAGTTTAAGAAGGCAGCTCACCTCACCACTACCTTCTCAAGGGCAATTATGTTTGGGCAATGGATGCTAGCCTAGCCAGTGCTACCAACATCTCAAGAACAAATGAAAAAGACAGTCCTTGTATCCTCCTTGATTTCCTTCCTAGGTTTGCATAATTACCAAACTTTGCTGCAATACAGTCAGTGCCTTCATCCTAGTCATTAATTTTGCTGAGGCCAAGAACCAATCCCTGTGCACTCCATGAATTACATTTTGCCATCCTGAAAATGACGTTTTTTATCCCAAATTCCTGATTCTTATTAATTAGTCACTCTAACACCATAAGCTTTTACCATGACTTGTAGCCTTTATATAATACAATATACAATACAATACAGCACAGTTACAGGCCCTGCAACCCATCGAGCCTGCACTGATTCTTCATTCGTAGTTACACTCACTACTTATTGCCCCTGTGTGGTTTCTATCCCTCTGATCGCCTCCCACTCATGTGTCCATTAGGATATGCTAATATGCCTGCTTTACCACCAGCAGTGCATCCACCACTCTCTGAGTGAAAAGTTTTCCTTGCACTTCTCCCCTGAACTCTCCCCTCTCATCTTGAACCTCTTATAGTTGAACTTACCATGCTGACTATCCACCCTATCTGTGCCTCTCGAATTTTTTAAACCACTATCAGGTCACTCCTCAGCCTCCATCTTTCCAATAAAAACAATCTGAGTGTATCCAACCTCTCCTCATACCTAAAACCCTCCAGACCAGGCAACATCCTGGTAGACCAGGCAACATCAATGTTCTCTGGTAGTGTGGCGACCAGAACTGTATGCAATATTCCAAATGTGGCCTAACTAAAGTTTTGTACAGCTGTAATATAATTTGCCAAGTTTTACATTCAATGTGCTGGTCAATGAAGACAAGCATGCTGAGTGCCTTCTTGATCACCTTATCCACCTGTGTTGCCACCTACAGGGATCTGTGGATCTATAAATCCAGATCCCTCTGATTGTCAATGCTCATAATGTTCTGCCATTTGTTACATAATTTGCAACTGAATTTGATCTTCCAAAATGCATTACCTCATATCTGTCTGGATTCAACTCCATCTGCCATTCCTCTGCCCAAATCTGCAATCTATCTATATTTCTATTGATATAACATTTTATCAAAGACCTTTTGGAAATCCAAATACAATACACTTACTCATTCCCCCATACCAACTCAACTTGTTACATGTTCATAGAATCCCTACAGTACAGAAACAGGCCCTTAGGCCCAACAATTCCACACTGTCTTTCCGAAGAGTAATCTACCCAGACGCATTCCCCTACGCATTCCCAGACGCATTAGTGGGCGGCACGGTGGCACAGTGGTTAGCACTGCTGCCTCACAGCGCCTGGAGACCCGGGTTCAATTCCCGACTCAGGCGACTGACTGTGTGGAGTTTGCACGTTCTCCCTGTGTCTGCGTGGGTTTCCTCCGGGTGCTCCGGTTTCCTCCCACAGTCCAAAGATGTGCGGGTCAGGTGAATTGGCCATTCTAAATTGCCCATAGTGGTAAGGGGTAAGGGATAATGTAGGGGTATGGGTGGGTTGTGCTTCGGCGGGTCGGTGTGGACTTGTTGGGCCGAAGGGCCTGTTTCCACACTGTAAGTAATCTAATCTAATCTAATCTAATCTACTCTATTACTCTTCATTTACCCCTGACCAATTCAACTAACCCACACATCCCTGATCACTATGGGCAATTTGCCTTGGCAAATTTACCTAACCTGGACGTCTTTGGATCATGGGAGGAAACCAGAACACCCTGAGGAATCCCACACAGACACGGGAAGAATGTCTCCACATAGTTACCCAAGACCGGAATTGAGCCACGTTCCCTGGAACTGTGAGGCAGCAGTGCTAACCACTGTGCTACCATGCCACCCCTGCTTGAGTAAAATTTGTCCAATGTGATTTCCCTTTCACAAAACCATGTTGACTCTGCATGATAGTAATCATGGATTCTAGCATTCTCCCAATAATAGGCATTACATTAAATGGTCAATGATTTCCAGTTTTCTTGAACAGAGTGATTCAATTACAGTTCTTTTAACAATCTACTCTATTTCTAGAATATAGGGAATTTTGACAATGTTTTTGAATCAGCCAGTTCAGGGATGTTATCATGCATCTCTGAAGCAAGTGGGACTTGAACCCAGGCTTCCTAGTCCTGAGCAAATGGTCTCCACTTGTGATTGAGTGAGAGCCTTCAAGGGACAATTGCATGGATCTACAACTTACATAGTACAAGCTAAAAATACCCATAACCAAAACAGCCTGCATGTGTGGCCACAGCAATCTTGACCACGTCATTGGTCATTACAAATAGTCATCCATTGAAGGAGAATCTGTCACAGTGACCTTAAAACTGTCAGCTGTGGGTCGCGAAGACAGTCCAAGGCCTTAGGCTGCATAAGGTCAGGGAGATGATTTCCTCTCACCTTGAATCGAAAGTTCCATTATGTCAAAGGTCCATATCGATGTTTATATTGGCCATTATCAGATTACTTCATCTCCTGCTCTATCGAAGACTATGCTATTTGTGTGTGATGTGAATGCTGACTGCTCACATTTTTAAGGACTTATTTGGTTTCTGATATTTCTCACATACGTTCATTGGAACTGTGACCAATAGATCCAGCCACAGCAGGGACTATTGCTGCGGTGGTGTTTGAACAATGCATTTGCAGAGAAGCTGAGAAACAAATGCAGGAGCAAGACCATGGTCAGCAGCAACCTCCAGCAGCTGCTGAACAACTCCACATGAAGAGGTCACCTCATGATGTGGAGGAAACCTAGAGTGTATTTTCTTATTGTGAACTCCTCCAGATAAGCAAGGCACAGTACTGCCATAGACTGGGGTTCTCCCAGGCCACCTTCACAGAATGGGGTTTATGCTGGAATGGGACATGTGATCTGAAAGTGTGAGCGACTATCCCAACCCAGGGCTTGTCAAGGTGACATCTACACCAAGTGCTTATCTGAATGATTTCTCCCAAGGTTCCGTTGGAGGCCTGTGTGGGATCTCTCAATTGTCCACCCACAAAACTATCAAGGCTGTCAATGATGTAATTTATATCAGATCCCTCAATTCCCCATAATGAGGTCAGTGTGCCTCCTGGGCTGTAGGTTTTCACATCAGTTGGCTTCCAATAGATCTCGGATGAAGGGCACAATAGATTCTACCCACATTGCATTGAGAGTACCATTTTATGATGCCATTGACTTCATGAAAAGAAATGTTCCATTCAATCAAGGTACAAACTACTTGTGATTATTGGTACCACATCCTAGGACTCTGTGCTAGCCCAGGAGGCTGCTTTGATGACTATATCCTTGAGAACTCTCATATTCCTGCTCTGTGCCAAGGATTGGATGCTATATAAAGGTGATTACTTGGAGATAGGTAACAATAGAAACCATAGCTGATGACTGTACTACTCAACCCTGACCAAAGCAAATGTAGAAACAAGGCTCTTCCAGCAGGACCATCATGGAGCCAATATTAGGCTTTCAGAAGGTAGGCTTCCCATATTTGGATGAGTCTGTGGGGGAAGCAGACCTTTAGGTCCAGCCCATACAGTGTGCTGCGTAGTTATTGCATGCTGTACCCCACACCCTTTTGTAGGCAAAGAGGGAATTAGTTGGACGCTGAAGGGGTTGGAGAGCAGCAGCGCTCTTTCAGTGAGGAAGCTGAGGAGATTCTGCAAGAAGAACATCACCTTCAGCAAAATAGAACAAAGAAAGTTTACAGGTCAGAAACAGACTCTTCGGCCCTCCAAGCCTGAGCCGATCCAAATCCACTGTCTAAACCTATCGCCCAATTCCTCAGCATTGCATCCCTCTGCTTCCCACCTATTCATGCATCTGTCCAGACGTACCTTAAATGAATCTATAGTGTCTGCCTCTATTATCTCTGCTGGCAATGCATTCCAGGCACCTACCACCCTCTGTGTGAAGTACTTTTCGCATGTATACTCCTTGAACTTTTCTCCTCTCACCTTGAAAGCGTGGCCTCTCGTTACTGAATCCCTCACCCTGGCAAAAAGTTTATCTCTATCCACCCTGTCTATATCCTTTGTGATTTTGTAGACCTGATTCAGGACCCCCTCAATCTCCTTTTGCCTAATGAAAACAACCCTTACCTACTCAACCTCTCTTCATAGCTAGCACCTTCCATACCAGGCAACCTCCTCGTAAACCTCTGCACCCTCTCCAAAGTGTTCACATCCTTTTGGTAATGTGGCGACCAGAACTGTACGCAATATCCTAAATGCGGCCAAATCAAAGTCTTGTACTATTTTAACATGACCTGCCAGCTCTTATATTCAATACCCCTCCAATGAAGGCAAGCATACCATATGCCTTCTAGACCACTCTATCCACCTGTGTAGCCACCTTCAGGGTACAACAGACCTGAACTCCCAGATCTCTCTGCTCATCAACTTTACCCAAGGCTCTTCCGTTTACTGTATAATTCGTTCTAGAATTAGACTTCCCAAAATGCATCCGTCACTTTTCCGCCCAACTCTACAACCTATGTATATTCTCCTGTATTCTTAGACCGTTCCCATGCTTTCTGCTACTCCACCAATCTTCGTGTCATCTGCAAACTTGCTGATCAGTCCAACAGTGCCCTCCCTCAGATCATTTATGTACATCACAAACAACAGTGGCCCCAGCACTGATCCCTGAGGAACATCACTGGTCACCTTACTCCATTTCGAGAAACTCCCTTCAATTACTACTCTCTGTCTCCTGTTGCTCAATCAGTTCTTTACCCACCTAGCTAGAACACCCTGCACACCATGTGACTTCACTTTGTCCATTAGTTTACCGTGGGAACATTATCAAACGCCTTACTAAAGTCCATGTATATGACCCATCTACAGCCCTTCCTTCATCTATCAACTTGGTCACCTCCTCAAAGAACTCTATTAAGTTGGTAAGGTACGATCTCCCCCACACAAAACCATGTTGCCTATCACTGATAAGCCCATTCTTTTCCAAATATAAATAGATTTTATCCCTCAGTACCTTCTCCAGGAACATTCTGACCACTGATGTCAGGCTCACTGGTCTGTAGTTACCTGGAATATCCCTACTACCCTTCTTGTACAGTGGGACAACATTAGCAATCCTCCAGTCCTCCTACAAAGTAATGAAGTAGTGCAGCAACACACATCAGACAGGATCTAACTGACATTAACTTCCAATAGATCAGTGTTGGGTGAAGTGACCATTCATTAACTGTAAATTCATTGTGGATCAAAAGATAAGCCTCTGTTTACTTCCATCAGTTGGATGGTTTTCCAGCAAGTGATCAATGACAAGATGTTACACTGTGCTGGACTTTCAGAAAGAGGAGTATTCCCTTTGATGGAATTTTTACAGGGCCAGCGGACAGGTGGACCTTCATTTTTGTAGCTGCAGTTACCATGGCAACTGATTGAGCAGGTTACGGCGCAACAAAATCAAACATTTTTGTACATGAGCTTCTATTTCTAATGTGTCAGCTGTCCTGCCTGTGTGCCCACAGAAACCTCTTTCTCATTTCCCTCCTGCTCCGGGCACTGTGAAAGGCTGTTGTGGTTGACAGTGATTGTACAGCTGGAGGTCAAACATAGTGGGAATTCTGGAAGGTCCTGACAGTGTCGATTGCTTCCACTGCCTGTGAGAGCGGTAAAATGGAGTTATGATGCATGAGTCAAGCAGTGGAGGATTGTGTGGGAAAATGTATCTGGACTCAGAGGGAAAAACCCTTCATGAAACTCCCTGAAATGGACACTGTGCCAATTTTTGGTAATATTTGGCCGGAAGTTGATTTATTGTGTTGACAACCTTTGTCACATCAGCCTCCTTGTTTTTGAGGAAGGGTCACTTCACCTGAAAAGTTAACTCTGATTTCTCTCCAAAGATGCTATCTGACCTGCTGAGCTTTTCCAGCAATTCTTGCTTTTGTTTCTGATTTACAGCATCACAGTTCTTTCAGTTTTCCTTGTTTTGAAAGTGGTTGGTTGGAGGTAAATACTGGTCAGCATAACTATCCTATTTTTCAACCACAAACTAGTTTTTGAACATCTTTTCTGAATGGTAACACTTTCATAATCCTGGGACTATCCCAGGACAAGCTAAGCAAAGACATGCCAGAGAATTCCTAGAGGCCTGGCACTCCAACCGCAATGCCATAAACAAACACAAAGATCTAGATGCCATCTATCAACCCCTCAGAAAACAAACAGGAAATAGCATCACCACAAACCCCAGGAACCCCATCCAGGAGAAAGATATAAATAGAAAGCAGGAGACAACAGCTTCGCTTCACTTGGAGGTCACCACTGATGATGTTACCTAGCCAGGTAATGAAACATCTGGATATCAAACCTACAGCTCAGCGAGCAAACCTACACCCTAAACTTTCATAATGCAACACAAGCTTCAGTAGCACATTGAGGGGTCAACCTGCTTATGTGCGCAAACCCTCAGAATGGAGTCCAAAAGTCAACCATCTTCTAACTCAAACTGAGTCAAACAAAGGATTGAAAACCTTCTTTGGTTTTTGAGAAGTCTGAATTGATAAATTTCCTGGGCACAGGTATGAACTGTCTGAGAGAACGCACAGGTGAAGGATTGATGGTGTGAATCAGTGTACCATTGAGAGGAGGTGAGCTTTGATGGGCGGACACACAGGACAGGATTGCGATTCCATTATCAAATTGAGCTTGTGTGGAGCACAGTTGTCAGACAGTAGCTGATTGTATCGGTCTATGATAAAGCAGTAGTTTTAACCTGTGATAACTTCTCTATTCCAATCATTTTTTTAAATTTGGCCCTTTGCTGCAACTTTGAAATGTAAATGAAGAAGGTATTTGGTACCCTTGCCTTTATTGGGCAGTGCATTGAATTTAGGAATTGGAAGGTCATGTTGCTGCTGTACAGAATATTGGTTAAGCCACTTTTGCAATTGTAGGAAGGATGCTATGAAACTTGAAAGTGTTCAGAAAAGATTGACAGGGTTGGAGGGTTTGCGCTATAAGTAGAGGCTGAATAGGCTGGGGTTATTGTTCCTGGAGCATTGGCAGTTGAGGGGTGACATCATGGAGGTTTGTAAAATCATGAGGGATGTGGTTAGGGTGAATAGCCAAGATCTTTTCGCCAGGGTAGGGGAGTCCAAAACTAGAGAGCATAGGTTTAAGGTGAAAGGGGAAAGATTTAAAAGAGATCTAAGGGGCAACTTTTTCACATAGAGGGTGGCTCATGTATGGAATGAGGTGTCAGAGGAAGTGCTGGAGGCTGGTACAATTTCAACATTGAAAAGGCATCTGGGTATATGAATAGGAAGGCTTTAGAGGGATATGGCTCAAATGCTGGCAAATGGGACTAGGTTAATGTAGGATGTCTAGTCATCAGGGATAGGTTGGACAGAAGAATCTGTTTCCATGCTGTCCAGCTCTATGACTCTATAACTCAAAGTCAGAGCAGCAATGGAATTTGTTTCCTGTTCAACTCATTCCTAAATCATTTGGCACAACATTTTCACATTTAATAAAAATAAGAACGTGGAGAATGGTGAAAGGTGGAAGATAATTTGGTGCAACCTCTCATAGCCTGTCATTTTATATGGAATAAGCAATCATAGGGATATTTTTAACTTTGGGAGGGGAGGGGTAAAATCCGATGAACGTTTGGTGTACATCCCTAACGTAAATAGCAGGTTATACACCCCTATCATAATAATCTGGCAGACAAAATTTACAATAAGGACTTATTTGCACCATTAGAGAAATAAGAACATATTACACAGCTTTTATAATAATAATTTGTTAGGTACCTTTTTTGGACATGTACTATTGAGTTAGTAAGGTCTGTCTTATCAGGCTATGATGTAGAGGTGCTGATGTTGGAATGGGGTGGACAAAGTTAAAATTCACACAACACCAGGTTATAGTCCACCAGGTTTATTTAGAAGTGGACGTGATCTATACGGATTTCAGTAAGGTGTTCAACAAGGTTCCCCATGGGAGACTGGGTAGCAAAGTTAGATCTAATGGAATCTACAGGGAGAACTAGCCATTTAGATACAGAACTGGCGCAAAGGTGGTGGTGGAGGGTTGTTTTTCAGACTGGAGGCTTGTGACCAGTGGAGTGCCACAAGGATCAGTGCTGGATTCACTGCTTTTCGCCATTTATATAAATGACTTGGATGTGAGCATAACAGGTATTGTTAGTAAATTTGCAGATGACACCAAAATTGGAGGTGTAGTGGACAGCTAAAAAAGGTTACCTTATATTAACTATGGGATCTTGATCAGTTGGGCCAATGGGCTGAGAAGTGGCAGATGGAGTTTAATTTAGATAAATGCGAGGTGCTGCATTTTGGGAAAGCAAATCTTAGCAGGACATATACACTTAATGGTAAAGTCCTAGGGAGTGTTGCTGAACAAAGAGACCTTGGAATACAGGTTCATAGCTCATTGAAAGTGGAGCCGCAGGTAGATAGGATAGTGAAAAAGGTGTTTGGTATGCTTTCCTTTATTGGTCAGAGTATTGAGTACAGGAGTTGGGAGGTCATGTTATGGCTGTACAAGACATTGTTTTGGCCAGTTTTAGAATATTGTGTAAAAATCTGGTCTCCTTCCTATTGGAAAGGGTTCAGAAAAGATTTACAAGGATGTTGCCGGAGTTGGAGGATTTGAGCTATAGGCAGAGGCTGAACAGGCTGGGGCTGTTTTCCCTGGAGCATCGGAGGCTCGGGGTGACCTTATAGAGGCTTATAAAATCTCGAGAGGCATGGATAGGATAAATAGACAAAATCTCTTCCCTGGGGCTGGGGAGTCCAGAACTAGAGAGCATAGGTTTAGGGTGAGAGGGGAAAGATATAAAAGAGACCTGAGGGGCAACTTTTTCACACAGAGGGTGGTAGGTGTATGGAATGAGCTGCCAGAGGAAGTGGTGGAGGCTAGTACAATTGCAACATTTAAAAGACATCTGATTGGGTATATGAATAGGAAGGGTTTGGAGGGATATGGGTCAGGTGCTGGAAAATGGGACATTAAAAGACATCTGATTGGGTATACAAATAGGAAGGGTTTGAAGGGATATGGGTCAGGTGCTGGAAAATGGGACTAGATTGGGTTGGGATATCTAGTCGGCATGGAAGAGTTGGACCGAAGGGTCTGTTTCCATGCTGTACATCTCTATGACTCTATGACTCTAAGTACAAACTTTCAGAGCACTGCTCCTTCGTTAGGGAGCTAGTGATCTGACGGAGGAGCAGTGCTCTAAAAGCTTGTAGTTCCAAATGAACCTGTTGGACCTGGTGTTGTGTGATTTTTAACTATATCAGGCTATAACTGAAAAGCCTGAGACTGAAAAGAACATATGAATATGAGAGAAAAAAATAAAAACATTTACTCAATTTTACATGATTTGGATTAGTTTGTAATATAATGAAATGGATTTCTTGGCTTGTTTGCTGTAACTTTTTCACAGATTATATTTCTGTTGATTTTGAAGTGAGATTGAGTGTTATGGCCTTATACATTGTTTATATTTTAAAATAATTTTATGCTTGGATTTATGCCCATTAGGAACTGAGTTGACTCCAGATGAGTTATGAATTAACCTTCCTTTCCAAATAGCCATTCAACTACTTTGGTGTAAATCATGGAAGGTTGCAGCAAAGAAACAAATCATTTGGTTAATTAGGTCTGGGCTTGTGTGGTTCTGCATATAATCACCTTGCCACATCTCATTCCAATTTAGTATTCATGTTTATGACAGTGAATTCAACACAAAAATCATCCTTTCTGTACATAAGTTGTTATTCTGCCTCTCTCTTACTGCTCTTTTTATTTGGTGCTCGGTCATTACTGTGTCATTAGCTTTTTTTCATTCATTCACAGGATGTTGGTGTTACTGGCTGGGCTAATATCTGTTGCTCATCTCTAATTGGCTCTGAGCGCTGTCTTCTCGAATCACTGCAGTCCATGTGCTGTGGGTGGACCCACAGGATATCTGGGCTCCCCAAATTCTGGCCACTTGCAAATTCCCAGTCAGAATTGCAGCATAATTGTGTCCACTTGTCAATATGATTGAAATACTTGTCCACTTCTGCCTAGGAAGCACTAATTCCATATTCCTTAGGATGGTAACAGAGACAGAAATGATAAGTTCCTTGTACTCTTATCCATCAGTTTAACTTCTAAAACTGTTTCAGAAAGAGATCTTTTTGTGGGCAACTACTAGTTTCTGGTTTATACCCCAAATTGTACAACACAGGGATTGTAGCTTCTCCCAAGCAACCTGACGTTAGTTATTTTAAACCAACTCTAGCCATGATACACCTCTGGAGCAGATGAGACTTGAAACCAGGACTTCTGGGCCAGAGGTAGGGAACATTTCCAACACACCTCAACAGCTCCCCCCTTCCTCAGGAGGCTGATATGTGGAGCTTTAAGGATCTGCACCAGCCACACCTTTAGTGTTATCCGTATTTCTAGTGAGTGATATAAAATGTCTCTTGAGTGCAGCAAAATAACTTGTGGAAGGGGAGCACAGAAAGCCCTGTATGGATGCCTCACACTCAGTGAAATCTTAGCCCTTAATTTTCTTCTTTTTCACCAAAAGAAGCTAATAACAAATTCAGTGGGACATTGATTTTGAGAGTTAGAACAAGGCATTGTTTGCTATCCAATAGTGCCCTCTGCTGAATACTCAAAGGCAGTAAAACAGAGGTTACTGTCAACTTCTGGAAACACCCTTCAGCAGCCAAAGTAAGTTGTGTCCTGAAGCTAGAGATCACAGATCCCATTCTCCTCACATATTATTTGCATTCCCTGTTATATAATAAATAATGGGGGTGACAATTAGTTTGAGACAAGCTGCCTGATGAAGGAACAGTGCTCCGAAAGCTTGTACTTCCAAATAAACCTGTTGGACTATAACCTGGTGTTGTGTGATTTTTAACTTTGCTAAAAGGAGTAATACAGTAATTTCTTCTATAATGCGATAGTTGCATTCCTGTGTGACCCCGTGCTACACAAAAATTGCACAATACAAATATGCTTAAAGTGTTGGCGATGTAATCGTGTTGTACCAACACACACTTAAAAAATTTACATTTTAGAAACAGCGTTACCTATTCACACAATCGCATTACAGCTAATTTGCGTTAACAAAAGATGCATTATAGCAGAACACACTATAGTCCCACCGACCATGCAGGCAGGAGGCACCTAAACTGGTGGCCTTTGATGAATGTCTTTGAAGGCAGTTCACCACCATCTTCTCCAGGGCAACTAGGGTCGGGCAATAAATACCGCCGATGCCCACATCTCACAAGTGAATGAAAAACACTACAGTTCAATATGCAAATAATCATGGGACGTTCATTATTACTTTGCTGAAGATTGCTTGTCATTTAATCCCTGAGGTGCCTTGTAATTTAATGAAGATGTTGAAAGAGTGTGAAGATAGGAAAATAATACATCAGCTTCGACCTGATCAATATTTGTTCCTCAACCAATGCCGTGAAAACAGGTTAACTGTTCATTATCTCAGTGCTATTGGAGGGAGCCTCCTGTCTGCAAATTAACTGCTGTATTTTCTGCCTTGCAGCAGTAACTACATTTCAGAAAGCACTACAACAATTGTAAAGCACTTTGGGACATACTGAAGTTTTGTAAGTTACAATATGAATGTTAGTCCTCTATGTAAACATAGGAGTTCGGAGCAAGTGTAGGTTATTTGGCACCCTCAAACTTTTTTTTTAGATTACTTACAGTGTGGAAACAGGCCCTTCGGCCCAACAAGTCCACACCGACCCGCCGAAGCGCAACCCACCCATATCCCTACATATACCCCTTACCTAACACTACGAGCAATTTAGCATGGCCAATTCACCTAACCCGCACATCTTTGGACTGTGGGAGGAAACCGGAGCACCCGGAGGAAACCCACGCAGACACAGGGAGAACGTGCAAACTCCACACAGTCAGTCGCCTGAGGCGGGAATTGAACCCAGGTCCCAGGCGCTGTGAGGCAGCAGTGCTAACCACTGTGCCACCGTTCCACCCTTTCTCTGCTATTTAACAGGATTACAGTTAATCTAAACCTCAACTCCACATTCCTGCATACCCAGATAACATTTCACACCATTGCTTCTCAAAAATCTATTCCCTCTGCCTTAAAACAAATTTAAACAAATCTAAATCTATGGAGAGAAAGCAGAGTTAATGTTTTGGGTCCAGGACCTTTCTTCAGATCTGGCAGTAGCTAGAAAATCCTAAAGTTGATATATATGCTAGAGAAAGGGTGGGGGGAGGGGAAAGAGTAAGTGACAGGTAGATTTGGAGCCCAGAAAAACAGTGAGGCAGACAAAAGAGAGGTTTAAGGTCTGCCAAAGAGCATCAATAGCTGCTAATGGGGACTATAAGTTAGCTACTAATAGTTTGTGAAAGCAAATCATGTGATGACAAACCCTAATGTATGGGGTGTGGTGTGGTAAGCAAATGGGAGAAGATCCTAAAATTATTGAACTTGACAGAGTCCTGAAGGCTATAGAGTTCCCAAACCAGAGATTATGTATTGTTCTTCCAGCATACACTGAGCTTCGCTGGAGCAATGTAGCAAGCTCGAGACAGAGATGTTGGTCAGGGCACATGGTGGTGTGTTAAAGTGGCAAGCAGCTGGAAGTTGTGGATCATTTTTGCAGACAGAACGTAGGCATTCTGAAAAGCAGTCCCCCGGTCTATGCTTCATCTATCCAACACAGAGGATACCATAGCGTCATAGAGTCATAGCGTCATACAGCATGGAAACAGACCCTTCTGTCCAACCTGTCCATGCCAACCAAATATCCCAACCCAATCTAGTCCCACCTGCCAGCACCAGGCCCATATCCTTCCAAACCTTTCCTATTCATATACCCATCCAAATGCCTCTTAAATGTTGCAATTGTACCAGCCTCCACCACATCCTCTGGCAGCTCATTCCATACACGTACCATCTTCCGCGTGAAAAATTTGCCCCTTAGATCTCTTTTATGTCTTTCCCCTCTCACCCTAAACCTATGCCCTCTAGTTCTGGACTCCCTGACCCCAGGGAAAAGACTTTGCCTATTTATCCTATCCATGCCCCTCATAATTTTGTAAACCTCTATAAGGTCTCCCTTCAGTCTCCGACACTCCAGGGAAAACAGGCCCAGCCTGTTCAGCCTCTCCCTGTAGCTCAGATCCTCCAATCCTGGCAACATCCTTGTAAATCTTTTCTGAACCCTTTCATGTTTCACAACATCTTTCCAATAGGAAGGAGACCAGAATTGCACGCAATATACCAACAGTTGCCTAACCAATGTCCTGTACAGCCGCAACATAACCTCCCAACTCCTGTACTCAATACTCTGACCAATAAAGGAAAGCATACCAAGCGCCTTCTTCACTATCCGATCTACCTGTGACTCCACTTTCAAGGAGCTATGAGCCTGCACTCCAAGGTCTTTTTGTTCAGCAACACTTCCATGGACCTTATCATTAAATGTATACGTCCTGCTAAGATTTGCTTTCTCAAAATGCAGCACCTCGCATTTATCTGAATTAAACTCCATCTGCCACTTCTCAGCCCATTGGCCCATCTGATCAAGATCCTGTTGTAATCTGAGATAACCCTCTTCACTGTTCACTACACCTCCAATTTTGGTGTCACCCGCAAACTTACTAACTGTTCCTCTTATGCTCACATCCAAATCATTTATGTAAATGACAAAAAGTAGAGGGCCCAGGACCTATCCTTGTGGCACTCCACTGGTCACAGGCCTCCAGTCTGAAAAACAACCCTCCACCACACCCTCTGTCTTCTACCTTTGAGCCAGTTCTGTATCCAAATGGCTAGTTCTCCCTGTATTCCATGAGATCTAACCTTGTTAATCAGTCTCCCATGGGGAACCTTGTCGAACGCCTTACTAAAGTCCATATAGATCACATCTACTGCTCTGACCTCATCAATCTTCTTTGTTACTTCTTCAAAAAACTCAATCAAGTTTGTGAGACATGATTTCCCACGCACAAAGCCATGTTGACTATCCTGAATCAGTCCTTGTCTTTCCAAATACATGTACATTCTGTCCCTCAGGATTCCCTCCAACAACTTGCCCACCACCGAGGTCAGGCTCACCGGTCTGTAGTTTCCTGGCTTGTCTTTACCGCCCTTCTTAAACAGTGGTCCCACGTTTGCCAACCTCCAGTCTTCCAGAACCTCACCTGTGACAATCGATGATACAAATACCTCAGCAAGGGGCCCAGCAATCACTACTCTAGCTTCCCACAGAGTTCTGATCAGGTCCTGGGGATTTATCCACCTTTAACCATTTCAAAACATTCAGCACTTCCTCCTCTGTAATCTGGACATTTTACAAGATGTCACCATCTATTTCCCGACAATCTATATCTTCCATATTCTTTTCCACAGTAAATGCTGATGCAAAATATTCATTTAGAATCTCCCCCATTTTCTGTGACTCCACACAAAGGCCACCTTGCTGATCTTTGAGGGGCCCTATTCTCTCCCAAGTTACCCTTTTGTCCTAAATATATTTGTAAAAATCCTTTGGATTCTCCTTAATTCTATTTGCCAAAGCTATCTCATGTCCCCGTTTTGCCCTCCTGATTTCCCTCTTAAGTATACTCCTACTTTCTTTATACTCTTCTAAGGATTCACTCGATCTATCCCGTCTATACCTGACATATGCTTCATTCCTTTTCTTAACCATACCCTCAATTTCTTTAGTCATCCAGCATTCGCTATACCTACCAGCCTTCCCTTTCACCCTGACAGGAATATACTTTCTCTGGATTCTTGTTATCTCATTTCTGAAGGCTTCCCATTTCCCAGCCGTCCCTTTACCTGCGAACATCTGCCTCCAGTCAGCTTTTGAAAGTTCTTGCCGACTACCATCAAAATTGGCCTTTCTCCAATTTAGAACTTCAACTTTTTGATCTGGTCTATCCTTTTCCATCATTATTTTAAAACGAATGGAATTATGGTCACTGGCCCCAAAGTGACACCTCAGTCACCTGCCCTGCCTTATTTCCCACGAGTAGGTCAAGTTTTGCACCTTCTCTAGTAGGTCCATCCACATACTGAATCAGAAAATTGTCTTGTACACACTTAAGAAATTCCTCTCCATCTAAACCTTTAAAACTATGGTAGTCCCAGTTGATGTTTAGAAAGTTAAAATCCCCTACCATAACTACCCTATTATTCTTACAGATAGCTGAGATCTCCTTACAAGTTTGTTTCACAATTTCCCTCTGACTATTGGTGGGGTCTGTAATACAATCTCAATAAGGTGATCATCTCTTTCTTATTTCTCAGTTCCACCCAAATAACTTCCCTGGATGTATTTCCGGGAATATCCTCCCTCAGCACAGCTGTAATGCTATCCTTTATCAAAAATGCCACTCCCCCTCCTCTCTAGCCTCCCTTTCTATCCTTCCTGTAGCATTTGTATCCTGGAACATTAAGTTGCCAGTCCTGCCCATCCCTGAGCCATGTTTCAGTAATTGCTATGATATCCCAGTCCCATGTTCCTAACCATGCCCTGAGTTCATGTGCCTTCCCTGTTAGGCCCCCTTGCATTGAAATAAATGCAGTTTAATTTATTAATCCTACCTTGTCCCTGCCTGCCCTGACTGTTTGACACACTTCTGTTCTCAGCTGTACCCGTCTCAGATTGATCTCTTCCTCACTATCTCCCTGGGTCCAACCCCCCCCCCCCCCCAACACACACACACACACATTTTACTAGTTTAAATCCTCCCAAGTAGTTCTAGCAAATTTCCCTGCCGATATATTAGTCCCCTTCCAATTTAGATGCAATCTGTCCTTCTTGTACAGGCCACTTCTACCCCAAAAGAGATTCCAATGATCCAAAAATGTGAATCCTTCTCCCATATACCAGCTCCTCAGCCATGCATTCATCTGCTCTATCCTCCTATTCCTCCCCTCACTAGCTCGTTGCACTGTGAGTAATCCAGATATTACTACCCTTGAGGACCTCCTTTTTAAATGTCTGCCTAACTCTCTGTAATCTCCCTTCAGAGTCTCAACCTTTTCCCTTCCAATGTTGTTGGTTCCAATGTGGACAATGACCTCCTGCTGGCCCCTCTCCTCCACAAGAACATTCTGCACCCTCTCTGAGACATCCTTGATCCTGGCACCAAGGAAACAACACATCATTCTGCTTTTCTCTGTTGGCCACAGAAACGTCTGTCCGTACCTCTGACTACAGAAACCCTAACACAATTGATCTCTTGGAAGCCAACGTACCCCTCGCTGCATTAGAGCCAGTCTCAATACCAGAAACTTGGCTGTTCGTGCTACATTCCCCTGATAATCCATCACCCCCTACATTTTCCAAAACAGCAAATCTGTTTGAAATGGGTATATCCACAAAAGACCTAGGTACCTATCTCTTTTACCCATCCTGGAGTTAACCCATCTATGTGACTATATCTGAGACTTCCCCCCCTTCCTATAACTGCCATCCATCACATACTGTTGTTGTTGCAAATTCCTCATCGCTTCTATCTGTCTTTCCAACTGCACATTTAGATAATGTGCTTCTTTTATGGTCTTCCTGTCAAAATGGACAATTTGGACCGTGGAGTGCTGCATGTTAGATTTTGGACTCAACATGGTATCATGGTTGGGTAGCGGCACCTCAAAGATTACTAAATACCTAAGCCCAATGTCAGGAACTCATTGAGGTTGCTACCAATACTTAGGATTGGAAGTAGTTTGAGCCAGGATCGAGAGCCTGAACTTTCAATTAGTAAATCGATGGGAAAAGGAGATTCTTTCTCCTGACAGTGTAATTTTTTTTTGTGAAAGTGAAATAGCAAAATTGTTTGGTAGGTCACAGGAAAGCTGATTCTGAAGCATTTCCAAAACTGCTTCAGAACAGGAAGAGGCGAGAAAAAGGGAAGCATGAGAAAAAGGTTCCAACAAATACAAACCTCAGTGGGAATGTGGGGTGTGACAGACATCTAGGTCAAGACTCCTTGCCAATTGGAAAGGTTTAAATTCATGATGAAGTTCAGTTGTGCAGAGTCCCATTGAGTAATGCAAAATTAAAAGAAAATACCCAGGAAGTCAACAACAGCAAAACCAAATAGCCCACATGTTTGATGATGCCAACCCATTTTCCCTGGTCCTGGCATAGCTGCATGGTAATTATTGAGGAGAACTGGATGAGCCAGCCCAGAGCCAACAAAACACAATTTGATCTGCATCCTCCAGAAGACAACTTAAAGCTAAGCCTCATTGGCAGTTTCAGAATACTTGAAAGATCCCATGGCACCATTTGAAGAAGAACTACAAAGTTCTCCTTGATATCCTGAATATATTTCCCTCCAAGTAATACCACTGTCCAAACTGTCACTAAAAGAGATTATGTGATCATTATGTTATTGCTGTTAATGGACCTTTGCCATGTACAAATTGTTTTTGTTTCTTGCATTGTAACAGTGTCTATCTCAAGTGGATGTAGCATAGCCGCAGAGTGTAGATATAGTCATTTATTTTTGAGATCGCATAACTTCACTCATCACCCACTTGGGCCATTTGGCATCTATTGTGTGGTGGGCTATCATTGTGCTAAATGGGTTGGACTTCAAATAGATCTAGAAGCTCAACATTGGGAATCTACGAGGTGCTATGGGCCATCAACAACAGCAGAATTGCACTCCAGCACAAGCTGCAACCTCATGGCCCGACATATTCCCCATTCAACCATTACCATCAAGCCAATTTCAATGGAGAGTTGTGGAAGGGCATGCCAGGAGCAGCACCAGGTCTACCTGAAAATGAGGTGTCAACCTGGTGAAGTTACCAAACAGAACTAACAGCAAGTGATAGACAGAGCAAAGTGATCCCACAACCAACAGATCAGATCTAAGCTCTGCACTACTGTCATATACAGTCATGAATGTTGGTGGGCACTTAAACAATTCAGTGGAGGAGGAAGCTGCACAAATATCCCTATCCTCAATTATGGAAGAGCCCAACACATCTTTACAAAGACAAGGCTGAAGCACTTGCCGCAATCTTCAGCCAGAAGTGTCAAGTGGATGATCCATCTTGGCCTCCTCCAGTGGTCCTCAGCATTAGATACCAGTCTTCAGCCAATTCAAGTCATTCCATGTGACATCCAGAAATGATGGAAACACTGGAGACTGGAAAAGCTATGAGTCCTGACAACATTCAACAATAGTACTAAAGACTTATGCTCCAGAATTCGCCACTCCCCTAGCCAAACTGTTCTAGTACAGTTACAATATTGGCATCTACCTGACAATGTGGAAATTTGGTCAGGTATATCCAGTACACAAAAAGCAGAACATTGGAGGCAGTGCAGTTGAGGTTTTCTAGGTTGACTCCAGGATGGAAGGAGCACTTTCAGAGAAAAGGCTGAGCAGTTAGGCCTGCACTCAGCAGCGTTGAGAAAAATTAGTGCTGACCTTATTGAAACATATAGTATTCTTCAAAAGTTTCACAGGATAGATTCTGAGAGAATGATTCCCCTCATGGGAGAAACTAGAACTAGGAAACACAGTTTCAAATTAATAGGTCTCCAAATTAAGATGGAAATGGGAAAAAGTGGTGGTCACAAGTTGGCACTAAGCTGGCATGTGGATATAGGGTTCAATGGATCTGAGCAGCAGGGCACTGATTGGATCAAGTGGTAAGGGTCATTTTATGGATGGAGGGATGGTCTAGAATATATAGAAATAGGTACAGGCATGAGGCATAGGTGGATGGGTTATGATGGGAGGGCTACAAGACTTCTTATTGAATAGTACAACGGAGATGAAGTGCCAAAACAAGGAGGTGAGCCTTTTAAACAATTGTTTTGGCACTCAATGGCTATCTCTAAACTGATTCCAGAGTGACAGGCACAAATCCAACATGCAGCCGTAGACTCCAATATGAGAATAAAAATCATACATTTCAGTGAATTTTCTAATGAGTCAGGTGTGTCAGGGTGGGAAATTCCCTAGCTCTTGCTTCCAGCCTTAAACACGAAAATCTAGTTCAATGTTTTTATTAAATTTCCTAACTTGGCTACAAACTTCTTTGCCCTCCATCCCTTTAGCTTTTAGGTGTTATGTTGACTACAACCAATAGTGTGATTGATCCTTTATCTTTTAGTTCTATCCTGATGGATTCTGTTTTAGTCTTGCTGATAAACTGTGTCCCTTTTGACTACTGCTGTTATGCTGCATGAACAAGTAATGGTATATCCACATCCCTGTTACAAAGTTGCAAGATTTCTATGCAAGATCCAATGTTCTGACAAGGTGCTACTAAATGGATTATATATTGTGTTAACTTTTATAACTTATTGGAGTAGATTCTGGCCGGGCAATAATGTCAAATGGGTAATAGCAAATCGCCAACCTGCTTAACATTGCAATCAAATTTCATTTCCAATGAAGTCACTAGGAGTAAAATTGGAAATGATATGAATGAATGATTTATTGTCATATATATGTATATCCAGGAAGATACAGTGAAAAGTGTTCTGTCACCACAATTCAGTGCCATTTTAAGGCACAATACAGGCAGCCGATTCCTTATCGCCCGATTGACAATATTACAGAACAACAACTCCATCGAGGAAAAGGGCAGTCACTGTTTTCAAAACACTTAGCTGAAAAAAAACTTCAAACTTTTGATTGAAAACAATGTATTGCTTCTGTCACTGTGCCATTTGAGAGTTACTGACAGGAAACATCATTGCTCAGTTTAGTTTAGTTAATTTCTCTTTTGGCACATCCTGTCAGTTTAAATTGGCAACAGCAGCATATTGTTGGCTGGAGATAACTAGAACAAATTCCCTTGTTACTCCATGTGGATCAGCTCACTATTTTATTTGCAGATGTAACATTTATAATTTTGAGTGTGATATCTCCTATTAACTGACAACATATGAATAAGAGTCTCTTAAGTCCCATTTTGTTCTAATAGTATAGACAAGGTCAGTCAGTTCGGAGACTACTTTAACTAAAACTTTTGTTTCTACAGTTCAGGAAATCTGTGACTTACTTTTTATTAAAGCAGTTTTATGATTTCTTTATCCAAAGAAATTAAGTGTTGACTAAACATTTTTGAAAAATGGCCTTTGAGAAGAAACAGGCTTTTAATAAAATAATGTACCAGGAGCTGGTTTATTTTATTTAACAGAGCCAGGCTTCGCCAATAACGTTTTTATTTCACAATTGCTGAAATAAAAAGAAAGCAGGCATACATTTTCATCTGTCACTTTATTTGTCTTCATACCAGATTACCCATAGACATAATATCCATGCCAATTTGATACAGTTCATTGCTGTATTATTTTAAAGAAGTGTTTATAATAATACACTTTATTGATATAAAATTTGCCATAATAGCATGTTCACAGGTTCCAGAACTGGCCCCAGACACTGGAACATTACTAAATATCATACTGCTGAGATAGCAGCATCAAGTGATACACCGACAGTGTTAGCAATCTGTACAGACATCTGACATGACAGAAGGAGAGGTATACAAGGAATGGCTGAGAAACAGTAACATTCAAAGCAAGCCAGTTCTGCAATTATCATCATTTAATATTATCTTGAAAATTTACCACATTTCATAGATATTTCATTTAATTCCGAATGTGATGGAACAGTCGTTCAGTCACTTGATAACCGGTCATTCCTGGCACGGACTACAATTCTCAAATTGCAAAAGAAACCTGAAAACCTATGATTGTGATGCTTCTTAAAGACAGTTCCCTTTTCACAATTAGAAGTTGACATTTTGAATTGGTTGTTTTTGCTCTTCATTAGTTATTGTTACCCCCACCAGGGAACACCAAAGCTAGATGACTTATGTCTGAAGAGCTATGAACTTTCCTTTTCTGTCTTCCTTGATTTATTAGCTGAAGTGCACTGTGCCAATGCACTTCAGAGGGAGAACCAGGTGATTTGTATTACTGACAGGCAGCTTCTTGTGTAGAATGGATCTCCTATTAATCCTTTATCCTTACCTCTCTTGAGGCCTGAATCAGTATTAACAATAATTCATCTGAACTCGCAGAGATGTTAATGGAAATACTTTAAGTGAAAGTACTTATTGACAGCAAGAGCATTTCAAGTAAAAGACAGAATGGAAAATCTGTCAGATATTTTCATTGAGTTTCATTCATTAACTTGAAGGTAGGAAGGAAACATATTTAAAAATAAGGTCAAACAATTATACTCTATATAATTAATTTACTAAGAGTAACCATAATAAGTGGTTTTGCTGCATCAGGAAAACACTGTGAAAAATAAAGATTCCAATAAGACTGTATACCAGTAGTTATTTCAAAGCCCTGAATTTTCAGGTTAGCGGACTGTGACTAGTGGGATACTGCAAAGATTGGTGCTTGTGCCTCAGCTATTCACAATCTATAATAATGATTTGATTTGGAGATTAAATATAACACTTCCAAGTCTGCTGATGACACAAAACTAAGAGAACGTGTAAGATGTAAGGATGCAGTACAAACGTAAGAAGGAAATTTGGAAAGGCTAAGTGAGTGGGAGAAAGGTTTACAAGGGGGCAACAATCAAAACATGTGAAGTTATCCATTTTGGTAGAAAGATTAGAAATACAGGAAATTCCATAAGTGGTGGATGGTTTATTTGGGGTATAGATATTGATATTTAAGGTTCATGAGGAACTGAAATATTGGACATTCAGGATTATAAGGTGATTACTAAGATTTGGAAGCAACATGTATTTCTTGGAATTCTTCAAGAGTAATGTAGAATGTGATTCACTGGATAATTGCTAAAAAGCTAAGTAAGTCTGGAAAGTAGACAAGAAAAGCTTTCAAGAGAGATAAGAGATGAGACTTTAATTACTAGACAAACTTGGTTTGGAAGAGATAGGGCCTATATACTGAAAATACCTAGCAACACTTCTGTTTTTGTGAAACATCTTCTATGTCAGTACAAGGAAAAGACCTTCTAAGTATACAGTCAGTAAGTCTCTTCATCTATCCTGAAAAAAATGAAATCTTACAGTCTTACAGAAATCTCTCGGTAAAGTATTTTTGGTAATCTGGGCAAGTTCCTAAACGTCAGTCTCTGACTGTTTCATAAATCCTGAAATCTGAAGTGCTGCTTTTACTCAAAAGTTTAAGTCTAACGGTCTTTCCATCTGAACTGATGTCTGGTCTGAAGATTTTCAATCACTGTATGGTAGTCAGCATTTTGATCTTATTGATAATAATATCAGGGAAACATGAAAATTCACTACATTTTAATCTGTGAATTTGAACCTTTAGCTACTGTGGTTTTTTTATTGCTTTTTTTCTGTTCTTTTAAAAGCATATTTCATTTCTGCAAGCTGTACTGTCTGACGATCTGAAGGAGGATCACTGGACCTGAAACATTAACTGTGCTTTCTCTCCACAAATGCTGCAGATCTGCTGAGTTTCTCCAGCAATTTCTGTTTTATTTGAGGCTGTATTATGTGTCACATGAATGTGTTGGGATCAATGGAATATGGTTTAATTCTCATTTATATCTTAGGTCAGTTTTGCTTTTTGTTTAAAGAATAAGTTTTGTTTATAATAAACAAGTTATTTTGAGTTTAATAGTAAACCTAGTGAAAGGCTCTTTTATTCTGCAGAGTAGTAACAAAGGGAAACAGGTTAGTAATTTTAAAGTCATATCAAAACTCTTACGCTGCAGTATGGTTCGAAAAGTAGTGGTGCACATTTCTCCTGTCAGTGATGTAACACTGGGAAATATTGATCTTCAAAGCAGGAGAGATGTAATTGCATTGAATGCACTTCAAAGGAGGTTTACTGGAATGATTTCAGAGATGAGAGGTTTGTTTTATGAAGAGAGTTTGAGCAGTTTAGGCCTATACTTTCTGCAGTTTAGTAGAAAGAGACAAGATCTAATTTAGGTATATAATCTACTAAAGAAGATTGACAAAGTACACACAGAAAATATATTTCTTCATGTGGGACAATCTAGAATGAGAGTTTGTAGTTTTAGGATAAGGGCTGGCAGGTTTAAAACAGAGGTGGGGAGAAATTATTCATTTCAAAAAGTCGTGAATCTGTGGCATTCACTCAGAATGATGCCAGGACATTGAGTAAATTTTTAAATTAGTGATGGGTTGAAAGGTTATAGAAAGTGGGTAGGAAAGTGGAGTCGAGCCTGAGATGAGATTAGCCATGATAGTTTCAAATGACGGAGGAGGCTCCAGTCTGAATTGTGTCCTCCTGCACTTTGTTCTTATGTTCATTTTTATGCAAATCTGGAATCAATAAGAATTGGGAAAACCCTCTCTGCTAGTTGGAGTCATACCTGACACATAGGAAGGTGGTCATGGTTGTTGAAGGTCAATTATCTTAGCTCCAGAACATCTCTGCAGGAGTTCCTCAGGGTGTGACCTAGGTCCAACCACCTTCAACTGCTTCATCAATGACCCTCCCTCCATCATAAGGTCAGAAGTAAGGAAGATCGCACAATGTCCAGTACCATTCACAACTCCTCAGACACTGAAGCAGTCCATGTCCAAATGCAACAAGGTCTGGACAATACCAGGCTTGGGCTGAGAAATGGCAAGGCATGGTCGTACCACACAAATATCAGGCTATGACCATCACCATTAAGAGAGAATTTAACCATCACCCCATCACTGAATTCCCCACTAACAACATCCTGGAGGTTATCATTGACTAGAAACTCAACTGGACTCACCACATAAACACAGTGTCTACAAGAGCAGAACAGAGGCTGGAAATACTGCAATAAGTAACTCACCTCCTGGCTCCCCATCATTTACAAGGCACCAGTAAGGAGTGTGATAGAATACTCCCACTTGCCTGGATGGTTGCTGCTCCAACAACACTCAAGAAGCTTGATACCATCCAGGACAAAGAATGACAACATGATTGGGCACTACATCCACAAACATTCGCTCTCTCTATCACTGACACTCAAAAGCAGCAGTGTATACTGTATAAAAGATGCACTGCAGAAATTCAGCAAATTCACTACCACCTGCAAATTTCCTTTCAAGCTACTCAACATCTTGGCCTGGAAATATATCACTGTTCTTTCAGTGTCACCGAGTTAAAATCCTGGAATTTTATCCTGAATGACATTGTTGGTCAACATACAGCACATAGAATTGCATCAATCCAAACATGCAGTTATCTACCAGGTAAATAGAAAACAATGGTTCTCCTTAGTCAAAGTGTCAATAATAAGGTGGAATAATTTTAAGATTAAAGATAGGAGGTTTAGAGGTTATTTGAGGAAAATGTACTTTCAGAGGGTGGTGGGAATCTGGACTCACTGCTTGAGAGAGTAGTTGAGACTGGAAATCTCATAACTCCGAAGAAGTACTTGGATGAGCGCTTGAAATGGCATAACGTTCAAAGACAATCGATCAAGTGTTGGAAACTAGTTGGAGTTGTTTATTGGTGCAGGCTCAATAGAGCATCAGGCCATTTCTGAGTGTTATGATTCTATGATTCTATGGTGTCACAGTGTTAATCTTGTCAATGGTGATAAAGGCCTCAACACTTCAAATTTTCCAAGACCTCCTCTTCTGTCTCCCACAGGCTCCAGCAGACTCAGAGCACCACGCTCATATAAGACCATAAGAGGTCTGAGCTCCAGGAGGCCATTCAGCCCATCAAGCCCATTCAATGAGATCGTGGCTGACCTATCATCATCAACTTTATTCTCCTGATTGTTCCCCATAACACCTGACTCCTTATTGATTAAAAATCTGTCTATCTCAGCCTTGAATATACTTAATGATCCAGCCTCTGCAACCCTCTGAGGTAAAGAATTCCAAAGATTCACTACACTCTGAGAGAAGAAATTCTTCCCCATGTTGATCTTAAATGGATGAGATTATGCCCACTGGTCCTAAAATATCCCACAAGAGGAAACATCCTACTTTCATTCACCTTGTCAAGCACCCTTAAGAATCTTGTATGTTTCAATATGGTCGCCTCTCATTCTTTTAAAGTCCAATGTGAATACCATCCCAGCCTACTCAATCTCTCCTCATAAGACATTCTTGCATTTCTGGGATCCATCCAGTGAATCTCCTCTGTACTGTATTCAGTTTCATCAGCCAACCCATTAATATATATTGTAAATTACTGTGGCCTCAGCACTGATCCCTGCGGCACTCTACTAATTACAGCATGCCATCCTGAAAATGCCTCCCTTAACCCAACTCTTTGTCCTCATTAGTTAGCCAATCCTCCATTCATGTTATTATACTACCTTCAATACTACGGGCTCTTACCTTACTGAGTAGCCCAATGTGCTTTCCCTTGTCAAATGTCCTCCAGAAATCAAAATATATTATATCCACTGCTTTCCCTTTATCTATCCTGCTTGTCAACTCCTCAAAGAATTTTAGTAAATTTTTCAGCAATGATTTTCACTTCATGAAGCCATGCTGACCCAGCTTGACCATATTATGTATTGCTAAATGCTCTGCTATTACATCCTTTACAATAAGCACTAACATTTTCACAATTACAAATGTTAAGAATACTGGCATGTAGTTACCAGTATTTCCCTCCTTCCCATTTTGAATAAAGTGTTACATTGTCAGTTTTTCAATCATAGAATTCCTACAGTGTGAAAGTAGGCCATTCAGCCAGCAAGTCCACACTAACCTCCGAAAGAACGCACACCCAGACTCACACCTTCCTACCTTATTCCTGCAACCCCAAATTTCCCATGGTCAATCCCCTAACCTACACATATTTGGCATGTGGGTGACAAACCAGAGCACCCAGACGTGGGCAGAATATATAAACTCCACACAGACATTCATTCAAGGCTGCAATTGAACCTAGGTCCCTGGAGCGGGAGATAGCAATGCTAACCACTGAGCCATTATGAACCCCTCTGGCACTTTCTCGGAACTTAGGGATTTCTCTCAGGTTTTTCTGAAGAATCACTCCGAAACCACCAACAGAAGGAATTGTGCTGGGATGTATCATTACAGCAGACTACTGGATTATACAGCAGTACAGATAACCAGCTTTTCCAGAAGGCTGTGTATGCCTGTAGAAAATGGGGTAGCACTGGTTGAGACCACAACACTTGTGTACAGGGGTATGTTCTTAGACACAGGAATCTGAAGTAGTCTTCCTGAGATGGGGAAGGATAGCTTCACTGTTGCTCTCCTGGACAGTGAGGATGGCCTCAGCGTCTGAGGCTTACATATGAAGCATCAGGAATCGATGTGTCGCCATCTGTTGAAGTTCCAAGAGATAGCCCCTAATTGGGCACTTTATGCAGGAATGATGGCCTGAATGACCTTCTTCTATGCCATAACACTTCTGTGTTAAGTGCCTGTTGAAGCAGCCTACTTGAGGTTACCACCACTGGTAATGTGCCATGATGGAAAGACATTCAGTGTCCCCTGTTAATACCTTGTTCTGCCATGTTACCAGCTCTCCCATATCCCTAACCTTCGCTGAACCACTGGTAATTATTTCAAAATTCAGTCAGAGGCCCTGGGTGTCACTGGGCCAGCATTTATTGTCCATCCTTAGTTACTCTTAAATTCAGCCCATGAACTCTGTTTGGAGCTTTGAACATATGGCATCCTATAAGTGTCCATAAGAAACCATACATTCAGTGCTCCAAAAGCAAGTGACCACTCAGCTGACAGAACCCAGCATCATTGCATTCAACAGTGACAAGCACTAAACCAAGTGACTGCTGTTAATATAAATAGTGAGGGTCAGGGTGAAACATTCGCTGATGTACTAAAAAGAGAAACAACTGGAAACGATAATGGGGGACCGGAAACACGATCACCAACGGAGCAGCTGAAGTCCCTCTTCAGTAACTGTGCCCAAGAATTTAGACTTTAAGGTACAGCCTTTAAAGTATGAGAAAGTGAGGACTGCAGATGCTGGAGATCGGAGTCAAGAGTGTGGTGCTGGGAAAAGCACAGCAGGTCAGGCAGCTTCCAAAGAATAGGAAAATCGACGTTTCAGCCATAAGCCCTTCATCAGGAATGAGGGGCTAATTCCTGATGAACGGCTTATGCCTGAAATGTCGATTCTCCTCCTCCTCGGATGCTGCCTGACCTGCTGTGCTTTTCCAGCACCACAGTCTCAACAGCCATTCAAGTATGATAGGTATCTGAATGGGAGCTGCATCGAGACAGCAACATCTCTCAATATCCACAATGAGAAGACTGAGGTTATAATGTTTTACAAGTGAAACTTCAGAATTAATAACTGAAAGATATTTATGTTCACTGAACAGATCTACACATGAAAGGTGACCATTGGCTGAACAATTACTGTCCAAAACACACCCAGCACTAGCTATTACCTACAATGAAAACATTGCTGCGATTTTAACATAAGCATAACTAAGAATGGAAATTTTTCATTTGTCTTATACGTTGGAGATATAAATAATCAGAGACTTGTTGCCATGCTGCAAATGCACTACCCAAAGGGAGATTTAGCTCTCCCAGCTATCCTATTAATTTAAATCAGTGTTTTTGTTGTGAAGTTAAAAAAAAGTCATAAACAACTGAGAGTAAATTCTGAAGCAATCGTAATGAATTACATACATCATGATACCAATAAAAAACCCATTAACCAATGTCTGTTTGAATATGCCAAAACAAACATTGGTTCAGTCTAGCAATTGTAAATGTCACATTCAGTCTCAATCTTGCAATGCTATTGGAGGAAAATAAAATCAACATGTGATGCTTAAGGACATATCATTGCCAACAGTGAAATATTCTAAGTATGTCCAGCTTTCCAGCTATCTAATCAGATTCATGTGCAAACATTTATCATTTTACACTGTTGTCCTTGTGTGGGAATATATTACCTATTATCATGCATTCAGATTCCATTACTCTGATAATGAGTACTGAATACTGAATACTGAATACACGGGTGAGGATATAATTATGTATTTTTACACTTGCACAACTTAGTAAGGCACAAAATCTATTTGCATCAGCCAGTGTCAACATTTAAAATAGTTCTGCAGTTTAGACATGTGCAGTTTCGTTTTTAGCTTTTATTACTGCATTTATTCTTCATCTATTAGAGAAAGTGAGGACTGCAGATGTTGGAGAGGCAGAGTTGAAAAGTGTGGCGCTAGAAAAGCACAGCAGGTCAGGCAGGATCCGAGGAGCAGGCGATTCGAGGTTTCAGGCATAATCCGTTCAGGAGAAACCTTGATGAAGGGCTTATGCACAAAATGTTGACTCTCCTGCTTCTCAGATGCTGCCTGACCAGCTGTGCTTTTCCAGTGCCACACTTTCCGACTCGTCATCTAAGAGGAATGGCCAAGCACAAAATCTCAGAAAGAGTCCTGAAGACACACTAGAGAAATGGTCTCTCCTATTCATTTATATATTATTTTGATCCCAGTTGGTGGTAATACTGGACAAGTCAGATTGGATGATGAAATCTGGCTTGATAGATCATAAATTCAATTCTGACAATTTGGTAACCATGGTCAGTCACCGAACATATTCATACAAGGCTTGTTGATGTATTTTTACCAAATGAGGGTAAGTTTATTACATAAGCTGAATGCATATTTGACAATTGTAAAGATGTTATCATCAACAGCAAAATGATTCATCATTTTTCCCAGTAATATCCTCTTTTGAAACTCATTCCCAGTGAAGTATCACTCCTTTCTTCATTTTAAAATTTCTTATTGAATTGATGAGCAATTCTTTTCAGTAGGTTTCTATACATTCATCAGATGTGATTTTTTTTCATCTCTCCCTGAGACACAGAAACAGGCCAGTTCATTAACTTTTCTCTGGTTTTGACTACTTAGGGCTGCTGAACAGCACATCTGCTGGTTTGGGCTTTTTCCATTGACTTGCATTTCCTTCTAGTCTTCTTTCTATAGATCCTAAAAGCTTACATTAGTAAACACCAGCATGTATCTCATGAGCTGGCTTGATATTGTCATTTAGCTACATCACATTCTTTCTTGAAAAGCTATTTTGACCTAACGCAAAAGATCCTTAAAGAAAATCAAATCACTTCACAGGACTAAAACCAAAAATGCATTTAACTCTATTTCAGTATCCAAATGCTCAAATAATAATAATAAACTACAAACTACATCAATAATCAAGTGTAACTGGTTTCTACAAGATTGTTTGCCACCACAAGCATGGTTGGAGCATAGCGTCCAAGAGAAATGGTGAATCGTTGAACTTGTATAAGACACTTGTTAGACCTCAGCTGGACTATTGTGTACAGTTCTCTGTGACACATTACAGGGAGGATCTGAATGCATTGGAAAGTGTGCAGAGGAGATTTATAAGAATGATTTCTGAGATGATACAGTTCAGTTATGAGGATAAATGGGAGAAGTTGGGACTATTATCCTTGGAGAGAAGGAGGCTGAGAGGGAATCTGACAAAGGCTTTCAAAATCGTGAATGGGCTGATTAGAATAGAGAGGGAGAAATTATTCTCATTCATAAGAGGAACAACAACAAAAAGAATATAGGTTTTGTTAACTGCAAAAGATTCAAATGTGTAGTATTCAAACCTTTTCACTCAGCGAGTAGCTAGGGTTTGGCATGCACTGCTTGGAAATGTGGTGGAGGCAAATTCTACTAACATCTTCAAAGGGCACTGGATGGTTATTGGATAAAAATAATGCGCGAGGGTACAGGGAAAAGTAGGAAGTTAGCACTATTTAACAATTCAGTGCAGGTTTGATGGTTACACTCTGAAAGAACTCAAGCAAATTTGTTAAATTTGTCCTTGTCACAAAACCATGTTGACTCTGGCTGCATTAAGCTTTTATATCGTCCAACAAATGTTGTGCTAACTATCCTTTATTTTCGTCCTCACCACTTCCCTGCATTCCTAAACAGGGCCGTCATATTGGTGGTTCATCAATCTGATGGAACTGTCTGGAATCCAGTGAGTTCTGAAGTATTTCGATCAATGTCAATTCATTTTCATACCAAATTATCTCCCTTTTTATTAGCTAACTAGCCATCCACTTCTGATTCCCAAGGAAGTTCCCAATCCTCTGGCATATAAGTAGCTTTCTCTGGTTTATATGTCTTAAGTTTTGATTTGATACTCTCCTTGTCCACCTATGGTAACCATGGGTGATTCATCCATTTCATTGATCTCTTTTTTGGTGTGAAATAAATCTTTGCTGAGCATTATGAAATATCCACCCAAATGTCCTCCACTGCTCATCCACTGGCTTTCCCTTCAGTCCATTTTCCTACCCTGCTTTAGACAATTCGTTCTCCATATCCTGTAACTGCCTTTCTTTAAGTTGAGGTCCGAGTTGCCCTCTCTCTAATGAAATTTGAAGTTTTACCATGATATGATTGCTACCCTTTGGAGGATCCTTAACTACAAGTTCTCTTATTAATCTGACCATGTTACTCATTATAGGATCTAAAACAGCCTAGTCAGAGGAGGTTTGACCAAGCACTGCTCTAAGAAATAAGTCCTGAAGAAATTTTAGAAATTGGTCTTCCATGTCACCATTGCCCATTTGATTTGTCCAGTGAATATGCATCCATGTTAATTCTAGTGCCCATCGTTCACTCCTCAATTTATATTTATCAATTTATTTTCCAGTTTAACCTTTGTCCTATGGAAAGGCAACTGTCTGGGGTTATAAATGATTCCCACCTATGACTTCATTTCCTTGCTGGTCTTTAGTCACCGCATTTCAGACAATTGGCAGACCTAAGGCTTGTGAGAGTCTTTGTTGGCTATATTTGCCTAATTACTTCCTGCATCATTGGAGCACATTAGTGCGGAACTCTTTCCTCTGACTATTTACTGACTTATACATCACTGTCAGAGGAGCTCATTTAGAAGTAGTGAAAGGAAATGGTCAGGATCACAATATCCTTAGGACGACAGGAAGCCACTTGGTGACTATAAGTTTCCTTAGTTTCTTCCTTAATCTGATCTAGATAAACCCAAATAGTAACACAGGTTCAGGGTAATAAAGTGCAGAGCTGGAAACATTGCAAAGAAGTGCTAACCAGCTATGGCAATCTGCTGTGACAATACAGCCCATAATACCGAAAAATACGTCTCTATGGCCCTACCCAGACTATAAAACCCATTTAGCACAGTGACCATAATGAAATTGATCCTCTTAGTGATAACAAAAACAGAAATTGTCATATGTTTCACAAAGTTTACCACCTCAGCCATATCATGCTGTCGAGTTTGTAACAGTTCCCAAGCAATGTGCTTTCCAAACATTTACTACTTTTCATCGTTTATATAAATTATTTGGATGTGAGCAGAAGAGGTATAGGTAGTAAGTTTGCTGATGACACCAAAATAGGAGGTGTTGTGGACAATGAAGAAGGTCACCTTAGATTACAACGGGATCTTGATCAGATGAGCCAATGGGCTGAGAAGTGGCAGATGGAGTTTAATTTAGATAAATGTGAGGTGCTGCATTTTGGGAAAGCAATATTTTAACAGGACTTATACACTTAATGTTAAGGTCCTAGGGTGTGTTGCTGAACAAAGAGACCTTGGAGTGCAGGTTCATAGCTCCTTGAAAGTAAAGTCACAGGTAGATAGAGTAGTGAAGAAGGCATTTGGTATGCTTTCCTTTATTGGTCAGAATATTGAGTACAGGAGTTAGGAGGTCATGTTGCAGCTATCCAGGACATTGGTGAGGCCACTTTTGGAGTATTGTGTGCAATCTGGTCTCCTTCCTATCGGAAGGATGTTGTGAAACTTAAAAGGGTTCATAAAAGATTTACAAGGATGTTGCCAGGGTTGGAGGATTTGAGCTATAGAGAGAGGCTGAACAGGCTGGGGCTATTTTCCCTGGAGCGTCGGAGGCTAAGGGGTGACCTTATAGAGGTTTATAAAATCATGAGGGACATGGATAGGATCAATAAACAAAGTGTTTTCCCAGGGGTTGGGAGTCCAGAACTAGAGGGCATAGTTTTAGGGTGAGATTTAAAAGATACCTAAGAGGCAACTTTTTCATGCAAAGGGTGGTACGTGTAAGGAATGAGCTGCCAGACAATGTGGTGGAGGCTGATACAATTGCAACATTTAAAAGGCATCTGGATGGGTATATGAATAGGAAGGGTTTGGAGGGATATTGGCTAAGTGCTGGCAGGTGGGACTAGATTGGGTTGGGATATCTGGTCGGCTTGGATGGGTTGGACTGAAGGGTCTGTTTCCGTGCTGTACATCTCTATGACTCTATGACTTTACTGTAGAAGGCTCCAGTCCTTGCATGTTCATGCTGAATGCTCATAAAGCACTCGTGCAGCCACTGCAATTACACTCTATGCTTCTGTTTACAGGACAAGATCACCCACAGCAGGAGGGAGTGGACCCACACATGATTTCTCAAAGTACTGTGGGCCTCCATTTTGGGAATGCCAAGTTGAAAATGATTCCTGAAATACTGATTAGATTGTATCAAAATAGCTAAATCAAGAACATTAACAATGAAATCATGCACATTTTAGCCAAGGATCAGGTAAGTTCCCCATTAAACAATTATAAACCATGTTGGTATCTAAGTTTGAGATCTTTGGGCATCAATTACCAACTAACAAATGCAAGAGGAAGGAAACTCTTCCCTGATATTCTCATTAATTTTTCTTTATATTTAATTTTTGAGCAAGGTTTGTTACCTGAACATACTGATCCAAGGAATAGCATTAAACATAGGTCTGCTTGACTCAATTCCTGGATTAGAGTGGTGCTGGAAAAGCACAGCAGTTCAGGCAACATTCAAGGAGCAGGGAAATCGACTTTTCAGGCAAAAGCCCTTCATCAGGAAAGAGGCAGAGTGCCTGAAGGGTGGAGAGATAAATAAGAGGAGGGTGGGGGTGGGGAGAAAGTAGCATAGAGTACAATAGGTGAGTGGGGGTGGGGATGAAGGTGATAGGTCAGGGAGGAGGGTGGGGGAAGGTAACAAAGAGTACAATCCCTAACCGTTGAGCATAAATATTATGTTATCAGCAGCAGTGCTGGCTTGATGTGCTGGCACCATTTCAAACACAAGTACAGCAGCTCACTCTGTAGATAATAAACATGATATTTATCTTCCATCACGTGTTCCATAAATTCCCCAATTCGCTTCCACTAAGGCATATTCGTGTTTGCATATGCTTGCTAATTCCATTGATTTATGATATTTGGTACAAAATGGCAACTTTCCTAACCTTTTGAGTGAAAGGATGTTACAAAATATGGGCTAATTTAATTCACTCATGTGATGTGGCCATCGCTGGCTGGCTAACATTTATTGCCCATCCTTAGTTGCCCCTGAGAAGGTGGTGGAGAGCTGCCTCCTTGAAATGCTGCAGTCCATGTAGAACAGATTCACCCACAATATCATCAGGGAGGGAATTCCAGGATTTTAACACAGCGACAACAAAAGATTGACAATATATTTCCGAGTCAGGATGGTGAGTGGCTTGGAGGGGAACTTGCAGCTGTTGGTGTTCCCACGTATCTGCTGCACTTGTCCTTCTACATGGAAGTGGTTGTGGGTTTGAAAGGTGCTGTCTGAGGACCTATGGTAAATTCCTGCAGTGTATCTTTTAGATAATACACACTGCTGCAACTGAGCATCAATCGTGGAAGAAGCGATGCTTGTGGATGTGGTGCCAATCAAGTGTCCTGGATGGTGTTAAGCTTCTTGAATATTGTTGGAGCTGCACTCATCCAGGCAAGTGGGGAGTATTCCGTCATGTTCCTGTTAGGAGATGAGTTACTTACCGCAGTATACCTAGCCACTGACCTTCTGTTGGAGCCACTGTGTTTATGTGACAGATCCAGTTGAGTTTCTGGAGAATGGTAACCCGCAGAGTACTGAGAGTGGGGGATTAAGTGATGGTAACACCATTGAATGTCAAGGAAAGATAGTTAACCTGCCTCTTATCAGAGGTGATTATTGCCTAGCATTCGTGTGACACGAATGTTAGCTAAGATTGGATATTCGAGTAAAAAATGAGGTCTGCAGATGCTGGAGATCACAGCTGCAAATGTGTTGCTGGTCAAAGCACAGCAGGTTAGGCAGCATCTCAGGAATAGAGAATTCGACGTTTCGAGCATAAGCCCTTCATCAGGAATACTATTCCTGATGAAGGGCTTATGCTCGAAACGTCGAATTCTCTATTCCTGAGATGCTGCCTAACCTGCTGTGCTTTGACCAGCAACACATTTGCAGCTAAGATTGGATATTGTCTAGATCTTGTTGCATTTGAACATGGACTGCTTCAGTATGTGAGGAATCATGAACAGTGCTGAACATTGTGCAATCATCAACAAATATCCACATTTATAGAGTCACAGAGTCAACTCCTCGGTCCAACCTGTCCATGCCAACCAGATATCCCAACCCAATCTAGTCCCACCTGCCAGCATCTGGCCCATATCCCTTCAACCCCTTCCTATATACCCATCCAAATGCCTCTTAAATGTTGCAATTGTACCAGCCTCCACCACTTCCTCTGGCAGCTCATTCCATACACGTACCACCCTCTGTGTGAAAAAGTTGTCCCTTAAGTCTCTTTTATATCTTTCTGCTTTCACTCTAAACCTATGCCCTCTAGTTCTAAATTCTGCCTTTATAATGGAAATAAGATCATTGATGAAGCAGCTGGAGATGGTTAGGCTAAGGACACCATCCTGAGGATCTCCTGCAGAGATGTCTTGGAGCTGAGATGACTAAGCCCCTAACAACCATAACCATCTTCTTATATGCCAGGTATAACTGTAACCAGCACTGAGTTTGCCCCCTGATACGTATATGATTCCAGTTTTGCTAGGGCTCCTTGATGCCACACTTGGTTGAATGCAGCCTTGATGTCAAGGGCTGTCACTCTTACATCACCTCTGGACTTCAGCTTTTTTGTCCATCTTTTGTCCAAGGCTGTAATTAGGTCCGGAGTTCAGTGGCCCTGGCGAAACCCAAACTGGGCATCGCTGAGCAGGTTATTGCTGAGCAGGTGCTGCTTGATGGCACTTTCAATCACTTTACTGGTAATCAAGAGTGGACTCATGAGGCAGTAATTAGCTGGGTTGGATTTGTCCTGCTTTTTGTGTACAGGACATATCTGACCAATTTTGCACATTGTCAGGTAGATGCCACTGGACTGGAAGAGCTTGACTAGGGGAGCGACAAATTCTGGAACACAAGTCTTCAGTGCTATTGCTGGAATGTTGTCAGGTCCCAAAGCCTTTGCAGTATCCAGTGTGGTACCTGTGATACTGGGGACCCCTGAAGGATGCCTAGACGGATCATCCAGTTGGCACTGCTGGTTGAAGATGGTTGCAAAAGCTTCAGCTGTATATTTGCATTGATGTGCTGGGGTCTTCCATCATGGAGGATGGAGGTATTTGTGGAGCCACCTCCTCCTCCAGTTTGTTAACCATCATTCATGACTGGATGTAGCAGGACTGCAGAACTGAGATCTGATACATTGATTGTAGATTGCTTAGCTCTGTCTATCACTAGCTGCTTATGCTGTTTGGCATGCCAGCAGTCCAGTTTGGTATCTTCACCAGGTTGACACCTCATTCGCAGGTATGCATGGTGCTGCAACTAGCATGCCCCCCTGCAGTCTCCATTGAACTAGGGTTGGTCCCTTGACTTGATAATAATGGTTGATTGGGGTAAATGCCAGGCCATGATGTCACAGATTGTGCTGGAGTACAATTCTGCTGCTGTTGACGGCACATATCATTTCATGGATGACCAGACTTGAATTGCTAGTTCTGTTCAAATTCTGTCCCATTTAGTAGAGTGATAGTGCCACACAACATATTGGAGGCTATTCTCAATGTGAAGGTGGGGCTTTGTCTCCACAAGGACTGTGTGGTGGGAGCTCTTACTGATACTGTCACAGACAGATACATCTGCAGCCAGCAGATTGGCAAGGATGTGGTCAGCATGTTTTTCCCTCTAATTGGTTCCCTCACAATCTGCCACAGACCCTGTCCAGCAGCTAGTCCTTTAGGACCTGACCACTTTGATCAGTAGTACTGCTGCCAAGCCATTCTAGGTGATGGACTTTGAAATCCCCCACCCAGAGTACATTTTGCACCCTTGCCACCTTCAGTGCTTCCTCCAACATGGAGAAGTTCAACATGGCGGAGTATTGATTCATCAGCTGAGGGAGGGTAGTATGTGGTAATCGGTAGGAGGTTTCCCTGCCTGTGAAACTTCATGGGGTCCAGAGTCAATGGTGAGGACTCCCAGAACAACTCCCTCCAAATTATATATAACTGTGCCACCACATGTGCTGGAGCTGTCCTACTAGTGGGACAGGACATATCCAGGGATGGTGATGGTGACATGTGGGACATTGCCTATAACGTATGATTTTGTGATATGACTGTGTCAGTTTGGTCTGTGAGACAGCTCTCCCGAATTAATCAAGGAGAACTTTGCAGGGATAACAGGGTTGTTTCTGCCGTTGTCTTTTCCGGTGCTTAGATCAACGCTATGTGGCCCATCCCATTTCATTTCTTTTTTGAGACTTTGTAGCGATTGATACGATGGAGTCACATGTAGGCCAGGCCAGATAAGGATGGCAGATTTCCTTTCCTGGAGGACATTAGTGAATCAGATGTGTCTTTCCTACAATTGACAATGGTTTCATGGTCATCAGTAGATTGTAAATTCCAGATTTTAAAAAAATTAAATTTAAAAATCACCATCTGCTGTGGCAGGATTCAAATCCAAGAATCCAGAACATTGGAGTCTATGGATTAATAGTCTAGTAATAATACCACTCAGCTAATGCCTCCCCCTGTAATTCCTGAATTCAACTTGTTTGAAGTAATTATCATTCACTGATATGCCAAAAACAATTCAACACTATATTCACTCCTGTAAATCTATTAATTATTTTACAACAGTATTAAGTAGAATAAATCATAAAATTACCTCATACAATTTGGCAACAGTCTATGCTCTCATCAGAATATCTAATAACTCTGAGACAGGTTTTTCTATGGAATGCTTAATTATTGAAGTAAAATCAAGTATCTACCAACTGGGTTATAAAATCTGTCTTAACCTAAAGTTGAAAATCAAAGATTGGCTTCGCCTTGTAGAACACAGATGTGATTGTACGCTTCGTTCAGTTCTTGTTGAACCCTAGAGATTTTGGAATTCAATTTTATGCTTCATCTTTCTTTGCTCAAAGAATGGCAATTTTTTTTATTGAAATGAGGCTACATTGAAACTTTATGGAAGTGTGTTTGTCTTGGGATGGGAATTGAGGAATGTTTAAGAGAGGTGCTTCTGTCAAATTACAAAGAGACCACTTCAGTGAAAGATTTCTGACTCGTGTTTCCTAAAATGATGTGTTCAAAGGAAATTTCAGGAATAATAAATTTGATGCAAGCAGCTGGAGATGAAATAAGTAGAAGGAAAATAAGATGAATAGATCTTCCTGTTTTCTTCATACACAACAGTCTATAAGGAGGTCAGCCAGAATAAAGCTCACCTCACCAAACTGAGACAGATGTTCAATCCCTGCAGCTATTTGTGGTACTGTAGATATCAGCTCACTCATCGTTTAATTTACAAAGCTTTGTTGAGTGTTCATTTAAAAATAACCATTACCATAAATAATGCAATTGATTTGACTCATTGGGGTGGTTATGACATTATATGAAGAAAACTAAATAGTCACTAAATCTGCACCTTAACCACTGACCCCACTCCTCTCCTTTGCAATCACTCTGTTTGCAAGTTTTTAAAGAGATTTGACCCCAAGGTAAACTTCTGTCCACTTCTGTTTCATTCCACCTCCTTTACCATCATCCAACTCTGCTCTTGTCTCAAAAACCTGCTGCCGAAATTCTCATTATTACCTCTAGATTTGACTATTCCACTGCACTCCTGATTGGCTAATTACCTCTACCCTCCAAAAACTGAAGCCATTCAAACCTACATTCTAACTCAGACCAATTCCCATTCATTTCTCATCCCTGCATTTGCTGATCTATTTTGGATCCCAGTTGAATATAATATGGGCCTATCCCTTCCCCATCTCTCTAATCTCTATTAAAGGATTGGACACTCTGGAGGCAGGAAACATGTTTCCGCTGATGGGTGAGTGCCGAACCAGAGGACACAGCTTAAAAATATGGGATAGACCATTTAAGACAGAGATGAGGAGAAACTTCTTCACCCAGAGAGTGGTTGCTGTGTGGAATGCTCTGCCCCAGAGGGCAGTGGAGGCCCAGTCTCGGGATTCATTTAAGAAAGAGTTGGATAGAGCTCTCAAGGATTGTGGAATCAAGGGTTATGGAGATAAGGCAGGAACAGGAATGATCAGCCATGGTCATAATGAATGGTGGTGCAGGCTCGAAGGGCCTACTCCTGCACCTATTGTCTATTGTCTATTACCTCCTCCAGCCTGTTAACCCTCCAAGATTTTTATACTTCTCCAATTCAAGCCTCTTGCACGTTCCCATTTTAATTGCAGCACTATACATGGCCATGATTTCAGTTGATGAAATCCTAAGTTTTGGAATTCTCTTTGAAAACATTTCTGTCTCCCGACTTCACTTTTATCCTTTGAGATGATACCCCGCAGATTTGATCCTCAATCAAAAACATATCCTAGTATCTACTTCTGCGGTTTGGTGACAAGTATTGTCTGATTTCCATACTTGCAAAACACCTTGGGACATGTTAAAATTTTAAAGGCTCTATTGACGTTGCGCTGTTGCCTAGCTATGGAATATGGCTAGCCATTCATAAGATAAATGGAGTATTTCTAGAACATTCAATGTCTGGTGGACTGAGGAATGCTCACCGTAACTGTGATTAAATCTTCTGGATTAACAGAGGTTATATAAATAATCTGTTATCGGTACAACTGCCTCAGCCTTCTTTGGGATTGGCAAAGTTGGTCACAGTCCCCATCAGATGCTGAATTTATTCTTCACTAAAGCAAATTCAAATTACAAACTAAGACTGAAATATTAGCAAAATCTCCTCATCAAATGCACCCATTGCATAAGTGAAACTCCATCCCTCTTTCTGAACAGTCACTCAGTCATACCATATTTCTTTTCTCCCTATTGTTTTCTGTCCAGCTTTCCCCATGGACATTTGTCTTCATGTTGTGCTGACGAGCAAGAACTTCCATCTACCAGTTTGTAATCCAGGACATCAACATAAAACATGGAGTCAGCTCATCTCAATATCCATTGGAATTGTCAGAGAGCAACTCCCAGCCCAACACCAGACCGAGTACTGCCAGACTAGGGATTGTAAATTTAAAGTTCAACCTTTAATAGGGTAAGAATGGCTAAAGATTTCAGTAGTAGGCTGGAGAAGGTGGTGGTGAAATGGCAGAAGATTGATTTGACTGTCAGGTGGTTGTACTAGACAGTTGTTGTGAGAATGTAATCAAAGAGAGAAGCAAACTAGGACATGTTAAAAAAAATCCTTCCTAGGGAGGAAGGGAGGAACCATGGGAGGGTCGGATGGAAATACAGAGATTAAACCATTGATTACATATGAAGAGCGGACCACAATGCTGCTGGTCAGATATTCAGCTGCGGCTGTGGGAGATGGAGAAATGTTTAGGGCAGAGTACTGAGTCCTTCAGATAATTGTGATGACACCTCTGTGAAACAGCGAGAGAGCCAAAATCTTCCTCGTTCTTCATTGTCTCATCCATTCTTAGCAAATACCCCATTTTTCCAAAGAATCATCTCAGCGGCCAAAGTAGTTGATGCAGCTGATCAAGGATAAGGAGAAGGGAAGAAAATTATTTCAATAGACAATAGACAATAGGTGCAGGAGTAGGCCATTCAGCCCTTCGAGCCTGCACCACCATTCAATATGATCATGGCTGATCATTCCTAATCAGTATCCGCTTCCTGCCTTATCTCCATAACCCTTGATTCCACTATCATTGAGAGCTCTATCCAACTCTTTCTTAAATGAATCCAGAGACTGGGCCTCCACTGTCCTCTGGGGCAGAGCATTCCACACAGCCAC